>NW_027361730.1:34267500-34867500 GCF_039654945.1 Dendrobates tinctorius
TAAAATATGTAATACAATTTAGGTATATTTGTATTTATTTTTCAATTTTTAAAATGACCAATAATATTACATACAAGGGACAAATACCACTGCACCATGACCAGACACAATATTACCAACACATAGTGACCTATAATTAATACTACATACAATGAACAAATACCGCCACACCATGTCCAGACCACATATTACCACCACATAGTGACTGAATACTACAATACTGATCAGTAATAAAAAAACAATACTATCACCATAAGTGCCATTATACACAGTGTCTGTGTACAGGTAATACAGTGATCAATGACATTATACACAGGAGCTCTGTATATAATGTATAGGTAATACAGTAATCACTGGTGACATTATACACAGGACCTCTGTATATAGTATACAGTGTATAGTGTCAGTTTATAGGTAACACACTAACTCACCAGTGACGTCTCTAGGTGAAGTCCTTCATCCTTGTTTTTCATCTTTCATCCAGCACAGATCGCCATCACTTCTTCCAGCCAGGGCTCGTCTCTGCAGGAAATAACACAGTTATCTAGAGCTCCGCTTGCAGAACACATTACATATTTTTTTCCCAACTTCTACATTACATCACATGAAGAAAAAAAGGCAACATAGTATGACTCTACACAGTAACAGGACCGCCCTCCCATTTAAAACAGTATACTCAAAAAATAAAATAAACACATCATTGCAGTAATAATATCTCTTAATTATGCCCCTATGGTAATAATATTCCCCATTCTGGCCCCCATGTGTCACATTCCTAGCTTCAGCCATATGATCTCCCATCCCACCCTCATCCTGTGTGCCCCATATGATCTCCCCATCTGTCTCCATCGTATCCATCCTGCCCCATGATCCTGCCCCATCTGTCTCCAATCCTGCCCCATCTGTCTCCAATCCTGCCCCCTGTGTCTCCATTTTGCCCCGTGTCTCCAATCATGCCCCTTGTGTCTTTCATCCTCCCCCTTTGTTTCTAATCATGCTCCCTGTGTCTGCAATCATGCCCCCTGTACCTACAATCATGCCCCCATGTCTTTCATCCTGCCCGTCTCCAATCATGCCCCCTGTACCTGCAATCCTGCCCCATGTCTTTCATCCTGCCCCGTGTCACCAGTCCTGCCCCCGTGTCTCCAATCATGCCCCTTGTGTCTGCCATCCTGCCCCCAGTGTCTGCCATCCTGCCCTGTGTCTGCAATCCTGCCCCCAGTGTCTCCAATCCTGCCCCCCGTATCTCCAATCATGCCCCGTCTCCACCCTGCCCCCAATCCTGCCCCATCTCCATGCTGCCCCATCTCCATCCCCATCCTTCCCCCATCTCCAATCCTGACACAGTTTCCAATCCTGCCCCATCTCCATCCTGTCCCCATCTCCATCCTGCCCCCAATGTCTCCAATCCTGCCCCCATCTCCAGTCCTGCCCCATCTACAATCTTGCCCCATCTACAATCCTGCCCATCTACAATCCTGCCCCCATCTCCATCCCGCCCCATCTCCATCCTGCCCTCATTGTCTCCAATCCTGCCCCCGTCACCAAACCTGCCCCATCTCCATCCTGCCCGTCTCCAATCCTCCCCATCTCCATCTTGCCGCCATCTCCATCCTGCCTCCATCTCCATCATGCCCCCATCTCCATCCTGCCCCATCTCCATCCTGCCCCCAATGTCTCCAATCCTGCCCCAGCTCCATCCTGCCCCGTGTCCAATCCTGCCCCGTCTCCATCCTGCCCCGTCTCCAATCCTGCCCACATCTCTATCCTGCCCGTCTCCAATCCTGCCCCCATCTCTATCCTGCCCCATCTCCATCCTGCCACCATCTCCATCCTGCCCCATCTCCATCCTGCCGCCATCTCCATCCTGCCGCCATCTCCATCCTGCCACCATCTCCATCATGTCCCCATCTCCATCCTACTCCCAATGTCTCCAATCCTGCCCCGTCTCCATACTGCCCCGTCTCCAATCCTGCCCATCTCTATCCTGCCTGTCTCCAATCCTGCCCCCATCTCCATCCTGCCCCCATCTCCATCCTGCCCCATCTCCATCCTGCCCCATCTCCATCCTGCCCCATCTCCATCCTGCCCCCATCTCCATCCTGCCCCATCTCCATCCTGTCGCCATCTCCATCATGCTGCCATCTCCATCCTGCCACCATCTCCATCATGCCCCCATCTCCGTCCTGCCCCCTCTCCTTCCTACCCCCAATGTCTCCAATCCTGCCCCGTCTCCATCCTGCCCCGTCTCCAATCCTGCCCCATCTCCTATCCTGCCCATCTCCTATCCTGCCCATCTCCAATCCTGCCCCCATCTCCATCCTGCCCCCATCTCCATCCTGCCCCATCTCCATCCTGCCCCATCTCCTTCCTGCCCCCATCTCCGTCCTGCCCCCAATGTCTCCAATCCTGCCCCATCAACAATCTTGCCCCATCTCCATCCTGCCCATCTCCAATCCTGCCCCATCTCCATCCTGCCCCCAATGTCTCCAATCCTGCCCCGTCTCCATCCTCCCCTCGTCTCCAATCCTGCCCCCATCTCCATCATGCCCCATCTCCACCCTGCCCCCAATGTCTCCAATCCGGCCCCATCTCCATCCTGCCCCCGTCTCCATCCTGCCCCCGTCTCCATCCTGCCCCCGTCTCCATCCTGCCCCCAATGTCTCCAATCCTGCCCCTCTCCAATCCTGCCCATCTCAATCCTGACCCCAATGTCTCCAATCCTGCCCCCATCTCTTCATCCTGCCGGGGAAACATCCATCCTGTCTCCATCCTGCCGGGGAAACATATTGGCCGCTTTAAATAATTAAATTGTAAAAAAAAACTTTCTTCTTACCTGGCTGCGCTCCTGTGGTGAAGATGCAGCTGCAGTGTGAGCTCAGCTGAAGGACCTGTGGTGATGTCATTGTCGTGTGATCAGGGGGCGGAGCTGATCAATGGTAAAGGCCTGTGATCAGCTCCGCCCCCTGATCACATGATGATGACATCACCACAGGTCCTTCAACGCTTCGGGCGCAGTGCACAGCACTTGGGGCCCAATGACTAGGAGCACAGGAGCGGGGCCCCTGACCTGCGGGCCCCCTTCTGTACTGCTGTTCACCGGGCCCCATACAGCAGTAAGGGCAGTAATGACCTGATGGTGGCCCTGCTCATCAGAGATGCTGAGGGATGTCAGGACGGATAAGTGAAACTACAGTATAAGAAATAAGGACCCGTAGTCGGCCATATCACGGCCCTATAGTAACTGGCCCTTGCCGGATTAGTCGTGTTCACTTTTAAAGTGTTTGTTTGTGCAGAGTCCCTGCGAGGACAATAGCTGTTATTAATTTTTGGTTGCTTAGCATAGCCCTAGCGGCCTAAATTCATAAAAGTTCTATAGCCAAAGTTCAATTCAGTCTCGCGTCTCGTCACTGCATCCTGCGTACCTGCTGTTACCTACATTTGGCGTAGTCGGCAGGATGCAGTCTCCGAGCACGGAAAATGACGCCCCAGACCAGGGCATGGCCGTGAACTCGACAGATAGCGAGGGCCCCCACTCCAGCATTTCATTGGGGGCTATGCTGAGCAACCTGCCTAGGTTTTCCGGTTCTAATACCATGCTATGGAGCTGGACAGAACGGATGCGGGGGCTCTTTCGGATGCACCCGATGACTCCTGACCTGGAAGCCGAAGTAGCTCTCATGGCATTAGATGGGGAGGCTCGGAATTCAGTAATGTTGAGGCCTCCGGGACACTGCAACACCTTTGATAAAGTTTTACAGATTGTAGAACAGAACATTGGGGATCCAACTAATGTGGGAGAGTTAAGGACCCGGTTGTTCAGTCACATGCAGGGAGAGGGGGAGACCATCACCCAATATATGAATGTCCTCCAAGAGTTGCATACGGCCATCGAGAGAAAGGACGGTATAGGGGTAGGACCTATTGACATTACCCTATGCGACCTATTTGTGACTGGACTGCGGGACCCGTTAATAAAGCAGACATTATGGGAGCAGGTCAGAATGAATCACCGTATAGACTTTTCAGAGGTGGGAAGTCAAGCATGCCTCAAGAGCAAGAGCAGGGGATGGTGGTCCCCATGGGAAAGGTCCGGAGTGTAGAGGCCTCCGTGAATGCAGTTGAGGAGCCTCAATGGGTGGAGGAGATGAAACAAGAATTGAAGAACATCAAGGGCGAGTTGGCCGAAGTGAAGAGAATGACTGAGTCCGGGACTGGACGGCCTAGCTTCAATCCTGGCCCCTGGGGGCTCCACTCCCCCCGGGGCGGTCTGTCTGCGCAGACCCGGTGCTATGAGTGCGGGGAGCCGGGCCACTTCGTCCGAGAGTGTCCGCGGTGTGGGAGATACCCACCTCGGCGGCCATTAAACTAGAGGGCTCTGGGCTGGGGGGACAACGCTCGGAGCCAGAAACCACGATTAGGGGTGGTGGAAGTCCCGAAGATTTGGTCGCAAAATGTCCGGTGGTATGGGCAGAAGTAGAGGGCCGGGCCGTCCGGTGCCTAGTGGACACGGGGTCACAAGTGACAACTATGCCTGCAACTTATTTCCGGCAAAATTTCCCCGAGGCAGCGAGACCCCGCCAATCAATTACCTGTCCCTGTTGCCGGGGTGGTGTGGGTACAGGTGACGCTGTGCGGTAAATCCCTCGGTCGCAGAGGAGTGGTACTGACTCGAGGGGAAACCGATAAGCAGCATCCAGTCATTCTGGGCATGAACATACTACGGGAGTTCGGCAATCTGCTCCTCAATGATCCCACGCACAAGATCCTGAAGCAGTGTGGTTCCCGCATGGCCCAAGGAAAGGTATTCCAGCAGTTGGTGCGGGAAGTGTGAGTACACCAGGACTGCCCGGAGGGCGAGGCTCTGGGCAAAGTCATCACGCCAGCGGCTCCCCTGCTTGTATTGCCTCCTGGGCAGATGGTGATGGCCCTGCCAATTCGGGCCTTGATACCCTTGGAGGGCGTAGAGATGCAGGAGGAGCCATGCTACTAGGAGCGCTTGCCTCCTGGAATACTGGTGGCCCGTTCCCTGACCACAGTGCAAAAAGGGACCATCCTGGTGCACTGTGTCAACCTTGAAGACCAAGACATCATCCTGAAAGCTCGGACCGAACTGGCCAAGCTAGTAAGGCCTTTGAAAGAAGTGCTGCCGGCCCCTGCGGTTCAATTAAGAGCGCAATTCGAGGACCCTTGGGAAGTAACTATCCAGACTTTACAGGTTACCGAAATCTCGACTCAAGAGAAGGGTCAAAACATCTGGAACAGATGCGGGCTGAGCTCTCCAAACTAACTTCAGCTCAGCTTTCCCAGATAGTAACACTGCTCGGACAGTACCACGAGGTATTTGCTAGTCATGAGGAAGATTTTGGATGTACCACTGCCATCACTCAAGGAATTCCCATGGTGGGGGCGGCCCCCATCCAAGAACGATATCGACAGATTCCTCCACAACTCTACCAAGAGGTGAAAACTTTGCTGGCCCAAATGCTACGAAAGGGAGTTATTCGAGAAAACCAAAGCCCCTGGGCGGCCCCCACTGTCTTGGTCTGCAAAAAGAATAGCACCTTACGATTCTGCGTGGACTATCGAAAGCTGAATGCTTGCACCATTAAAGACTCATACTCACTACCCCAAATAGAAGAATCCTTGGCCGCCTTGGGGAAGGCGACGTATTTTTCGACTTTGGACCTGACCAGTGGGTACTGGCAGGTGCCCATGTCAGAAGAAGACAGGGCTAAGACGGCTTTCATACTGCCTATGGGACTATTTGAGTTCAATCGTATGCCGTTTGGACTGGCCAACGCCCCGGGGACCTTTCAGCGGTTGATGGAGTGGTGTCTGGGAGATCTCAATTTTGAGGCAACGTTGATATACTTAGTCGATATGCTGCCACACTTGAGGACCACCTGAAGCGGTTGGGACAGGTACTCGGCCGGCTGCAAAAGTACGGGTTGAAGGTAAAACCCCAAAAATGCCACCTATTTTGCACCCAGATTGAATATCTGGGCCATGTCGTTTCGGCAGAGGGCGTAAGGTCGTCACGGGAAAAGGTTGCTGTCATTCAAGGATGGCCTACCCCCGAGACGATAAAAGACATGCAGGCTTTCCTGGGGTTGGCCGGATACTACCGTCGTTTCGTAAAGAATTTTGCATGTTGGGCTCGAGTCCTGCATGACCTGCTGAAGGGGGCTCCCCCTGGGGCTAATGGACGAAAAGTCCAGTGGCAACAACCTCAAGAAGAGGCCTTCCAAGACCTTAAGGCTGCGATCTCGGATGCTCCGGTGTTAGCTTATGCGGATTTCTCGCAACCGTTCATCCTACACACTGACGGGAGTCTTTACGGGCTGGGGGCTGTGTTGTCACAAGCTCAAGACGGCCGGGAGAGAGTGATCGCGTATGGAAGCCGCTCACTCCATGATTCCGAGCGCAACCCTGACAATTACAGCTCCTTTAAGCTCGAGCTCCTCGCGGTGGTGTGGGCCATGACGGAGCGGTTCGCAGAGTACCTGGCGGGCTCCGAAGTAGTGGTGCGGACCGACAGTAACCCGCTGGATCATTTGGAAAATGCCAAATTGGGGGCTCTGGAACAACGATAGGTGGCCCGGATGGCGAAATTCAACTATAAAATTGTCATGATCAATGCTGGATCAGGACTGATAAAAAGCACAGGTAACCTTTTTTTTCTTAGGCTGTGCTTAAGTTTGGTTTTGCCCCCGGTGGCCATTAGGATTATTGCACTGTGGGATCTTTTGTTCTAAGTTTGCCCCCGGTGGTGGTGAGCGTCATTGCACTCTGGTTTCTTTAGTTAAGTGCACATGATTATAATGCAGGTGTGATTGCTCTGGCTCTGCTATAAAAGAGTCACAGGTGTTGCAATCAGTGTTGGTGATAGTGTTCATTTCAACCATCCTTGGTGGAGGAAGGAGCTGGAGAGCGTTCCTTGCAGCACTGTCTTAGCCCTGGTGTGGAAGGAGTCAGAGGGGATTTCCTTGTAGCTCTGACAGAGCTTGGTGGCAGCTATTCAGGAGGAGAGCTGCATTCTGGTGGTGGACTCTGTTGCCTAGAGCAAGAGCAACAGAGTAAAGCTAAGTGGTGTTTCCCTGTTTGTGTTTTTCCTTTGTGTGTATTAGTACAGCGGTGGGGCCAGTGCCTGCGTCACCCAGCTCCCTAGCAAGGGATAGGTGTAGGGTGTGCTAGGGCGACAGGTTCCTGATTGGCACCTGGTGCGGAACCGGCATAGGGAACGTTAGGAGCGTTAGGGACACTGATTCAGTGGAGTGCAAGAGGTCTCCACGTCCCCTTTCCCTATCGCAGGGCCCACCGTTGTAACTGTTTCCCCTTTCCCCGTGTCTTGTTGTTTTCGTTACCGGCCTGCGGGCCATGTCACACAGGACAGTATCACGTGCCGCGTCTTGTTGTTTCAGTTACCGGCCTGCTGGTCGTGTCACACAGGACGGGTCATCGTGACATTATCACCAACCAATAACTTTTTTTTCTGCTGAGCCATGGACCCAGTTCAGACCTTTGTCCAAATGCTGCAGACTCTTACTGAGGAGATTATGGGGCTGCGCGGTGAGTTGGTGTAGCAACTGCAGCAGTTGGTGGGCTTTGGGGGCTTGGTTCAGAGACAGGCTCAGCCAGAACCCAAGCTATCACTCCCTGACAGGTTTTCTGGAGGGATAGATCAACTCTTGGTATTTCAACAAGCCTGCAAATTATATTTCAGGCTGCGGCCTCGTTCATCAGGGAGTGAAGAGCAACGGGTGGGAATCATTATGTCCCTTCTTAAAGGGGGTCCCCAATCCTGGGCTTTCTCCCTACCGGACGATTCTCCATCATTGGTGTCCGTGGACGAGTTTTTTGCGGCTTTGGCGCTTCTGTATGGGGATCCTGATGGCGTCGCCCTGGCGGAATCCCGACTCCGTAGGTGTAAACAGGTAGCCCGGGTTGCTGAGGAGTACTGCTCAGAGTTTAGGAGGTGGGCCACTAGCACTCAGTGGAATGACCCTGCACTTAGGAGTCAATTTGTGCAGGGTTTGTCTCCAAAGTTGCAGGATACTCTGGTGCAGTACGCTGCCCCCAGGTCGCTGGAGGCCGCCATGTCCCTTGCCATACGGGTGGATAGACGCCTTAAGGAAAGACATATACAAAAAGTGCCCCCTGATGTCCTCGCTAGGGAGGAGGACCCACCAGTGCGGATGGACGAACCCAGACAGCCCGGTGTTGTTGATACAAAAAAGGGGTGTCTGCGGCTCGCCGTGGTGGGGGGGTATGCTTTTCTTGTGGGAAGCCTGGCCATTTTATGAGAGCCTGCCCAGTTCATGCCAAGTCTCCAGATGAACCTATGCAAGTAGGAGGAGCTAGTTTATGTTCAGAGCTGCCTACAGTTCGGGGAGTGGTGTCGGCATGTTTGTACTGTGGGCAGACTGATCATGTTCTGAAGGCTTGCCCATTGCACGCCAAATTATCTGTGCCATCTGAGAAGCCAGATTCCCCTGGCCGTTTGGAGGGAGGCAACCAGGGAGTATACATTTCCTCCATTTTGCCCTCCTAAAGTACCATGTCAGCAGAGGTGTTGGCTGGCGAGGTACCGGAGGTGATACCGGTGCTTGAGGACAGCGGAGCAGGAGTCGGTCTGGTGGATGCTCACTTTGTCCAGACTCATGGTCTGAGGTGTAGGATGCTAGCCCAACCTATTAGCGACCAGGCCATAAACTCTGTTCCACTGAGCCAGGGGAGCTTGACCCAAGTCATAGAGAATATCCATCGGCGTATAGGACATCATGAGGAGTCCTTGTCATGCTACGTCTTGGAGGGAATGCCAGTCCCTATTGTTTTGGGCCTCCCTTGGCTGAAAAGACACTACCCGGTAATAGATTGGCGGGCGAGGGAAGTGGTCAGCTGGGGCAGTTGTGTGAGGGCTGCTGCCTAGGGTCTACTGTCTCTGCCGTCTCTCTTCAACGAACCCCTTCGTCTCCGGTGAGAGCTGCAGATGTGCTGCAGGAGAGTAGGGGCAAGTCTCAACCCTCGCCATTGGCCAACCCTGGGAGGCGCAGACCTCATGGTGGAATGGGTTGGAGGGTGGTGTACCCCTTGGTGAAGTGCGGGGGTGTGTGTGGTGACACAGGGGGACGCCTCTGTTGTCAATCGCAGAAAGAGTTCTCCAAATGGTGACAAACGAACGAGTGGCAATAAACGTTCAGGTCTTGACCTGTGTGTGAATGAGCATGTATGGGTGGCCACCAAAAAACATCCTGTGGAAGTGTGTTGTGGAGTGTTACCAGCTCATACCAAACATACACATTCACAACTCGTTCCCCAGGTCAGCGCTTCGGAGATGTGTGGTGCCTCCAGAACATACGTTGCCAATACAAGCGGGCTCGTTTCTCATCAACCTGACGTGCAGGTAGTTGCTGGGGTGAACTCTGGGTCTGGGCGTCCCCGCTGTAGGTGGTTCCCTGATGGGGAGCGGTCTTGAGGGTCCAGAGGCCCCTCATTAAGGGGAGGATACTGTCATGATCCATGCTGGATCAGGACTGATAAAAAAGCACAGGTAACCTTTTTTTTCTTAAGCTGTGCTTAAGTTTGGTTTTTGCCCCCGGTGGTCATTAGGATTATTGCACTGTGGTGTCTTTTGTTCTAAGTTTGCCCCCGGTGGTGGTGAGCGTCATTGCACTCTGGTTTCTTTAGTTAAGTGCACATGATTATAATGCAGGTGTGATTGCTCTGGCTCTGCTATAAAAGAGTCACAGGTGTTGCAATCAGTGTTGGTGATAGTGTTCATTTCAACCATCCTTGGTGGAGGAAGGAGCTGGAGAGCGTTCCTTGCAGCACTGTCTTAGCCCTGGTGTGGAAGGAGTCAGAGGGGATTTCCTTGTAGCTCTGACAGAGCTTGGTGGCAGCTATTCAGGAGGAAAGCTGCATTCTGGTGGTGGACTCTGTTGCCCGGAGCAAGAGCAACAGAGTAAAGCTAAGTGGTGCTTCCTTGTTTGTGTTTTTCCTTTGTGTGTATTAGTACAGCGGTGGGGCCAGTGCCTGCACCACCCAGCTCCCTAGCAAGGGATAGGTGTAGGGTGTGCTAGGGCGACAGGTTCCTGTTCGGCGCCCGGTTCGGAACCGGCATAGGGAACGTTAGGAGCGTTAGAGACACTGATTCAGGGGAGTGCAGGAGGTCTCCACGTCCCCTTTCCCTATCGCAGGGCCCACCGTTGTAACTGTTTCCCCTTTCCCCGTGTCTTGTTGTTTTAGTTACCGGTCTGCGGGCCGTGTCACACAGGACAGTATCACGTGCCGCGTCTTGTTGTTTCAGTTACCGGCCTGCTGGTCGTGTCACACAGGACGGGTCATCGTGACATTATCACCAACCAATAACTTGACCAGACCGCGGAGTCGGCTGCCTCCGCAATTTGTAGAAACTTCATACAAGTTTACGGCTGCCCTCAACGGATACATTCCGATCAAGGAGCATGTTTTTTGGGAAAAATAATGGAGGAACTACACTGTCTCTACGGTATTGAGAAATCCTGGACCACGCCATACCACCCGCAGGGAAACAGGGCCTGCGAACGATTTAATCGGACATTAATCCAAATGTTGCGTACTCTGGAGAGTTACAAGAAGGCCCGTTGGCCCGAATATGTCCCTGAATTAGTATGGGTCTATAACAACCGAGTACATCGAGTTACCGGCTATACCTCCTACTCCCTGTTGTTCGGACGAGAGGGCAAAGGGATCACGGAGGTAGAGTTGGACCCAGAGGAACCTCAGCCCTGGACCGGGGTATCATCATGGGTCTGATATCACCGGCACAGGCTGCAAACTCTTCATCGAATTGTACATACCAAACTCCAAGACTTAGAACACCCAGGAAAGAATTTATCTCCACCTCCCAACCTCCAAAGCGGAGACCGAGTACTCATACTAGACCAACGCCCCCAGAACAAATTAGAGCCATGCTGGGAAGAGAGTCCCTATCGGGTCCTACGCCGTATAAACCCTGAAGGACCTGTGTACGAAATACAACCCGAGAAAGATGAAACGCTGAGTACTCGTATTGTGCATCGTAATATGTTACGCCTATGTATTTCCACCGACCCGAAACAACCTGAACCTGCTCCTCAGGTCTCTGAACCATTGCCCGTGTTCTGGGACCCGGACGACGAAGAAGACTTCCCCACAATAACCAGGGGCTATCTACTCAATGACAAACCAACTGACACAATTAGCCTGCCCGAACCAGCTAGCCCACCACCGTCCACCACCCCAGAAGACTCCACCTTAGTCGAACTAAGATGCTCCGAGCGGTCAACAGCCGGCAAACCCCCCGAACGATACGAACAGGACCAGTTCATATGGCAACAAAAACTGACACCTCCGCAGACCAACCCAAGTATACTGAGGCCCTCGCCCAAAGACTGGCGAACATACAGGATGGGAGAGTGTAGGGAGGAGGGCCCCCGCAGAGTGTCCGGGTTGGAACCAAGGGGACCGCCATCGGGGTTCCTAAGGAAACAGTACCCGGGGAGCAAAGGAGGAGAGTGGACTGCTGAGAGTGACAGGACAGCAAGGGGAGGGGCGAGTATAAAAGGGACAGGGAGCGCGCAGGGGAGTCAGTTGGTGGAACGGCAGTCACGAGGCAAGAGACTGTGGGAGTCTGAGAGAGCCAGAGTGACAGACAGTAACGAGAAAGGAGACCATCGGCAAAGGAGAGACTTACTGCGGCCTGCAGAGAATGGGCGCCCAACCTACCAACAGGAGACTGTCATTTCACTCCGATCCGGGGTCTCTTCCTGCCCACGGTGGTCCGCAGCTGTTACCGCTGTGCTTCAGCCTGTCGCGGCTGGTCCGCTGCCCCTCGCAGCCGCTGCCGCTCCACTCCAGCCCACGGCTGCGGCCTGCTCGCTGCCGCCCCACTTCAGCCCGCAGCTGCGGCCTCTTCATCATCGGCCGCAGTGGACGTCACCCCGCTGCAGTCGGCAGTTGGGACCTACTCCTTCGCCTAGGCCCAGGCCGTGCACGTGGCCTGCCAACCGCCACTCCTGGGAACTGCAACACAACCCTGCTTGGAGACTGGAGTCTCATTGAACTCGCTTACGATCAGAACCCCGCTGTTTCTACAGGGGGTCACCTCACCAAAGGACTTCCTCAGGGCCTGTTGTGCCCCATCTCCTCCTGGGCACTGGGCGCCCGAAGACTACGACAGATCCTCAGCAGCTGGGCCCAGCGGCTGCGACGCCAGCGCAGCCTCATCAGAGATGCCGAGGGACGTCAGGACGGATAAGTGACACTATAAGAAATAAGGACCCGTAGTCGGCCATATCGCGGCCCTATAGTAGCCGGCCCTTGCCGGATTAGTCATGTTCATTTTTAAAGTGTTTGTTTGTGCAGAGTCCCTGCGAGGACAATAGCTGTTATTAATTTTTGGTTGCTTAGCATAGCCCTAGTGGCTTAAATTTATAAAAGTTCTATAGCCAAAGTTCAATTCAGTCTCGTGTCTCCTCACTGCATCCTGCGTACCTGCTGTTATCTACACAGGTGCACTCTGCTCTGCCTTACTGTGAACAGAGCATAAAATAGCAATTTGCATGTGACTCGCCCCGGGGGCTGTGGGATACTCGGTACCGGTCCGGTTAACTTCAAAGGGAAATGTCACAGTGGCGGTGACCCAGTCCATGGCCCCAGGGGTAGAATTGAATGGGAATAAAGTTTATGTAGTGATTCGTGATGCCACCTGTGGTGTTCAGGTCAGAGTGACCAGCGCTGCAGTGTTGCTTCTCTGGGACAGATGTTATGGTGCAGCAGAGTTATTGAGCCCTCCACAGGTAGTGCTATAGTCCCAGGGCAGTGGAGACGAGTTTGTAGCTGGGGAGGTGGTGTGGAGTGGAGGATGTAGAAGTGCTGAGTGAGAGGCGCATAGAAGGAGACAAATAATAATAAATAATAATTTTTATTTATGTAGCGCCAACATATTCCGCAGCACTTTACAATTAAGCGGGGACATGTACAGACAATAAATTCAATACAAGTTAAGATAATTTAAACAGTGACATTAGGAGTGAGGTCCCTGCTCGCAAGCTTACAATCTACAAGGAAATGGGGGGACACAGTAGGTGAAAAGTGCTTGTTATTTCAGGTCTGGCAATTATAATAAATAGGGATTTTCATATAAAGCTGCATGATCCGGTCATCAGCCCGTGGGTTTAAGTGCAATAGTTAAGTATCAAGTGCAGTTATCGTGTGCATGGAAGGTGTAGAGACAGATGAATAGTAGGGTGCAGATTCAGAATAATATTTGGAAGGAGGGAACAGGGCAAAGTTAGTTTACTGAGTAGTTGATGTGGTAGGCTTGTTTGAAGAGATGGGTTTTCAAATCACGCTTGAATAGGTCGGGGCTAGGTATCAGTCTGATCATCTGGGGAAGTGCATTCCAGAGAGCTGGCGCAGCATGAGAGAAGTCTTGGAGACGGAGGTGCTGGGTCGCCCTCCCAGGGCCGTGGGGTACTCGGTACCGGGCCGGTGTCAGGGGGATGTGTCGCGGCGGCGGTGACCCTGTCCGTGGCCCTGGGCACCCAAATCAATGGTGGTGTGTAGTGGTTAATGGAATAATAGTTCGTGACGCCACCTGTGGTGTTTGGCAAGTAAGATGTTAAGCCAATGCTGCTTGCAGATCCGCTAGGACTGATGGTGTGGTGCAGCAAAGATGCTGTAGCTCCCCACAGGTGGAGCTGTAGTCCCAGGGCAGTGTAGGTGCAATGGATCTGGAGAAGTGCAGGATGGTGTGGATGCTGGTAGCCAGATGTAGCGGTGCTGAAGGTGTTAGCGACGAAGGAATGGAGGCCACCAGAGCTTGCAGTTTCAAAGCTTTACTCACAGTTCGTGGTACACACTGGTGCCTGCCTCCGTGCCGTGTCCTCCGGGGTAAAGACTCAATCAACCTCCCGGGCAAGTCAGGGCTCTCCTCTCCAACACTCTGCCTTTCCTGAACGACTCCTCCAATGCGCCTTGTGGTGTGAAGCACTCCAGTACTTAGTTACCCTGGAATACCTCCTGTCTAGATGTTCCTAGAACTCTACTTGTATAACAGACAGCTGTAGCCTGCTCGGGGATGCTACTGGATCCCGGCTCTCTATCCGTGTTGCTGTTGTGTCCCAAGTCTTGGATGGGAGTAGTGCATTTACAGCCAACTACTCCATCGGTGTCTGCTGCAGAACCGTAAGTGTCGATACAACCTCGGGGACCGGGCCCCGGCCTTGCGCTAAGAACCTATAGGCAGGGTTCCTATCCAACCCACTTCTCCTCTCTGTTCTCTTTACTCCTTCATTCTGTACATGTCTTTCCTTCGTATGGATGCTTAGGTTACAGTTCTACGTCTCTCTCCTTCTCCTCGGACCCGTCCTCAGACTCTCCTGACTGACTGTCCTTCTCCCGACACCCCTAAGGGACTGACCTCTGAAACTGACTTCTAATTCTAAACCTTCCCAACCTTTTATATGGATCTATACTCCACCCACCTCCCAGCACATCTCGTGTTACGAAGCAAGGACCCACGAAAGGTGCTCTGCTACCCTCTAAGCATGGAGCTGCAATCTGGTCCTTTGCTGAACTATCCTGTATGCTGGTGCAGGTGTTGGAGTGTGGAAAGGAGTTCCCAACTTACCAGGATGGTGGGGCACCGCACCTCAGGAGAAGGTGCAGTACCTCTGTGGCGACTGAGCCTCAGGGGCGCCACAGGTGCGAGGTTCAGAATATGGGGTGTCATGATCTCAGTGCGGGTTTGACTCGCACACGTGGGGTTAATGTTTGGAACCAGTGCTGATGACTGGCATTTTTGGGGTTAAAGGTTGTGATCCCGATGCAGGCTTACCTGCACACCTGGGGCTATGATTGTGGCCTCTCCCTGGTTCTGGGGGAGGCTTCTTATAGCCTCAGGACGCTCCCATCCCTGTCAGTTATACTTTCGCCCTTGGCATTGTGTGGTGACCCCTGAGTGTGTTAGTGCTGTGTTCTGGTTACTTGATTCTCTGTGTATGACTCGGTCTGTTCCCTGGATATCGCTTTGGATTCTGCCTGGTACCTTATATGTCTGTTTGGTTTTGATCTCTGCTTGGCCCTGATTATCCGCTCTGTCTCCTCCCTGGTAATGTACTGATATCTTGTGTATGACCTTTGGCTTTGTCTGACCTCCCATCTGTTTATCTCTCCTGTACCTCGCTGGTCTGTACTGTGCATGACTTCTGCTTTGCCATAATCTGAGTTCTCTGGCTTCTCTGACACTATTAGTTGAAGCACGCTTTGTCACCTCTGCTGCCCTGCTCCCCAGGTAACTCTTAGCACTGCTTCTGTACTCAGGACACGTGCACTGGCTCTATGAGCAAGTGTAGTGCGGTGTCTCTGACATGGGGGATGTTAGTCTTAGGTCATTTGCAGAACGGAGGGCACGTGTAGGGTGATAGACAGAGATGAGAGAGGAGATATATGGCGGTGCAGAACTGTGGAGAGCTTTGTGGGTGAGAGAGATGAGTTTATACTGGACCCTGTAGTGAATAGGTAGCCAGTGTAGTGACTGGCACAAGATGGAGGCATCGGTGAAGCGGCTGGACAGAAATATTACTCTGGCTGCCGCATTCAAGATGGATTGGAGAGGAGAAAGTTTGGTAAGAGGGAGACCGATCAGAAGAGAGTTGCAGTAGTCCAGACAAGAATGAATAAGAGCGACAGTAAGAGTCTTAGCAGTTTCAAATGTGAGAAAAGGTCGGATTCTGGAGATGTTTTTAAGATGCAGGTGAAAAGAGTGAGTGAGTGATCGGATATAGGGAGTAAAGGAAAGTTTGGTGTCGAATATGACCCCAAGACAGCGGGCATGCTGCTTGGAAGTTATGGTTGAACCCTCCAGGGTTATTTCAATGTTAGGTAGAGTGAGATTAGTAGAGGGGAGAAACAAAAGAAGTTCAGTTTTGGAGAGATTTAGTTTCAGATAGAGAGAGGACATGATGTTAGAGACAGCAGACAGACAATCCTTGGTATTTTGAATTAGGGTAGGGGTGATATCAGGGGAAGAAGTGTATAATTGGGTGTCTTCTGCATAGAAATGATACTGGAACCCAAATCTGCTGATTGTTTGTCCAATAGGGGCAGTGTATAGAGAGAAGAGGAGGGGGCCTAGGACTGAGCCCTGCGGGACCCCGATAGTAAGGGGACGAGGAGAGGAAGAGGAGCCGGCAAAAGATACAGTGAAGGAGCGGTCAGAGAGGTAGGAGGAGAACCAGGAGAGGGCTGTGTCCTTGAGGCCTATAGAGCGGAGCATAGTGAGGAGGAGCTGGTGATCTACAGTGTCAAATGCGGCAGAGAGATCAAGGAGAATCAGCAGGGAGCAATGACCTTTCGATTTAGCTGTTATTAGATCATTAGAGACTTTAGTGAGGGCAGTTTCAGTGGAGTGTAAATAGCAGAAACCTAAGGGGTCGAGAAGAGAGTTATCCGAGAGATGGCGGATTAGACGGGAGAGGACCAAGCATTCCAGGAGTTTAGAGATGAAGGAAAGGTTAGCGACAGGTCTGTAGTTAGCAGTGCAGTTCTGGTCCAGGGATGGCTTTTTAAGCAAAGGGGTATGATGGCATGTTTAAATGAGGAGGGAAATACACCTGAAGAAAGAGAGAGGTTAAATATTTTAGTCAGGTGAGTGGTGACCACTGGTGAGAGAGACTACAGGAGATGTGAAGGAATGGGGTCACTGTTGCAGGTTGTAGTCCAAGCAGAAGCGAGGAGCTTGGAAACTTCTTCTTCTGAAACAGGCTCAAAGATGTCTAGTGAGCTTGAGGTGTGGCAGGGAAGGGGATCCAGGCACTGAGGAGATTGGGTTGAGATATCCTGATGGATGTGGTTGATTTTTTCTAGGAAATAAGTGGCCAGATCCTCACCGCTGAGGTTGGTGGTGGGGGCCTGTACTTTAGGTTTCAGGAGGGAGTTTAAGGTTTCAAAAAGTCGTTTTGGGTTGTTGGATAGTGAGGTGAAGAGGGTGATGAAGTAAGATTGTTTGGCCAGATGAAGGGCAGAGTTACAGTATAGGTTTTGAGCATGAACTTATAGTGGATGAAGTCTTCTGCTAAGAGAGATTTTCTCCACTGCCGCTCTGCATACTCTGAGCAGCGCTGAAGAAAGAGTGTTTGCATTGTGTGCCAGGGCTGCCGTTGTCTGTGTCGGTTCTTTCTGCGTGTAGAAGGTGCTGCTTCATCTAGGGCAGGGGTCCCCAACCGCCGGTCCGCGGCCCAGCACCGGGCCGTTGCAGTGCCCTTGCCGGTCCGCGGACACAAGTTGAGCCTGGGGGCGGTGCAGCAGCTGATACTCACCCTGCATCCCGCGGCGGCTTCATCCAGCGCTGAGCGGTCACGTGCTACCGCTCATTTAAGGTCATGAATATGGACGCCACTCCTCTCCTATAGGCATGGCGTCCATATTCATGGTCCTTAATGAGCGGTAGCACGTGACCGCTCCGCACAGGAAGAAGCTGAAGCGCCGCGAGATGCAGGGACGTGCAGCGACGGGAAGGAAGTTCAGCGACGTGAGGGTAAGTATGATGGGGAGGATGGGGGAGCCAAGCGGAGCCATAAATATAAGGGAGAGAGAGTGGGAGCGGAGCCATATACACAGGGGAGGGAGAATGGGAGCGGAGCCATATACACAGGGGAGGGAGAATGGGAGCGGAGCCATATACACAGGGGAGGGAGAATGGGAGCGGAGCCATATATACAAGGGAGGGAGAATGGGAGCGGAGCCATATACACAGGGGAGGGAGAATGGGAGCGGAGCCATATATACAGGGGAGGGAGAATGGGAGCGGAGCCATATACACAGGGGAGGGAGAATGGGAGCGGAGCCATATACACAGGGGAGGGAGAATGGGAGCGGAGCCATATATACACAGGGGAGGGAGAATGGGAGCGGAGCCATATACACAGGGGAGGGAGAATGGGAGCGGAGCCATATACACAGGGGAGGGAGAGTGGGAGCGGAGCCATATACACAGGGGAGGGAGAATGGGAGCGGAGCCATATACACAGGGGAGGGAGAATGGGAGCGGAGCCATATACACAGGGGAGGGAGAATGGGAGCGGAGCCATATACACAGGGGAGGGAGAATGGAAGCGGAGCCATATACACAGGAGGGAGAATGGGAGCGGAGCCATATACACAGGGGAGGGAGAATGGGAGCGGAGCCATATATACAAGGGAGGGAGAGTGGGAGCAGAGCCATATATACAAGGGAGGGAGAGTGGGAGCGGAGCCATATATACAAGGGAGGGAGAGTGGGAGCAGAGCCATATATACAAGGGAGGGAGAGTGGGAGCAGAGCCATATATACAAGGGAGGGAGACTGGGAGCGGAGCCATATATACAAGGGAGGGAGAGTGGGAGCGGAGCCATATATACAGGGGAGGGAGAGTGGGAGCGGAGCCATATATACAAGGGAGGCCGGGAGAGTGGAAGCAGAGCCATATATACAAGGGAGGGAGAGTGGGAGCGGAGCCATATATACAAGGGAGGGAGAGTGGGTGCGGAGCCATATATACAAGGGAGGGAGAGTGGGAGCGGAGCCATATATACAAGGGAGGGAGAGTGGGAGCGGAGCCATATATACAAGGGAGGGAGAGTGGGAGCGGAGCCATATATACAAGGGAGGGAGAGTGGGAGCGGAGCCATATATACAAGGGAGGGAGAGTGGGAGCGGAGCCATATATACAAGGGAGGGAGAGTGGGAGCAGAGCCATATATACAAAGGAGGGAGAGTGGAAGCAGAGCCATATATACAAAGGAGGGAGAATGGGAGCGGAGCCATATATACAGGGGAGGCCGGGAGACTGGGAGCGGAGCCATATACTGTATACAAGGGAGGGAGAGTGGGAGCAGAGCCATATATACAAGGGAGGGAGAGTGGGAGCAGAGCCATATATACAAGGGAGGGAGACTGGGAGCGGAGCCATATATACTAGGGAGGCCGGGAGAGTGGGAGCAGAGCCATATATACAAGGGAGGGAGAGTGGGAGCGGAGCCATATATACAAGGGAGGCCGGGAGAGTGGGAGCAGAGCCATGTATACAAGGGAGGGAGAGTGGGAGCGGAGCCATGCATACAGGATGGGACGGGGAGCCATGTATACAGGATAGAAGAGTGGGAGCAGAGCCATGCATACAGGATGGGAGGATGGGAGCGGAGCCATGTATACAGGATGGGAGAGTGGGAGCAGAGCCATGTATACAGGATGGGACAGGGGAGCCATGCATACAACAGGGGGAGCCACACAGAGCTGGACGGGGGGGACCACACATACATTTTCTGATGATTAGAAAATAATCAGCATGTACAGTACTCCAGTACAATTGTTCTTAAGTGCTCAATGCTCCATTTCCTTGTAGGTTCCAATCATCATTAGCAGTGACGGTCATCAGTAGAAGTAGCCCAGTGCTCCCACTGAAACAGAAACAAGCCAGGTGCTTCCACTCATTCAAAACCTATGGTGAGTTGAGTCACATTAAAAATGTTATAATTAAATGATAAATATGCACTGCTAAACTACAACCGCGTCCATAGCCCCGCCCCCTTATGACCAAAGCCCCGCCCCTGTCACACCTCCATCCCCGCCCTGCCGGGCCATGGAAGAATGGTCTTGGTTCAAGGCGGTCCCTGGTGCAAAAAAGGTTGGGGACCACTGATCTAGGGCATTCTTCAGTGTATTATTGAAGTGTGATAATGTTAAGTCTGGACAGGAGAGGGAGGAGATGGGGGCTAAAGATGAGTGGAGATTGTCCATAAGTTGCTGGGTATTAATGGTACGGGTATTCTGATAAGTGTGGTAAGTGGGGGTGTCCCGGGTGAGGAGACAATTCTTGACAGAGAAGGAAAGAAGGTTGTGGTCCAAGAGCGGGAGAGGGGAGTTAGAAAAGTTGTGCAGCGAGCCGGGACGGGAGAAAACCAGGTCCAGAGTATTCCCGTCCTCATGTGTAGAAGAATTAGTAAACTGTGAGAGGCCGAATGAAGAAGTTAGAGAAAGAAGATGAGAGGCAGATTGGGAGAGGGGATCATTGATGGGGATGTTAAAGTCTCCCATGATGAGGGTGGGGATGTCACAGGATAGAAAGTGAGTAAGCCAGGTGGCGAAGTGGTCTAGAATCTGGCTGGAGGAGCCTGGAGGGCGATAAATAACCGCCACTCGTAAGGAGAAAGGCTTAAAGAGTCTGACGGCGTGGAATTCAAAGGAAGGAAATGTAAGTGAGGTAAGGTGCATAAGTTGAATGTAGTTCCAATGGGCTTTACTCACAGTTATGCTCGCGATACAGATGCCGGCTTCAATGCTGCATTCTCAAGGTGAGGGGTCCAGCCAACTTCCAGATCAGATGAAGTACACCATTTCCAGCCTTCCCTGTCAGTATGTACCTTTCCTGGCCCTCTCCACAAAATATGCTGCTTTAACTCCTTCCTTTCCAGCACTTCACAGTTATCGTTCTGGGCCAGCAGCTGCGAATCCTGTTCAGACGCCTCACCGTTTCTGTGATCCAATATAGCCACCTTTCCAGTGGGACTAACTGTGGTAGGGGCAATGGTCCATAAAGTAACCAAAGCTATCGGCTTGCTAGTGGCGCCCTGAGGTGCGCAAACTAAGCTAGGGGCCGTTCCCTTTGATGTGGCCCGGTTTCTTCCTCCACCTGATGGCGGTCAGCGTGGAACGAGCCCCACGGGATACACTTTCCAACCGTGTCTCCAGAAGAACCAATTCTTACTACAGAGAACCTTCCGTACAAATCCACTCCGTCCGGCAACTCCTGGTGCAAGTCAAGAGCTGCTCTGAACACGTCCATCTAGTTCCCTCCCTCTGGGGGAACTAACTACTTTCTGTCCTAAGATTCTCCCTCCCAAACTACGCTCCGCCCACCTTCCAGCTCTCTTCGTGTTCCAAGCAGGGGCCATAAAGGGTGCTCCGCTACACTACTGGTGTGTGTGGGTTGTAGGTGCTGGAATCTGGTCGGGTGCACTCACCTTACCTGGTTGTGGGATACCACACCTCTGGGTGATGTGCAGTACCTCTATGGCGACTGGACCCGCAGGGGCACCACATTAGCGCATTTTTGTGATTTATGTGAATGGCAATCCGAGATCTTGTGCTTGTGGAGTAGCCTCATTCAAAGTATGTCGCAATACGTTTGCACAGTGCGGTTTAAAGTTCTGCTCACACTAGGGCAGAGCAGAGTGTGCCTGCGCGGTCCTGTGAGACTACTGCGCACTGTACATAACAGCAAAGGAAGCTATATGATAAGGGACGGCACCATATATAACTAGAGAGGATGGTATGTAATAAGGGACGTGTTATACATAACAAAAGGAGAAACTATGTAACTAAGGATGGTGTTATACATAGTAAGTGAGTACACTATATACTAAGTGTAATCATATGCCGGAAATGCTCATTATCAAAGTACCTTTCTAGAACATTCCACGGCTTTTCATTCACACACATACATTAGGTCTGTGCAAGACACGCTGTGGGTTTTCGACCCCCCTCCTTCCCCCCCTGTCAGCAGCTACAGCTCTCTCTCTCCCTCTGCCTGCATGTAATCCAAAACCCTTCCTTCCCCTCTCTCAGGAATGTGTTAATTAGCAGAGGTCAGTTCTTTGTGTAAAAAAACATGTGCTCTGTGTCTAAGATAGAGTTGATGTAAGATCTAACTATTAGGGCATATCTTGACCCCAGTTGGTGTTACAAGTAAGAAAGTTACATTTTTGGGATGTGCTTTAATAGAGCTACCCGCCCTGTAGTTTTCTAGATTCCAGCATCAGCAGAATCCAAGAAATGGATTCCTATTTAGCTGATTCATGCAAGTACAGTGAGTTTGGGCTTAAATGAACGCTAGCGTCATGCTGAGTTAGATGATTCTTTGTTCGTCGCTATACGGAGTTCTCTCTCCGAGATATGATACTTATGAGTTTTCAGCATGGTTTCAACCTTTGTAAAAAAGAGGAGGGTTTCCATAACTCAGCCCCTTCAGTGATGTCATGGCTAGAGGGTATAAGTTAGTGGGAGCTCAGTTCCCCCCAGTCTTGCTTGGGAAACGTGAGATACAGAGAGGCTGTGATGCACTGTGATGTATCGTCCCTCTCCCGACCGTATGGACTGCCTGAAATGACTTAAGCAAATGTAAGTGGTTCTCTACCTTTAATCCCTGTTATTTTGTAATTGTCTTGAACATATTTCAATTGTCTCCCTTTGTAATATCTTTTATACCTTTTATAAACACTGCCTACCTTTTGGAGTAAAATATATAAAATTACTAGTTCGTTTTTCCTTGCTCTATAATGTATCTGTACGGCCTTCAAAGTGAATTACGCTACTAATTTGGGTTTGCTCTGGACCCGTTATTAATTAAGAAAGCGGAGCTGGTGGCAGTGAAGTGTGTTCTGGGCTTGTTGGGTAAAGCTGGCAGTGACAGAATGGGTTTTATAAGCGTATTGTCTGGCTGCGGCTGGGAGTAGTTATATTTTCCTCACTGCAGCTTGCTTAACAACCAGGACACGTCTAAGCGGCTTGACCAGCGATTACTTATCCTAGGTGCAGTTCCCAGACTGACCTGAGGGTAAGGAGGGCGCCGGGGAGTGGTGAGTTCCAAACAGGAACTGGAAAGCGGGATATACATAAATCCCTGCAGTTGGTGACATATTGGTGGCAGCGATGTGATAACTGAAATAAGTCCCCCTGCGATATTAGTATTTTCGTAACACTAAGGGACTGTGCTATACATAAAAAGTGACTACACTATATACTGAGGGATGGTGCTACGCATAATAATCTAGTACAATATATACTTATACTGTACTAAGGGACTATGCAATACATAATAAGTGAGTACACTATATACTAAGAGCCTGTGCTATGTATAATAAGTGAGTACACTATATACTAAGGGACTGTGTTAAAGGGAACCTGTCACCTGTTTTGGCAACTATAAGATGCGGCCACTGCCTTTCAGGGCTTATCTACAGCATTCTATAATGCTGTAGATAAGCCCCTGATCCGACCTGAAAGATAAGAAAAATAAGTTTTATTATACTCACCTGGGAGCGGTCCGGTCCGATTGGTGTCGCAGGTCTGTGTCCTGCTCCTCCCATTTTCTTGCGATGCCGCCCTCCTGCTTGCTTCATGGCTCCCCGGCATCACGCTCCATCACAGGCGTACTTCTCTGCCCTGTTGAGGGCAGAACTAAGTACTGCAGTGAGCAGGGGCTGGGAAAGGTCAGAGAGCCCCAACGCCTGTGCACTGCAGTACTTTGCCCTCAACAGGGCAGATAAGTAAGCCTGCACGGAGCACGATGCCAGGGAGCCATGAACCAAGTAGGAGGGCAGCATCGCAAGAAGATGAGAGGCGCCAGATCCGGAACTTTGACACCCATTGGACCAGACCTCATTTTTCTTCACTTGCAGGTCGGTTCGGGGGCTTCGCTACAGCATTATAGAATGCTGTAGATAAGCCCTGAAAGGCAGTGGCCGCATCTTATAGCAGCCGAAACAGCTGACAGGTTCCCTTTAAAGGGAACCTGTCACCTCTTTTTTGCCTACCAGCTAAAAACATCAGTTAATTCGGTGTCAGCTATGCATTCCACAACTACTTCTGAAAACCCTTGACTCACCATGTATCACCCATAAAAACCTTTTTTATTCGTCCAGCGCTGTATGGTAATCTGTTTGGTCCGGTCCGATGGGCGCTGCCTCTGTTCCCTCACTCCACCCCTCCTCGGCTTGCTGTTCACATTTTATGCCGTGAATATCAGAGATCACATACAGATTTTGCGCGTGTGCATTGAAATAGTATCTCAACGCGTGCGCAGTATGCTTTGCCCAACTGCGGGCAAAGCTGAAAAGCAGTAGTGCGCATGCGCCTTGGTTTTGTGTTCCAAGCCTCTCTCTGAACGCTCACATTGCGCACGCGCTTGAACCTCAGTCACATAGGCAATTCTGTGCATGCGCCACTATCCCAGCATCTCAGACCTTGTTTTGGCTGCTTTACTACGTGCGGTCAGTCTCCCTCCTCCCTCATATCTGGCGCATAGCTTCATATGGTATTTATAGCACACTGCCACCAATGATTAGACATGACACCACAGAAGGTGTAGGACACGCATGCGCACTACTGCTTTTCGGCTTTGCCCGCAGTTGGGCAAGATACCATTTTAATGGGCACGCGCAAAATTTGTACACGATCTCCGATATTCACAGCAAAGAATGCGTACAGCAAGCCGAGGAGGGGTGGATTGAGGGAACAAAGGCAACGCCCATCGGACCAGACCAAACAGATTACCATAGAGCGCAGGAGCAATGAAAAAGGTTTTTATGGGTGATACATGGGGAGTCAGGGGGTTTCAGAAGTAGTTGTGGATTGCATAGCTGATACTGAATTAACTGATGTTTTTAGCTGGTAGGCAAAAAAATGGTGACAGGTTCTCTTTAAACATAATAAGCGATAATAATGTTTTCCTCCACCTCCCCCTGTTCCTAAATCTATTATAAATCCCCCTTCCTCCCTTCCCAGTCCCCCACCCCCATCATTGTCTTCTCCCTCAGCACCCCCATCTTTGCCCATTCCACCACATCTATCATTGCTTTCAACCCACCACCCCATCATTTCCCATTCCACCACCTCCTTCATTTCCTCCACCCCTATCACCCCCATCATTGCCCTTTCCACCATCATTGTCCTTTCCACTATCACTATCATTGCCTTTGCCCCCACCACCCCCATCATTGCCCATTTCATGACCTCCATCATTTCGTCCTCCACCACCACCCCATTATTGCCCTTTCCACCATGGCCATCATTGTCCTTTCTACCACCACAATCATTGTCTTTTCCCCACCACCTCATTATTGCCCATTCCACCACCCCAATCTTAGCTTTCTCCCTCACCACCCCCATCATTGCCCATTCCACTACCTCCATCATTTCCTCCTCCCCACCACCCCATTATTGCCTTCTCTGCAATCACTCCATCATTCCCCTCACCTGCACACACTCACTTACCTCACCGCACACTCTCCCGCAGCATCACCTTCGCCTGCAGCTAGACACACACACTCACTCACTCACCTCAGCTCTCCCGCAGCTTCACCTTTGCCTGCACTGCAGCTTCCTCTCTCTGGCACAGCCGGCAGCCGCGGTGCTGGATGACATCATCCAGACGTGCCACTGACTGCTGTGACAGAGACAGGAAGCGCGGGCAGGGAGCAGGATGGATTGCTGCAGCTCTGCTGCCATTTTGTCTTGTAGGCAATACAATTGATTTCAATTTTGATTATATTAGGGATCTCTCCCTGCCAGAAGCACATGAGGGCAATCTGTCCAGGGGCTCCCCAGAGCCTCGGAGCTAGATAAACAGGCCAGATTGCCCTCATTGTTAGCCTCTGAGCCCCTGTGCATCCGCATCGGCTGCAAATGATTGACACACCCTCAGTGCTCTCCCAGCTTAATCTGCATATGCCTTCAACCCTAGAATTCTCATGACAGCACATCGAATCCCCAAAAATACTAAGATTTTCAGAGGAGGACTTGCACTTATACAGCCATATACTGTAACTACTTACAGGTACCTTATGTATACACATTCTGACAGGATCCCTCTAACATCACATATTTTGAAATTCGGACAAATTCACACAGTTTTAATTGAATCTGATGTTTTATTCTCACTACATTTGGCATTCCAAAGTTAGGTATATCATTCAGTAGCATTGGTGCAAATCAATTCGCAGGACCCAGTCAATCTGCCATGTTGGTTAACTAGATGGGAGTCCTGAGATCCACCTCATACCTCCAGGCATCCACGGCTCTTCTTTTCATTAGCCAACCTGGCACAACATCCTCCTTGTGGTGAGATGCACAAGCAACATCTTGCCAGGATGGCTAATCTAATGTAGAGACTTCAATGCCATCAAACAGGATGTGGTTCTCAGGGCTCCCATCCAGTGGCCACTGGTTGTTGACATGGCTGATGGATTGAGTTGATTCGCACCAACTCTATCACTGAGTATACTTTTTTTGTGGGATGCAATGTAATGAAAATCGTAACCAACTTTTCTAAACTTATGTCACAATGCTGCTCTTTGCTAAATGTGGTGGAACATTTGTCTGAAAGTGTTGCTTTCACTGATGTTGACCACACATAAGAAGGTCTTATTCACACGTAGAAACTTAGATTTCCCTTTCTTGATTCTACTCCTGATATTAACTTTAAAAAACATATGAAAAAATCTGATCAAATAAAAATGTGAATAAAAAGTAATGTAAAATTAACCTTTTGGGGCTATAGATCAGTGCTTATGTTGTTATGTTACCTTTTCCTTTTTAACATAGAAGGCCAGATTATAGGGCGGCTACATGGGACACAATGGTCTCTGAGGTGGGACGGAAGGTCAACAATATGTTTTCTCTTGAGAGCTTCACCAATTCTCATCCAGCCCTACTGCTGTTAGCAGTTTGTTTTTGTTTTTTATGCTACAAGTTTTCTCAGATGCTTCCCAAAAGCTAAGCGTCTCTTTAATATTAAATTAGATGTTATTAAAAAGATTTTTTTCTATTCCTTGTAAATGCTTCAATGGCGCTGAAATTCTTTGTATTTGTTACATTCTAAAAATAAGCAGACGCCCTACTCGTCAGTAGTCACTGATAATAGCTAAAGTCCCCGCTAGAGTAAAGGAGAACACAAATATTCAGTGTCACTGAGAGTGGAAAGCACTTTACTCTATGCAAAGTAGTTGTTATTAAGCATATCAATCAGACATACCCTCCCTGTCACAGATCGCTCTGTAAAAACTTCCTTTTTATTCCTTTATAAATACCAATTCCAAATAACACGCTGCTAACGCAATTAATTCACTGCCATTAATAATGTTAGGACCCCACGGAGCGACGTTTCAAAACCACACTCTGCAGGGAATATACAAAATTCTCTAGAGATAAATGAAGTTACGACTGAGAGATAAGTCACATGTTTAGAGACTAGATGGAAAATAATATTTTCTGTAGAAATTGCTTCAGTGTGGAGCTAAGCTTTTCGAAATCTGAGATTTCGGGGTATAGTTCTCCTAAAAAATGATAACCCATGGTGAGAATTAAAGGTTTAGTTCATAAAACAATAATATTCCAATACTATACTCGTATGGGATAGGCCATTTCCATTTATTTATTTTAAGCTTTTTAGTGTCAAGTGTATTTTCATTTTCTGCTAATTCAGATTTTGCTTTGAATAATTACACTCTTGAATACAGATTTTATTTATTTTTACATTCGTCTTATACTTGTTTTTTTGGACACATTTCTAGTGGTTTTTCTTACTAATTTATTTTTTAATTGTAGGATGCATTCACAAACACACCAAATCTGAATAAGGATGGTTTTACATTTTTTCAAAATGAAAAATCTTTTAGGCTATGTGCCCACGTAGCGTTTTATTCCGGACACTAAAAACCGGACTCCTTCCCAGAAATTGCGCTTTTTTTTCGCGCGATTTTACCGCGATTATGTTTGCGATTTTGCCGCGATTTTCGCGTGCGATATTCAAGCACTTTCCAAGTGATTTGAAGCATCGCTTGGAAAGTGATTGACAGGTTGGTCACACTCGTCAAACATAGTGTTTGACAAGTGTGAGCAGCTTTTTACTATTGAGGCTGCCTATGCGGCATCAATAGTAAAAGATAGAATGTTAAAATGCTAAAAAAAATCGGGGTATATTTACCTTTCGGCATCCCGCGCTGCCATCCCGTGCCTCAGCGTTCCCAGTAATGCCTTGCGAGACCTGTGATAACGTTGGTCTCGCGTTGCTATAGCGATCTTGCGTGACCGGTAGAGTCACGCGAGACTACGTCATCACAGGATCTTGCCGCAAGGCATTACTAGGAACGCTGAGGCCGGGAATGCAGCGCGTGACGCCGGAAGGTAAATATACCCCGATTTTTTATTCTTTTTTTTACAGGGGTATGGTTCCCAGGGCCTGGAGGACAGTCTCCTCTCCTCCACACCGTGGGTACCAACCGCACATGAGACGCTTAACTTCCCGCATGGTGGGCATAGCCACATGCGGGAAGTAAGCGGTTCTCATGCATTCCTATGGGTGCAGAATCGCGGCAATTCTTTGTGATTCCGCACAAAAGAATGACCATGCTGCGATTTTTTCCGCGATGCGTTTCCGCCGCGGAAAAAAGCGCAGCATTAGCACAGCATGTGCGGAATGCCATAGGAATGCATGGGGGGCATTCTTTACACGATTTTTAAACGTTTTCACAGCGTTTTTGCGCCGACAATCGCGGCAAAGACGCTTAAAAATCGCTACGTGGGCACACAGCCTTACGGTTTTTTTTTACCTGGCAACTTTTGATGAGTTTATTTATTTTTTCTTAAAAATAAATTTCATGGCCAGATGTTAGCTGCAAATCAGGAAGAAGTAATGAAACTTTGTGTATTTTTTAAATATTTGTGTCCATTGCTTTTTTTTCTATTTTCAGCATGTTCTAAGTCTGATGTTCTTGTCATTAAATAATATAGTCAACAGGAATTCCTAACCGCCACCGAAAAATGTGTTTTGATTTGTAGTACATCGGTGCTGTTTTATATCGTTTGTGTTGTTCTAACAAAATGCAGGAACTTTATCTAGCATTTTCATACAAGCTTCCCTCATAGGGTTTGAAAATTTTCTGATAAAAACTTTTTAATGTTTTCAGAATAAAAAAAGAGCAACTGTAACAAACTGCAATAAAAGTACGTGAAATGCATGGCAATTTGTTTTCTCCCGTTTTGTAAATTCCTCACATGAACCTCCATTAATCTGCCGTACATGATAGGTAGTATCTATCAATTAAAAAAAGTTTAAATAACAAGTTGATTAAAGTTTTGTTGTCGATTTGCTCTAAATTTCTGAATTGTGCAGATTATTTTTTGCTGTTTTTCTTTGTTCTGGTATATATCTCATTCAAACACATTTTAAGGCTTCATTTACACATCAGTGTCTCCGGTATGTGTGTTGACAGTTTTCATATGTGCCGGAGATACGTACACATGTAGAGCCATTCTAGTGCACATGTCAATGTGTTTCCATGGACCGTATGTCCATGGACAAAATACTCTGACATGTCCTTTTTTTACCGTCAGCATGTACAGCAGAATGTCCTGCTCACGTGCATACGGAGAACACAACACATTGTTATCCTCCGTGTGACACGCATTGGCACCGGGGAAGAAGCGCTACAGTAAGCGCTGTTCCTCCGCGGCAAATGCTGAATACGGCTCTCATCATTCTCCCCTGCTCTGCCGGCGATCAGCGTGAGCAGGGGAGAATCATGAGAGTTATATTAAAGTCCGAAAGATGACAGCAGTTGGGGGATTTTGGGACAATTACTCCCATCATGCGACATTTGCTGCCGCTAATAACAGTTACAGCAGGAGCGGATGATCGGGGTTTTCCTCAGCCACCGCCTGTGATCTAATGAAATAAATGAATGAAAAACCCGACATGGGTTCCCCCTATTTTCTTCAACCAACCAGACGAAACTCACAGCTGGGGGCTGCAACCCTCAGCTGTCAGCTTCAGCAAGGCTGATTATCAAGAATAGAGTTGTTCCCACACTGTTATTTAAAATTATTTAAATAAATAATTAAAAAAAATGGCTTGGGGTCCCCCCATTTTCCATTTTTGACAACCAGCCTTGCTAAAGCAGACAACTGGGGGCTGTTATTCTCAGGCTGATAAGAGGCCATTGATATAGGCCCCCCCAGCCTAAAAATACCAGCCCACAGCTGCCCAGAAAAGGTGCATCTACTAGATGCACCTTTTCTGGAGCTTTGCCCAGCTCTTCCCACTTGCTCTGTAGCGGTGGCAAGTAGGGTAATATTTGTGGGGTTGATGTCACCTTTGCATTGTTAGGTGACATCAAGCCCACGGCTTAGTAATGGAGAGGTGTCTCATCATGTGGTACTGATGCGCCACATGGGCAGCACAGGGTTGCCACACATATTTCACACATGGACACACGGACACGGATAACTCCGGTGCCGGTTCTTCCGCTACTGGAAATATCAGGTTGTGTGAAAGAGGCCTTATATCTATGATCTGTCCCTAGAATAGATCATGAATTAAACATGCAAATATGGCCATTTTAATTTAGATTTAGCAATTTTTTTTTAGATTTTTTCAGCTTTATGTGTTTGTACTAGGGTATGTTTCCACGTAGCGGAAACATTCAGGATTAGCTGCTGATTGATTGCTGCATCCTGCCGCAGCGTTTAATCCGCAGCGGCCAGATGTTCCTGCATAGTGGAGGGGATTTTATGAAATCCCTTCTCCACTATGCGTTCGATTACGCGGGTGATACACCCACTAAACCGGACATGCGGTACATCTTTTTAGACCGCAGTATGTCGGTTTACCTTGCGGAGACTGAGCGTCTCCGCAAGGTAAACAGCATACTCTATGGCTACGCTGCGGTGATTCTGGATGTGTTTATTGAGCACATCCGGAATCACCACACATACAGGAGGGGGAGTGGCTTTGGGCGGAGCAGGTTTTCCGCTGCGCCAAAGCGCTGCCATTACAGTAAGTGGAAACGTACCCTTACACATCTTGGTCTTGTGAAAGCTGTTTGTTTTGAGGCATGGTTCACATTGGATGTTATTTCATAAGAATAGTCAGTAGCCAGGCATTGTGTGCCATTATTTAAGGTCAAAAGTTTAAGCTCTTGTTTCAGTTATGCTGCTCCTCTGATTATTGTTTTAATCCACCATATGGATCCAGAGATACAGGCCTTTTTATTTCCCGCTAACTTTTATGGTATTTACAAAGGGGAGTGGTTTACAAGTTAATAACGCCGAGCAACCTGAAGACACGGCACCAGCAAATCCTGTCAGCCTCGCCCCCTTGTAGAGACTATAAAATGCATCATTAAATGGAAAGACCTTTATCTCTGGAACCGTATGATGTAGAAAAATATGGAAATAAAGTAAATACTCAGGGACGCAGCATAAATAAATTAAAAGCAAAAACTGGACACTTTTCACCTGGTGTCAATGGGCAAAACACTTAAAATCTCATCTCTTAAATTAAAACACCATTTGCCAATTGGAGAAGTCATTAACTTTTCGCATTTTCAGTGTTTTTGTAATGTACTCAATGAAAAGCACAAACTCTACAACCATTTTCATGGTTTGCTATTACCGTAGTATACTTTTAGTGTATGTTCACATGTTACATTTTTGATAATTTTTTCAGAAAAACACAATCTAAATTATGTGTATATTTGGTATAAATTTTAGGCAGTTTTTTTATTATTTTTATGTGTTTTTGTACTATGCCATTTTCCTCTCAATTAGGAAAAACTGCAGTTAAAACATTGAAAGAATTGATATTCCCCTTTTTTTTATTTCAGAACAAATGCGCTGTGGAAATTAAATTTCAGAAATCTCATTGGTTTTACTGTTTCTACAAAACATTGTGTTTATGTTTTACAAGAAACGCACACGTAAAGAAAAAGAATGCATCTTTTTGCCATGTGTGAACAAGCCCATATTGTGTTTGTCAATTGTGGCTAAAGCCCGGTTCACACAAGCTTATGCAAAATTGTCCGTTCTACGTCAAGACAAAACTGACGATGTTTCACCCGTATTGTCATCTGTATGCAATCCATGTGCCATCAGTATGTCCGTTTTTTACACACGTATGCAATTTGCATGTTTGCGTTCTTCATCTGTATGACATGCATTTTTTATATGAGCAATGATAAAGGACAAATACAGTTTCCTATTTTTATAATTGTAATGTATCCATAAAAAACGCATTTGATACGGATGCTAACTCGTATATGCTTTATAATGGGCGAGTCTGATCCAGAATAAGGATCAAAGTAGTGCATGCTGCGATATTTTTTACATGCAGACCATCGGTACATGTGTAAAACCGTCTGTGAGCTACCATATAGACTTGCATTAGTCCTCAAAGCTATCAGCTTTGCATATGCTCAGCACTAGAGTTGAGCGACTTTTGCTTTTTTAGGGTCGCGTTTCGTTTCGTGAAACCCGACTTTTCCAAAAGTCGGGTCGAGCAAGATCGTCCGATTATAGGGAAAAGTCGGGGTCGTCCCGAAACACGAAACCCAATGTAAGTCAATGGGGAATAAAAGTCGGCAGTGAGAGGAGGACAGGAAACACACCTACAGTGCCCATTTGAATGCCAAAAGCATCAATTCTTCTTACTTAAGCTTGTCAACCTTAATTAACTTCATAATACAAGTTACGCACTGAAAAATGGGGGTTATTTGGCTAAAGTTGTGGGGGGGGAGGGCTGGCTGCAGGTTTTCATGTGCCCTGGGCGAAAGAGCGCCCCTTTAACACATACCACAACTCATCATGCTCCGATACGGCAGAGAAATAGCGGTATAGTACAATGAAAAATACCTCACTTTTTACATCTCATGACGAGGCCCATCTATTTCTCCATACAAAATCATTGGTCCCATATAATGTTTGAAACAGTATATGATGAGCTCCACATAATGCTACAGTATATGTTGGTCCCCATGGATGAAGCTCCACTGTCTTATGGGCCCAAATAATGCTCCAAACATAATGGGCCCCATTTCTAATGCTCTAGTGTATAATGGGCCCTGTAAATGCTGCTCCAGTGTCTGATGTCCACCTTTGGAAAGTTCCAGTGTATGGTGGGCCCCATCTATCATTCTCCAGAGTATAGTGCTCCCCAAAAATTGCTGTCCCAACATAGAAAACAATCAAATAAGTCTCCTCGCTAGGGAATCCCTGTACTTGTCTGGACAGGTGCTGTAGCTTGCTTAACAGCTCGCCAGCCGTTCTCACGCCCAGTATGGATTGCACGTGATTGCACAAAGGTTAGAAAGGGTACCGTATCCCTGGATAACATGTATGGATAGCGTACACATTCAAAATATATGTCCATACAGCATGAGGCAGGCTCAGACGGTGTTAGGCCCAGTATGGATTGCACGTCATTGCACAAAGGTTAGAAGGGGTACCGTATCCACGGATAACATGTATGGATAGCGTACACATTCAAAATATATGTCTATACAGCATGAGGCAGGCTCAGACGGTGTTAGGCCCAGTATGGATTGCACGTCATTGAACAAAGGTTAGAAGGGGTACCGTATCCACGGATAACATGTATGGATAGCGTACACATTCCAAATATATGTCTATACAGCATGAGGCAGGCTCAGACGGTGTTAGGCCCAGTATGGATTGCACGTCATTGCACAAAGGTTAGAAGGGGTACCGTATCCACGGATAACATGTATGGATAGCGTACACATTCAAAATATATGTCTATACAGCATGAGGCAGGCTCAGACGGTGTTAGGCCCAGTATGGATTGCACGTCATTGCACAAAGGTTAGAAGGGGTACCGTATCCCCGGATAACATGTATGGATAGCGTACACATTCAAAATATATGTCTATACAGCATGAAGCAGGCTCAGATGGTGTTAGGCCCAGTATGGATTGCACGTCATTGCACAAAGGTTAGAAGGGGTACCGTATCCCCGGATAACATGTATGGATAGCGTACACATTCAAAATATATGTCTATACAGCATGAGGCAGGCTCAGACGGTGTTAGGCCCAGTATGGATTGCACGTCATTGCACAAAGGTTAGAAGGGGTACCGTATCCACGGATAACATGTATGGATAGCGTACACATTCAAAATATATGTCTATACAGCATGAGGCAGGCTCAGACGGTGTTAGGCCCAGTATGGATTGCACGTCATTGCACAAAGGTTAGAAGGGGTACCGTATCCCCGGATAACATGTATGGATAGCGTACACATTCAAAATATATGTCTATACAGCATGAGGCAGGCTCAGACGGTGTTAGGCCCAGTATGGATTGCACGTCATTGCACAAAGGTTAGAAAGGGTACCGTATCCCTGGATAACATGTATGGATAGCGTACACATTCAAAACATATGTCTATACAGCATGAGGCAGGCTCAGACGGTGTTAGGCCCAGTATGGATTGCACGTCATTGCACAAAGGTTAGAAGGGGTACCGTATCCCCGGATAACATGTATGGATAGCGTACACATTCAAAATATATGTCTATACAGCATGAGGCAGGCTCAGACGGTGTTAGGCCCAGTATGGATTGCACGTCATTGCACAAAGGTTAGAAAGGGTACCGTATCCCTGGATAACATGTATGGATAGCGTACACATTCAAAATATATGTCTATACAGCATGAGGCAGGCTCAGACGGTGTTAGGCCCATTATGGATTGCACGTCATTGCACAAAGGTTAGAAGGGGTACCGTATCCCCGGATAACATGTATGGATAGCGTACACATTCAAAATATATGTCTATACAGCATGAGGCAGGCTCAGACGGTGTTAGGCCCAGTATGGATTGCACGTCATTGCACAAAGGTTAGAAGGGGTACCGTATCCACGGATAACATGTATGGATAGCGTACACATTCAAAATATATGTCTATACAGCATGAGGCAGGCTCAGACGGTGTTAGGCCCAGTATGGATTGCACGTCATTGCACAAACGTTAGAAGGGGTACCGTATCCACGGATAACATGTATGGATAGCGTACATATTCAAAATATATGTCTATACAGCATGAGGCAGGCTCAGACGGTGTTAGGCCCAGTATGGATTGCACGTCATTGCACAAAGGTTAGAAGGGGTACCGTATCCACGGATAACATGTATGGATAGCATACACATTCAAAATATATGTCTATACAGCATGAGGCAGGCTCAGACGGTGTTAGGCCCAATATGGATTGCACGTCATTGCACAAAGGTTAGAAGGGGTACCGTATCCACGGATAACATGTATGGATAGCGTACACATTCAAAATATATGTCTATACAGCATGAGGCAGGCTCAGACGGTGTTAGGCCCAGTATGGATTGCACGTCATTGCACAAAGGTTAGAAGGGGTACCGTATCCCCGGATAACATGTATGGATAGCGTACACATTCAAAATATATGTCTATACAGCATGAGGCAGGCTCAGACGGTGTTAGGCCCAGTATGGATTGCACGTCATTGCACAAAGGTTAGAAGGGGTACCGTATCCACGGATAACATGTATGGATAGTGTACACATTCAAAATATATGTCTATACAGCATGAGGCAGGCTCAGACGGTGTTAGGCCCAGTATGGATTGCACGTCATTTCCCAAAGGTTAGAAGGGGCACCGTATCCCCGGATAACATGTATGGATAGCGTACACATTCAAAATATATGTCTATACAGCATGAGGCAGGCTCAGACGGTGTTAGGCCCAGTATGGATTGCACGTGATTGCACAAAGGTTAGAAAGGGTACCGTATCCCTGGATAACATGTATGGATAGCGTACACATTCAAAATATATGTCTATACAGCATGAGGCAGGCTCAGACGGTGTTAGGCCCAGTATGGATTGCACGTCATTGCACAAAGGTTAGAAGGGGTACCGTATCCACGGATAACATGTATGGATAGCGTACACATTCAAAATATATGTCTATACAGCATGAGGCAGGCTCAGACGGTGTTAGGCCCAGTATGGATTGCACGTCATTGCACAAAGGTTAGAAGGGGTACCGTATCCACGGATAACATGTATGGATAGCGTACACATTCAAAATATATGTCTATACAGCATGAGGCAGGCTCAGACGGTGTTAGGCCCAGTATGGATTGCACGTCATTGCACAAAGGTTAGAAGGGGTACCGTATCCACGGATAACATGTATGGATAGCGTACACATTCAAAATATATGTCTATACAGCATGAGGCAGGCTCAGACGGTGTTAGGCCCAGTATGGATTGCACGTCATTGCACAAAGGTTAGAAGGGGTACCGTATCCACGGATAACATGTATGGATAGCGTACACATTCAAAATATATGTCTATACAGCATGAGGCAGGCTCAGACGGTGTTAGGCCCAGTATGGATTGCACGTCATTGCACAAAGGTTAGAAGGGGTACCGTATCCCCGGATAACATGTATGGATAGCGTACACATTCAAAATATATGTCTATACAGCATGAGGCAGGCTCAGATGGTGTTAGGCCCAGTATGGATTGCACGTCATTGCACAAAGGTTAGAAGGGTTACCGTATCCACGGATAACATGTATGGATAGCGTACACATTCAAAATATATGTCTATACAGCATGAGGCAGGCTCAGACGGTGTTAGGCCCAGTATGGATTGCACGTCATTGCACAAAGGTTAGAAGGGGTACCGTATCCCCGGATAACATGTATGGATAGCGTACACATTCAAAATATATGTCTATACAGCATGAGGCAGGCTCAGACGGTGTTAGGCCCAGTATGGATTGCACGTCATTGCACAAAGGTTAGAAAGGGTACCGTATCCCTGGATAACATGTATGGATAGCGTACACATTCAAAATATATGTCTATACAGCATGAGGCAGGCTCAGACGGTGTTAGGCCCAGTATGGATTGCACGTCATTGCACAAAGGTTAGAAGGGGTACCGTATCCCCGGATAACATGTATGGATAGCGTACACATTCAAAATATATGTCTATACAGCATGAGGCAGGCTCAGACGGTGTTAGGCCCAGTATGGATTGCACGTCATTGCACAAAGGTTAGAAAGGGTACCGTATCCCTGGATAACATGTATGGATAGCGTACACATTCAAAATATATGTCTATACAGCATGAGGCAGGCTCAGACGGTGTTAGGCCCAGTATGGATTGCACGTCATTGCACAAAGGTTAGAAGGGGTACCATATCCCCGGATAACATGTATGGATAGCGTACACATTCAAAATATATGTCTATACAGCATGAGGCAGGCTCAGACGGTGTTAGGCCCAGTATGGATTGCACGTCATTGCACAAAGGTTAGAAGGGGTACCGTATCCACGGATAACATGTATGGATAGCGTACACATTCAAAATATATGTCTATACAGCATGAGGCAGGCTCAGACGGTGTTAGGCCCAGTATGGATTGCACGTCATTGCACAAAGGTTAGAAGGGGTACCGTATCCACGGATAACATGTATGGATAGCATACACATTCAAAATATATGTCTATACAGCATGAGGCAGGCTCAGACGGTGTTAGGCCCAGTATGGATTGCACGTCATTGCACAAAGGTTAGAAGGGGTACCGTATCCACGGATAACATGTATGGATAGCGTACACATTCAAAATATATGTCTATACAGCATGAGGCAGGCTCAGACGGTGTTAGGCCCAGTATGGATTGCACGTCATTGCACAAAGGTTAGAAGGGGTACCGTATCCACGGATAACATGTATGGATAGCGTACACATTCAAAATATATGTCTATACAGCATGAGGCAGGCTCAGACGGTGTTAGGCCCAGTATGGATTGCACGTCATTGCACAAAGGTTAGAAGGGGTACCGTATCCACGGATAACATGTATGGATAGCGTACACATTCAAAATATATGTCTATACAGCATGAGGCAGGCTCAGACGGTGTTAGGCCCAGTATGGATTGCACGTCATTGCACAAAGGTTAGAAGGGGTACCGTATCCACGGATAACATGTATGGATAGCGTACACATTCAAAATATATGTCTATACAGCATGAGGCAGGCTCAGACGGTGTTAGGCCCAGTATGGATTGCACGTCATTGCACAAAGGTTAGAAGGGGTACCGTATCCACGGATAACATGTATGGATAGCGTACACATTCAAAATATATGTCTATACAGCATGAGGCAGGCTCAGACGGTGTTAGGCCCAGTATGGATTGCACGTCATTGCACAAAGGTTAGAAGGGGTACCGTATCCACGGATAACATGTATGGATAGCGTACACATTCAAAATATATGTCTATACAGCATGAGGCAGGCTCAGACGGTGTTAGGCCCAGTATGGATTGCACGTCATTGCACAAAGGTTAGAAGGGGTACCGTATCCACGGATAACATGTATGGATAGCGTACACATTCAAAATATATGTCTATACAGCATGAGGCAGGCTCAGACGGTGTTAGGCCCAGTATGGATTGCACGTCATTGCACAAAGGTTAGAAGGGGTACCGTATCCACGGATAACATGTATGGATAGCGTACACATTCAAAATATATGTCTATACAGCATGAGGCAGGCTCAGACGGTGTTAGGCCCAGTATGGATTGCACGTCATTGCACAAAGGTTAGAAGGGGTACCGTATCCCCGGATAACATGTATGGATAGCGTACACATTCAAAATATATGTCTATACAGCATGAGGCAGGCTCAGACGGTGTTAGGCCCAGTATGGATTGCACGTCATTGCACAAAGGTTAGAAAGGGTACCGTATCCCTGGATAACATGTATGGATAGCGTACACATTCAAAATATATGTCTATACAGCATGAGGCAGGCTCAGACGGTGTTAGGCCCAGTATGGATTGCACGTCATTGCACAAAGGTTAGAAAGGGTACCGTATCCCTGGATAACATGTATGGATAGCGTACACATTCAAAATATATGTCTATACAGCATGAGACAGGCTCAGACGGTGTTAGGCCCAGTATGGATTGCACGTCATTGCACAAAGGTTAGAAGGGGTACCGTATCCCCGGATAACATGTATGGATAGCGTACACATTCAAAATGTATGTCTATACAGCATGAGGCAGGCTCAGACGGTGTTAGGCCCAGTATGGATTGCACGTCATTGCACAAAGTTTAGAAGGGGTAACGTATCCCCGGATAACATGTATGGATAGCGTACACATTCAAAATATATGTCTATACATCAGGAGGCAGGCTCAGACGGTGTCAGGCACAGTATGGATTTGACAGCCCAGATTACACAGAGGAGGAGCAGGGAGAGGTAAAGATTGCAAATGCTGGGGCCCTGGCCAAGCAAGGGGGGCCCACTCGTGGGCGTCGGTACTGGCACTGGGCCCCTCATAGTACAGCGGTGTGTCTGACGGCGGGTGTGCACCACCACCGTCAGAGACACTTGATTGCACTATGAGGGACCCTGTGCCAGTGCCCGCGCCCAAGAGTCGGCCTACCCACCTGTCCAGGGCAACGGCACTCGCACGGTGTCGTGCGCTAGGTGGTGACCCCGGCCATGGGGGGGGAGGCAGCACAGTTAGGGAGTTTTAGAAAGTGGCATATGTTGATGTTGGACATTCAACTGATGCAAAAGGCGAAATAGGTGAAGTACCAGGAAGAGGTGGACCAAAGCAAGCCATTTTTCTGTCACCCTATGTGTCATCAGGGGAAGGTGGGACAAAATCCTTGGAAACCCATGCGTGGTTCATTTTAATGAAGGTTAGATCATCCACATTTTGGGTTGACAGGCGGGTCCTTTTTTCTGTCAGGATTGATCCAGCTGCACTGAAGACTCTTTCCGATAGCACACTTGCAGCTGGGCAAGCGAGCTCCTGTAAGGCATATTGGGCCAATTCAGGCCAGGTGTCCAGTTTAGCGGCCCAATAGTCAAAGGGGAATGACCTGTGTGGGAGAACATCGATATGGGAGGAAAAGTAGTTTGTAACCATAGTTGACAACTGCTGTCTCCTGTCACTTTCCATCGATGCAGTATTACCAGTTGTGTGAGCGGTATTTGAAAAATCAGTCCACAACATTGTCATGAAACCCCTGTCTCCAACGCCACTTCTGCTGTGTGCACCACGAACACCTCTGCCAAGCTGCCCCCGGCCCGTACGGCTCGTGTGAGAACCATCACCGCTGCTGTGTGCTGGGAATGCCTCAAGCAACCGATTTACCAGAGTTGCTTGTTTATTAGCCAATATTAGGTCAAGGTTCTCCTGTGGCATGATGTTTTGTAATTTGCCTTTATAGCGTGGATCCAGGATGCTGGCCAACCAGTAGTCGTCATCGTTCATCATTTTGGCAATGCGGGGGTCCCTTTTTAGGATCCGCAAGGCATAATCTGACATGTGGGCCAATGTTCCCGGTGTCAATGATGCACTGCGAGTGCTGGGTGGAGGAGCACTTTCTGGCAAATCCAAATCCCTCCAGTCACGCACAAACCCTGTACCAGACCTTGCCACGCAAACATTTTCACTTGCCCCACGAGATGCATCCTCCTCCCCTAAGTAATCATCCCCATCATCCTCCTCCTCCTCCTCCTCTTCTTCCTCCACCTCGTCCAGGAGAGGTCCCTGAGCAGACAATGGCTGAATGTCATCAAGGATTCCCTCCTCCTCTTCCTCCTCATCAACATTGGCTGCAGACGCCTGCTCCTTAAGGTGCGTCAAAGTTTGCATGAGCAGACGCATAAGTGGGATGCTCATGCTTAGGATGGCGTCGTCTGCGCTTACCAGCCATGTGCATTCCTCAAAACACTGAAGGACTTTACAAAGGTCTTTCAGCTTCGACCACTGCACACCTGTCAACTCCATGTCTGCTCTCAAAGTGCCTGGCCGTGTATCCTCCCACAAATGCATTATGGCCTGCCTCTGCTCGCACAGCCGCTCCACCATGTGCAGGGTGGAGTTCCACCTTGTTGCAATGTCGATAATGAGGCGGTGGTTGGGAAGGTGGAGCAATCGCTGCAGCTTCTGCATACGAACGGAGTGTACAGGCGACCGGCGGATGTGCGCGCACAGTCTTCACACCTTCTGGAGCAGGGCTGTTAACTCCGGATAATTTTTGAGGAAGCACTGCACCACCAGGTTCAAGGTGTGAGCCAAGCAAGGTATGTGGCTGAGTTTTGAAAGGGCTATGGCTGCCACAAAATTACGGCCGTTATCACTAACTACCTTGCCTGCCTCAAGATGTACACTGCCCAGCCATGACTCAGTTTGTCGCTTCAAGTACTCGGCCAGCACCTCGGCGGTGTGTCTGTCGCCCAAACACATCATCTGCAACTCAGCCTGCTGACGCTTTCCACTAGCTGCTCGATAGGGGGACACATCGTGTGCAACAGTGGCAGCTGCAGATGGAGTGCTCGTACGACTGCGCTCTGTGGACGAGCTGTCGCTTCTGGAGGAGGAGGAGGAGGAGGAGGAGGAGGAGGGTCGAACGCCTACAGCCAACTGTTTCCTAGACCGTGGGCTAGGCAGCACTGTCCCACCACCGCTGTCCCCTGTGGACCCTGCATCCACCACATTAACCCAGTGCGCAGTGATGGACACGTAACGGCCCTGGCCATGCCGACTGGACCATGCATCAGTTGTGAGGTGCACCTTTCCGCTCACTGACTGCTTGAGTGCATGGACAATGCGGTCTTTCACATGATGGTGGAGGGCTGGGATGGCTTTGCGAGAGAAGAAGTGGCGACTGGGTAGGTCATAGCGTGGTACTGCATAGGCCATGAGTTCGCGGAAAGCTGTGCTTTCCACCAACCGAAAGGGCATCATCTCAAACGAGATTAATTTGGCAATGTGGGCGTTCAAACCCAGTGTACGCGGATGAGAGACTGAGTACTTTCTTGACCTACTCATAGTGTCTGGGAGGGTGAGCTGGACTTGAGAGCTGCATATGGTGGAAGTAGCGGTGGACAGGGCGGACTGAGAGAGGGTTGATGATGGTGATGGAGTTGGTGTTCTTTCTGATGGCCTAGAATCAGTCTTTCGTTGATATAACAATGGGATTCCCTGACTGCTGTGGCCTTGCAACGACACCTCAACATTTGCTGCTGTGCTAACCGGTGTGCTTACAGTGGGGGAAACAATGTAGCGTTGCTGACTACCTTCGTTGTGATCAGTTGCACATGTGGCACTTGAGGTTTGGTGTTGTGTCCACGCTTGCAAGTGCATGCTGGTTAAATGTCTAAGCATGCAACTGGTATTCAAATTTTTCAGATTTTTCCCTCGGCTAAAGGTCTTTGCGCACTTCTTACAGATAACCTTGGCCTGATCATGAGGATTTTGGTCAAAAAACTGCCACACTGCACTCTTCCTACTTTGGCAGACATTTTGCGGCCTAGCACGCTGTGATCTTTTGACCCTCTGGACAAGCTGTCCAGCAACTCTTTTGATGTTTGGAACCTGTCTTTGGAGTGCTCCGGGCCTGCCAGATAACAGCTGTTGCGATGTCGATGTCTGCTGTGGATGCTCCTCATCTGAGCTATTGGAAGCAGCACCCTCTTCCCCCAATGGATGCCAATCTGGGTCAACAACTGGGTCATCCATCACCTCCTCTTCTATGTCATGTGCACCTTTCTCTGTGTCACCGTGTATGGTGGTATAGTGTGCGGGAAGGGGCACCTGAGTCTCATCAGGGTCAAAATCTGGCTCTGTACACTGCGAGGACAATGTAGTGCTCTGAGTGAATGTACCAGCAGAATCATCCATCAGCGGCTGTGCATCAGTGCACTCCATGTCAGATTCATCTTGGCCTGGGTAATTCACCATTTGACTTGATAATCCAGGCATGGTATGTGAAAACAGCTCCATGGAGTAATCAGTAGTATGGCCTGCGTCATCCTTCAATCTTGGTTGGGGTGAAGGACACAAGGAAAGGTGTGGTTCATGAACATGAGCCTCCAATGACGACTCAGTGCTTTTACTTTTTACAACTGAAGAAGAGGAGGCGATAGAGCTGGAGGCTGAGTCAGCAATGTAAGACAAAACTTTTTCCTGATGCTCTGCCTTTAAAAGCGGTTTGCCAACTCCTAGAAAACTAAGCGTTCGAGGCCTTATGTAGACAGACGATGACGCAGGGTCAGCACCTCCTGCATTTGGTCCTATTTTGCTCTTGCCACTACCATCAGATCCACCACCAACACCATCATTACCAGCTGCCAACCCCCGCCCAATTCCACGGCCTCTTCCACTAGCCTTCCTCATTTTTGGTAGAAATGTAGACAAAATCCAACAAACTATATAGTAATGTAAAACAAGGTACAAGGTGTCTATAGGACAGGGGAGTTTTAGAATTTCTGCACACACTTGTGGACAGTGGACACTTGTGGATTGTGTGCGGCCCACTGATATCTGAGCGCTATGTGACACGCTCGATGGCACAGCTGCCTGTGACCAAAGTGACGAGAGGATAATGGAGATTTTGAATCTCTGCGTACACTTTTGGACACTGGACACTTGTGGATTGTGTGCGGCCCACTGATATCTGAGCGCTATGTGACACGCTCGATGGCACAGCTGCCTGTGACCAAAGTGATGAGAGGATAATGGAGATTTTGAATCTCTGCGTACACTTGTGGACAGTGGACACTTGTGGATTGTGTGCGGCCCACTGATATCTGAGCGCTATGTGACACGCTCGATGGCACAGCTGCCTGTGACCAAAGTGACGAGAGGATAATGGAGATTTTGAATCTCTGCGTACACTTGTGGACAGTGGACACTTGTGGATTGTGTGCGGCCCACTGATATCTGAGCGCTATGTGACACGCTCGATGGCACAGCTGCCTGTGACCAAAGTGACGAGAGGATAATGGAGATTTTGAATCTCTGCGTACACTTGTGGACAGTGGACACTTGTGGATTGTGTGCGGCCCACTGATATCTGAGCGCTATGTGACACGCTCGATGGCACAGCTGCCTGTGACCAAAGTGACGAGAGGATAATGGAGATTTTGAATCTCTGCGTACACTTTTGGACACTGGACACTTGTGGATTGTGTGCGGCCCACTGATATCTGAGCGCTATGTGACACGCTCGATGGCACAGCTGCCTGTGACCAAAGTGACGAGAGGATAATGGAGATTTTGAATCTCTGCGTACACTTGTGGACAGTGGACACTTGTGGATTGTGTGCGGCCCACTGATATCTGAGCGCTATGTGACACGCTCGATGGCACAGCTGCCTGTGACCAAAGTGACGAGAGGATAATGGAGATTTTGAATCTCTGCGTACACTTGTGGACAGTGGACACTTGTGGATTGTGTGCGGCCCACTGATATCTGAGCGCTATGTGACACGCTCGATGGCACAGCTGCCTGTGACCAAAGTGACGAGAGGATAATGGAGATCTTGAATCTCTGCGTACACTTGTGGACAGTGGACACTTGTGGATTGTGTGCGGCCCACTGATATCTGAGCGTTATGTGACACGCTCGATGGCACAGCTGCCTGTGACCAAAGTGACGAGAAGATAATGGAGATTTTGAATCTCTGCGTACACTTGTGGACAGTGGACACTTGTGGATTGTGTGCGGCCCACTGATATCTGAGCGCTATGTGACACGCTCGATGGCACAGCTGCCTGTGACCAAAGTGACGAGAGGATAATGGAGATTTTGAATCTCTGCGTACACTTGTGGACAGTGGACACTTGTGGATTGTGTGCGGCCCACTGATATCTGAGCGCTATGTGACATGCTCGATGGCACAGCTGCCTGTGACCAAAGTGACGAGAGGATAATGGAGATTTTGAATCTCTGCGTACACTTTTGGACACTGGACACTTGTGGATTGTGTGCGGCCCACTGATATCTGAGCGCTATGTGACACACTCGATGGCACAGCTGCCTGTGACCAAAGTGACGAGAGGATAATGGAGATTTTGAATCTCTGCGTACACTTTTGGACACTGGACACTTGTGGATTGTGTGCGGCCCACTGATATCTGAGCGCTATGTGACACGCTCGATGGCACAGCTGCCTGTGACCAAAGTGACGAGAGGATAATGGAGATTTTGAATCTCTGCGTACACTTTTGGACACTGGACACTTGTGGATTGTGTGCGGCCCACTGATATCTGAGCGCTATGTGACACGCTCGATGGCACAGCTGCCTGTGACCAAAGTGACGAGAGGATAATGGAGATTTTGAATCTCTGCGTACACTTGTGGACAGTGGACACTTGTGGATTGTGTGCGGCCCACTGATATCTGAGCGCTATGTGACACGCTCGATGGCACAGCTGCCTGTGACCAAAGTGACGAGAGGATAATGGAGATTTTGAATCTCTGCGTACACTTGTGGACAGTGGACACTTGTGGATTGTGTACGGCCCACTGATATCTGAGCGCTATGTGACACGCTCGATGGCACAGCTGCCTGTGACCAAAGTGACGAGAGGATAATGGAGATTTTGAATCTCTGCGTACACTTGTGGACAGTGGACACTTGTGGATTGTGTGCGGCCCACTGATATCTGAGCGCTATGTGACACGCTCGATGGCACAGCTGCCTGTGACCAAAGTGACGAGAGGATAATGGAGATTTTGAATCTCTGTGTACACTTGTGGACAGTGGACACTTGTGGATTGTGTGCGGCCCACTGATATCTGAGCGCTATGTGACACGCTCGATGGCACAGCTGCCTGTGACCAAAGTGACGAGAGGATAATGGAGATTTTGAATCTCTGCGTACGCTTTTGGACACTGGACACTTGTGGATTGTGTGTGGCCCACTGATATCTGAGCGCTATGTGACACGCTCGATGGCACAGATGCCTGTGACCAAAGTGACGAGAGGATAATGGAGATTTTGAATCTCTGCGTACACTTGTGGACAGTGGACACTTGTGGATTGTGTGCGGCCCACTGATATCTGAGCGCTATGTGACACGCTCGATGGCACAGCTGCCTGTGACCAAAGTGACGAGAGGATAATGGAGATTTTGAATCTCTGCGTACACTTTTGGACACTGGACACTTGTGGATTGTGTGCGGCCCACTGATATCTGAGCGCTATGTGACACGCTCGATGGCACAGCTGCCTGTGACCAAAGTGACGAGAGGATAATGGAGATTTTGAATCTCTGCGTACACTTGTGGACAGTGGACACTTGTGGATTGTGTGCGGCCCACTGATATCTGAGCGCTATGTGACACGCTCGATGGCACAGCTGCCTGTGACCAAAGTGACGAGAGGATAATGGAGATTTTGAATCTCTGTGTACACTTGAGGACAGTGGACACTTGTGGATTGTGTGCGGCCCACTGATATCTGAGCGCTATGTGACACGCTCGATGGCACAGCTGCCTGTGACCAAAGTGACGAGAGGATAATGGAGATTTTGAATCTCTGCGTACACTTTTGGACACTGGACACTTGTGGATTGTGTGCGGCCCACTGATATCTGAGCGCTATGTGACACGCTCGATGGCACAGCTGCCTGTGACCAAAGTGACGAGAGGATAATGGAGATTTTGAATCTCTGCGTACACTTTTGGACACTGGACACTTGTGGATTGTGTGCGGCCCACTGATATCTGAGCGCTATGTGACACGCTCGATGGCACAGCTGCCTGTGACCAAAGTGACGAGAGGATAATGGAGATTTTGAATCTCTGCGTACACTTTTGGACACTGGACACTTGTGGATTGTGTGAGGCCAACTGATATCTGAGCGCTATGTGACACGCTCGATGGCACAGCTGCCTGTGACCAAAGTGACAAGAGGATAATGGAGATTTTGAATCTCTGCGTACACTTTTGGACACTGGACACTTGTGGATTGTGTGCGGCCCACTGATATCTGAGCGCTATGTGACACGCTCGATGGCACAGCTGCCTGTGACCAAAGTGACGAGAGGATAATGGAGATTTTGAATCTCTGCGTACACTTTTGGACACTGGACACTTGTGGATTGTGTGAGGCCAACTGATATCTGAGCGCTATGTGACACGCTCGATGGCACAGCTGCCTGTGACCAAAGTGACGAGAGGATAATGGAGATTTTGAATCTCTGCGTACACTTTTGGACACTGGACACTTGTGGATTGTGTGCGGCCCACTGATATCTGAGCGCTATGTGACACGCTCGATGGCACAGCTGCCTGTGACCAAAGTGACGAGAGGATAATGGAGATTTTGAATCTCTGCGTACACTTTTGGACACTGGACACTTGTGGATTGTGTGCGGCCCACTGATATCTGAGCGCTATGTGACACGCTCGATGGCACAGCTGCCTGTGACCAAAGTGACGAGAGGATAATGGAGATTTTGAATCTCTGCATACACTTTTGGACACTGGACACTTGTGGATTGTGTGCGGCCCACTGATATCTGAGCGCTATGTGACACGCTCGATGGCACAGCTGCCTGTGACCAAAGTGACGAGAGGATAATGGAGATTTTGAATCTCTGCGTACACTTGTGGACAGTGGACACTTGTGGATTGTGTGCGGCCCACTGATATCTGAGCGCTATGTGACACGCTCGATGGCACAGCTGCCTGTGACCAAAGTGACGAGAGGATAATGGAGATTTTGAATCTCTGCGTACACTTTTGGACACTGGACACTTGTGGATTGTGTGCGGCCCACTGATATCTGAGCGCTATGTGACACACTCGATGGCACAGCTGCCTGTGACCAAAGTGACGAGAGGATAATGGAGATTTTGAATCTCTGCGTACACTTTTGGACAGTGGACACTTGTGGATTGTGTGCGGCCCACTGATATCTGAGCGCTATGTGACACGCTCGATGGCACAGCTGCCTGTGACCAAAGTGACGAGAGGATAATGGAGATTGGATTGCTTTTAAAAAAGCAGTTTGCGGAGCAGTGGGTAAACAGCAATGCCAGCGTGTCAGGAAGCCTTAGAAGGCAGCCCAACAACCAACACCACTGATACACCACAATATAGCCTCCCCTTGCACTGCACACACAGTGACTTGTGTGTTGTGCAGGCCAAATCGCTAGCAGCAGAAGCAGTTTTTTTGTCTTCTTCCCTGCCTAACGCTCTCCCTACAGAATCAGCAGCAACCTCTCCCTATACTAAGATCGGCAGAAGTAAGATGGCGGTTGGCGTGCACGCCCTTTTATACCCCCTGTGACGCCCACCAAAGCAAGCCAATCACTTGCATGCCCTTCTGAAAGATGGTGGTGACCCGTGCCTATGTCATCACGTTGCCCACAGTGTCCGTGGATCCTGATTGGCTGAAAAAGAGCGCAAAACAAACTTTTGAAACGCGACTTTGGCGCGTAAGTCGCCGACCTCGTGGCCGACCTCATCCTAGGGTCGGGTTTCGTTTCATGAAACCCGACTTTGCCAAAAGTCGGCGACTTTTGAATTTTTTAGACCCGTTTCGCTCAACTCTACTCAGCACATTGAAAGCACAATATGTAGTTGCTATTGTTCCCTTTTGAGGATTTTTATAGCAGTCAGGCAACATGTGATTAGTTATTAAAACATATATATACTGTAGTTAATGCCAAAATTGACTGACTTTTCTTGCAACTCTAGCTAAGTATTTAAGTCAACCTTATCCATTGCTAGAGGAGCAAACTCAAATGTGTGTAAACCTGGGCCCTAAAGTGGATTGCTGTTAGGACATAGGTTCCCTCCACACCATTATGCAAACTAAAATGAGGACTACTTATAGTAGAAGGCTGATTTGGTAAGACAGCAATACTTATTTCTGTAACTTCCATTGACTATAATGGAAAAAAACAGCTCTCTACTTTGTTTCCTCCTACATTTGACCTGTATGCACTGTCTCCCCTTGCCAAACAGGAAGGTCATCAGAGGTGTGACAATAATCTATTGCTACAAATCCTAAAAGGCTTTATCCAGGACTATTTTGTTTACTATGGGCCTAAAAGCTAACAGGCAGGTTGTTGCTAACTACCTGACAGTTCTACCCAGTGCCAACACAGAGCGGTCAATAACTGCTCCGGCCGGTGATTCAGCAACTCAATGTCAATAGAGCACCTTTTTTTCTGTTGATACAGGCATGACTACTGACATCACACTGATTGACAGATGGCTCCTTGCAATTAGGCAGTAGGGAGCCGGCTGACAATCAGCACGAACCGTCAACAGAAAAGAGCGAAAGAGAGGCTGCTGCTCTGTCGACATGATGTCAGCAGAAGCCGCTGAATCAATGGCAGGAGATCGGCGACGGACAGAACAGATTGATAGGTAGCAATTACCTGACGGTTTGTTTTAAGGTAGGTAAAAGAAAATAGTCTTGGATAACCCCTTTATGAGAACTGAGTTTATGGCTTAAATAACTATCAGTTACAATTACTTAAAAACTTGAAAATATCTGTCGCATAATATTATTCTAAACAGATATATTCTAACAGATATATTTATTCTAAATATACAGATAAGTAAATTTTTGCTATTACAGTATGGCAAGTCAATCTATAGTGTAGATCAGGTGAAAACCTTTTCTTATGATGTCAATCTGTAACTGAATTAAAGTGTTAATCATTGAAAGCTAATGAGCTAAGACTTGGCAATTATTGCATGCTGGAAAGCAATCACCCATTCTGGAGGTTTTTTTCTAACATGTTTTCATTTTAGTAGAGAATATTGGAAAATCATAACTTTTGCTCAATGTAAGGAAATAAAAGAGTCTGATGTGTCTGATAATTTCGTTTCGCTTGATTGGGCAAATGGTAGTAAATTTTATTATTGTCCTACCTCAAGATATTCAAGTTAATAAGAATTTCAGCCCTGTGTTCTCATCTGAACGCCATGTTCCAAGTTGCTTGCTATAATCCAGCATTATTAATAACAATGCATAAAAGATAACAGGCTGTAAATCTTCCAGGCTTGTTCTCTCCATCATACAGGAAAGATATATGTCTGAGTGAAAAACACCTGCACAATACAAATGACAACTGAAATATTGCCATATATTAAATCAGAAAACATTAACTATATTCCAGAAAGAAGAAGCAAAACACTGACCAGCACTTTCTAACATAATGATGCATTTGTGAACAGCTATATATACAGTTGTGGCCAAAAGTATTGACACCCCTGCAATTCTGTCAGATAATACTCAGTTTCTTCCTGAAAATGATTGCAAACACAAATTCTTTGGTATTATTATCTTCATTTAATTTGTCTTAAATTAAAAAAACACAAAAAGAATTGTCCTAAAGACAAATTGGATATAATTCCACACCAAACATAAAAAAGAGGGTGGACAAAAGTATTGGAAAAAATCATGTGATGCCTCTCTAATTTGTGTAATTAACAGCATCTGTAACTTACCTGTGGCACTTAACAGGTGTTGGCAATAACTAAATCACACTTGCAGCCAGTTGACATGGATTAAAGTTTACTCAACCTCTGTCTTGTGTCCTTGTGTGTACCACATTGAGCATGGAGAAAAGAAAGAAGACCAAAGAACTGTCTGAGGACTTGAGAAGCCAAATTGTGAGGAAGCATGAGCAATCTAAAGGCTACAAGTCCATCTCCAAAGACCTGAATGTTCCTGTGTCTACCGTGCACAGTGTCATCAAGAAGTTTAAAGCCCATGGCACTGTGGCTAACCTCCCTAGATGTGGATGGAAAAGAAAAATTGACAAGAGATTTCAGCGCAAGATTGTGCAGATGTTGGATAAAGAACCTCGACTAATATCCAAACAAGTTCAAGCTGCCCTTCAGTCCGAGGGTACAACAGTGTCAACCCGTACTATCCGTCGGCGTCTAAATGAAAAGGGACTGTATGGTAGGAGACCCAGGAAGACCCCACTTCTTACTCCGAGACATAAAAAAGCCAGGCTGGAGTTTGCCAAAACTTACCTGAAAAAGCCTAAAACGTTTTGGAAGAATGTTCTCCGGTCAGATGAAACAAAAGTTGGGCAAAGGCATCAACATAGAGTTTACAGGAGAAAAAAAGAGGCATTCAAAGAAAATAACACGGTCCCTACAGTCAAACATGGCGGAGGTTCCCTGATGTTTTGGGGTTGCTTTGCTGCCTCTGGCACTGGACTACTTGACCGTGTGCATGGCATTATGAAGTCTGAAGACTACCAACAAGTTTTGCAACATAATGTAGGGCCCAGTGTGAGAAAGCTGGGTCTCCCTCAGAGGTCTTCCAGCAGGACAATGACCCAAAACACACTTCAAAAAGCTAAGGTGGCCAGCAATGAGTCCAGACCTGAATCCCATAGAACACCTGTGGAGAGATAAAAAAAAATGGCAGTTTGGAGAAGGCACCCTTCAAATATCAGGGACCTGGAGCAGTTTGCCAAAGAAGAATGGTCTAAAATTCCAGCAGAGCATTATAAGAAACTCATTGATGGTTACCGGAAGTGGATGGTCGCAGTAATTTTGGCTAAAGGTTGTGCAACGAATTATTAGGCCGAGGGTGCCAATAATTTTGTCTGGCCCATTTTTGGAGTTTTGTGTGAAATGATCAATGTTTTGCTTTTTGCTTCATTCTCTTTTGTGTTTTTTCATTTAAGACAAATTAAATGAAGATAATAATACCAAAGAATTTGTGTTTGCAATCATTTTCAGGAAGAAACTGAGTATTATCTGACAGAATTGCAGGGGTGTCAATACTTTTGGCCACAACTGTACAAGCGTATGACGGCATTATCTACAGAGTGCAGTAGCACTACATATATGCAAACACTGAATTGTAAAATGTAACCACGTGTCTGAAAATTGAGCTTCTGATTTGGCTTCTTATTCTAAGTAACATGGTTGATATTGACGTCTAGAATTGCTACTTCCAAATGTTGACACTAAAGTTCCTGACCTTTTCTTATCAGAGTAGGCTATATGAATATTTAAATTCCCAATGGTTTTTACATGTCTTTACGCTGATGTAGCTCTCTCCACCAGGAGAATCTTTTCCTCTTGGACACCCTGTCAGAAGCCAAACCAAATCAAATCAGACCTCATGCTTTGCACTGATGAGAGGCAAATGTCCTGAAACTGAAACACCTGTCTGCAAATGAAGTTTCTGGTTTGGTTTCTTTTCCTACGAATTGTGGCAAAGCCCTTTAAAGGGTCAATATTGACTTTTAGGATTCTTACTGATAATATTCGGTAGTAGAGTTCTAGTCATTTTCCTCTCTGAAGTGGCTATTTGTAATATAGAATATTCTTATAAAAAGAAAAAATCTATCACACAAAGTTGCCAACTCATGTGTGCCCACCAGCCACGACAAAGTGTACTTTACTTTGATGGAACTCAACTATTTCTATGATACGTGCTTCTTTTGGACCAAAAGCCTACAAATGAAATGTTAGGTAGAATCTATTGCTAATATAAAATCAGCCGTAGGCCAGGTTCAGATGAGTGTATTACATGGACCACATATTGACCACAGTGGCTGGTCAGGCAGTGGGTTTTCGATGCAATCTTACAAGGTTTATAATGCCATAAGTTTGAGTTGAGAGATCTGCAATCAGTTTGGTCACTGTGATCCATATACCGACATGTTAATTACACTTGTGTGAACCCAGACTTAGGCTGAGTTCACACGTGGCAATTTTTTCGCGTTTCCGCAGCGGTTTTAACCGCGCGATTTTGCCGTGAAAAATAAGCATCCCATGCATTCCTATGGGATTCCGCAATGCTGTGCTAATGCTGCGGTTTTTACCCCGGCGGAATCGCTTCGCAGTAAAAAACGCAGCATGCTCATTAAGTTGCGGAATTGCGGCGATCCCGCACCCATAGGAATGTATTGTTCCGCTTACTTCCCGCATGTGGCTGTGCACACCATGCGGAAAGTAAGCAGAACAATTGCGGATGGTACCCACGGTCCGGAGGAGAGGAGACTGTCCTCCGGGCTGTGGGTACCATATCCCTGTAAAAAATAGAATTTAAAATAAAAAATATTGTTGTTCTCACCTTCCGGCGTCCCGCGCCATCTTCCCGCCTCTCTCCACGCTCCCGTTCCCAGTAAGCCTTTGCGAAAATGCCCGCAATGGCGTCCGTTCTCGCGGGATCGCGAAGTCTCGCGGTCATTTGCGCGACGTCATGATGGGTATTTGGTGAGTTTTTTGTTGTTGCAGAATTTCTACAGCATTTATGAACCTATTAACTAAATTAAAACCTAAAAAAATTGAGCGGGAGCATATGGTATACGTGCAATGCATAGGGATGTATTCACACTGGCCATTTTACAAGCAGAACCTAAGAAAAAAACAAAATAAGCATATACCGTGTAGTAATAGTAGATGTAAGTAACATATTTTCTGGTATTTGGCCTTGACAAAATGTTTTCAATAGCCACATGCGAATTACATATGGTTTTAGTGCAGCACTAAAACACAAATTTTACCTGCAAATTTTCCACATTTAATGCAATTCTATGGGGAAAATCTGCACATACCCGCAAGGTAAGTTGACATGTTGCGAATTTGAAAAACGCACTATAGGTCAGTTTATGAAACAATAAAAAAGGCGCAATGGACAGGAGATTTCTATAAATCCCATTCACTTTACTGGAACTGTAAGTGCTGTTTTTTACTGGGCAAAAACCACAGCCTCTTAGGGTATGTTTCCACGGTCAGGATTCCTTTTGGATTTGCTGCGGATTGGACGCTTCGTACAGCCACAGCGTCCATAGAAATCTCGAAGGGTTATGCAACCCACTGCATGCACTAAGATTTTTGCAAATCTTGAATATGTGAAATTTGAATTGCATTACTGCTTTTTAGAATATCAATAAAAAAACTAAACTTTTTTTGTAGTGTACACAATTTCCCCATTTGGCCCCTGTCAAGGGCCCCACAACTCTCACTTTAAACAGTAATGGACACAATTGACACCCGATTCACTATGTACAGACAGAAAAAGCATCTAACCATTCATTTAAAAATCTACCCAGTTTATTATTATACAGAAAAATTGTACATTTGTACCTCAGGGTCAGTGATGCTCGTGGTCCCTTGTCACCCCAGTTTGGCGTTGGATATATAAGTATGGGTACAAGTGTATATATATATTTTTTTTTTTTTCATTATTATTTTTTTTTATTTTGTAATAAGTTTTACTCTTTTGCATGCTCAAAAGAAAGTTTTCTTGAGGCTAACTGGTGGCATTGCCAAAAGAATACTCGCACAGTAATCCCTTATTAAAAACATTTCTTTACATTTTTCTTTAAAATAAAGAACAAAGGGAAAATAATATAGAACAAATATTAGTGAAGTGATTACATTCAACTATCCGGCAGACACATGAAAGAGTTTCATTGTCTTGTCCCTAAATACCATCCAGTTGGAGTCAGCTCGCAAGTACTTTTGTATTTTCCTTTGGATTTGGAGTATCATCTGTCTTTCTTTCCTATACTGTGTCTGTAGCCTGAGCTGCAGGCGTCCTGCGCTACTCCTCCTGCCTGACATTTACTGAATGTCTGTGGAAAGATCAGTTAATATTGCAGACAGGAGTGAGGAAGCTTGACAGGACCTTGCACTGTGCTGATTTAAATATACAGAAGACATTATGAATCAATGTCAGGAGGATGCTGAGAAAGGTTACCGGTGTTACCAATTTCTACTTTGAGCAGAAACTAATGAGACCTATAACTGCGTTCATAAAATATACAAATGGAAGATATAACATGATCTGAAATGAACAGTATCAACAGAAACTATAAATTTATTTTAATAACTAGCGAAGAATTCTCTTGGACTGAATCTACATTTTCTTTCCAAATGTCTCCAATGCAGCACTGTTATAATACATTTTGCTTTTCCATTCATATGTATGTTTTTTTTTAACCATTATTTAGCGTACAAGCTCATGAGGTTCTGTCATCTCACTAATATTTATTCTGTTTGGAAGATAATATCTAAATATGCAATAAAAAAGTGATATATACTTTTTGTGCAAACGTTTGGAATCACTTAATTCTTGCTGCTTTTCCGTTTAACATACCATAAAATATGTTCACGCTGAATTTCAACTTACCACTTCTTTTTCCTTGAAGAATGACTGATTGTAATGCATTTTCCATGACCTTACAATAAAGTTAATAACAGACAGGCACTGAATAAATTAATTACCCTATGACGGGAGTGTACGATACACCTAGACTTGAGCGATTTTGTTTGGATTCGGTTCCGAATACGATTGGCTGCGAATACTGTTTTTACAATATTCGTCAAACACATTAGAGTCGTCATTAGAGTCAAAAGGAGTAGAAATTACCGAATATGTTCGGAACCGATCGTCAAACATACATTCGGCACAAATCAAGTACCAATATGGCACGGATATGTCAAATTCAGATTTGGCAAACAAATCTGAATAAATTCGCTCAACTCTAGATCATCATAAACCCTCCAAAAACTGCTATAGATTGCCAATAGAGATGAGCGAATTTCTTAGGGTCCCTGCTTATTCGGCAAGCTATAGCGCTTACCGAATAAGCTGCAGAGGGAACCTGGCCTCATGGATTGCATCGGCTGATCAGCTGTTCGGCACCGCAGCTGCATGTGTCGCGACTGTGTTTGCAGTCACAAGACATGCATGGAGAACCTGTTTGTTGGGCTCTCCATGCATGTGTCGTGACTGTCACACAGCCATGACACATGCAGCTGCAGAGCCGAACAGCTGATCAACTGGCCCGATCCAGGAAGCCGGGTTCCCTCTGCTGTTTATTCGGTAAGCGCTATAGCTTGCCGAATAAGCAGGGACCCGAAGAACTTAGCTCACCTCTAATTGCCAGCAGAAATGGTGTTCACAGAACCCAGATATAGTGTGTCGCAAATTATTATTTATTTATAGAGCACCACTGATTCCATGGTGCTGTACATGTTGAATAGGGTTACATACAAAATACAAATATAGATTACAATAAATAAGCTAACAATGACAGACTGGTACAGAAAAGAAGAAGACACTGCCTTAATGGGCTTACAGTCTACAGGATGCTGAGAAAGGAGACAGTAGGGTAGGGGATTGCAGTCAGCTCCAGTGGTGGTTTGGTGGCAGCAGGATCATTGCAAGCTGTAAGCCTTCTTGAAGTGATGGATTTTCAAGTTCCGTCTGAAGCGACGTTCAAAATGTAGGATATCTTGATGAAAGCGCTCTCTTTGCTCCTGTGAATAGGCACCCATGTTCTATTTTAATCTATCAAGATAGGAATCAAGGATATGTAATTTTAGAGACATCTTGCAGCCCATTTTTCTATAGATTTTCACCAGAGTCTCAACGAATGCAACTTTATGATTCCCAAGGAAGCCTGTAATTACTTTAACAAAACTGATCTATGCTTCTTTCTCCTTTTTTCCAGAAGGTTGGTAAACTCTTGACACTCTATATCTTTCTTGATTTGAAGGGGAACAAAAACTCCAGCTTTAACTTTTGCTTCTAAAAGGTTTAGGAAGAGATCTTGTAGATATTTGAATGCCACTGATTCCTTGCGTAAAGCTGTGACAAATTGTTTCATGAGGCCTAGTTTGATGTGCAAAGGTGGCCTTTAGTACCTTTCAAGGGTCTACAAGTGGCTCCCATTTAATTTTATTTGCCACAGTAAACTCAGTATGTTCAGGACAATATTGTTTATGGTATGGTGTGCTTTAGTGTGCTTTAGTGTCCCTGCTATCCCAAAGACAAAGAAAGCATGGAAGCAGTATACGCTCCTTGAAGACACATCAAGAATGCAACCATTTTGAAATCTTCCAAATTACTTCCCAACCATATCCCTCATATTTCAATGCATTTAGCAATCTCTTCACATTTTCATAGTCTTCCTTAAGCTTTGCTGAATGGGCAAGGGAAAGAGAAGGATACTTGTTACTGTTATGGAGTAATAGTGCTTTAAGACTCTTTGATGAATTGTCAATGAAGAGGCACCACTCACTAGGATCAAAAGAAAATTCAATATTCTGAAACAGACTAGTCATAGCAGACAATAGCAGAGTTCAACTTCAGGGATAAAAAAAGCTGTAAAAAGTGTGATGTCGCTTCCTCTGTTCTAACACTTGCACAGTATCATCTAACAAGTTCCATTGCTTGAGTCTGGATGTTAAGAGCTCAGCATTAGACTTGTAACACCAAGGTCCCCTGATCAGATTATTAAGTTAATTTTTGTTGGGATAGTATCGTTTTTTTCATTGGTTTCATCTGTATCACTGTAATTCTGATCTTCAAAATCTGCCACAATCTCTGAGATACTACTTACATAACTAGGTTCATCTCTCTGTGGGGGACTAGAAACTGGAAGCTCAGGGCCATGTGGGACAGGAGCAATGGATGATGGTATGTTTAGATAAATGGCTGCAGGTGCAGTTTTGACAGCATATTGTTTAGAAGGTCCACCATGCAGAAGTAACAGGTAATGGAATAATCAGTGGGTTTTTGCCATATGGCTGGAAAACCAAACTTCATAGCCCAAAACCAAGCAGGGATGGTCTCCTGATGAAGAAGCAGCTGGGATGCCACACAAACCAGTATTTTATCCATGTAAGTGCTGTCGTCTTATTTACAGTGGGGAAAAAAGTATTTAGTCAGCCACCAATTGTGCAAGTTCTCTCACTTAAAAAGATGAGAGAGGCCTGTAATAGACATCATAGGTAGACCACAACTATGAGAGTCAAAATGAGAAAACAAATCCAGAAAATCACGTTGTCTGATTTGGCAATATTTGTTTTGCAATTTATGGTGGAAAATAAGTATTTGGTCACCTAAAACATGCAAGATTTCTGGCTCTCACAGACCTGAAACTTCTTCTTTAAGAGGCTCCTCTAACCTCCATTCATTACCTGTAGTAATGGCACCTGTCTGACGAAGGTGCAAGCCAAAACGCGCGTCAGGGTGGACGCCACTCAGGTTCAGGAGCTCTGCCGTTTATGTAAGTGTACTACCTCCATTATCGATTATTGCATGACTTACTTTCTTTGGTGATCCTATATTATATATTATTGGTCCATTATGATATGTGCACTGTTCTATGTACAGTGGGGCAAAAAAGTATTTAGTCAGTCAGCAATAGTGCAAGTTCCACCACTTAAAAAGATGAGAGGCGTCTGTAATTTACATCATAGGTAGACCTCAACTATGGGAGACAAACTGAGAAAAAAAAATCCAGAAAATCACATTGTCTGTTTTTTTTTCATTTTATTTGCATATTATGGTGGAAAATAAGTATTTGGTCAGAAACAAGCAAACAAGATTTCTGGCTCTCACAGACCTGTAACTTCTTCTTTAAGAGTCTCCTCTTTCCTCCACTCATTACCTGTAGTAATGGCACCTGTTTAAACTTGTTATCAATATAACAAGACACCTGTGCACACCCTCAAACAGTCTGACTCCAAACTCCACTATGGTGAAGACCAAAGAGCTGTCAAAGGACACCAGAAACAAAAAATTGTAGCCCTGCACCAGGCTGGGAAGACTGAATCTGCAATAGCCAACCAGCTAGGAGTGAAGAAATCAACTATGGGAGCAATAATTAGAAAATGGAAGACATACAAGACCACTGATAATCTCCCTCGATCTGGTGCTCCACGCAAAATCCCACCCCGTGGGGTCAGAATGATCACAAGAACGGTGAGCAAAAATCCCAGAACCACGCGGGGGGACCTAGTGAATGAACTGCAGAGAGCTGGGACCAATGTAACAAGGCCTACCATAAGTAACACACTACGCCACCATGGACTCAGATCCTGCAGTGCCAGACGTGTCCCACTGCTTACGCCTGTACATGTCCGGGCCCGTCTGAAGTTTGCTAGAGAGCATTTGGATGATCCAGAGGAGTTTTGGGAGAATGTCCTATGGTCTGATGAAACCAAACTGGAACTGTTTGGTAGAAACACAACTTGTCGTGTTTGGAGGAAAAAGAATACTGAGTTGCATCCATCAAACACCATACATACTGTAAAGCATGGTGGTGGAAACATCATGCTTTGGGGCTGTTTCTCTGCAAAGGGGCCAGGACGACTGATCCGGGTACATGAAAGAATGAATGGGGCCATGTATCATGAGATTTTGAGTGCAAACCTCCTTCCATCAGCAAGGGCATTGCAGATGAAACGTGGCTGGGTCTTTCAACATGACAATGATCCAAAGCACACCGCCAGGGCAACGAAGGAGTGGCTTCGTAAGAAGCATTTCAAGGTCCTGGAGTGGCCTAGCCAGTCTCCAGATCTCAACCCTATAGAAAACCTTTGGAGGGAGTTGAAAGTCCGTGTTGTCAAGCGAAAAGCCAAAAACATCACTGCTCTAGAGGAGATCTGCATGGAGGAATGGGCCAACATACCAACAACAGTGTGTGGCAACCTTGTGAAGACTTACAGAAAACGTTTGACCTCTGTCATTGCCAACAAAGGATATATCACAAAGTATTGAGATGAAATTTTGTTTCTGACCAAATACTTATTTTCCACCATAATATGCAAATAAAATGAAAAAAAAACAGACAATGTGATTTTCTGGATTTTTTTTTCTCAGTTTGTCTCCCATAGTTGAGGTCTACCTATGATGTAAATTACAGACGCCTCTCATCTTTTTAAGTGGTGGAACTTGCACTATTGCTGACTGACTAAATACTTTTTTGCCCCACTGTATATGTTTGATCATGGACCTCTTTCTACATAGTGTTCCTAAATGAAGATGGCTTTAAGGTGCAATGATACACTGCGCTGCTGTAGGTATAATTCAAGGAACTTTATTGGTGCCTACGTGTTTCCTGAGCTGTCCCAGCTCACTTCATCAGGGCAACCATAGTGTTCCTACACATTGAAAATTGCACTGTCACTTTATTTATTAGCCATTACGAATGTGTTGCTAGCCATATCATTTGAACAATCATTATTATATCATTTTTTACACTTTTCTTATTATCTATCATAATTCTTTTTCATAATGTTTTAACGCATTAAAGATTGCACTGTCAATTTATTCACTTGCTTTACTATGATTGTGTCATTGGCTACAGCATTTGTACAACCACAAGTTATGTCTAGTAAGTCTTTTTGGCACTCCTTTTAATATTACCCTATTCTCTGATTGTGCATCCTATTTCTATATGTGTTTTACAGACATATATACAGTATATTTTCTTACCATTGTGTTGTCACCCCTGTTATTATCTACTTTCAATAAAGATGATAATTTTATTATTATTGGGACATTTTTGGTCGGTCTCCTATGTTCTCTCCCCCCTTCTTTCTCAGTGTTTTCCGACTGTCCTTTTTACATGGTCCAGTCTGTTGGGTTATACCATTTATACTATTGAGTATTATTAATATATATATATATATATGTGTGTATGTACACCCATCTATAGACCTTTTAGTGTTCTCTTGTTATTTGCTTTCATGGGTATAATTTTGTAGTTACTATGTCAACTTTTCGGCATCATTATTAAAAAAAAAAGTTTGGGGGCTAGAAAGTTTGAAGGGTTAACAGTTGATCAGAAATTTTGCTTTTTTCCAACAAAATTTACAAAGCCAATTTTTTTAGGGACCACATACCATTTGGCTCTGAGGGGTTTGTATGACAAAAAATACTCAAAAGTGACACCATTTTAAAAACTGCACCCCTCAAAGTCCTTGAAACCATATGCAATAAGTGCTTCATAACAAATAAGGCAATTTGGAAGGAAAAACGAAAATTTTACTTTTTCCCACAAAATGTTTATTTAGCCCCAAATTTTTCATTATTACAAGGGAACAAGAGAAAATGGACCATACAATTTGCTGTGCAATTTCTCCTGAGTACGCTGATACCCCATATGTGGGGGAAAACTACTGTTAGGGCACACAGCAGAACTCGGAAGGGAAGGAGTGCCATTTGACTTTTGGAACACAAAATTGGCTGGAATAGATAGTGTCAAGACCCTGGACAGGATGGTTCAGCTTCCATCCTGGTTAGGTCAGGGTTAACTTTAGTTCACCTCTCTTTGGTTCTGGGATGGCCATTTAATGTTGGCAGTTCCTGGCCCTGGTGTCGATGATACTTTCGTATACTTGGCTAGTGGCTGCTGACCCAGGTTACTTCCGTAATTGTTGTGCCTCTGTGTTTGTGTGCCTTGCTGTGTATGTCCCGGTTCGTCTCCTGACTCTCACCTCTGTATCCTGCTTTGTACTGCCCTGTCTCTCCTTGTTATCTGACCCCCTTGGCTTGTCTTCCTTTACTCTTAGTCTTATCCCTAGGTACTACGCTCTCGTCTGGCTTGACCCTCGGCTTTCCTTGACTACGTGTACTATCTTAACTTTGCACTCTGTGCATTCAGTTGCCTTCCCTGCACTCACGTGCAGTGGCTCCGCCCCCTGCTCACGTGACTGCTCAGTGCCAGGTCCCGTGTGCGCTGCTCAATGCTTAGTCTCAGGTCCTTGTGCACAGCGTGCCTTGTTCCTGCACTCCCTGCGTTCATTCACGTGACCCCCTGATAGTGCCCTGTAGGCAGCGCCAGTAACATCACCGGTGTCATCACAGATAGCAGATGCAATGTCATGTTTGCAGAGCCCCTGATGTGCCCCAACTCCCCACCCCATTTTGGAAACTACATCCCTCAAGGAATTTATCTATCTGTGTGGTGAACACCTTGAACCCGCAGGTGCTTCACAGAATTTTGTAAAGTGGAGCTGTGAAAATTAAAAAAAAAAATCACATTTTTCTCTAAAACCCCCCCACAACAGCACACAAGAGGACGTCATCTCATTCTAATAGGGACAGGAAATTCGAAAGAGGTCAAATAGTCCCTCCTACCTCCACTCTCCAGTGTTTTCCTGTTCCCTATAGGGATGAAGAGGTCATTCCTAGTCCTCTGTGCCGGCGGCAGACACGGGACAATTTACCTTAAAGACGAGCAGCAAGAGTTTGGTCGGGTCCTCCCTCCCTCTCCAGGACGCTGCTCCCGTCTCCTCAGGACTTGGGACATTTTTCCCCCAGTCTGCGCCTCCGGGTAAGGTCTGGGGGTTTCCTGGTGGGAGGCCTCTTTCAGCTCACCGGCCCCTTTCCTCCCCCTGTTCCTGCTGGTGGGCTGCAGCCATGCAAGGGGGCTTTCTTCTGGCTTCCCTCACTGTGAGTGTGCTTTCCCCACAGCCGGAAGTGACGTCAGCCGCCGGCCGGCATAGGGAAATCATCGCTTCCGGTCCTTGCATTCCGCGGTGGAACGCAGTGGGAAATTTGAAAAATTAAGCTGATTCTGACTCCACGGAGGATTCCACCTACCAGGGATGCGGGGGAGGAGCTCCTCAGATTAGAGGGAGGTGCTGGTCCAGTTGCCCTATTTGAGAAGCCCTGGACAGAAGGTCAAGCAAGGTAGGATAAACTGTAGTAGCATGTAGTCTGATCCTTCCCGCTCTGTGTCTGTGGAGCCCAGCACTATTCCGATCCCTGTACAGGGTGCAGGTACTAGGATACTAAGACCATATTATAACTTCTCTCTTTCAGGGGTACAAGGATCCTACACCTAAGAGAAAATCCGAAGCTAATAGTCGCAAGTGTGCATTATGTGCCAAAAAACAACCCTCGTTGAGAGAGAACATTAAGGCCATTTTGTATCAGAAAATACAAGCCTCCCTGGCTTCCTTCTCCTAGCTAATACCTGCCCCTGGTGCTCCTCCCACAGCAAAAAAGAGGAAGATTCAGCAGGTAGAGGACTCAGATTCCCAGGAGTCTATGCAGGAAGATTGCTATGAAGATGGGGAACTTAGCTCTGACCCAGAGTCAGAGGGCAGGAGATATTATTTTCTGAAGGGAACCTTGAAGAGCTTATCACAGTGGTAAGAAGAACCATGAAGGTTGATGAAGAGAGACCAGCTCGTACCATGCAGGAAGAAGTGTTCAGCAGCCTCTGATCCAGAAAGAGATTGTTCTTCCCATTACACAAAAATATCTGGGAGCTGGTGCTGGAAGAATGGTAAACTATGGAGAATAGACTAAGCACTCCTTCAGAGTTAAAAGAGACATTTCCAGTCGATGATGAAACTGCAGAATGCTGGGCAGAGGTACCCAGAGTGGATGTTCAGGTTGCTCGAGTAGCCAAAAAGACAACCTTGCCATTTGAAGATTCCTCTCAGTTGAAGGATCCCCTGGAGCGCAAAATGGAAGGTCTTCTCAGGAAAACATGGGAGACTTCGGCAGCCTTGTTAAACACAAGTGCAGTTTCTACGTCAGTCGCTAGGTCAATGTCCTGCTGGCTCGTGAAACTGGAAGAACACCTGGCAGCAGGGACCCCCAGAGAGGAGATCCTCGCCTTGCTTCCCCTTCTCCAAAATGATACAGCTTTCCTAGCTGATGGTTCGACAGAATCCTAAATATCAAAGAACTTGGCACTCAAAGTGGTGAAAAAAGTGATTCCATTTATTGGCATCCAGATTACATAAACTAAACGTTTTCGGCCCAATGTTGGACCTTCATCAGAGTTTCTCAAAGGAATTGCTGTAAAGATATATACAAGAAAATATTTCAATGTCACAGGAAATGTTTCAATATCACAGAAAAAATAAAAATTACATGATGCATATAAAATTGGGAAAAGTTATGCAAAGAAAAGAAAACACAGTCCGTCAAATCAGCATCAAATAGAACCTGGACTTATGAGACATCTCCAGGAGAACGCAACATATGCTTTTCTGTGAGGAAAAATGTATATAGAATGGTATTAAGGAAAAAAATAAAAGGAATAAACCAACCATTGATTGATGTTTAGTGTTTCTAAAAAATGAAAAAATAAAAAATAATAAAAATAGAATTGTGCAATGATATGAGTGTTCCTTAGGACCGAGTGCGGATTATGTCCATATAAGACATGACAGTGCTCATTATACAAGTGATTAGGGTGCGCTGGTCCTCCTGAGAGGAGGCAAAATACAAAGAGAAGTCACATGATAATTCATATTACATATATAGTAACCATCTATATAGAGGAGGCATGAGAGTTATATGCACAAAATAGAGGAGGCATGAGAGTTATATGTACAAAGATAGAGAGTCACTGCTCAAGTACCTGGATGCTGTTTTGTTGGGCAGAAAAAGATAAATAGCGCTGTAGTGTGGCGACCTGCGTTGCTAATGGAAGTGCACTTCAAAATAAGGAGGGGGAACAGATCAACTAAGTAGCCATGTCCGGTCACAAGCGCTATGTGCGGCTGGGTCCCTGGTGGTTACCTGTGATGGTGTCTCCTTGAACGTGCAGTATGTACCACTGTAGATGGAGGACACCATGACACAGTGAGCGCTTCCGGGTTTCTAACCCGGCGGGGACTTCCCCTGGGCCGCTTCATAGCGGTCACATGATAGGGAGGCATCGCTTCAGGGTTCTATGTGGAATGAGCAATGAATGAATTGCGCATGTCAGTGAGTGGGAGCGCTTCATAGCGGTGATGTGACCGTAGTGTCAGTGTCTATGAAAGTAAACTCACAAGGATCACCTTTTTGTTAAAATATAATTGTTATAAATATGTTAAGGAGGTAGTGGTACTTCAGGGAGCCAGGAACGCCACATTATGTTAACACTGGCCGCTGTTTTATGTATTAGGGGTATGTATGTGTGGCGCCCCTGAGGCTCAGTTGCCACAGAGGTACTACACCTTCTCCTAAGGTGTAGTGCCCCACCATCCTGGTAAGTTGGGAGCTCCTTTCCACACTCCAACACCTGCACCCGCACACAGGATAGTTCAGCAAAGGACCAGATTGCAGCTCCATGCTTAGAGGGTAGCAGAGCACCTTTCGTGGGTCCTTGCTTCGTAACACAAGATGTGCTGGGAGGTGGGTGGAGTTTAGATCCATATAAAAGGTTGGAAAGGTTTAGAATTACAGGTCAGTCCCATAGGGGGCCGTCTGACGGGAGGTCAGTCCCTTAGGGAGTCGGGTGAAGGACAGTCAGTCAGGAGAGTCTGAGGACGGGTCCGAGGAGAAGGAGAGAGACGTAGAACTGTAACCTAAGCATCCATACGAAGGAGTGACAAGTACAGAACGAAGGAGTAAAGAGAACAGAGAGGAGGAGTGGGTTGGATAGGAACACCGCCTATAGGTTCTCAGCGCAAGGCCGGGGCCCGGTCCCCGAGGTTGTATGGACACTTACGGTTCTGCAGCAGACACCGATGGAGTAGTTGGCTGTAAATGCACTACTCCCATCCAAGACTTGGGACACAACAGCAACACGGATAGAGAGCCGGGATCCAGTAGCATCCCCGAGCAGGCTACAGCTGTCTGTCATACAAGTAGAGTTCTAGGAACATCTAGACAGGAGGTATTCCAGGGTAACTAAGTACTGGAGTGCTTCACACCACAATGCGCATTGGAGGAGTCGTTCAGGAAAGGTACATGTTGGCGGAGTGTTGGAGAGGAGAGCCCTGACTTGCCCGGGAGGTTGATTGAGTCTCTACCCCGGAGGACACGACACGGAGGCAGGCACCAGTGTGTACCACGAACTGTGAGTAAAGCTCTGAAACTGCAAGCTCTGGTGTCCTCCATTCCTTTGTCGCTAACACCTTCAGCACCGCTACATCTAGGTACCAGCATCCACACCATCCTGCACTTCTCCAGATCCATTGCACCTACACTGCCCTGGGACTACAGCTCCACCTGTGGGGAGCTACACCATCTTTGCTGCAGCACACCATCAGTCCCAGCGGATCTGCAAGCAGCGTTGGCTTAACATCTTACTTGCCAATCACCACAGGTGGAGTCACGAACTATTCCATTAACCACAAAAACCATCACTTAGATATTGGGCGCCCATGGCCACGGACCGTGTCACTGCCACCGCTGTGAAACATCCCCCTGACACCGGCCCCGTACCGAGTACCCCACAGCCCTGGGAGGGCGACCCATATGCAGTGACCCTCCTGTTAGAAATGCATTCAGGGAATATTATATGGATACATTATAACGTGTGCATAGAGTGGGGTATAAAACCTCTTAGTATCTGGTTAGTTATAATGTTAGAAACTTACTTAATCAGGAATTATACATATGTAAATGTATAGAATCAGACTAGTTTAGGCAGAGAACCAGCTATAAAAACAAAAGGGTTGGTGAAACATATACTATACCGAATAAACAGAGGTGCCCAGTGGGGAAGTGAAGTAGAAGATTAACGATTCTATTGAAAAAAGGAGAAGAGAAATATTGTTAACACTTTAGGGTAATAAGACACTTACATATGTTATACCAAGATAGCACATTAAACATCGGTATGATGGAGAACACCCCAATGACACAAAAAACAGAAGGGGTTACGACAGGACTAAAACCCTGAAAAGAAGAGAGGCTTTTTGGATTTTTACACTCCAGACCCTGGAGCCTAAAGGACTGAACAGGGATTACGATACATTAAGTTTTTTGTGACATTGGGGTGTTCTCCATCATACCGATGATACAAGCCTCATTGTCCTGATGGGTCAATCCAAGAAAACTGAACAACAGAGTGCCTTGGGTCCAGACCCCGCTAGTCACCATAGAGGTGGATGCCAGCAAGAGAGGTTGGGGGGCCATTGTCTCCCAGACATCCTTCCAAGGTCTCTGGGCAAGCAGAATAAGCAGTCAGTCTTCAAACTTCAGGGAATTGAAGGCAGTGGAAGAAACCCTCAAAGCGGCTGTTTCAATAATCCGAGATACCCATGTAAGAGTCTAATCGGACAATATTACCATGATTGCACATCTCCGACATCAGGGAAGTTGGAGACACGAGGAGCTAAAGGCCATCTCAGCAAGAATATTCTCTTGGGCAGAGAGACACCTTCTTTCAATATCAGCCCTTCACATATAGGGAACGGACAACAAGCAGGCCGACTTCCTGAGCAGACGGGATATCCATCCAGGAGAATGGAGTCTAGACCCAGAGGTATTCCAGATGCTGACCGAGAGGTGGGGATGCCGGGAAGTCGATCTATTTGCAAATCGCCAGCGACAGACACCTGGGTACAGAAGCCTTGGCCCACCGATGGCAGTTCAGTCTGGCTTATGCCTTCCCTCCGATCCCCCTCATAGCAAAGACCCTACAGAAAATAAGGGACGAACACACCAGGGTCATTCTGGTGGCACCCCTCTGGCCAAAAAGAACCTGGTATGGCACCATATCCACCAGCCTAAGCATAGACGGTCCTCTGATTCTCCCTCCAATCAGGGATCTCCTACACTAGGGACCAGTCTATCACCCGGACAATGAGAGATTGCACCTAGCGGCTTGGCTTCTGAGTTCTCGATCCTGAAGGCCAGAGATCTCTCTAACAGAGTCATCAACACACTCCAGAAAAGTAGGAAACCAGTAACCAACGTGATATACCAGAAGACCTGGAAAAAGTTAATTTCATGGTGTGCACCAGAACGGCCGGATCCCCAACAGGCCAATTTCGCCCAGATCCTGAATTTTCTGCAAGGTGGGTTGGAGAAGGGACTTAGACCCAGTACACATAAGGTACAAGTGGCTGCATTGAGCTCGTACTTTGACCAAACCCTGGCAGATCACAGGTGGAAAAAGTGTTTCATGACAGCTGCTTCTCGACTTTGTCCTAAAACAATCAATCTGGTTCCTGACTGGGACCTTAATATCATCCTGAAAGGATTAACCCTTCCACCATTTGACCCCCTGTCAACTACGATGTTGGATAAGTTATCCTGGAAGATGGTGTTCCTGATAGCAGTCACGACGGCCAGAAGTGTGGGGTAGTTACAGGCTCTCTCGATAGAAGAACCCTACCTAAAGGTATTAGAAGACTGGCTGGTGTTCCTTCTAGATCCCTCATTTCTGCTGAAAGTGTTATCAGATTTTCTCAGGAATTGGGACATAATACCTTTGTTTTGCCAGAATCCAAAAAACAAAAAAAGAATTCCACTCTCTTGACGTAAAGAGTGGTTTTGCATTAATTCCACATAACCAAAAAGTGGAGGAAAGATAAAAACCTATTTGTTCAACCCTATGGCCAGAATAGGGGAAAAAGGTATCCAAGGCTAGAGTGGCAAATTGGATCAAGAAGGCAATTGTTGAAGCCTATCAGTTTCAGAGTCACACGCCTCCAGAGAAGTTCATGGCACACTCCACCAGAGCAGTAGCAGTTTCGTGGGCGGAAAAATCCAGCGCTTCCATCGAACAGATCTGCAGAACCACTCCCTGGTCGTCTGTCCACACCGTTATCAAGCACTATACAGTAGACTTGATTTAACATCCGTCAAAGATCTATCATTTGGGAGAAAAGTTCTCCAGATGGTTGTCCCTCCCTAGTCCTTTAGTCTTTGGCATTTCTCCTGTGTGCTGTCGTGGGAGGTTATTAGAGAAAATAGAATTAGACTTACCAGTAATTCGGTTTCTAATAATCTACCACAACAGCATGGGTAATTCCCACCCCTCTACTTAATCATTTTTCAACGGATAATAATAAATATAGTTAAGCATTCATACTTTGTGGTCCTTTGTAATAACACAGGAGAGAGGAAGAAGGAGGGACTATTTGACCTCTTTCGTATTTCCTGTCCCTATTAGGATGAGAGGACGTCCTCCTGTGTGCTGTCGTGGTAGGTTATTAGAAACCGAATTACCAGTAAGTCTAATTCTATTTTCACAAGGAAACCTGGAAAAAATGGACCTCAAAATTTGTTAAACAATTTTTCCTGAGTACACCGATAGCCAATATGTGGTGCAAAAACTACAGTTTGGCTGGATGACAGGACTCGGAAAGGAAGGGGCACCATTTGACTTTTGGAGTGAAAATTTTTCTGGAATAAGTAGCGTATGTCATGTTGCCTTTACAGAGCCCATGACATGCCTAAACAATGGAAACCCCCAACGAGTGACCCCATTTTGGAAACTACACCTCTCAAGAAAGTCATCTATGTGAGAAATGATCATTTTTCAACCTTAGGCAATTCACAGAATTGTATAACATTGGGCTGAGTATATGGAAAATTACCACTTTTTCCACTTTGCTTTGGCCAAAAGTTTTTAATTTTCAGAATGGGTAGTAATAGAAAACAAACATTACAATTTGTTACGCAATTTCTCCTGAGTACGACAATAACTGGGCAAAGCTCAGAAGGGAAGGAGCTCCATATTTGAGTGCAGATTGTTACGCTCGCATGTGGATTGTGGATCCATGGTGCCACTGTCTGGGGAGAGGCTAGAGGGGTGTAACTAAGCGATCTCCTGGTTCTTCAGTAGAGCCCCTGATGGTGTCATTAGACTTGAACGCAGGTGGATGCCAGGTGCTATTTGAAGACAGGCCCTAGAGCTACAGCTACTTACCCCAGAGAGGCAGGGAAGCAGGACTGGAGCCGTAGTAGACGGCTGGACAGGAACTGGTTAACAGGAGGAATGGATTCTGTATCAGGCTTGGACAGAATAGGTTCAGGAGCACAGATGCTGGTTCTGACTGGACAGGTCTGGGTAGCAGTGCAGGAGTGGATTGGCAGATCAGGATTAGGACTAGGTATAATCAGAATGGTTTTAGGAACAGGGACAGCAGAACAAATAGTAGGACTAAGTTCAAACAGGATGGACAGGAACAGATTCAGAGAGAACAAGGTCACTGGCAGGAGACGTACAGTACCACAAGTGTGGACAGATACGGAACTGCAGGTGCGGACAGATACGGAACCGCAGGTGCGGACAGATACAGAACCACAGGTGCGGACACATATGTAACTGCTGGTGCGGACAGGTACAGGACCGCAGGTGCGAACAGGTATGGATCCGCAGGTATGTAAAGGTAGGGTCAGGGTCAGACAAGACAGACATGGTCAGGTTCAGACAGGACAAACAGGGTCAAGTTCCGACATGACAGATAGGGTCAGGTTCAGTCAGGACAGAGAGGGTAAGGTTCAGGGAGCACAGCTACAGGGAACTTACAACAAAGTAGCATGAGTAAACAGTGATCTAATGTTGCTCGGGCACAACAGGTTTAGAGATAGGTACTGATTCAGATACAGCAGGTTTAAGAAAAGATACTTCTTCAGCAATGTAGAAGTCTCTTATATTTGCATTGACAGATGACGGACCTGAGTGGCGACTTTTTTTTTGTACATTGAGATAAAGCTTTTACTGGGATCATTTTACATAAAATTTTGGAACACATTTATCCTGCACTATATACTGAGCACTAGAGATGAGCGACTTTGCCTTTTTTACGGTCAAGTCGGGTTTTATGAAACCCGACTTTCTCAAAAGTCGAGTCGAACGAAATCGGCCGACTATCGGGAAAAGTCGGAGGTCCGACTAAAACACGAAATCCAATGCAAGTCAATGGGGAAGCAAAGTCGGCAGGAAGTGGAGGACAGTAAACACACCTACATGCTGGACCGCTTTTTTAACCCCTTCATGACCAGACCTATTTTGACCTTAATGACCAGGCCATTTTTTGCAATTCTGACCAGTGTCCCTTTATGAGGTAATAACTCAGGAACGCTTCAACGGATCCTAGCGATTCTGAGAATGTTTTTTCGTGACATATTGGGCTTCATGTTAGTGGTAAATATAGGTCAATCATTTTTGCGTTTATTTGTGAAAAAAATGGAAATTTGGCGAAAATTTAGAAAATTTCACAATTTTCAAATTTTGAATTTTTATTCTGTTAAACCAGAGAGTTATGTGACACAAAATAGTTACTAAATAACATTTCCCATATGTCTACTTTACATCAGCACAATTTTAGAAACAAAATATTTTTTTGTTAGGAAGTTATAAGGGTTAAAAGTTGACCAGCGATTTCTCATTTTTACAATAAAATTTACAAAACCATTTTTTTAGGGACCACCTCACATTTGAAGTCACTTTGAGGGGTCTATATGGCAGAAAATACCCAAAAGTGACACCATTCTAAAAACTGCACCCCTCAAGCTACTCAAAACTACATTCAGGAAGATTATTAACCCTTCAGGTGTTTCACAGGAACTAAAGCAACGTGGAAAGAAAAAATGGACATTTTAATTTTTCCAACAAAAATTTTCTTTTAGCATCAATTTTTTCATTTTCACATGGGCAACAGGATAAAATGGATCCTAAAATTTGTTGGGCAATTTCTCCTGAGTACACAGATACCTCATATGTGGTCATAAACCACTGTTTGGGCGCACGGCAGGGCTCAGAAGGGAAGGAGCGCCATTTGACTTTTTGAATGGAAAATATGCTGGAATATTTAGCGGTTGCCATGTCACATTTGGAGAGCCATGTCACATTTGGATGCACAATGTTATGGTGTGCATAAACATTGGAGCTCCTCCACAAGAGACCCCATTTTGGAAACTAGACCCCCTGAGGAACTTATCTAGATGCATAGTGATCACTTTGAACCCCCAGGTACTTCACAAATCGATCTGTAAAAAAAAAAAGTACTTTTTTCACAAAAATTTTGTTTAGGCCTCAGTTTTTTCATTTTCACATGGGCAACAGGATAAAATTGATCCTAAAATTTGTTGAGCAATTTCTCCTGAGTACACTGATACCTCATACAGTGCCTACAAGTAGTATTCAACCCCCTGCAGATTTAGCAGGTTTACACATTCGGAATTAACTTGGCATTGTGACATTTGGACTGTAGATCCGCCTGGAAGTGTGAAATGCACTGCAGCAAAAAAGAATGTTATTTCTTTGTTTAATTTTTTTTTAAATTGTGAAAAGTTTATTCAGAGGGTCATTTATTATTCAACCCCTCAAACCACCAGAATTCTGTTTGGTTCCCCTAAAGTATTAAGAAGTATTTCAGGCACAAAGAACAATGAGCTTCACATGTTTGGATTAATTATCTCTTTTTCCAGCCTTTTCTGACTATTTAAGACCCTCCCCAAACTTGTGAACAGCACTCATACATGGTCAACATGGGAAAGACAAAGGAGCATTCCAAGGCCATCAGAGACAAGATCGTGGAGGGTCACAAGGCTGGCAAGGGCTACAAAACCCTTTCCAAGGAGTTGGGCCTACCTGTCTCCACTGTTGGGAGCATCATCCGGAAGTGGAAGGCTTATGGAACTACTGTTAGCCTTCCACGGCCTGGACAGCCTTTGAAAGTTTCCTCCCGTGCCGAGGCCAGGCTTGGCCGAAGAGTCAAGGCTAACCCAAGGACAACAAGGAAGGAGCTCCGGGAAGATCTCATGGCAGTGGGGACATTGGTTTCAGTCAATACCATAAGTAACGTACTCCACCGCAATGGTCTCCGTTCCAGACGAGCCCGTAAGGTACCTTTACTTTCAAAGCGTCATGTCAAGGCTCGTCTACAGTTTGCTCATGATCACTTGGAGGACTCTGAGACTGACTGGTTCAAGGTTCTCTGGTCTGATGAGACCAAGATCGAGATCTTTGCTGCCAACCACACACGTGACGTTTGGAGACAGGATGGCACTGCATACGACCCCAAGAATACCATCCCTACAGTCAAGCATGGTGGTGGCAGCATCATGCTGTGGGGCTGTTTCTCAGCCAATGGGCCTGGCCATCTGGTCCGCATCCATGGGAAGATGGATAGCACGGCCTACCTGGAGATTTTGGCCAAGAACCTCCGCTCCTCCATCAAGGATCTTAAGATGGGTCGTCATTTCATCTTCCAACAAGACAACGACCCAAAGCACACAGCCAAGAAAACCAAGGCCTGGTTCAAGAGGGAAAAAATCAAGGTGTTGGAGTGGCCTAGTCAGTCTCCTGACCTTAACCCAATTGAAAACTTGTGGAAGGAGCGCAAGATTAAAGTCCACATGAGACACCCAAAGAACCTAGATAACTTGGAGAAGATCTGCATGGAGGAGTGGGCCAAGATAACTCCAGAGACCTGTGCCGGCCTGATCAGGTCTTATAAAAGACGATTATTAGCTGTAATTGCAAACAAGGGTTATTCCACAAAATATTAAACCTAGGGGTTGAATAATAATTGACCCACACTTTTATGTTTAAAATGTATTAAAATTTAACTGAGCAACATAACTTTTTGGTTTGTAAGATTTATGCATCTGTTAATAAATCCTGCTCTTGTGTGAAGTTTGAAGGCTCTAACTTATTTGCATCTTATCAAACCTGCTAAATCTGCAGGGGGTTGAATACTACTTATAGGCACTGTATGTGGTCATAAACCACTGTTTGAGTGCACGGCAGGGTCCGGAAGGGAAGGAGCACCATTTGACTTTTTGAATGGAAAATTAGCTCCAATCGCTATTGGACACCATGTCGCGTTTGGAGAGCCCCTGTGCACCTAAACATTGGAGCTCCCCAACAAATGACCCCATTTTGGAAAATAGACCCCCCAAGGAACTTATCTAGATGCATAGTGAGCACTTTGAACCCCCAAGTGCTTCACAAAAGTTTATAACGCAGGTCGTGAAAATAAAAAATATTTTTTTTCCTCAAGAATGATTTTTAGCACACTATTTTTAATTTTCACAAGGCTAACAGGAGAAATTGGACCACAAAAGTTGTGGTCCAGTTTGTCCTGAGTACACTGGTACCCCATATGTGGAGGGAACCACTGTTTAGGCACACGGCAGGGCTCAGAAGGGAAGGAGCGCCATTTGACTTTTTGAAATGCAAATTACTTCTAATCGTTAGCGGACACCATGTCGTGTTTGGAGAGCCCCTGTGTGCCTAAACATTGGAGCTCCCCCACGAATGACCCCATTTTGGAAACTAGACCCCCCAAGGAACTTATCTAGATGCCTAGTGAGCACTTTGAATCCCCAAGTGAATCACAAAAGTTTATAACGCAGAGCCGTGAAAATAAAAATATTTTCTTTTCCTCAAAAAATTATTTTTTAGTGCACAATTTTTTATTTTCACAAGGGTACCAGGATAAATTAGACCCCAAAAGTTGTTGTCCAGTTTGTCCTGAGTACGCTGGTACCCCACTTGTGGGGACCGCTGTTTGGGCACACATCAGGGCTCGAAAGGGAAGTAGTGACATTTTGAAATGCTGACTTTGATGGAATGGTCTGCGGGCATCATGTTACATTTGCAGAGCCCCTGATGTGCCTAAACTGTGGAACCCCACCACAAGTGACCCCATTTTGGAGACTAGACCCCCCCAAGGAACTTATCTAGATGTGTGGTCAGCACCTTGAACCCCCAAGCGCTTCACAGAAGTTTATAATACAGAGCCGTGAAAATAAAAATATTTTTTTTTCACAAAAAAAAAGATTTTTAGCCAGCAATTTTTTTTCACAAGGGTAGCAAGATAAATTGGACCCCAAAAGTTGTTGTCCAGTTTGTCCTGAGTATGCTGGTACCCCATATGTGGTGGGGACCACTGTTTGGGTACCCGTCGGGGCTCGGAAGGGAAGTAGTGACATTATGAAATGCTGACTTTGATGGAATGGTCTGCGGGCATCATGTTGCATTTGCAGAGCCCCTGATGTACCTAAACTGTGGAACCCCCCCACAAGTGACCCCATTTTGGAAACTAGACCCCCCAAGGAACTTAACTAGATGTGTGGTGAGCACCTTGAACCCCCAAGCGCTTCACAGAAGTTTATAACGCAGAGTCGTGAAAATAAAAAATAATTTTTTTTCCTCAAAAAAATGATTTTCAGCCAGCAATTTTTTATTTTCACAAGGGTAGCAGGATAAATTGGACCCCAAAAGTTGTTGTACAGTTTATCCTGAGTACACTGGTGCCCCATATATGGGGGGAACCATTGTTTGGGCACACGTAAGGCCTCGGAATGGAAGTAGTGATGTTTTGAAATGCAGACTTTGATGGAATGGTCTGCGGTCGTCGTTATGTTTGCAGAGCCCCTGATGTGCCTAAACAATAGAAACCCCCCACAAGTGACCCCATTTTGGAAACTAGACCTCCCAAGGAACTTATCTAGATGCCTGGTGAGCACTTTGAACCCCCAAGTGCTTCACAGAAGTTTATAACGCAGAGACGTGAAAATAAAAAAAAATTTTTTTCCACAAAAATATTTTTTTAGCCCCCAATTTTTTATTTTCCCAAGGGTACCAAGAGAAATTAGACCCCCAAAGTTGTTGTGCAATTTTTCCTGAGTACGCTGATACCCCATATGTTGGGGTAAACCACTGTTTGGGCACACGTCGGGGCTTGGAAGGGAGGGAGCACCGTTTAAACTTTTTGAACGCAAAATTGGCTGGAATCAATGGTTGCACCATGTCGCGTTTGGAGACCCCCTGAAGTGCCTAAACAGTGGAAACCCCACAATTCTAACTTCAACCCTAACCCAACACACCCCTAACCACAGCCCTAACCCCAACACATCCCTAACACTAATCCCAACCCTAACCATAACCCTAACCCCAACACATCCCCAACCCTAATCCCAACCATAACCATAACCCTAACCACAAGCCTAACCCTAATTCCAACCCTAACCCTAATTCCAACCCTAACCCTAATTCTAACCCTAATTACAACCCTAACCCTAATTCCAACCCTAACCCTAATTCCAACCCTAATCCTCTTTCCAACCCTAACCCTCTTTCCAACCCTAACCCTAACCCTCTTTCCAACCCTAACCCTCTTTCCAACCTTAACCCTAACCCTCTTTCCAACCCTAACCCTAACCCTAATGGAAAAATAAAAATAAATTCTTTATTTTATTAGTTGATCCTGCCTATGGGGGTGATAAATGGGAGGTTTATTTACTTTTCATTCTATTTTGATCACTGTGAGAGTTTATTACAGTGATCAAAATGAATGAATGGAAATTGAAGCTGGCGGGCGCACTGCGCATGCGCCTGCCATTTTACAATATGGCGGCGCCCATGGTCTGGGACCGCGGGACATCGGGAGCCATAACGGCACTCGGTGAGTACCGGGCGGTGGGTGGAGAGGAGATCGGAAGCCAGGGGGAGTGGAGGGAAGGCGGGGGGGAGATGATGACAGCGGCGGCACATCGCCGCTGTCATTCAGTGGCAGGGGGCAGATCGCCCCTGTTAACAGGTGGGGGGTCGGATCGCTGTCACCAGCCATGTCCAATGCTACAGCAGTGTTGGACATGGCTGGATTTGCAATATTTCATCAATTTTCACTGATGAAATATTACTATCACTCTGATTGGCTGTTTCACTTTTAACAGCCAATCAGAGTGATCGTAGTCACGTGGAGGCGAAGCCACGCCCCCTATGGTGAAGAACAAAGCCCCCTGTATCAGCGGGTCGGGTGACCTTTCAGTGACCTAGGTCACCCGACCCGCAGGGGGGCTTTAAAGTCATGACGCCACATAGGCGTCACTGGTCAGATTGGCACCAGTATTCATGACGCCTATTTGGCGTCATTGGTCGTGAAGGGGTTAAAGTGTGCGAAAACTCTCTCACTCTCTCCCCGGACGCTGCACATGTCATCTCGTTGCCCACAGTGTATGTCCTTGCTCAGTTGCTGAAAAAAGTCACGTGAAAGCATTCTGAGAAATCCGACTTTGGCGCTCGATTTGCCGACCGCATGGCCGACTTCACGCTGTGGTCGGGTTTCGGTCAGCGAAACCCGACTTTGCCATAAGTTGGCGACTTATGAATCTGGCCGACCTGTTTCACTCAACTCTACTGAGCACATACATCGACGTTTCCATCTAAATCTCCAAATGTTGTGATTCAAATGAAAGTCCTGAGTTATCCATTCACAATAATGAGGCAGCTACGCTACTCTGGACTCTGTCTGGCCTCTGTCCAGCAGAGTCTTTCTTTATGCCATTCACTGTGCGGTATAAGTGGTTAGATGAATTTATTCTCCGGTTCGGAACGATTACAGTGATTCCAGATTTATATATTTTTTTTAGATTGGGCTGCTATCACACACTAAAAGTTGGTTTGTTTTACGAAAAAAAGTTTTGCATCGCCATATTCTAAGAGGTATAGTTTTCCTATATTTCTGTTGACGGGTATGTGAAGGCTTTTTTTAGCAGGACAAGTTGGCGCTTTTATTGGTACCATTTTCAGGCACATAACGTTTTTTGATCACTTTCTATTCCCATTTTTGGGAGGCAGAATGAACAAAAATCAGCAATTCAGGCATTGTATTTACTGTATATCTTTTTTATGTTTTGCTGCTTTTACACAATAAAAACTCTGCAATGCTGTATTCTGAGAGCTAATTTTTTTTTATTTTTCTGCTGATGAATCTGTATGGGGACATAATTTTTGCGGAACAAAAATATATTTTCAGTGGTACCATTCTTATTTCCATTTGACTTTTTGATTGTGTTTTTATTGGCCTTTTTATTCGGTGGTTTGATGAAAAAGCATAGTCTTTTTGTAACAATTTTTTTTACAGTGTTCACTGAAGGGGTTAACTAGTGACAGTTTTATAGTGTGTGACAGTTTTATAGTGTGGGTTGTTACTGCTGTAGCAGTACCAAATATATGTACTTTTTTTGTGATTTCTTTGAACTTTTTTTTTTTTTACTTAGTCTCTTAATGAGACTTTAAATTTCATTACTCTGATCGCTGGTATAATGCATTGCAATGCACCAGCACTGCAATGCTTTATACCTGTCAGTGCTGCACTCACAGGACGCCTCTTAGACCATGCTTTCAACATGGTCTAACAAGCTTGCCATAGCTGGCAGACCTGGAGGTCATCATGATGACCTCGGGTTGCCATGGCAATGATCAGGATCTTGCAATGATATTACGGGGGTGCCGATCAGAAAGTAGAGGGAGCCCCCTCCCTCTCCCAGCCTCCAAAGTGTTGAGATCGATATCTATCGCAGCATTTAGGGAGTTAAATGGCCTGGTTCAGTAGAGGTGTTCCCAGCAGCGAGCGTGAGCACAGCTTTTGTGCCCACACGATCGCCACGACTTAAGTCAATGTAATAGGTCGTGAAGCCCTTCAAGACCATGACTTAAACTTGCATCAAAGGTCGTGAAGGGGATAAAGTCTAACAACTTTCAGTGATGACCAGCAGAATAATAGGCTCAGCTCTAAACTCTGATATACCCTATACAGAGTCTGGAGGCCACCATACACAATAGACTAAAATTGTCTAAACCCACCAATATTGTCCAAATCAGGTGACAGAACTCCCAGTTCGCACCCCAACTGTTGAACTCCCAACCTTTTGTTATACCTGGAGATAAGCTTCTGTCAGAGGTGTTTGGCAGCGGCTGTGTTATAGAGAACACAGCCATGTGTGGGCGTCTTAGAGCACCAAGACGTTAGCAGCAGATGCAGATACTTTTGGCATTGTAAGTCATGAGGTGGATCCTCCATGAATTGGACATTACTCAGATCCTCGATTAGACTGAGGTCTTGGGAATTTAAAGGCTGTGTCAACACTTTGAACTTTTGGTCACATTCCTCAAACCATTCCAGAAATTTTTTTTGCAGCACATTGCATTAACCTGCTGGACTAGTGCACTGCTGTTAGGGAATATTGTTGTCATGAAAGATGTAATTGGTTTGCAACAATGTTTAGGTACATGGTACATCCACATGAATGTCAAGACTCAGCATAAAATCACGCAATGCATCACACGTCCTCCGCCAGCTTGTCTTCTATACTGGTCCCATCTCTTTCCCAATTAAACAATGCATACGCTCTTGGCCATTAACATGATGTAAAAGAATATGTAAATGCTGAGACCAGGTCATCTTCATCCATTACTACATGACACTATTCAAATATTAACATGCCCAGTTTAGGCTCTTTTAGTATTGTAGTAGCTAGGGGTCATCATGATCACCATTACTGCTGAGCATCTACACATTTCCATGCCCCTGAGATGCACTATGTGATATTTCTGCCACGGGCAACAGTAACTTTTTAAGCAATTTGTGTCCACGGGCAGCAGTAACTTTTTAAGCAATTTGTGTCCATATATATACATATATGTATGTAAATCCTCATTTTTATATTTATATATAGTATACTGTAGATGTTTTGCCACTTTCACAAAATCTTGCCAGACATTGGATCGAGGGACATTTACTATGGTCCATCTGTTATTTATTAGTCTCCTAATGGGATCTGTCATAGAGCAATGAGGCAGAACGTCCAGGTAGAGGACAAGATATGCTAACCGTAGCCTCCAGTACCAAATATCATTAGGGTCACCTCATGCGTCCTTCATCCTTAAATTGGATGATATCAGTTAAGTGTATAAGAAAGGCAAGTGATGTTAATGAGATTTTTTTTAGGTGAAAATATAAACTGATTCACTGAAAAAAATTACGTATTATTCTATGAAGAATAAAATAAATACCTTGCTAAATGTAACACTGTGTATTCTCATGGTCTTTATGTGTATACTCATGGTCAAGTCTATTAAATTGGTAGAATCTGGTTGACTTGATAAGCCAAGCCAATTGTAAGTATATATTACCTACAATATGTAATGTTTTATAGCTCAAAATAAGAGGTTTCAATTTCCTCTCAAACCATTAATAATTTTTAGACCAATATGTTTAGCAAAACTTCCCATATGACCTTGGCAGAAGATCCCTAAAGTCCTATGGCTGCTTTGGCGACCATTAATTTAGACTCTTCCCCAACCCTTCTACCTGCATTCGTTGTAGGGAGTTTTGAGCTCTATGGTTTTACTTATAGGGACATAATAAAAAAAATATAGTCCTTACAAGATCTTAAAATTAGGTATATACAAATTAAGATGAACAACAACACATGACAAACTGGACATTATACATATTAAACAAAAAGTAAGCCAAAATAAAGAAACACAGTGTAAAAAGTAAGTACATACTTATTACTTCCAAAGGAAGTAAGCAGGTCAGTATCAGCTAAGTGATGGTAATAAATGTCTTAGAATAACTATTCATCAGCAAAATAAGTTTTAGAAGTTTGTAGTCTCAAGCATTCTGTCGTGTGTTAACACAGTATCAAGGAGGAAAGATGACAGCAATCGTGATGTGCGAACATGCTCGAATAACATGTTATCCAAGCATGCTCCGCTGTTATCCGAGTATTTTGAGTGTGCTCAGATAATATATTCTAGTCCCTGTGGCTCCATGTTTTGCGGTGCGATGATGCCTTTTTGTTTGGCAATCCTCGCATGTGTTGAGGCTGTCTACCGCCGCAAAACATGCAGCCACATGGACTCGAATATATTATCTGAGCACGCCCAAGATCCTCTGATAACACCCGAGCATGCCCAGATAGCATGTTATCCAAGCACGTGCGCTCATCACTAGTCAGCAATGATTTTAGAGAAGCAGCTTTTTTTGCCCATCAATCTGGGAAGGGTTCTAAGGCCATTTATAAACAATTTGGAGTCCATCTTCCTACAGTGAGAAAGATCACAAGTGGAAAACATACAAGACAGTTGACAATCTTCCCAGCAAATCCAAACCAAAGTCATGCCATATCTATGTTTATGATAACAAGTAGATAGAGGACAAATAGTTTTTCTATATTATAGAACCTACATGGACAGGATAGAGCATAGATGACAAAATCGAATAGCAATTTGAACAAATAATTATTTCCTGTATAAAATGGTGTTACAGGGGTTGTCGAATGTTTGCACATTATTAAAATTGCAAAGTGCTTGTAAAAACAAGCAACTTTTCATTTTACCTTTTATTAAAAAAGTCTCCATTCTCAAGCACAGAGGGATTTTTAATTTTGGCTTTGTTACCGGTCACAGCTTTTTGCTATGCAGCTTGCAAGAGTTGCTCCAAAATTTAACTGATCAGATTGCTAGTGCTTCAAAGTCTCGGTACTTCTCCATAGTAAAGCTGCCTCTGCTAACAACATTGGAGAGTTCATAGTTCAAGCCATGTCACTGACTCTAAGTAGTCAATCTTCAGGAGCGCACTGCCCCCACGGCAAATTGAGAGGCAAAGGAGAGGTGTGCTCCTGAAACACAAACTTGAGACAACCAATTTAAGAGGTAAAGAGATTTTAAAAGTCTGTCCACTAACTGATTTGATATCAAGAATATTTCACAAATTTGCTATTCTACTAGATGCTTGTAAAAAGCTAGAGCTTTAGTAGTAAAGACAAAGCAGATTTCTAAGTGGTTCTTAATCTACTCTATGACCTCCTGCCCATAACCTTACAATGCTTTAATTCTTAGTCACCCCACTTCTCTGCTGAGGACACACTGCAGCTTATCAGCATCGTAGTACTCCAAAGCATCAGCATCTACCTTCTAGCGCACCAGTCTGCCTTCCTGATTATTTGGTGACAGAGGGAATTTAACAGACAGGAAAGATGTCAGATATGGAATTGCTCATGGTGATGCACAACAGTGTTCAAAGGTTCTCGAGCTCAATGTATTTTTATAAGGATCAGTAGTATGGGATTAAATAGTTATGTCCCTAATGCCAACGTCATATCTAGAAAGTTGTATATATGATTACACCTCAGGGCATTATGTCTGTTGTTACCCATCATAGACACTAGCTGGTCTCTTTAGCGCTGCTTCTGTGCACTGGATCGCCAGCATATGCGCCTCCTGAAGGTAACCATGAGGGGTGCTAGAGGGACACACAATACGTATTACCCATTACCTCCATGGTGCAGAAACATTTAGGACATAGGACAGGACAACTCTCGACTGCCGCAAATAAAGTTTAAAGCATTGTTAATGGAGTGAATTTTGTATACAAATATCTTACATAGAAAACATTATCACTAGACAGAGCCCTCCACCCCTTACATTATACACATAAGAATTAGAGAAATAATTTTATAGGTTAAATATTATTCATTTAATAAAGTACTTTAACCCATAAGTGGCCAGGCCTGAATAGGTGTTCATAACCGGTCATTTATTTTGTTTGTTTTAGCCTCTCCTCTTTTTTTTTTCTTTTTTTACATTGACATGACTGTGCGATGCTTTGTTTTGCGCAGGACAAATCGTATTACTTTTTAGGTTACATTTTTGGGTTACATACAGTCATGGCCAAAAGTATTGACACCCCTGCAATTCTGTCAGATAATACTCAGTTTCTTCCTGAAAATGATTGCAAACACAAATTCTTTGGTATTATTATCTTCATTTAATTTGTCTTAAATGAAAAAACACAAAAAGAATTGTCCTAAAGCCAAATTGGATATAATTCCACACCAAACATAACAAAGAGGGAGGACAAAAGTATTGGCACTGTTTGAAAAATCATGTGATGCTTCTCTAATTTATGTAATTAACAGCACCTGTAACTTACCTGTGGCACCTAACAGGTGTTGGCAATAACTAAATCACACTTGCAGCCAGTTAACATGGATTAAAGTTGACTCAACCTCTGTCCTGTGTCCTTGTGTGTACCACTTTGAGCATGGAGAAAAGAAAGAAGACCAAAGAACTGTCTGAGAACTTGAGAAACCAAATTGTGAGGAAGCATAAGCAATTTCAAGGCTACAAGTCCATATCCAAAGACCTGAATGTTCCTGTGTCTACCGTGCACAGTGTCATCAAGAAGTTTAAAGCCCATGGCACTGTGGCTAACCTCCCTAGATGTGGCCGGAAAAGAAAAATTGACAAGAGATTTCAACGCAAGATTGTGCGGATGTTGGATAAAGAACCTCCACTAACATCCAAACAAGTTCAAGCTGCCCTGCAGTCCGAGGGTACAATGGTGTCAACCCGTACAATCCGTCGGTGTCTGAATGAAAAGGGACTGTATGGTAGGAGACCCAGGAAGACTCCACTTCTTACCCCGAGACATAAAAAAGCCAGGCTGGAGTTTGCCAAAACTTACCTGAAAAAGCCTAAAACATTTTGGAAGAATGTACTCTGGTCAGATGAGACAAAAGTAGAGCTTTTAGGGCAAAAGCATCAACATAGAGTTTACAGGAGAAAAAAGAGGCATTCAAAGAAAAGTACACGGTCCCTACAGTCAAACATGGCGGAGGTTCCCTGATGTTTTGGGGTTGCTTTGCTGCCTCTGGCACTGGACTGCGTGACCGTGTGCATGGCATTATGAAGTCTGAAGACTACCAACAAATTTTGCAGCATAATGTAGGGCCCAGTGTGAGAAAGCTGGGTCTCCCTCAGAGGTCATGGGTCTTCCAGCAGGACAATGACCCAAAACACACTTCAAAAAGCACTAGAAAATGGTTTAAGAGAAAGCACTGGAGACATCTAAGGTGGCCAGCAATGAGTCCAGACCTGAATCCCATAGAACACCTGTGGAGAGATCTAAAAATGGCAGTTTGGAGAAGGCACCCTTCAAATATCAGGGACCTGGAGTAATTTGCCAAAGAAGAATGGTCTAAAATTCCAGCAGAGCATTGTAAGAAACTCATTGATGGTTACCGGAAGCGGTTGGTCGCAGTTATTTTGGCTAAAGGTTGTGCAACCAAGTATTAGGCTGAGGGTGCCAATACTTTTGTCCGGCCCATTTTTGGAGTTTTGTGTGAAATGATCAATGTTTTGCTTTTTGCTTCATTCTCTTTTGTGTTTTTTCATTTAAGACAAATTAAATGAAGATAATAATACCAAAGAATTTGTGTTTGCAATCATTTTCAGGAAGAAACTGAATATTATCTGACAGAATTGCAGGGGTGTCAATACTTTTGGCCATGACTGTATATATTAGTGTTAATTCATATATTTTTATAAGCAAAGCAAATATTGAAAAAAAACAATTTTCGGTTTAGCTTTTCTGTTTTTTGCCTTTTTATGTTTCACTATGTAATCCGTTGAATTTATACTTCAGGTTATTACAATAGTGTGCATGCCATATATGTATAGATTTTGCTTTTTATGTTTAAACTTTGCAATAAAATGTATTTTATATGAAAAAAATGTATTTTTTCTTTGTTGGGATGTTTTATTTTTATTACTTTTTTTTTTTGTTTTATTACATGTTTAATTAATTTTAAATAATTTTACCCTAAAAACCATCCTAAAAGATGTCTGAGAAAGATTGTTTTTCACTTTTTGCTAATTTTTTTACAATTTAACTGGGGAATACATTAGAGTCCCAGTTACAGGGAAAAACAGTTCCATGTAGTGACCCAGCCGCTCTGCTCTTGTGGGCAATGACCATGTAATTGCCAGGCACTATGTTTAATGCATAGCCCATAAGCACTATGTAGAGGGCAAAAGAGAAGACAGATACGTTATATAACTACTTGTACTTTCCTCCTTGGTCCCCAGCTTTTTCATACAACCAGGGACCTGATCTGCTGTTGCTAGATTTCAGGTGATACACCCCTTCACTATAAACATACAATGACTTGAGGTTAAAGACCAGAACCAAGTGTGATAAGCTTACAGTGCTTGGTTATTATCATTTTAAAACAGAACATGAAAAATTTTACAAATTATCCATCAATAGAAGCAGTTTTCAGAAAACAAATATCCATTGAAATAATTTCTTCATTTATTTAATGCGATTAAAACGCAGACATATTCATTCCACATGTCATGTGAACTAACGATTATTACTATTGTTGGATGCCTCTGAATCCTCCTTGCACAGATCCTTAAGCAGCAACAAGATATGGGGGAGCTGACTACTTGCACCTTCTTTTTGCATTTTATTCATGTTTCAGACCATTTCTCTTTAACTGTGACTTCTAAATGTAAGTATTATCTTCTCACATATTAAATGATACAAAAATTCATAAAATGTCTAAATTTTTTCTCGTGATTTATTGATGTAGATATTTTTATACACAAAAATGACAAAAGTATAACTGGAGTGATATTTTTATTGGCTAAACAGAAAAATTATTTTTGCAAGCTTTCAGAGCACAGGGGCTCCTTCTTCAGGCTGGATTACAAATGAATTAAAGAGATAGGAGCACAACATTTAAGAGATATTACAGCAGGACATTTGTTCATGAGGTGGAAGGGGTGACTCCTCCTAAAGATAAGCCAAGGAAATCAAATTAGGCACTTTGTTACAAATAGACGGTAGTGAGAATGACACCAGAATCAACTTTTGCCAGACATTTATACTGTCTACAGAGCTCAAAAATTTCAAATACACGAACCGTCTACTCTTCCAATTCCTAATAACAGATATTAGATCATCTGTAGTTGGCACCAAAACTGACTGGATCTGTTAACAGATTATCTCCTGCCTATGACAAGCTGAAAACATCTAAAAAGAAAATGTAATTGATGTCCTAAATAGAATGAATCTCTTATGTCTGAGCTTCCATTTTGATATACAAATGCCATATTGCAGTGTTTTATAGAGTGCTGTGCACGGCCCACTTAAGATCTATTTATAAATTTATCCTTGTCAGTAACAATTAGTATCACTGAAGCATCTGTCTGGAGAACTTTATTTGCCATGTCATAAGAAATATTTAGGTCTGAGGATTCCTCCTGTTTGTTCTCACTGTACCATATTAACTTGGCTGCTACATGCTTTAACCCCTTCACCCCCAAGGGTGGTTTGCACGTTCATGACCGGGCCAATTTTTACAATTCTGACCACTGTACCTTTATGAGGTCATAACTCTGGAACGCTTCTATGGATCCCGGTGATTCTGACAATGTTTTCTCGTGACATATTGTACTTCATGTTAGTGGTAAAATTTCATTCAAATAACTTGCGTTTATTTGTGAAAAAAACGGAAATTTGGCAAAAATTTTGAAAATTTCGCAATTTTCCAACTTTGAATTTTTATGCCCTTAAATCACAGAGATACGGCACACAAAAAACTTGATAACTAACATTTCCCACATGTTTACTTTACATCAGCACAATTTTGGAACCAAAATTTTTTTTTGTTAGGAAGTTATAAGGGTTAAAAGTTGACCAGCGATTTCTCATTTTTACAACACCATTTTATTTTTAGGACCACATCACATTTGAAGCCACTTTGAGGGGTCTATATGATAGAAAATACCCAAAAGTGACACCAAAAACTGCACCCCTTAAGGTGCTCAAAACCACATTCAAGAAGTTTATTAACCCTTTAGGTGCGTCACAGGAATTTTTTTGAATATTTAAAAAAAAATGAACATCTAACTTTTTTTCACAAAAAAAATACTTCAGGTTCAATTTTTTTTATTTTACCAAGGGTAACAGGAGAAATTGGACTGCAAAAGTTATTGTGCAATTTGTCCTGAGTATGCTGATACCTGATTTGTGGGGGGGACGACTGTTTCGGCGCATGGCAGAGCTCAGAATGGAAGGAGCGCCGTTTGACTTTTTCAATGCAAAATTGGCTGGAATTCAGATCGGACGCCATGTCACGTTTGGAGAGTCCCTGATGTACCTAAACAGTGGAAACCCCCTACAAGTGACCCCATTTTGGAAACTAGACCCCCCAAGGAACTTATCTAGATATGTGGTGAGAACTTTGAACCCACAAGGGCTTTACAGAAGTTTATAACGTACAGCGGTACAATTAAAAAATCATATTTTTTCCACAAAAATGATCTTTTCACCCCAATTTTTATTTTCCCAAGGGTAACAGGACCCTAAAAGTTATTGTGCAATTTGTCCTGAGTATGCTGATACCCCACATGTGGGGGTAAACCACTATTTGGGCGCATGGCAGAGCTCGGAAGGGAAGCAGCGCCATTTGAAGTTTTTGGCTGGAATTGAGATCGGACATCATGTCGCGATTGGAAAACCCCTGATGTACCAAAACAGTGGAAACCCCCCACAAATGACACCATTTTGGAATCTAGACCCCCCAAGGAACTTATCTAGATGTGTGGTGAGCACTTTGAACCCCCCAGTGCTTCACAGAAGTTTATAACGCCCGGGCGTGAAAATAAAAAATTCGTATTTTTTCCACAAACATGATCTTTTAGTCACCATTTTTTTTATTTTCCCAAGGGTAACAGGAGAAATTGGACCCCAAAAGTTGTTGTCCAATTTGTCCTGAGTATGCTGATACCCAATATGTGGGAGAAAACTACTGTATGGGCACACGTCGGGGATCGGAAGGGAAGTAGTGACGTTTTGGAATGCAGACATTGATGGAATGGTCTGCGGGTGTCATGTTGCCTTTGGAGAGCCCCTAATGTACCTAAACAGTGGAAACCCCCCACAAATGACCCCATTTTGAAAACTAGACCCCCTAAGGAACTTATCTAGATGTGAGGTGAGCACTTTGAACCCCCAAGGGCTTCACAGAAGTTTATAATGCCAGGGCATGAAAATAAAAAAATCGTATTTTTTCCACAAACATGATTAATTATTCCCCAATTTTTTTATTTTCCCAAGGGTAACAGGAGAAATTGAACCCCAAAAGTTGTTGTCCAATTTGTCCTGAGTAAGCTGACACCCCATATGTGGGAGAAAACTACTGTATGGACACACGTCAGGGCTCGGAAGGGAAGTAGTGACGTTTTGGAATGCAGACATTGATGGAATGGTCTGCGGGTGTCATGTTGCCTTTGGAGAGCCCCTAATGTACCTAAACAGTGGAAACCCCCCACAAATGACCCCATTTTGGAAACGAGAACCCCTAAGGAGCTTATCTAGATGTATGGTGAGCACTTTGAACCCCCAAGGGCTTCACAGAAGTTTATAATGCCCGGGCATGAAAATAAAAAAATCGTATTTTTTCCACAAACATGATTAATTATTCCCCAATTTTTTCATTTTCCCAAGGGTAACAGGAGAAATTGGACCGCAAAAGTTGTTGTCCAATTTGTCACGAGTATGCTGACACTTCATATGTGGGAGAAAACTACTGTATGGACACACGTCGGGGCTCGGATGGGAAGCAGTGCCATTTTGGAATGCAGACTTCGATGGAATGGTCTGCGGGTGTCATGTGCATTTGGAGAGCCCCTGATGTACCTAAACTATTGAAACTCCCCACAAGTGACCCCATTTTGGACACTAGACCCCCCCACGGAACTTATCTAGATGTGTGGTGAGCACTTTGAACCCCCAAGTGCTTCACAGAAGTTTATAATGCTCGGACGTGAAAATAAAAAAATCATTTTTTTCCACAAAAATGATATTTTTGCCCCCAATTTTTTATTTTCCTAAGGGTAACAGGAGAAATTGGACCCCAAAAATTGTTTTGCAATTTGTCCTGAGTAGGCTGATACCCTACATGTGGGGGTAAAACACTGTTTGGGCGCATGGCAGAGCTTGGAAGGGAAGGAGCACCATATGACTTTTTCAACTCAGAATTGGCTGGAATTGAGATCAGACACAATGTTGCATTTGGAGAGCCCCTGATGTGCCCAAACAGTGGAAACCCCCAATTCTAACTCCAACTCGAACCCCAACACACCCCTAACCCTAATCTCAGCCCTAACCCTAGCCCTAACCCAAGCCCTAACCCTAGCCCTAACCCTAACCCTAGCCCTAACCATAACCCTAACCCTAGCCCTAACCATAACCCTAACCCTAGCCCTAACCCTAACCCTAATGGAAAAATGGAAATAAATACATTTTTTAAATTTTATTATTTTTCCCTAACTAAGGGGGTGATAACGGGGGGGTTTGATTTACTATTTATGGCGGTTTTTATGTTTGGCGGCTGTCGCACGCTAAAAGACGCTTTTTATTGTAAAAATAGTTTTTGCATCACCACATATTGAGAGCTATAATTTTTCCGTATTTGACCCACCGAGTCATGTGAGGTCTTATTTTTTGCGGGACGAGTTGACGTTTTTATTGGTACCATTTTCGGGCACGTGTCATTTTTTGATCGCTTTTTATTCCAATTTTTGGGACGCAGAATGAACAAAAACCAGCGTTTCATGAATTTCTTTTGGGGGAGTGCGTTTACACCGTTCCGCGTGCGGTAAAATTGATATAGCGGTTTTATTCTTCGGGTCAGTACGGTTACAGCGATACCTCATTTAGGTCGTTTTTTTATGTTTTGTCGGTTTTATGCAATGAAAACTATTTTATATAAAAAATCATTATTTTTGAATCGCTTTATTCTGCGAGCTATAACTTTTTTATTTTTTCGCTGATGATGCTGTGTAGTGGCTTGTTTTTTGCGGGACAAGATGTTGCTTTCAGCGGTACCATGGATATTTATATGCGTCTTTTTGATCGCGCGTTATTACACCTTTTGTTTGGCGGTATGATAATAAATCATTATTTTTTGCTTTGTTTTTTATTTTTTAAGGGGTTCGCTAAAGGGGTTAACTAATGGGACAGTTTTATAGGGCGGGTCGTTACGGACGCGGCGATACCTAATATGTGTACTTTTATTGTTTTGGGGTTTTTTTATTTTCAAAAAATGAATTTATTGGGGAATATTTTTATTTTTTTTTACTAATTTATTTGGCGATTTTTTTAAAATTATTTTTACACTTTTTTTTATTTTTTTTTTACTTTATTACATAGTCCCAGGTGGGACATCACTGTCCTGTGACAGATCGCTGATCTGTCACATCACAGATCACTGTGACAGATCCTCCAGGCCCCCGAAGGCCCCCGTCGCCATCTTGGATTCGGGGGCCTGGAGGAAAGGAGCCCCCCGCAGCAGCGCTGCACCTTGCGCTGCCGTGGGGGCTCAGGGAAGCACGGAGGGAGCCCCCTCCCTGCCGATGCTTCCCTTTAACTCCCGGTACACCGCGATCATGTTTGATCGCGGTGTGCAAGGGGTTAACGTGCCGGGGGCGGTCCGTGACCGCCCCTGACACATTGTGCTGGGTGTCAGCTGTGATAATCAGCTGACACCTGGCCGCGATCAGCGGCGCTCACCACGTGGGCGCCGCTGATCGCGGTAGACGTACTATCCCGTCCATGGGCATAGGGGCCCGGGTCCCATGGACGGGATAGTGCGTCTCATGTCAGGAAGGGGTTAATTACTAACACATTAAAAAAAATCTTTCCCCCGGCAGTCCGTGGGGAAGAAGTCCCTTGGTCAAGCATTTATCCACCATAGTATGCATATTATATTAGGCACGTTTACAAAAAAAGTGCAACTTTGCCAACAGTCCTTTTTTATTGTCTGGAAAATCAAACTACTTTTAACCCCTTAACCCCAAAACTGTTTTCACCTTCATGACCAGGCCAAATTTTATCATTCTGGCCACTGTCACTTTATGCGGTTATAACTCTGGAACGCTTCAACTTATGCCACTAATTCTGAGAATGTTTTTCCGTGACATTTTGCACGTCTTGATAGTAGTAAAATTTGTTTGATATGACTTGCGTTTATTTGTGAAAAAATCAAAAATGTTCAAACTTTTAATTTTTATGCCCTTAAATCAGAGAGTTATGTTATACAAAAGAGTTAATAAAAAACATTTTCCTCATGTCTACTTTACATCAGCACAATTTTTAAGCATATTTTTTTGTTAGGAAGTTAGAAGGGTTAATAGTTGACCAGTGATTTTTCATTTTTTCAACATGATTTACAAAACCATTTTTTTAGGAACCACATCACATTTCAAGTGACTTTGAGGGATCTATATAACAGAAAATGAACAATTAACTTTTTTTCAGGAAAAAATTCCTTTAGAATCAAATTATTTTATTTTCACAAGGGTAACAGGAGAATATAGCTGTGCAATTTCTACTGAACACATTGATACCCCATATGTGGGGTAAAACTACGATTTGGGTGCGTGGCAAGGCTCGGAAGGGAAGGAGCATTGCTTGACTTTTTGAACGCAAAATTGGCTAGAAATTGAAAGCGGACACCTTGATTCATTTGGAGAGCCCATGAAATGCCTGTGCAGTAGAAAACCCCAAAAAGTAACCCCAATTTGGAAACTAGTCCCCTCAAGGAACTTCTAGAGATATGTGGTGAGCACCATGAACCCCCAGGTACTTTCCAGATGTCTATAACATTTACCTGTGAAAAAAAAAAAAAAAATCACATTTTTCCCACAAAAAAGTTCTTTTAGCTCCTTTTTTTATTTATTTTCACAGAGGTACCAGTAGAAATTGCACCATACAATTTGTTGAGCAATTTCTCCTGAGTAAGATGATACCCCTGATGTGGAGGAAAACTAGTGTTTGGGTGCACGGCAAAGCTCAGAAAGGAAGGAGTGAAGTTTTGGATTGCACACTTAGATGGAATGGTCTGTGGGTGTCATGTCACATTTCGATAGCACCTGATGTGCCGAAAAAGTGGAAACCCCCAACAAGTGACCCCATTTTAGAAACTAGACCCTTCAAGGAATTTCATAGAGAAAAAAATAGGATTCCTCACATACAGCTATTGAACCCTTCATAGAACACTATAGGCACCTCCTATAGGTACCTATAGGCATCTCCTCACCTCGCCCCCTGTCTGTCGGTGTTCCTCAAGGCTCAGTTCTAGGACCCCTACTCTTCTCCATCTACACCTTCGGCCTGGGACAGCTCATAGAATCCCATGGGTTGCAGTATCATCTCTATGCCGATGACACACAGATCTACCTATCTGGACCTGACCTCACCTCCAAAATCCCACAATGTCTGTCTGCTATTTCAGCTTTCTTCTCTGCTCGCTTTCTAAAACAGAACATGGACAAAACAGAATTCATAATCTTTCCCCCATCTCACCTCCACCAGACCTATCCATCAATGTGAATGGCTGCTCACTTTCCCCAGTCTCGCATGCTCAGTGCCTCGGGGTGATCCTTGAACTCTGCCCTCTCTTTCAAGCCACATATCCAAACCCTTGCCTCCTCCTGCCATCTCAAACTCAAAAATATTTCCTGGATCCGTGCATTCCTTGACCATGAAACCACAAAAACACTAGTGCACGCCCTTATCATCTCCCGCCTCGACTACTGCAACCTCCTACTCTCTGGTCTCCCCTCTAGCACACTGGCCCCACTCAAATACATCCTGCACTCTGCTGCCTGACTAATCCACCTGTCTCCCCGTTATTTCCCAGCCTCTCCTCTCTGCCATGCCCTTCATTGGCTTCCTATCGTCCAGAGGCTCCAGTTCAAAACCCTAACTATGACATACAAAGCCATCCACAACCTGTCTCCTCCATACATCTGTGACATAGTCTCCCGGTACTTACCCACACGCAACCTTCGATCCTCTCAAGATCTCCTTCTTTACTCCCCTCTTATCTCTTCTTCCCACAACCGCATACAAGACTTCTCCCATGCTTCCCCCATACTCTGGAACTCTCTACCCCAACACATCAGACTCTCGCCTACCATGGAAACCTTCAAAAAGAACCTGAAGACCCACCTCTTCTGACAAGCCTACAACCTGCAGTGATCCTCAGTCTACTGAACTGCCGCACGAGCAGCTCTACCTTTTCCTAGTGTATCCACGCCCATCCCCTGTAGACTGTGAGCCCTTCCAGACAGGGCCCTCTCTCCTTCTGTACTTGTGTGTGTCTTGTATTGCTCATGTTTATTATACTTGTCTATATTTGCCCCTTTCACATGTAAAGCGAATAAATAGCGCTATAAAAATGTATAATAATAATAGGCATCAAAAGCGAAAATCCGAAGGAACAGACAATAAAAAATGAGGTAAAATAAATACAAATTTTATTACATAAATCATACAAAAATATACAAATTATAGAATGGACTAAAAATTGTATGGGACAAGAAATGTGGCTAGACAGCAGAAACTCCAGATGGACCTATTCATATATCATCAATAATAAATAACATCAATCATAAATATAAAATGAATAGATATGTCCAGGAGCAGACCCCTAAAAGGTAAAGATGTAAAAGTAATCTAAATGACCTAGGTTAAATAATATTGCACAAATGTAGCTTCAATTAAACAGAAACCGATGGTATAGCAAAAAATAGCATACTCCAGAACACAACTGTGTAAAATGCACTATCCTGCAGTCCTAAGAAGGATTATTTAAATGCTCATCAAATGACTGTTATAAATAGAGAGGTATAAGCATAGAAATAGCCTCAAGTAAGCATACAGTTAATAAAGCCACACAAAGATTATCATGTAAAATTACCTGCCATCATTATAAATAGGGGCTGAAGACTGCTGTGATGCACCTCGACACGCGTTTCACCGCCGCTTGCAGTTTCGTCAGGAGGTCACCCCGATAGAATGCATTTGTTAGGTTGTTTTTGGGATGGAGGGTTCTTTGTTGATCATTGTTTGCCCATGGGGTGTTCAGTTTCGTGTAAATATTTTGAGACGTTTAGTATGCTTTTGGACTGGGCGGTTAAGGAGTTGTCTGGTCTGAATTCCTGTATTCACTACTTGGGCGATTTTTTGTTCATTGGATCTGCGCAGATTCATGATTGTTCTTTATTACTACGTACAATGGAAAGCTTGGCCAAAAAATTTCGGGTTCCATTAGCAGCTGAGAAGACGGTGGATCCAGTGACATCATTGAGTGTTTTGGGAATCGAGATTGATTCACTTGGGATAGAATGTAGATTGCCTGAGGACAAAGTGGTCGACATGAGGGCAGAGGTGATGAGGGTTAGTGGTTTGAGGAAGGTAATGTTGCGTGAGGTACAATCTTTACTGGGCAAATTAAATTTTGCAAGCAGAATTATGCCAAAGGGCTGAGTATTCTGCCAAAGTCTGCCTTTTGCAACAGTGGGGATCAAATCTCCTACGCATTTTTATCAGACTCAAAAAAGAATTGCGGGATGATTTGAAAGTATGAGCACTCTTCTTGGAGTCTTATAATGGCAGGTCCATTTAGATCGCACAGGTGGTGACTGTGGAGACATTAGGCCTTTTTGTTGGTTTGACGGGTCATCACGGTTTCACCTTGTATTTTCAGTGTGCTTGGTTGGTGGAGACGTGGCCTCAATTTTGGATTTATCATGGTTTGATGGCATAACAGGTTTTGCTTCAAGTATTTCCCATAGTTGTGGCATTATCATTGTGGGGTGATAAAGTTCGGAATAGAAAGTGCCGGTTTCACTGCAAGTCAGAAGGGGCAGTGAGGGCCATAAATCCATTAACTTCATCCGTGCAGCCATTGATTAGAGTGTTACAGCACTTGGTTTTGACAAGCCTAAAATTTAACTTGTAGGTTACAGCAGATGTTGGGTCTGGTATGCATTATCCCATTCTTGAAGCTCTCTCTTGTTTACAGTGGGATCGCTTTTGGGAGCTGGCGCCTCAAGCAGATTACACAGGATTGGTGTGTCTGGCGGAATAGTGGAACCTTCCTTTGGGGCAGTAAGGGATTTGTTGTCTAGGTCTTTATTGATTGGAACGTGGGCACAGTACGTTAAGGCGTGGAATACATGGAGGCTTGGAAGTCATCGCTGGGTGAGAGGCTGGAAGATGAGAGCAAGTTATTGTTGTTGGTTGGGCGTAGCTGTGAAATGGGTTGGTCTGTACCTTAATTGAATAAATTAATGTCCAGGATAGCTTTTGGTTTTAAGTTCAGGGGTATTTGGGACTTAACAAAATCCTTTTTGGTCCTTCAGACCGTAAAGGGCTGGAAAAAAGTTTGGAGGGTGATAGATGGGAGACGTCCGGTGTCTTATGAGGTATTGTTGATTTTGAGCAATCAGCTAGTGGATGTCTGTTCCTCTCAATGGGAGATAGCTGTTTTTAAGTTGGCTTTTTCGTTGGCCTTCTTTGGTGCTTTTCGCTTGGGGGAGTTAGTCAGTCCATCTAGATTTAAAAAGGTGGGCTGTTGAGGGAAGATGTAGATGTTTATGAAGATAGGGTGGTAATATTTATCCATACTTCAAAAATGGATGTTGAAGGAAAGGGTTGGAAGGTAGTGTTGTTTGACATGAATGGTTCTCCTTTGTGTCCAGTAAATTGTGTGAAGGGTTTTTTGAGGAGCAGTGGAGTGTTGGATGCCCCATTGTTAGGCTGTGTGCCCACGATGCGATTTTTAAGTGTTTTTGCCTCGATTTTCGGCGCGAAAACGTTTAAAAATCGTGTACAGAACGCCCCCATGCATTCCTATGGCATTCCGCACATGTTGTGCTAATGCTGCGCTTTTTTCTGCGGCGGAATCGCATCGCGGAAAAAATCGCAGCATGATCATTCTTTTGTGCGGAATCGCAAAGAATTGCCGCGATTCCGCACCCATAGGAATGCATGAGAATCGCTTACTTCCCGCATGTGGCTATGCCCACCATGCGGGAAGTTAAGCGTCTCATGTGCGGTTGGTACCCACGGTGTGGAGAAAAGGAGACTGTCCTTCAGGCCCTGGGTACCATACCCCTGTAAAAAAAAGAATAAAAAATAAAAAAAATCGGGGTATATTTACCTTCCGACGTCCCGCGGTGCATTCCTGGCCTAAGCGTTCCCAGTAATGCCTTGCGGCAAGGTCCTGTGATGACGTAGTCTCACGTGACTCTAGCGGTCTCGCGAGATCGCTATAGTAATGCGAGACCAACGTCATCACAGGTCTCGCAAGGCATTACTGGGAACGCTGAGGCCCGGGATGGCAGCGCGGGACGTCGGAAGGTAAATATACCCCGATTTTTTATTTTTTTATCATTTTTAACATTTTATCTTTTACTATTGATGCCGCATAGGCGGCCTCAATAGTAAAAAGCTGCTCACACTTGTCAAACACTATGTTTGACGAGTGTGACCAACCTGTCAATCACTTTCCAAGCGATGCTTCAAATCGCTTGGAAAGTGCTTGAGAAAATCGCGGCAAAATCGCGAACAGAATCGCGGTAAAATCACGCAGAAAAACCTGCGCGATTTCGGGGAAGGAGTCCGGTTTTCAGTGTGAGTTTTAACACGCAATGTGGGCACATAGCCTTAGTGTAAGAGGATGGATCATTTTGTCGCGTTTTCAGGTTGTGACTGTATTCAAGAGGTATTTGGAATGTGAGGGCATTCTTTCAAAAGATTACAGTGGGCATTCATTCCAGATTGGGGCAGCCAAGGAGGCAGCCAGGAGAGGCTTGGAAGAGGAGGTGGTAAAGAGGATTGGTCATTGGGAGTCTGTGAGGCTCCAGTTATATGTTCTCCCAGTGTTGATATAAGTTTTAGGGTAAATGTGTAATTTTATGATATTACAGGTGGTGTTGTTCTTTCATTTCAGAGCATGGACAACTGCTCGGGTGGATTATGGGACATTCATTTGTCTTCTGGGCAGCATTAATGGCAGTGGTTCATCCAGACGGGTGGCAGTTGGGTGTGCCAAGGAATGTAGCCGTCCTACAGTGGATTGGAAAGCGGGGGATGGTTTGGAAGCAATTACTCCCTGAATTTCACATTTTCACATATTTGTGCATTTGGATCGAGCTCCAGATGTGCTGGTAATACATTTAGAGAGGAATGATTTGGGAAAAAGTCCCTGTAAGGAATTAAGGATATTAAGTTTGATTTGTTGCAGCTGTGGTCCATGTTTCCCAGGCTTTTGGTGGTGTGGTCGGATATCATTCCCAGGAAATTATGGCAAGGAGGTCTATTCAGGGGTGAATAAGGCTAGAGTCATGGTGAATAGGGCAGTGTCTCGCTTTATGACAAGGAATGGGACGGTGGTGGTGCACCACATGGAGTTGGAATCTGGCGAAGGGGAATTTTGAAGGAAGGACAGGATTTATCTAAACGTGATCGGACTGTATATGTGGTATTTGGCGGTGCAAGAAGGCAGCGAAAAAGGTTTGAAGGTGTGGAGGTACATAAATGTTTGAGGGGATCAGAACATTTATGTTAGTGGCACAGAGGGGAGGTCCTTGAAGTTGGTGGTGCTGGTAAATGGCGGATCGGAGAGGGGATCTTAAGAGGTCCTAGACTCCCCCTGGGTAGATTCATGTGAACAGGTAGTTAAATAATCCCGCAGAAGGGACCCAGGTTTAATGGTACTGGACACTGGCCAGGTGGATTGCTAGGTGTCTCTGAGCTGGTGCTAAGCGGCTACAGGCAAGACTCAACCTGGGGCCAAGTTGGGATTATTAAACCTGGGGTTTATGGTTTGAGGTTTCGAGTACCACTCCTTCTGCCTCTTCTGGGATGTTGTGTTTTTAAAATTTTGTATTAAATGTTAATAAAAGGCTTCTGTGGCCAATTTATCCAAAATAATTGTGGAGTGTCTTTATTGGTTTTTTCTTAATAAACTGAGGATGGTTAGAAGTTTAGGGGTATAGAAGCTTACAAATACCCATTTGTCAAGTGAGGCCGTACTGGGTCACTGGCCTTAAAGAGAGGACGACTTGACTGGGTTGAGTGGGAATATGATGAGCTGAGGACGGGTAATTGGCTAGTATTGTGGGAGTTAATACATTTGAATTAGGTGGGGCTGGTCTTAGGTCTGAGGGGGAGGATGGTTCAGAGATGGTTTCACGGGGCATCGATATAAAAGGGTCAGCCAACTTAGTGGGGCAACCATTTTAGGTTCCCCCCTCATAGCGATAAGAAGCTCCCAGCCTCCCTTATTTAGTTATGATAGGTGACGGGGAGGCTTGTTTTACTTTTGCTTTTAGTTTCTGTGGCGTTTGGGATATTGGCAATGTTTTTAGGGTTGGTAATAATGTTTATCTTCAAAGTTTGTATAATTATGTGTCACGGCAGTAGGGCGTGGGGGGAGGTCCTCGAAGTTGGTGGTGCTGGTAAACGGCAGAATGGAGGGGGGATCTCAAGAGGTCCTGGACTCCCAGCTGGATGGATTCAAGTGGATGGGTAATTAAATAATTCCGCGGAAGGGATTAAAGGGGACCTATGTTTAATGGTACTGGACACTGGCCAGGCGGGTTGATGGGTGTCTCTGAGCTGGTGCTTAACGTCTAGAGGCAAGCCTCAATATACTACCAACTTTCATGCCATTGGTTTTCTAATACTCATACTATGGTATGACAGTATATGACTTTAGACAACATAATTAAGTGCTGCTTCTTTTGAGGTCAATGCACCTCATTGATTGTGCACCATATGAGAACTACTGATGTCAAATGAATAAACTCTAAGCAGAGATTTATTTAAGTTTTTACTTAATGGGAACCTGTCAGAAACTTTAATCTCTCCCCACACCATTAAAATGTTTATATAGCCTCTTAAAAGATAAGCAGATAAGCCAGTGAATCTCTTTATGACCCCAAAGCACTGCTTATAGAATAGGAGATAAATGTCTGATAGCAAGGGTCTTGCGCACTACTAGGACCCCACCGATCATGAAATAGCTCACCTGCTCACTGTGGCAGGACTGACTGGAGCGGCGTGGAAATGCATGACCTTTGCAGCTTCATTCATGTCTATGGCACTGACAGAAAAAGCTGAGTACTTATTTATCGCCATCAATTCCACAAACATGCTGTTTCATTCAATCCATTGCACAGTGAGAAGCATAGGGGATCAGAATCACAATTTGCATTATTGGAGGGAGGCCAGGCAGTTAGTTCAGAGATTATCCGTCGCTACAGCCATTTAAAGATGACCTGTACGGGGGGTAAGATAAGATGTGTTTCATATTCCCCTTCCCTCTGATTGTCTTCCAGTTCTAAATGTTTACAGATATGTTGTCATGTCAGACGCTGTTCACACCACAGCGTCCGGCAGGCAGAGGTAGTTCCACCTCCAGCCACTATAGCCTCAGTGGCGCCGGCCTGATCTTCAGGCTCTCGGGGGTTAATCCTGCTGGAGACCAGGTTGGATGGTTAGTCACGCCCACGGTCTTTAAATAGTCATGCTGGCCTATGGGCGTCGCCGATTATAGCTTGTGTTTCATACCAAGTGGTTCCGGTCTGGAGTGGAGGTGTTGCAGAGAGAGAGATTCGTATCTGGTGTCGTATGATCCGTTGTTATCCTTTCTCCTTCCCATATTTGTGTTTAGTTGTGCCCTGTTCACATTACTGTATATTCCTGTGTGTGTGCGGCGCAGTGCAGTTTAAGTTCTCCCTGTCTGTCTTTATTTGTGTGGGGGCTTTGGTGGTGTGTCTCCTCACTGGGTGGAGGGTGGAGGGTTAAGTGCAGGGCTGAGCAGGAGACAAGGAAAGGTTGGAGGCTCAGGCATTTGCACCATCAGCAAAAACCCTGGGTTGAGGGGCAGACAGGGTTTCCCCTAGTTATAGGGACATCACAGGGCCCCCCGGGTATTACAGCCTTAGTGGGACTAAGCCCCACGTGACATTATAATCGGCCCACATTTTTTCAGGAGTCCATGGATCCATTAGATTCCATAACCCGCCAGTTGGCGGCGCTGTCCTTACAGGTCTCCGAGTTGAAAGGGGCAGATCAGCAGCAGGGCCTGGTAGTAGCGAAGGTGCAAACGGCATCTGCAGGTATCGGTGCAGAGCCGAAGTTTCCGCTGCCAGAACGTTTTTCAGGGGATCGCAGCAAATTTGTCGTATTTCGGGAGGCCTGCAAGTTATACTTCCGCATGCGGCCAATCTCCTCAGGTAATGAGGCCCAGCGGGTAGGGCTGGTGTTGTCATTACTGAGTGGTGACCCCCAAGCATGGGCATTTTCCTTATCAGCTGACTCTGCTACATTTCTTTCTGTTGATAATGTTTTTTCTGCCCTCGGACTCATTTACGATGATCCTGACCGACTAAAATCCGCGCCCTCCGCCAGGGGGAGCGCTTGGCAGAGGACTATTGTTCGGAATTTCGCCGCTGGGCCGTAGACACACAGTGGAATGACCCAGCGCTGCGGAGCCAGTTTGTGCATGGGGTGTCAGGGAGGGTTAAACAAGCCCTCCTGATGTATGAGTCTCCGGCATCGTTGGAGTCTGCCATGAGTTTGGTGATACGTATTGATCGCCGTTTTCGTCAGGGGGCACAGGAGACGCTACCTCTGGGGGAAAGCAGAGGTGCAAGTGTGGTTGAAGTAGATGAGTCCCCTGAACCTATGCAGATTGCTGGCGTGGCACAGGTTAAGCGTCGCGCTCCGGGATTCCGGAAGCCCGGAGCATGTTTCTACTGTGGTAAAAGAGGTCATTATATTAACGTTTGCCCGGCACTACCTAAGAGGGTCACATCGGCGGAAAACTGTTAAGCTCAGAGGGTATGGAGGAGACCCAACTGAGCGTATGCATATCCTCCATGATGGTATCTCAATGTATGCTCCCTGCCAAGGTTATTATCGCGGGCAGAGAGCTACCAATATCAGTGTTTGTGGATAGCGGTTCCGCCACCAATCTCATAGATGAGGAGTTTGCACACACCGCAGGGTTTAAGATTGAAAAACTACCTCACCCCATACAGGTGGTGACCATTAATGCTGTTCCCCTCCCTCAAGGGGAGATTACGGAGTTTGTGGCAGAGGTGAAACTCCACATTGGGGTCCTACATTCTGAGTCGGTTACATGTAGGGTCCTCCGTAATCTCCCAGCACAAATGGTCCTGGGTTTTCCATGGTTGTCCAGACACAACCCGGTAATTGATTGGAAAACTCAGGACATAGTACAATGGAGTGGTTTTTGCCAAGACAATTGCTTGGCCACATGTGTGTCCGCCGTGACGCCCAGCCTGACGGAGGCTTTGCAGGATTTCGCAGATGTTTTCTCTGAGAAGGGTTGCTCAGATCTGCCTCCACATAGAGCCTATGACTGTACGATCAGGTTAAAACCCGGGGCCAAATTACCTAAGGCCAGGATGTTTAATATTTCTGGTCCTGAGAGACAAGCTCTGAAAGACTACATCGCAGAGAGTCTGAGCAAAGGACACATCCGGCCTTCGTCCTCGCCTGTAGCCGCGGGGTTTTTCCTCATTAAGAAGAAAGATGGGGGGTTACGCCCGTGTCTGGATTTCCGAGAGTTAAACCAGATTACTATCCGTGATCCTTACCCTATGCCGTTAATCCCGGATTTGTTCAACCAGGTAGCGGGGGCGAAATGGTTTTCCAAGCTGGACCTCAGGGAGGCGTATAACCTCATAAGGGTCCGTCAGGGGGATGAGTGAAAGACGGCGTTTAACACTCCTGAGGGTCATTTTGAGAGTCTGGTTATGCCGTTTGGGTTGACCACCGCGCCTGCCGTTTTCCAACATTTTATTAATGATGTATTTGCTCATGTCCTGGGGAGATTTGTGATTGCATACCTGGATGATATCCTCATTTATTCTAGCGATCGGGACACTCATTTGGAGCATGTCAGGCAGGTGTTACAGTTGCTCCGGGAGAACCAGCTCTATGCTAAGCTGGAAAAATGTTTATTTTTTGTCCAGGAGTTGCCCTTTTTGGGATATATTGTGTCCGCAGCCGGGTTTAAAATGGACACCGCTAAGGTGCAAGCGGTGCTGCAGTGGGAGAGGCCGGAGAGTCTGAAAGCACTCCAGCGGTTCCTTGGGCTTACGAATTATTATAGGAAGTTTATAAAACACTTTTCGACTATCGCGAAACCGCTCACGGACATGACAAAAAAGGGTGCCGATCTGGCGAACTGGCCTGAGGTGGCTATACGTGCCTTTGAGCGTCTGAAGAATAGTTTTGCTTCAGCCCCCATTCTGGTGCAACCAGACGTGTCTAAACCTTTTGTGGTGGAGGTTGATGCGTCGGAGGTGGGAGTGGTGGCTGTACTGTCTCAAGGCTCGTCCTTGAGCGAGATGCATCCATGCGCCTACTTCTCCAAGAAGCTGTCGCCGGCCGAACGGAATTATGATATCGGCAACAGGGAGTTGTTGGCCATCAAACTGGCTTTTGAGAAATGGCGACACTTCTCATCAGGTCACAGTCATCACCGACCATAAGAATCTGCTCTATCTGGAGTCGGCCAAGCGTCTGTCTCCTAGGCAGGCTCGCTGGGCATTGTTTTTTACTCGTTTCAATTTTCTGGTGACTTACTGTCCCGGGGCTAAAAACACCAAGGCGGATGCTTTGTCTAGGTGTTTTCCGGGGGGAGAACCTCGGGAAGAGCCGGTACCCATCCTCCAGAAAGGGGTAGTGGTCTCGGCTCTCACGACGGAGGTAGAGGCGGAGATTGCCGAGGCCCAAGAGGAGGTACCACCAGGACTTCCCGCCAACAAATCATTTGTACCCCTGCATCTTCGGCTTAAGGTGTTGAAGGAACACCACGACTCGGTACTGGCTGGTCATCCAGGGGTGAGGGGCACCTTAGAGCTGGTATCGCGTTGTTTCTGGTGGCCCAAAATCCGGCAGGACGTGGTCTCATACGTGGCAGCTTGCATCACGTGCGCTAGGGCTAAGTCACCCCGTACCCATCCTGCTGGCACGCTACAGCCTCTGGGGGTACCCAATAGGCCATGGACAGAAATCTCCATGGATTTCATCACTGACTTGCCAGCCTCGGCGGGGAACACGGTCATCCTGGTGGTGGTTGACCGTTTTTCAAAGATGGCGCATTTTGTGGCATTTGCCACATTTCGTCTTTGCCCAATGCTAAGACGTTGGCTCAGGTATTTGTGAAGGAGGTGGTCAGACTCCACGGAGTACCGTCGGACATAGTATCTGATAGGGGTACGCAATTTGTGGCGAGGTTTTGGAAAGCTTTTTGCTCACGTTTGGGGATCAAGTTGTCACATTCATCGGCGTTTCATCCACAGTCTAATGGACAAACTGAGCGCATGAACCAAAATCTAGAACAATATTTACGATGCTTTGTGTCCGACAACCAGGAGGAGTGGTCTACTTTCCTTCCTCTGGCCGAATTCGCGTTAAATAATCACCGCCAAGAGTCATCGGGAGAGTCTCCATTCTTTTGTGTGTACGGTCAACATCCTCAGTTTTGTACCTTACGTCAGGGTGACTCGGGGGGTGTCCCGGAGGAGGATCAGCTAGGAGCCCAATTGTCATCAGTCTGGAGGCGGGTGAAACAGCGTTTGTTGAGCATGAGTGCCAGGTACAAACGGGTGGCTGACAGTAGACGTGTGCCAGGTCCGGACCTGTGTGTGGGTGAATGGGTGTGGTTAGCTACGAAGCACATAAGACTCAAAATTCCATCTTTAAAACTGGGTCCAAGGTTTATTGGGCCTTTTAGGATTTCTGCCATCATTAACCCAGTGGCGTATCGGTTGGAACTTCCTGCGGTGTACAAGATGCACAACGTGTTTCACAGAGCTTTATTGAAAAAGGTGGTAGGCTCTGTGGACGTGAAGCCGATGCCACCTCCAGTCATGGTGGATGGCGATTTAGAATTTGAGGTCGCCAAGGTAGTGGACTCTCGAGTAGTACGGAAGGTAGGTATCCTTCCGCACTGTATTCCTCCGCCACTTAAAAAAAAAAAGTCCCTAGTCTCACTTTATGCCATTGCTGCGTGGGAAATTCCCACACAGCAATGGCATAAAGTGAGACTAGGGACTTTTTTTTTTAAGTGGCGGAGGAATACAGTGCGGAAGGATACCTACCTTCCGTCATTGGATTCCTGCAGCCCGTAGAGAACGGCAGCATCAGCTGATGCTGCAGTTCTCTACCCAAGATCGTCGTGGGACACACTCGTGGACTGCTTCGGATCATGGGTGAGTATTTTTGTGGTTTGTTATGTTAATATTTATTCCATAAAAGACAATGGCTTCGGGGAACAATGTGACAAGTATTGGTAAGTATGTTACTCTATGTTATATGTACTGTATGTCTATGTATGTATTGTATGAATGTATTGTATGTAGCATGCATGTAGTATGTATGTAGTATGTATGTAGCATGTAGTATGTATGTAGCATGCATGTAGTATGTATGTAGTATATATGTGGTATGTATGTAGCATGTAGTATGTATGTAGCATGCATGTAGTATGTATGTAGTATGTATGTAGTATGTAGCATGCATGTAGTATGTATGTAGTATATATGTGTTATGTATGTAGCATGTAGTATGTATGTAGCATGCATGTAGTATGTATGTAGTATGTATGTAGTATGTATGTAGTATGTATGTAGCATGTAGTATGTATGTAGCATGTAGTATGTATGTAGCATGCATGTAGTATGTATGTAGTATATATGTGTTATGTATGTAGTATGTATGTAGCATGCATGTAGTATGTATGTATGTGGTATGTATGTAGCATGCATGTAGTATGTATGTAGTATATATGTGGTATGTATGTAGCATGTAGTATGTATGTAGCATGCATGTAGTATGTATGTAGCATGCAGTATGTATGTAGCATGCATGTAGTATATATGTAGTATGTATGTAGCATGTAGTATGTATGTAGCATGCATGTAGTATGTATGTAGTATGTATGTGGTATGTATGTAGCATGTAGTATGTATGTAGCATGCATGTAGTATATATGTGTTATGTATGTAGTATGTATGTAGCATGCATGTAGTATGTATGTAGTATGTATGTAGTATGTATGTGGTATGTATGTAGCATGTAGCATGCATGTAGTATGTATGTAGTATATATGTGGTATGTATGTAGCATGTAGTATGTATGTAGCATGCATGTAGTATGTATGTAGCATGCAGTATGTATGTAGCATGCATGTAGTATGTATGTAGCATGCAGTATGTATGTAGCATGCATGTAGTATGTATGTAGCATGTAGTATGTATGTAGCATGCATGTAGTATATATGTAGCATGTAGTATGTATGTAGCATGCATGTAGTATATATGTAGTATGTATGTAGCATGTAGTATGTATGTAGAATGCATGTAGCATGTATGTAGTATGTATGTAGTATATATATATATATATTTTTTTTTTAACATTTAACACATTAGCCGGATGATGGGACTACTACTGTCCCATCATTGGCTAATGTGTCAATCACTGTCATGGTAGCAGGCATCGCCAGATGGGACTTGTAGTCCCATCGGATGATGCTTGCACAGACCCCCGGACATCGGCACAGCCCCCCGGCAGGCCGGTACAGACCCCCACAGGGTGCACAGACCACCGGCAGGCCGGCACAGCCCCCCGGCAGGCCGGCAGAGACCCCCGGAAGGCCCGAAATGACGGCGCATCATGATGCGCACACACCGCGCATCATGATGACGTCATTTCGGCTGTCAATCAACTTTGAACTTCCGATTCCGATGCCGACTTCCGATATTGAAAAAATATCGGAAGTCGGTATCGGAATTCCGATACCGCAAGTATCGGCCGATACCCGATACTTGCGGTATCGGAATGCTCAACACTAATTACCACTCATTGCTTATGGTATTGCCACTTGAATGTGTTACTATTGTATAGAAAACTGGATATATTGCCTTGAATCCCTGTTTTATAATATTGCCTACATATTATGTGTTCTTTGCATATGTACAGTCAGGGAAAGGTAGTGTATCCTCCTTGGGACATTAGAGAACATTCTTAGTATATAGTTTCCCCTTTAGACCGGGTAGTTGTAATTGTGTTGTGGGCCACTAGATGGGGGTATACTAGAGGGGCCTGATAGGAGGTTCTTAGAGGGTTAATTGTAGGAGGGGCAGCTGAGAGTTAAGGCTAGTGCTGAAGAGTGGTTTAGTGAGACGGGGCCAGGGCACCCAAGTGTCCACATGGGCTATGGGCCTGGGTAGCTTGGTAGCCACATAACATTAAGTCGTTATTTTCCATGTTATCCACGGCCACTGAATGCCTTAGCTGTGGGTCAGAACAGGAAAAGGAAGATGTGACGTCTTACCACCTGGGCCAATGCTTTCAGGGCAGCAGTTGGCTGGCCTAAAGAAAGGAAAGGAGTTGGAGCTTCGACAAGATTGGTACAGACGGGCCAGATGCTTCATCAGGGAAACCAAATGTAGTGAATGATTAATTCATGTCTGGGGCAAAACAGGCTGAAGGAAATGTCATTATAGTGAGTTCAGGCCTGGAAGGAACTGAGAATCAGTCTAGTACGGTCCGGTACGGGCGTGTACTGCACAGAAGTGACCACAACCAAGGGAAAGATCAGGAAGCAAGTGAATGTTATAATGTACCAACTGTGGATGTAACATGCGAAATCCTAAGTAAGGAAAGTGTTAAACTTGTCTCAGACTGTGTCTCCATTGATGGGGGTTGCCTAGAAGGGGACCGTTAGAGCCTGGGAAGTGCCCGTGTGAAAATGAATCTGGAGATGCAGGTATGCCGAGGAGCATAGTATTGCTCATGTAGGGGAAGGACTGGACACAGGTGCCACCGGAACACAGGTCATGACTAAAGTCCTGTCCCTCCCTTACAGACCTTTCACCAATTTTAGCATGATAGTCTGGCCACTTCATGGAAGAGTGGCTGCAGAGCTGAATAAATTATTTTTTTTATTTTTATAGCTCTCATCTATGCAGATCTTGTGGAGATATTATCTTGTAAAGCTTAGATTCTAATTTTCCCGATTAACCAAAGAGGCACTAGAGGAAACTCTTCTTTGGGGGAGGTTACTTTTTCACTTGTTTGACGTTGACCAATCATAAGCAAGAAGCACCGTGGTGGGGAAAAAGTAAACATGCATCTGAGACCTGGCTTTCTCTGTATGAAACATGTAATGGCTCACAGCTCTGCTCTCCTAACTGATCTCACTAACAACATCTACTGCTCTACTCATCTTACCCCCGCACTGACAATGCTGTGGAAGGAGAGCTGCAAAAGGTGTTTGTGCTGACACACAACTCTACTTTACTCAGTTTCCCTCCCCCCACACTGACAGTGCTGTGAGATGAGGTGCAGACATGTTTGCATAGACACACACCTCTGCACTACTACCTTCTACAGCTTATAATCACAGTACTTGCCAGCAATGATATCAGTGAGAAGAAAACTGTGTGAATTACATGTCTTTCCACATCACCCAAAGAAAGCCAGATCTGATTTATTTTTTTCCCGTGCATCATACCTCCTACTTATGATTGGTCAAGGTCAGACAGGAAAAAAGAAAACATCTACAGAGATGAATTTTTAGTAATGCCTTCTTGGTTGAAGGAGAAATTAAAATCTACGGTAAATTTTACAAGATAATATCTTTAAAATGGAAATGAAAAATAGAAAATGTGTTTTTCAGTTCTGCAGCCACTCTTCAATAATTTGTCCAGTTTGACCAGCTCAAATTGTTGAGAGACCCTCTTTAGGCTGTGTGCACACGCTGCGGATTTTGCTGCGGTTCCGCAGCGGTTTTGGCCGCTGCGGACCCGCAGCAGTTTTTGCTGCGGTGTACAGTACAATGATTCCCTATGGGAATCAAAAACCGCAGTGCAGACGGTGCGGAATTTTCCGCGCGGATTATCTGCGGTTTTCAATCCGCAGAAAGAATTGACATGTCAATTCTTTCTGCGGATTCTCCTGCGGTTTGCCATCTCCTCCATTGAGGAGATGAAAAACCGCAGGGCAAAACCGCAGAGCAATCCGCAGGTAAAACCGCAGGTCTTTTGACCTGCGGTTTCACCTGCGGATTGTACAAAATCCGCGCGGATGAATCCGCACCTTTTCCGCAGCGTGTGCACACAGCCTTAGGCTAAATCCTCATGATGAGTATTTAGTGTGTTTTTATGCTGCGTATTTCATGTGCAAAAAAAAGTAGGGTATTACAATTCTAGAAAAGTGGATGGATTTATATAAATCTCATGCTTATTTATAAAATGTAGCTTTTTATTTGCAGATTGTCCTCATAGACATGAATGAGATGAGGAAGATCCACAGATGAAAAATTCACATGTAGTGGAAAAACAATAAAAAACGCATTCAATCCATATATGATATTATCAATGAAGTTTTACCAAAGCTAAGTAACAGGACATTTCAGAAGAAAAAGGCAATAAAAACACAAATAAAAAATGCAATGAAAAAGCATGTCATCTTAGTAGGAAATTGATATAGGAATGCTGCAGAAAATCAGCAAAATAAAAAACACACCAAATACTTAAACCTACAGAATTCAATTTCATATCCAATATACCACATCTACTTGTTTGATAGCAAAACAATTTAGTACAGGTCGGTATTTGACATTATTCCACATTAAATACCCAAAATCAATTCAAAATGCTTAAACTTTATTTAAAATAGAAAATCCCAGTCCAGCATTACATCGGTTTCAGCTGAACTAAGAAAATTTGCTTGTATTCCGGTTTCCTCTAACTTTACTGATTTTTACTGTATGATTATCTTGTTTCCTCTAGAGACAGAGAGAGACATTCTGATGATGACTTCATGTGTATAGCCTCCATCCTAATTTATTAGACACATCTCGTCCTGTATATAGATCACATACTTATCTCTTAAGCCAACACATGTGATCTCCAGCCCCGCTGGAGAGTAATCTGCTTCATCCATCCATGTGTAGGAGGGCAGGAGATGAATCTATCCCCATCTCTGCATACAGGAGTTAGTAATGCACCTGCTGCATTGAACTGTAACTCCCGGCGCCCCCAGTATGAAATATAGTTTGCTATTTTGGAAGCCACTGGCAAGTACAAGAAAGTCTCATAGAGCCCTAAGCTCATAAATCTTAAGTCAGGCTGAGAAAATATGTGTCAGGAAAGCACTATTTGCTGGGAGAAGGCAGAGGGGCTTAATATAGGGAACATAGAAGCATGGAAAGTAAGAATGATATATGTCATTATGTAAAAGAACATGCCTGAAATAATTGGAGAAATGTATACAAAGCCAAAATTAATTACCCTTCTGCTCGTATTTTGTAACTATTTTGGTGCTTTAGAATTATCTTGATAAATCACTGTTATATTATGTATAATCAGGGTTTTCTCGCATAATATTTTTTCAGCATTTTTAAAGGCTTGTAAGAAACCCCATGAATTTTTGATGGTGTTTTTTTGTGTTAAAGGAACTGTCTAATAAGAATATATTCATAAAATAAGTTATCAATATCAGATAAGAAAACATCTGACACCTGGCCCCCCTGATGATCAGCTGTTACATACTTTAGTGGTGGCCAGATGTACACACATGGAATGGGGCAACCTGCGCGGATCCATTCAATGAGTAGTGCAGCTCCATGCAGCTCCTATTCAAAAGTATAGGAGATGCAGTGCAGTACGCGGCAGCAGATGCTACACTTTAAATGGAGCTACAGTTGTGGCCAAAAGTATTGACATCCCTGCAATTCTGTCAGATAATACTCAGTTTCTTCCTGAAAATGATTGCAAACACAAATTTTTTGGTATTATTATCTTCATTTAATTTGTCTTAAATGAAAAAACACAAAAAGAATTGTCCTAAAGCCAAATTGGATATAATTCCACACCAAACGTAAAAAAGAGGGTGGACAAAAGTATTGGCACTGTTCGAAAAATCATGTGATGCTTCTCTAATTTGTGTAATTAACAGCACCTGTAACTTACCTGTGGCACCTAACAGGTGTTGGCAATAACTAAATCACACTTGCAGCCAGTTGACATGGATTAAAGTTGACTCAACCTCTGTCCTGTGTCCTTGTGTGTACCACATTGAGCATGGAGAAAAGAAAGAAGACCAAAGAACTGTCTGAGGACTTGAGAAACCAAATTGCGAGGAAGCATAAGCAATCTCAAGGCTACAAGTCCATCTCCAAAGACCTGAATGTTCCTGTGCCTACCATGCGCAGTGTCATCAAGAAGTTTAAAGCCCATGGCACTGTGGCTAACCTCCCTAGATGTGGACGGAAAAGAAAAATTGACAAGAGATTTCAACGCAAGATTGTGCGGATGTTGGATAAAGAACCTCGACTAACATCCAAACAAGTTCAAGCTGCCCTGCAGTCCGAGGGTACAACAGTGTCAACCCGTACTATCCGTCGGCGTCTGAATGAAAAGGGACTGTATGGTAGGAGACCCAGGAAGACCCCACTTCTTACCCCGAGACAAAAAAGTCAGGCAGGAGTTTACCAAAACTTACCTGAAAAAGCCTAAAACGTTTTGGAAGAATGTTCTCTGGTCAGATGAGACAAAAGTAGAGCTTTTTGGGCAAAGGCATCAACATAGAGTTTACAGGAGAAAAAAAGAGGCATTCAAAGAAAAGACAGTCAAACATGGCAGAATTTCCCTGATGTTTTGGGGTTGCTTTGCTGCCTCTGGCACTGGACTGCTTGACCGTGTGCATGGCATTATGAAGTCTGAAGACTACCAACAAATTTTGCAGCATAATGTAGGGCTCAGTGTGAGAAAGCTGGGTCTCCCTCAGAGGTCATGGGTCTTCCAGCAGGACAATGACCCAAAACACACTTCAAAAAGCACTAGAAAATGGTTTGAGAGAAAGCACTGGAGACTTCTAAGGTGGCCAGCAATGAGTCCAGACCTGAATCTCATAGAACACCTGTGGAGAGATCTAAAAATGGCAGTTTGGAGAAGGCACCCTTGAAATATCAGGGACCTGGAGCAGTTTGCCAAAGGAGAATGGTCTAAAATTCCAGCAGAGCATTGTAAGAAACTCATTGATGGTTACCGGAAGCGGTTGGTCGCAGTTATTTTGGCTAAAGGTTGTGCAACCAAGTATTAGGCTGAGGGTGCCAATACTTTTGTCTGGCCCATTTTTGGAGTTTTATGTGAAATGATCAATGTTTGGCTTTTTGCTTCATTCTCTTTTGTGTTTTTTCATTTAAGACAAATTAAATGAAGATAATAATACCAAAGAATTTGTGTTTGCAATCATTTTCAGGAAGAAACTGAGTATTATCTGACAGAATTGCAGGGGTGTCAATACTTTTGGCCACAACTGTATACGATGCTGCTTCGTTCCACGTATTTAACATTTGGCCGTTGCCGTAACTTGTAATAGGTGATAGGTGAGATGTTATTCTACAGATAGGCCATCAATACATTCTTACATAACAATCCCTTTAAGTTCAAGAGAGAACACTACCGCAAGGATCTGTACTAGGACCGATTCTTTTTAAACTCTTTATTAATGACTTTGTGGATGAGATTGAGAGAAAGGTGTTAGCCTTTGCTGATGACACCAAACTACAGTGGGGAAAATAAATATTTGATACACTACCTATTTTACAAGTTTTCCAACCTACAAGGTATGGAGAGGTCTGTAATTTTTATCATAGGTACAATTCAACTGTGAGAGACAGAATCTAAGAATAAAAAACAGAAAATCATTTATGATTTTTACATAATTAAATTGCATTTTATTGCATGAAATATGAATTTGATCACCTACCAACCAGTAGGAATTCTGGCTTTCACAAACCTGTTAGTTTTTCTTTAAGAAGCCCTCCTATACTGCACTCATTAACTGTATTAATTGTACCTGTATAAAATACACCTGTCCACACACTCAATCACAATCCAACCTCTTCACCATGGCCAAGACCAAAGAGCTGTCTAAGGACACAGGGACAAAATTGTAGACCTTCACAAGGCTGAGATGGGATATAGGACAAGAAACAAGCAGCTTGGTGAGAAGGCAACAGCTGTTGGTGCAATTATTAGAAAATGGAAGATACATAAGATGACTGTCAATCTTCCTCAAGAGAAAACTTGGCACTCAACTTTTGATGATTATGAAAATTTTAATGCAGTCCAAAATCAACAACGTTTCGGTCCCAGAGTGAACCTTCACCAAGTACTGCAACAAATGTGTATCATATACAATAAGTAAACGACATGTCTCAAATACATGATACTTTGAACATAAACATGAGACAAAAAAATCTAAATGTCAAAACTGAAAATTAATCAACAGCCAATCAGACATCAAATACGTGCATAAAGTGCAAAAGAGAAGTTGGGAAGGAAAAGAGAGGTATGGGTATACCTACCCAACTGCTCAGTGTGAACACACTCCAATATGTTGGGATAGAGACCAGCCTGAAAATATTAAATAATCAACCTGAGTGGTCATGAATACTAGATTGAGGTAAGTATCTCAGGTAAGTGAACGTACCGTGTAGACTGGGGTGCACCTTCAAGAGGTATAGTTAAATGATCAGTGGACTACGGAACAAGAGAAGCACTTGCATATTCTAGGTACAAGTAAGCAGCAGTACTCAATGTCAAGCAGCAGCTGCAAAAACAAACAAGACTTTAGCGTGTAGAAAATGAAACAAAATCGAGTGATCCCAACGTATTCTTATAAATCACTCATGAGGCCACATCTAGAATATGGGATCCTGTTTTGGGCTCCACATTTTAAAAAAGGCTATTCAGAAGTTGGAGTCAAATCAAAGGAAGGAAACTAGATTACATGGGATGGAAAGTGTTATATGATGAGAGGTTGGAAAAGTTGGGTTTGTTTAGCTTAGAAAATAAAACGTCTCAAAGGAGATGTAATTTACATATATAAATATCTGTGTGGTCAGTACAAAGGACTGGCACACGACTTATTCCTTCCGAAGACCGTACTAATACATAATGTTACTATTTTATTTTTTTTCCCTACCTTGTTCTTGTTAATCTGGAATCTTGTTTTGCGTTAATTATGCATTTGGTTTAGAAATGGTCATTGGAGAAGTAGACAAAGAGCAATAAATTTCATCATTTTCATACAGAAAATATCTGTTCTTTGACTATTGAGACACAAACAATGAGTTCAGTTTGTAGTATTCATGTTATTCTCTACTGTAATCCTTTAAAATAATGTTAAATATTTGCTTGAAAATTTCAGGTGTAGCAGTTCGCTGCATGATTTGGCAAAATGAAAGTCTTACCAAATTGCCATCCAGAAATGTCACACTGACTTTTCCTAATACCAAATCCTTTTGAAAAGTAAGGTAACATTTTGCCAATTATTGCATGACTACATGATTCGGAAAGGGATTGAAACTCTGCTCTTGGCTACCTCTCTCTTAAGAAGGGCAATAATTAGGAGCCATCTGTTACCTGTTTAATTTTTTAACTGTCTCTCTTTGTTTTAGTTCTTACTTAGTCCTTAAGAAGCGACTTCCACAGAGATAAGCCATCTGCCCTTTCATATCAAGTCCAACTAATAATGGTAGAAAGTACAATCTTCTCAACACAGGTTTCTTACAATTTCAATTTTGCAACTTGAGCTGAAAATGTAGAACAGTGCTGAAATTATAAGGCAATTAGCTTTTAAACAGGCGTAAGAAAACCTAAGTACACTCCTTTTTGTTTTTTATGGTTTAATGTATAAAGACATAAAAAAAAGTTTGTTTTTTAAATGGTCTTAAAATTAGGTAAATACAACCTCGGATGAACAAAAAGACATAACAAATTACACAGGGTCATTATTTATTTACCAAAATCTAAGCAAAAATGTTGAAGCCATGTGTGAAAAATGAACATAAAACAATAGCTTATAAAGCTATCATTGTGTCAAGTTTCCACAATGAGTTTTTTTATGCATATTTTCACATAACAAAAATCTTAGCATCTTACAGTTCCTGCAAAATTGAAGAGAATTTTAGAAATATCATGCCCATTGTGCATTTTTTATGCAACGTAAACAGATCTGCAATACTTTTGTGAAATTTCTCTTGCGGGTATGCTTAGTTTTATGTTCTGATTTTGCGCATAGAATTGTATTAGATGTGGAAAAAACATAGGTAAAAAATAAATATGCTATTGAAATGGCAACAAAAACGCATGTAATCTGCTCATGATTGTATGAATACAGTTTTATCAAAGTCAAATACCAGGATGTATCAAAAATAAAACAGCTTATTAAAATCATGACATACCAAAAAGAGACATAAACCACAGTGACAAAAATGCAATAAAAGTGCACGGAAAAGAACACAATGAAAAAAATGCTAGTAACCTTATTTTCCTATTAGCTGTAGAAAAGCTGTTGAAAATCTGCAATTAAAAAAGTCACCTAATACTCAATGTGGGAACATAGCCTTAGTAGCAATAACGTACGAGGGGCGCCTGAAAACTTCGAGGTCCACCCATGAAATCTTTTTTGCATGATCTTGTTTTGCAATGCAATATGTTATTTAGTTAGTTGAATGGTCTCATGAGCAATCTGGATTAATTTGATTTTTTTTGTTTCCGTTACAGCATTTTAAAGTTGGGTGGCAAGGCTGAAATATGGAAATGGAGAAGTTGGCAAAGTTCACACATCGGCTGTTGCAATGGCTGCAATGGCTGCAATTCCACCTTCCACCAAGGTGCTTTTTCATCTGTGGGAATAGGTGGTAGTCCGAGGGAGCCAAATCAGGGGAATAGGGTGGGTGCTGTAGCAGTTGGAAACCACAGGAGCGAATTGCAGTAGCCGATGTGTGAACTTTGCCAACTTCTCCATTGCAATGGCTTTATCAGTCTCTTACATTGCTTTGGATGAATTTAGGCACCTTTTCTTTAAAACGTTGCTTATATTCATTGATGTTTGTGGTCATTTGTTTATGCACAGTTATCTTGAGATCCTGCCACAGCATTTCCATCTGGCCATTATAACACCTTGATTGGTGTATAGTGTTTATATTTGATTTTTGCCAAATATGGCACTGAGCAATTTTTCCTCTGAGCAGTCATTCATTGTAAGAATCAAGCAAGTCAAAGTCAAGACACAGGGTCAATAACTCAAAGACTTGTCAGTGGTGTAGGCGTAGGTCTCAGTTACACCAAGGGCAAGTCTAGAAAAGTTACTGACCAGTGGTTGTCCAGATACTGGGACTCAGAGAAGTGTGCTACTTTCCTCTAAGTCTGAAGATAGGTCTCCTACAAGAACAATTCTGTCTTAAGGCTTATTGCAAAGCAGGACTTGGCTGAGCACACTCTGTATTAGCAATCTATGGAGTCTTAACATGTGGACCCCACCAATTAAAACTTTTGACATGTCTCTATGTCAAATTTTTTTTTACAAATGTTTTCTGAAAGGTTTTACAGGGCACAGGGTAAGAAGCACAAATCAAATAGAATACTTTGAACATTTTGAAGCTATGAATACAATTCAACTTACTGTATTTTTCGGATTGTAAGATGCACTTTTTTCCCCCCAAATTTGGGCAGAAAATGACGGTGTGTCTTATAGTGCGGATATACCTTACCGGCCGTGGTGGAGCAGGGTCCCAGAATCGCTGCTGGAGGAGGCAAGAGTGGAGCGTTGCTGCAGGCTGGGATGAGGGGATGTTCCGATGTGCACCACTGTGGGTGTTCGGTGGTGCAGGGTCTCTGCTGACATTTTGTGAAAGCGCAGAGCCCCCGCACTTACATGGTTTATTATGTGGGGACTCCGGGAAAACGGCTGCAGAAGGTGGCGCATGCGCAGATGGAGATCTCGACACCAAGAGCTCAGGAGATGAGATCTCAACTTGCTCCTGGGCTGCTGGGAAAAATACCATTGTATTTGGCGAGTGAGTTTTGTCTTGGTGGTGCCCCCAGATATTATACTGGGGGCTCTACATTAACAACATTTTAGTCCTCTCATCCAGGAGCAAGAAATTCTTTAACAATTTTGTCAAAGTGCTTATATACAATGGCCTGAGGTTGACTCTATTTTGAGGATTATATAAACATTTCATGAAAGTGATTTGGAGATTAAAGATATATTGCACCGACACTGGGCCATCTTGAGGGAAGATCCGGATCTGTGTGATGTACTTCCTCCCTCTCCAACAATCACCTATCTCGAGGGGAAATCCATTCTGGACCAATTGGTCCATAATCTACATACCCCGCCTAAGAAACCAATATCATGGCTAGAGAACAGGGCGAAGGGTAACTTTAGGTGTGGAAGATGCAAATTCTGTAAATATATCGAATTGACTTATACCTTTATGAGTGAAGCTACAAATCAAATATATCAATGCAGACAATTCTCAAACTGCCGAACAACAGGTGTGATCTGCCTTTTTAAATAATCCTGTCTGTTTGACTATATAGGAAAGACTAAGTGAGAGTTTAGGTGAATGGTGGGGGCTCACATAGGAAATATCCTAAATGCACTTGATACTCCTATATCCAGACATATGAAGGAAAAATATGGTGGTAGCCTTGAATGCTTAAACACTTGGGACTGAATGACCAGCTTCAGTTTGGTTGTTTCCTGGAATAACAACGTGATCCCTACTATTAAAATGTCTTGGTTTGATAATCAGTACAATCTAGCTAAAATGTTTTCTGTTTTGAGTGACGGCTTTGTGTAACTAGCAATCAACAGAATTTACAGTTTGAATTTGGGTAATATTCTGCCTTTGTTCCCACTGACGTGAATGATATTGGCAGATCTTAATTGATAATGCCCACCATTGGGGTAATTATCTGGACCAAATCATAATCATATATCTACTTATCACCCCTATGATTACATTATCAACAGTCATATCGATTCCCCTCATTCCGGCATTGTGTCTGTTGCTTCATTTCCTGTATGGGAAGTGCGGTAACCCTGAAATAAATGTTGGCATATTCTATTCAGCCTAAATATGAGTACTTTTAAGGGAACAGTATCAATTAGGGTAACCCCTGTATGCCATTTCTTTCCTTAGTGACATGTACCATCTGTGCTATGTTTCTGATGTGTTTTTAATTTTGACCAGCAGAGGAGGTTATAAACTATTAAATAGACTGGTTGGTTCTGCACACGCGCGCTTTTACTTCTCACCAGCGCTCCAGACCTCCTGCATTGTGGATACCAGGAAAAGCCTTTTCGACAGTTTTCTTTCTCGACGCATGCGCGTGGATGAGACACACTTGCTTTTTCGGCCTCATTTACAGGGCACAAGGGGTTGCTATGGCAACAAAGTGAAGCGCGTCAATTTTGGGCATGTCATTTGGAGCGTAATATTGCATTCCAAAGGCATCTCACTACATTACTAGGACTTATCACTTCACTTCCGATGCGCACTCGACACAGGTGAGGATCAAATTTGAACTACGAGCATCTCCTATATAGTGGCGTTAAATGGTCAGTCATATGGCATGCATCATGATGGAAACAACATGAGAACTTGCTATTAAGCAGATTTCCACCCACCTGGACATTGTATCCATGTTAAGCACGAGGCGCTTTAATGAGAGGATTATCACTATACCATGAGCTAAGTATTATGAACCTTCAGTGTCCGTCATTAGTGTACAGGTGCATCTCACAAAATTAGAATATCATCAAAAAGTTATTTTATTTCAGTTCTTCAATACAAAAAGATAAACTCATATATTATATAGAGTCATTGCAAACAGAGTGATGTATTTCAAGTGTTTATTTATGTTAAGGTTGATGATTATGGCTTACAGCCAATGAAAACCCAAAAGTCATTCTCTCAGTAAATTAGAATACTTTTTAACACCAGCTTGAAAAATTATTTTAAAATCTGAAATGTTGGCCTACTGAAATGTATGTTCAGTAAATGCACTCAATACTTGGTCAGGGCTCCTTCTGCATCAATTACTGCATCAATGGCGGCGTGGTATGGAGGCGATTAGCCTGTGGCACTGCTAAAGTGTATGGAAACCCAGATTGCTTTGATAGCAGCCTTCAGCTCATCTGCATTGTTGGGTCTGGTGTCTCATCTTCCTCTTGACAACACCTCATAGATTCTCTTTGGGGTTAAGGTCAGGAGTGTTTGCTGGCCAATCAAGCACAGTGATACTGTTGTTTTTAAACCATTATTGATACTTTTGGCAGTGTGGACAGGTGCCAAGTCCTGTTGGAGAATGAAATTTCCATCTCCAAAATGCCTGTCGGCAGAGGGAAGCATGAAGTGCTCTAAAATTTCCTGGTAGACTGTGCTGACTTTGGTCTTGATAAAACATAGTGGACCAATACCAGCAGATGACACGGCTCCCCAAACCATCACTGATTGAGGAAACTTCACACTAGACCTCAAGCAGCTTGGATAGTGTGCCCCTCCACTCTTCCTCCAGACTCTAGGACCTTGATTTCCAAATGAAATCCAAAATTTACTTTGCTTGTGGAGTGTGTCAATGACTGCCTTCTGGACATCTGTCAAGTCAGCAGTCTTCCCCATGATTGGGGAACCTACTGAAACAATCAAAAGGACCTTTTTAAATGCTTAGGAAGCCTTTGTAGGTTTTTTTTTTGTTAATTTTCCTAATTTACTGAGATAATGACTTTTGGGTTTTCATTGGCTGTAAGCCATAATCATCAACATTGAGAAAATGGAAAACAGTCTTAGGAGCGCAGGAGAGAGACTCAGATGAGAGATGGGGTTAAACCACAATGCGTTTCGACGGAGGATCCGGCTTCATCAGGTGGATTTTTATTAATGACATGGGGATGGGGTATTTAAATGGGAAGCAGTCAATCACAACAGTCACATGTTATAATGATAGTCACATGTTATATTCTACACTGGATGAGGCACCTGTAATGAATGCTGATTGTGTCGGCATGCTTATTTCCATTGGGACAGCTGAACTATTAACCAATTTGGTTTTCCTATAACTCAAAAATTTATTTGCCTTTTTCTTAATTAAATCTTCTTCAAGTTTATTTAATTTGCTATATAGTTTAGTATTATACTCAATTAAATCAGCAGAAGAAGAGAATTGAGTAACAATTAAGAAAAAGGCAAATACAGTTGTGGCCAAAAGTATTGACACCCCTGCAATTTTGTCAGATAATACTCAGTTTCGTCCTGAAAATTATTACAAACACAAATTCTTTGTTATTATTATCTTCATTTAATTTGTCTTAAATGAAAAAACACAAAAAGAATTGTCCTAAAGCCAAATTGGATATAATTCCACACCAAACATAAAAAAGAGGGTGGACAAAAGTATTGGCACTGTTCGAAAAATCATGTGATGCTTCTCTAATTTGTGTAATTAACAGCACCTGTAACTTACCTGTAGCACCTAACGGGTGTTGGCAATAACTAAATCACACTTGCAGCCAGTTGACATGGATTAAAGTTGACTCAACCTCTGTCCTGTGTCCTTGTGTGTACCACATTGAGTATGGAGAAAAGAAAGAAGACCAAAGAACTGTCTGAGGACTTGAGAAACCAAATTGTGAGGAAGCATGAGCAATCTCAAGGCTACAAGTCCATCTCCAAAGCCCTGAATGTTCCTGTGTCTACCGTGCGCAGTGTCACCAAGAAGTTTAAAGCCCATGGCACTGTGGCTAACCTCCCTAGATGTGGACGGAAAAGAAAAATTGACAAGAGATTTCAACGCAAGATTGTGCGAATGTTGGATAAAGAACCTTGACTAACATCCAAACAAGTTCAAGCTGCCCTGCAGTCCGAGGGTACAACAGTGTCAACCCGTACTATCCATCAGCGTCTGAATGAAAAGGGACTGTATGGTAGGAGACCCAGGAAGACCCCACTTCTAACCCCGAGACAAAAAAGTCAGGCAGGAGTTTACCAAAACTTACCTGAAAAAGCCTAAAACGTTTTGGAAGAATGTTCTCTGGTCAGATGAGACAAAAGTAGAGCTTTTTGGGCAAAGGCATCAACATAGAGTTTACAGGAGAAAAAAGAGGCATTCAAAGAAAAAAACACGGTCCCTACAGTCAAACATGGCGGAGGTTCCCTGATGTTTTGGGGTTGCTTTGCTGCCTCTGGCACTGGATTGCTTGACCGTGTGCATGGCATTATGAAGTCTGAAGACTACCAACAAATTTTGCAGCATAATGTAGGGCCCAGTGTGAGAAAGCTGGGTTTCCCTCAGAGGTCATGGGTCTTCCAGCAGGACAATGACCCAAAACACACTTCAAAAAGCACTAGAAAATGGTTTGAGAGAAAGCACTGGAGACTTCTAAGATGGCCAGCAATGAGTCCAGACCTGAATCCCATAGAACACCTGTGGAGAGATCTAAAAATGGCAGTTTGGAGAAGGCACCCTTCTAATATCAGGGACCTGGAGCAGTTTGCCAAAGAAGAATGGTCTAAAATTCCAGCAGAGCATTGTAAGAAACTCATTGATGGTTACCGGAAGCGGTTGGTCGCAGTTATTTTGGCTAAAGGTTGTGCAACCAAGTATTAGGCTGAGGGTGCCAATACTTTTGTCTGGCCCATTTTTGGAGTTTTGTGTGAAATGATCAATGTTTTGCTTTTTACTTCATTCTCTTTTGTGTTTTTTCATTTAAGACAAATTAAATGAAGATAATAATACCAAAGAATTTGTGATTGCAATCATTTTCAGGAAGAAACTGAGTATTATCTGACCAAATTGCAGGGGTGTCAATACTTTTGGCCACAACTGTACATTTTTAAATCAGCATTCATTACAGGTGCCTCATCCAGTGTTGAATCCCCTCAGGCAGGTGACTCTAATTCCTTTTCGTCCATTTTGTGTAATAAGCAGCAGAAAATATTTTATAAACAACACAAGGATAGGTTAAAAGGCAGTGTCAACACTAATATGGTCGGTTCTGCTATTTCTATTGATTCAGGAAAAATCACCATTCCCCCTCTGATTTAAGCCCTACCACCAAGGAACCCCATCCCAGTACATGGATTCATCCGCGGTGACTACTGATAATAATATTATAACTTCGCTGGGGGTTCTACCTACCAATGGGATTAACCCCGTTCCGAATGGGCAGGACATATTTGATTGCTTGTCTCAACTCCAGGTTCATGAGGAATGTTCCACTTCCCAATCCTCCACTCAGCCTCTACCATTTCTAGCACATATACCACTCGACCAGTAATTGACACCATAGAATCCAGTGTTATGTTGAGGAACAATACAGTTGGATCCCCACAATCAGAGACTTATACCTTATCCTCTCCCTTGAGGATTGATTCGCATAATTCAAAAATCACCCATTTTTTTTCAGGTGGTACCGGGCCACCAGCCAAAAAGAAAAAGGGAACACGAGGATGCAAGGGCAAAGGCAAACATAAAAAAAAGCCTTTGGGCAACCTGCGGGCCCTCCAGTGAGGGAACCAGCAGCAGCCTTGAGAAGTTAGATGCATGTTACAGCATCTTTAATTTATCAGACTATAATCTTAATGATGATGATGAAAGGTCACTTTTAGAATGGGGCCTATTGTTTTATCCAGGTTATCCGCTGAATGTTTTTAACCTCTGTCTCGATCTGAATGATTTCATTCAGAAACTTACCATACAACGTCACTTTCTAATTGAAGGCAATAAGGTTGACAATGGTTCTGCAGCGGATATTCCCTCCACCCAAACAGATCTATTTTTGCATGTGGCCCCTAGAACACCCATAGTCAGTTCTATTCCCTTCACCACAAAGGGTCGCACATTGAAACATTTCAACAGCTCATCTTTAAGGAAGTTCACTCGCTATCCCCTGGTAAGAAGTTAATTACTAACCTAAGCACTGGTGAAAAGGCAGCCATTAAATCCCTTTGTAAGAACAGCAACATTATCATAAAAAATGCTGATAAAGGGGGCGGGGTGGTTATAATGAATAGGTGATCCTATATCCAGGAAGGGCTCAGATTGCTCAATGATCCGGATTTCTATTCTAGGCTGGACCATGATATCTCTGCTGATATTTTTCTTGAATACACTGCATTCATTAAGGGAGCCCACTCTTCAGGTATCTTGAACAAAAAAGAGTTTAAATTTCTCAACATCCCCCTTTTCAAAACTCCATTCTTTTACTTTCTACCAAAAAGCCATAAGAACCCGATTAATCCTCCCGGACGCCCTATTATTTCTGGCATTGGCTCAAATATGAGTAATCTGTCCCATTATGTAGACCTCTTCCTTCAGAAGTATGTTAAGGGCTTAAGGGGGTTTCACACTAAGTGAGATCGCTAGCGATATCGCTCAAGCGTCACCGATATTGTGACGCGACAGCGATATCGCTAGCGATCTCGCTAAGTGTGAAATGTAGCGGCGATCGGACCCCCCGTCGGCTATCGCTGATCGTGCTCGAATGTGCAGGTACATTTTTCCATCGCTGGCGTCCCGCTGGCCAGTAATCATCGTTGTGTTTGAAGCTTAAAAACAACGAGCGACGTCGATAGCGACGCAGGGCTCAGCGACACAGGCGTGACTTACCGGCCACGCCTCCTCTGCCCCTATTGGTCTTTACAGCGCTCACAATGTGCGAAATGTATCTGAAGAAGGTATAAAAGACAACACTGTAGCGCCTCATTCAACACTTTGTTCCCGTGCATAGTGAATTTTATTAACCGGTTTGGCTTCAACGTTCCTGTGTGAGTCGCTACAGCGTTTATATTTTAACGGCTTTCACACCGCGGTTGCTTCAGCGTCCCTATCGCAATCGCTATTGCGCTTTTATTTGTGGATTCATTTTATTCATCAAAGGACAACTCTGTTTGCCAGGTATGTATTTAAATAGTACCGAAAGTTACCTTCCCCCATTGTAGTTTACCCCTTGTTGTACACTCATCCACCTCCATTATCTCTATTGATAAGCGTTAACTTTTCAAGCTCTGCGATCCAAGATCAGCAATTTAAACATTTCTATGTACATTGTGTCCATACGCATTGGACTGGGCATCCATTTTTTGTTAAAAACCGTGCCCACCCCATTCTTGCTATTTTTGAGCGTAACAATTTGAAAGCACAGCGACCATGTATCTGCAATTCAAACTCTTTTTTATTTCCTTTTCTATGGCCATTGTGTCCATACGCATTGTCGTTGGCAGCCATTTTAGATGACAGACCGCGCCCGCCCCCATGCTTGCTGTTTTGTACCGTAATACTTTTATTGCTTATTATTAACCATGTTTCTGCAATTTAATTTTTTTTTACCTTTTGTATGTCCATTGTGTCAATACGCACTGGGCCTGCACAGCCATTTTAGTTTCAGACCGCGCCCGCCTCCCTTTTCTTGCTACTTTTCAGCGTGACACTTTTATAGCTCAGCGACCATGCATCAGTTTTACACTGTTTCCTATTGTATGTTCATAGTGTCCATACGCACTGGCCTGGGGCATAAATTTCAGGTGTCAGACCGCTCCCACCCCATTGTTGTTATTTGTTGGCTTTATACAATTGAAGCTCTTGTTTCCAAATTGTCTAATGATTTTATTTTATTTTGCAGTTTGTATATCATGAACGGCGCAGAACGTGCTATTGTGGCTGCTGCTTTGGTGTTGGAGGGTGGTCGGCTACATGAAGAGGCACTGATGCAAGAGAGGCGGTCCAAAAGAAAGCCGCGCATGTGGACCAGAGAGTGGCTGGCGAAGAGGTCCGAATTCTCACACATGCAGCTCGTAAGAGAACTGCAGGAGAACAATCCTCAGGATTTCAGGAACTATCTGCGGATGTCAGAGGACTCTTTCAAATTTTTACTAGCCAGGGTGACGCCATTGATTGAAAGGAGAAATACAAAAATGCAAGCTGCTGTGCCGGTAGACGAACGATTGACCGTGACGCTGAGATTCCTGGCCACCGGACGATCACTCAAAGATCTGCAATTTTCTTCTGCCGTTTCTTTGTCACTGCTCAGCAGTTTGATTCCTGAAACATGCAATGCCATAGTCCAAAGCCTCAGGAGCTACATCCAGTTTCCAAAAACAGAGGCGGACTGGAAAAATATTGCCTCTGATTTTGAGCAGCTTTGGCAGTTCCCAAACTGTGGGGGGGCTTTGGATGGTAAACATGTGAGGATCACCCAACCGCCAAAAAGTGGATCTTATTTTTTCAATTATAAGGGCTATTTTAGTGTAATCCTTATAGTCCTTTTTAATGCAAACTACGAGTTCATAAATGTTGATGTAGGCATGAACGGCAGGGTTTCAGATGGGGGAGTGTTAGAATATACACTTTTTGGAGAGCGATTGAACAACAGTGACCTGAACCTGCCTCCCAACACAGAGACAACCACCAACCTCAACTTTGTTTTCGTCGGTGATGAAGCCTTCCCGCTGCATGCCAATCTGCTGAAACCGTACCCCCAAAAAAGTGTGATGGAGCAAACACGGATATTTAATTACCGTTTGTCAAGGGCACGAAGGGTTGTGGAGAATGCGTTTGGCATCATGGCCAGCCGCTTTCGGATTTTCCACACACCCATAAACCTAAAGTTGGAATCCATTGACTCGGCCGTTATGGCTTGTTGCGTGCTGAACAATTTTCTGCGGCGCCGCGATGCAAACGATTACACTCCGCCTGCCTTTGTGGACTCTGTTGACACGACAAATGGTCAGGTTCTTCTTGGTGGGTGGCGTCACAATGATCCCGCAGTACCTGGACTTCAAGCACTGGCAAGGGGAAGAAACCATGATAATGCAAAGGCCTGCAGGGAGCAATACTGCCAATATTTTAATGGGCCTGGTGCTGTTACTTGGCAGCATCAAATCTAGACAGCAAAAGTGTATATTTAACATGTTTATTTTATTCTTGTGTGATAAATACAACAATAAATTCAAATTGTTACTACTTTACAAAGTGTTTGTGGTTTTTAAAAGAAAAAAAAAAAAAAAAGGGAACGTTCCAATGTGCTATGTTCCACACAGTATATACAGGACATGCCCAGCCCCGCATGGTATATACAACGCAGTCCAACACGGTATATAAAGCCCAGCCCCGCATGCTATATGCTGGGCAGCCACACACGGTATATACAGGGCAACCACACACATTATACAATGCCCAGCCCCGCATGGTATATACAAGGCAGTCCAACATGGTATATAAAGCCCAGCCCCGCATGCTATATGCTGGGCAGCCACACACGTTATATAAATATCAGCCCCGCACGGTATATACAGCCCGGCCCCACACGGTATTTAAAGCCCAGCCCCGCATGCTATATAGTGGGCAGCCACACACGTTATATAAAGCCCAGCCCAGCCTGGTATATACAGTAAAATCCCGCACATGGCCCTGCGACACAGTATCAGCACTGTAGCATCGGCGTGAAGACGCCATTTTATAACCGCCCTCAAGTGGACGCTATAGCGTCACCGATAAGCGCGCACTAGTACCATATTAATTTAAATAACGCAGTAGCGTCACCAAAAGAGGCGCGATAACGTCGTGACGTCACGACATTCTTGTGGTCGTCCCTGCTGCGGAGTGAAAGCAAAACAGGAAGCAATGGCTGGCAGACAGAGAGCTACACATTGGGGGAGGCCGAAATGCGCTTCCTGGTACAGGAGATGGAGAGGCGGGATTATGCGTGTGGACAGGCGCATGCACACCCCATGAGACACAAGCGGGCTGTGTTGCGGAGGATCCGGCGAGGGCTGTTACGCCGTTTCGGAGTCGAGCGCACCACGACACAAATAAGGAAAAAACTGGCGGATCTGCGCTTTCGCTCAAGAGACCTCCTCACCAGCCTCCAACAACAAGTGCGAAGGGAGCGAGGTGAGTATTCCAGATAGTATGTTCCACATGTTATATTACTTTTTAAAGTAATTTTTTTTTTTTTTTTACGTCAGGGTTTACAGTTAAAAAAAAAAAAAAATTACATTCACACATGTTAAATTGCACAACTCAAGTTGAAGTAGTATTGCGCTCAGTATTAATTTTTTCCCAACAGCGGCGCATGCAGCGGCCCCAGCTCCAGCCCCATCACCACCTGCAGCACCACCAGCCCCCGCAGAACACGTAAGCCCGCCGCTGCAAGCATCTCCTGAAGCTGAGCCCGTAAGTTTTTAAAATACATTTATGTTATTAGTATTTTAATTGGGTTGAAAGATAAAAGAAAAGGGGGGGGAGGAGGAAGTCAAGGTTCACATATGGGGAAAGGAAAAGAGATTTTGATTTGTAATAATTTAAAAAAACCAAAGTGTGATCCAGGGAGGAAACCAAAGCAAAAAAACTGTAAACAGACCTGATGGTAAAAAATTAAAAAAAAAAAAAATATATAAGTTATATACAAAAAAGTTGCTTGTTGGAGAGAGAGATAATAACAACATTAGAAAGAAATATTCGGTTTCAATTACATAGTATTACAATACCGTTTGATTTTGGATGTTTTTACCGCTTTGGAAATGCTCAATGCACAATTTCCAATTTTTAGATACCAGAGCCCGTAAGGACCCCCTCGCCCCCCTCAACCACAAATTGCTTCCTCCACTTCATCCCCAATGGGTGTGTTTTCTCCAGCATCACTCCGAGAAGCTGGAGCAGACTCGACCTCCGGTAATCGAATAACTTTTTTCTTGTTTGAAGCATGTTTGAAAAGATAATTTGTGTAAGAGTTGTTGACATAATATATATACCTTTTTTTTTCTAGTACGTGTTGCCACTCGACGTGGAAGGGCTGTAATCTCCTCATCAGATGAGTCAGAGGCGGCACAAAAACGTAAGTGTTTGACTGCAAGAATGAACCGTATGCACCCATCTGCTGCCACTTAACACTATGGCCCCATATTGCGACCCATAGGATATGGCCCCATTTGCTACCACACCTACATTATGCCACCATATGCTGCCCCACACACTATGCCCCCATATGCAGCCACATAACACAATGCTCCCATTTTCAGACACATTGGATATGTCCACTTATGATGCCCCATCCATAATTCCCCCATATGCAGCCTCATTGAAAAAGCCCCCTTTTTCCTGCCAAATATACTATGCCCCCATATGCTGCCGCCTATAACTATTACCCCATATTCTCACCTATAGAATATTGGCCATTGATTATGACCGCATATGCAGCCACATCCTACATAATAATCTAAACAATGTCAATTTCCTCAACAGAAATACCAACCTTACCTGATCTCTTGGCAGCACACAGGAGGGCGATGTCTGCGTTACACCAACTCGGAGTGATGCTGGACCGATTTGTGGCAGTCCAACCACAGGGTGAAAACATTTAATTTTGTTTCACGTTATATTTTATGTTCTACCTTTTCTTATTTTTTTGTTAAAAAAAAATATATATATATGTCATGTTGACATATGTAAAACTAAAAAGGTTTGTTTAAAAATCTATCATAAAAAACGAATTAAAAAGCCAAAAAAAAAGAAAAATTAAAAATTAAGAAACGGACACTGTCAGTAATTTAAACATTAAAAAAATGTTATTTTGAAAAATCAATTCTACATCTCATGTGGCACCTTTTTTTGGCATCGTAACAGATAGAATATTAATGTTATACGTAAACATACTTTTTCGTAGGGAACACTACACGTACAGGGCTAATTGCTGGCTTTACTTAACTACACAGCAGCCAATGAAACCCGCCTTTATCGCGCGGCAAACCACTTTTTCACAGTCTACAAAGAACTTGTAACAGGGATAATGTGTAATGCAAAAATTTAAATTTTATTTCTTTTTTTCAAACAAACAATAAGGATACAAAACTAAAACGGGTTCTTTAATTAATACAACAAGTAAACATTAAAACTATAATTGAGTTTAAAAACAGTCAGAGTCATTCAGTTGCTGCCTTGCAGGATTTATGAATGGGGCAGACTGGAAATGTGGGGTTCCAAAGTTCATGCTCTGTATTGGCTGAATCATCCTTCTTGGCGTGCTGGTTACATGTTCTGGCGTCTGCGGCCATGGGTTTTGTGACATAGACTGGCCATCCACAAGAGTATAAGTGTCTGTAAGTTTGCCGACAGCAGCTTTATTTAGCGTTTCAAAGATTAGTCTCTCGGCCTGAAGCCTTTGCATTACGTCGAGAGACCGAAGTCTTTCGTCAACCATGTGTGCAAAGCCACCAATTGCTTGTTTTTCCTACAGCACCAATATGTTCTTAGCTAAATCTACAAACTCTGGAAAAGGAGGAGCGGTGGCCTTTCTTTTTCGACTCACTGGGAGACGCCTTTGCACAGTGTACGCTCCCGCGGACACACTTGCCTCCTCTGCATTGATGGACATCCTGTCGTCGGTTGCGTTTGGTGTTGCTGGGGTTTCCTGTAGGTATGACACATGCTGTAGGTGAGACATCTTCTGTAACATGCTGCAAGAACAGAAAAACAAGGTTAAAACACAGAAAAATTAAAAAGTGTTGTCTAAATACATAACAGAAATTATTATGAGGGGGGGAGAAGTGGTACTGGCTATGTAATGACATCGACCATTTGTAGAAATTATGTAATGATAACACAATTACACGTGTACAGTTATCAGCTGTGAACAAAGTTTTCAATCATGGACTCATTCATTAAAATTCAACAATAGCATGTACATAGCTATGTATCATTGGTTTTTAGAGGGAAACCCAAAACATACTTACATCGACAAGAGGGGAATCAGGCCATGTCACTGTTTCTTCCTCTTCAGGCAGTGACATTGAACAATGCATAAGCCGGGGGATTTCCTGGTCTCGTGTAAACTCCAGTAAGTTGTAGTACCACAACCTCGGAACATACACATCATCGGTACCCGCCCCCGACCTAGTAGACTTTTCCACCTTGTTCAATTCCTTCTTGTAGACAGTGCGTAGTGCCTGTATTTTTTTTTTAATAACAGCCTCATCTACCGTTTCGCTGGGATGATGTTCTTGATATAGTTGCACAAGTTTCTCATATGCAACCTTCTTTTTGTATTTATTACTGTAGTCTGGTGACTTCACCTTCCAGAGGCAGGGCATTGACCGATACATGTCAATAAATTGGCGTATGAAGTCTTGGCTACTTGCTACTTGGCTACTTGCTGCCATCTTTAAAAAAAAAGAAAAGGAAATGGTGAGAACGTTTCATTTCGGCACGGTGGCTCAGTTACGGCACAGTTCAAGAATGTGCATATGGACACAATGGACATACACTAGATAAAAAAGAGTTTGAATCGCATAAGCTTGGTCACTGACCTATAAAAGTATCACGTTCAACAATTACAATAATGGGGCCGGGCGCGGTTTCTAAACTAAAATGGCTGCCCAGACATGTGCATATAGACACAATGGACATACACTAGATAAAAAAGAGTTTGAATCGCAGAAGCTTGGTCACTGACCTATAAAAGTATCACGTTCAACAATTACAATAATGGGGGCGGGAGCGGTTTCTAAACTAAAATGGCAGCCCAGACATGTGCATATGGACACAATGGACATACACTAGATAAAAAAGAGTTTGAATCGCATAAGCTTGGTCGCTGACCTATAAAAGTATCACGTTCAACATTTACAATAATGGGGACGGGCGCGGTTTCTAAACTAAAATGGCTGCCCAGACATGTGCATATGGACACAATGGACATACACTAGATAAAAAAGAGTTTGAATCGCATAAGCTTGGTCGCTGACCTATAAAAGTATCACGTTCAACATTTACAATAATGGGGACGGGCGCGGTTTCTAAACTAAAATGGCTGCCCAGACATGTGCATATGGACACAATGGACATACACTAGATAAAAAAGAGTTTGAATCGCATAAGCTTGGTCGCTGACCTATAAAAGTATCACGTTCAACAATAACAATAATGGGGGCGGGCGCAGTTTCTAAACTAAAATGGCTGCCCAGACATGTGCATATGGACACAATGAACATGCACTAGATAAAAAAGAGTTTGAATCGCATAAGCTTGGTCGCTGACCTATAAAAGTATCACGTTCAACAATTACAATAATGGGGGCGGGCGCGGTTTCTAAACTAAAATGGCAGCCCAGACATGTGCATATGGACACAATGGACATACACTAGATAAAAAAGAGTTTGAATCGCATAAGCTTGGTCGCTGACCTATAAAAGTATCACGTTCAATAATTACAATAATGGGGGTGGGCGCGGTTTCTAAAGTAAAATGGCAGCCCAGACATGTGCATATAGACACAATGGACATACACTAGATAAAAAAGAGTTTGAATCGCATAAGCTTGGTCGCTGACCTATAAAAGTATCACGTTCAACAATTACAATAATGGGGGTGGGCGCGGTTTCTAAACTAAAATGGCAGCCCAGACATGTGCATATGGACACAATGGACATACACTAGATAAAAAAGAGTTTGAATCGCATAAGCTTGTTCGCTGACCTATAAAAGTATCACGTTCAAAAATTTCACGAATGGGGGTGGGCGCGGTTTCTAAACTAAAATAAAATAAAACAATAAAATAACACAAATAAAATTGCATACACAAAAATTATAACTTTTGACCCAAAACAAACCTACCTTTGATGGTGTGAAAAATCCGAAAGTTATGGAGGAGAAAAAAAAAATAACGTAACTAGCACTGTTGATTCTTCAGATGGTCTCAAAAATGGAGGTGTTGGAAAATAACGCTGATGAGTCTTCAGGAGGGTTGCTGAAGGACGAATAGCAAAATCAAACCAAAAAATGCACTTGTGTCTCTAAGGAGAAAAATGCTGGTTTTGAAGCTAACCACAGCGCTCCAGAGATTTAAACTGAAACGCTATTACGTCCTCTTTAATGACGCCGCCGGCCAATGAAAGCGCAGCGGTGACCACCAATGGTGCTTGGGGGGCATTGTAAATGAAACGCTGAAGCACGCCCACCGAGGTCTGAATCGCTTTCTGTTAAGTAATGTGAAAGGTACTCAACGACCAACGAGGTCGCTATGCAGATCGCTGATCTGTCTAGAGTCGTTGACGAGATTGGACTGTTTGAAAGCTATCTAGCGATCACGTAACGACACACCAGCGATCTATGCCTGGTCGATCGCTATCGCTGGTGCGTCGCTATGTGTAAAAGGCCCTTAAGACTCGTATCTCAAAGATTCCCCCCACCTCATTGATTCCCTTCAAAGATTACCGCCTATTCCTAATTGCTTTCTTGTCACAATGGATGCTCAAGCACGCTATACGAATATATCTCATGATCGAGGCATAGAGGCAGTAGACCAATTTCTTTCCACTGACGCATTATTGCCCCCTGTTCAAAGGGAATTTCTAAAAAATGCTATTCGTTTTGTGCTTAATAATAATGTATTCTCTTTTGAATATTCTTTCTTTCGCCTGGTCAAGGGCTGCGTGATGGGGACGAGATTCGCCCCCAGTTATGCAAATCTCTTCATGGGGGCATTTGAATCTCTCTTCATCGTGCAGTCCGACCTGGCGTCGGGCAAAATATCCTTTTATAGACGCTGTATAGATGATCTGTTCATCATCTGCACCCGCACAGACGAGGAAGCTCTTGAATTCATCCGCAGTCTAAATTTGAATACCTGGGGCCTCCGCTTCACAGCTAATACCTCCACTACATCCATCCAATTCCTGGACCTGCTGGTATATGTTGACAAATTGGGCCGTTTTTCACCACCACACATTTTAAAGAAGTAGATGTGAAAAGCTACCTCAGATTCAGCAATGGTCATCTACCCAAGTGGATTCAGAACATTCCATACGGGCAATATTGGCGTATACGAAAAAATTGCACAGAGGATACTGATTTCATTGATGAGGCAAAAGTTTTGAAACATCGGTTTCAGCAGAAAGGGTGCCCTAAAAAATTGGTCCAAGATGCATTCCAGAGAGTCAAAACGTTCACACAGAAAGACTGTATAAGTAGAATTATGAGTAATAAAGCTGCTTGTTCTTCTGGTACGGATCTAGGTAGATGGAGTTTTGTTACCACTTTCAACCAATCCTATGGGTTGATTAAGAAACTCCTTACCAAGTACTGGTTTATCCTGAAAGGGGACCCAGTTTTGTCCAAGCATATTCCCCCCCCGACCTAGAATGGTATTCCGCAGAAGCGGCACGTTACGGAACCTAGTTGCACCAAGCAATACCACCTTGAGTTCAAGTTCCCTACCCTCTCTCCCAATTTCTCTGAACCCTGGTTGCTATGCATGTATAGCCCCCAAATGTCTTTGCTGCACTTCCATTTTAAATGGGGCACATAAATTTAAATCCAATACCATTGGTACTTCATACAAAATCAATTTTTATGTCAACTGTCAATCCATTTTTGTGGTGTACTTGATTGAATGTGGTTGCGGCCTACAGTATGTAGGTCGAACCATACAAACGATGCATGCTGAACAAGCATTGACAGAATATCCGAAATGGCTTTCTCTTGCACAGCCTTTCTAAACATTTTTTAACTGTGCATCAAAAAAATCTAAAAACTTTGAAACTAACGATTATTGACCACATACCTGATACCGTGGCTGATCGCTTCAACAGCTTAATCAATAGAGAAAGCTTTTGGATATTCAAGCTTGGCACTCTTGCCCCTGAAGTTTTGAATTCAACTATTGATAAGGTGACCAGATAACTTTATTTGCCTTTTTTATCATCAGTGCGTTTTATTTATGTGCTATTGTTTACATGCTTTTATTAATCTTCTTTTTATTATTAATATGGGTTCTCGCTTTTTATTGGTCTTTTTATTGGTCTACTAACCTGTTATTAATTTTTTTCTATTTATCTGTATTTATTTTTTGCTCCTTTTTGCATATTTTATACACTTAAAACATGGTTAGCTCATGCTATTTTATCTTATGTTTTATATGGGTTGTTTTTATCTTCTTTTTGATTGTAATATATGATATCTTTTTTTTAACATGTGACTATCATTATAACATGTGACTGTTGTGACTATTGTGATTGGCTGCTTCCCATTTAAATACCCCATCCCCTATCTCATTAATAAAAATCCACCTGATGAAGACGGATCCTCCGTCGAAACGCGTTGTGGTTTAACCCCATCTCTTGTCTGAGTCTCTTTCCTGCGCTCCTAAGACCGTTTTCCATTTTCTCATTGCTCCTATCCTCCATCAAAGGTTTTCGGCTGGAGCTGCGGTGGAGACTTAAAATTCTAATCTGCCCCTGGGTTGCTTCCTAAGCGCTCCTCTATGACTGCTCATTACTGACTAATAATCATCAACATTAACAGAAATAAACACTTGAAATAGATCACTCTGTTTGTAATGACTCTATATAATATATGAGCTTCACTTTTTGTATTGAAGAACTGAAATAATTTAACTTTTTGATGATATTCTAATTTTGTGAGAAGCACCTGTATGTGCAACCTTTTTCAAATGAACTTACACATTTTGTACTCCTGATGAGCCTATTGTCAAGGAGTAACAAGTCAAGCTAAGCATACTATGTACTTTGCTTATTTATTGTCTATGAGTCTTTGCAAACCCATTGTCTGAATTAATTCTTATGGGTTTAGGTGGATTCTAGCCATATCAAATACCATATTAGGGTGGCTTGTCACCTCATTTTGGCTGTTAATTACCAGTGATAACACAGCTGCCCATGTGTCTATACTGGTGGTCCACATACAGCATTTTTGACAAACCAACTGAAACAGCTCAGTTTTTTGCATACTTATGGTTGCTGTTTTCTTGACAAGAGACAGTCTCTTATTGACTGCAGGCTCAACAGCTAATGTGACTACTGGTCAAAAGGGTATGTGCTACGAATTAGTCTAGAATGTAGTCAATATTAATGTGGCTGTGATCAAGCACAAACCTTTAGGCTGCATTCTTTCCATCTGCATAGGACCTAGCAGCATAGGACCAAGCGAGTCGTCGAGGAGAGCCATTTGCATTTCAAGAGGATGTCAACCTCTGCAGACAGGTTGGATCCAGAGCAGTGGATAAAATAGGGTGATCCCCCTCTGCCCTTGACTACCTGAACTTCTCGCTCTCTGCCCAGGTGCAGCATTTTCTGACAAACCTACTTGAACAGCTCAGCTTTTGCTTTTTTTCGGTTGTTGTTCTCTTGACAAGAGACCATAGCTTATTGATTGAAGGCTCTACTTCTCACGTTACTACTGGTCAAAAGCTCATGTGCTAAGAATATGCCTAGGACGGTGTCATTATTTATGTGGCTCTGATCAAACACAAACCTTCAAGCTGCACTTTTCATCACTTTTTCCATCTGCATAGGGACTGATAGGGGCTACCAGGACAAGTTGATGAGGAGCTGGGGTGCGATTTGTGGTTCAAGATGGTGCCAACGTCCACAGACAGGTAGGAGCAAGAGCAGTGGACTGAATAGGGTGATGCCACTCTGCCATTTGCTACCTGAAAATCCTGTCCTCTTTTATTATTATTTTTTGTGCTTTTGACGATTTGGAGTATATTTACATTTTTTAGATATAAGTTTTAATGCACACCATTAAAGATCTCGTTTATTAGTGTATAATCGGTGAATTCAACCACAATGAGGAAACCAGACGAGTTGGTAAAAATAACATCCGTTTTACTGTCAGTCAAACTTATGTACAAAGGGCAGCAGGAAATAAGCTTGCTGTTTTCTTCTGCACAATACAGAGGCACATTCTTGGTGGATACGGACAGCAACACCTTACTGAGGATGAGCGCTACTGTAGAATTACAGGTTAAGTCGAGGACCTCCATCTTCCAAGTATATCGTCACCTGGGTCGCTGTGTTTCGATGTGACTACTACCCTCCAACTACTCTGTGTCCAGCCTGATAGATTCCCTCTAAGCAACTTGCACTATTATAACTGTATTACATGAGTCTTTTTATGACCTGGAAGTGCTCAGGACTTCATGAAGTCTATTAAAATGTATTTCTAATATCCAGAATTTACAGTGTGAGGTGTAAAGAGGGTGCGGAAAGTAATCAGACCCCTTTACATTTTTTACTCTTTGTTTCATAGCATCCATTTGGGAAATTCAAAAAAAGGTCATTTTTTTCTCATTTTTGTACACTCTGCACCCCATCTTGACTGAATAAACAGAAATGTAGACATTTTTGCAAATGTATTAAAAAAGAAAAACTGAAATATCACATGGTTATGAGTATTCAGACCCTTTGCTCAGACACTCATATTGAAGTCACATGCTGTCCATTTCCTTGTGATCCTCCTTGAGATGGTTCTACTCCTTCATTGGAGTCCACCTGTGTTTAATTAAACTGATAGGACTAGATTTGTAAAGGCACACACCTGTCTATATAAGATATCACAGCTCACAGTGCATGTCAGACCAAATGAGAATCATGAGGTCAAAGGAACTGGCCAAGAAGCTCAGAGACAGAACTGTGGCAAGTCGCAGATCTGGCCAAGGTTACAAAAGAATTTCTTAGACCAAAAAACTTGTAGTACAAAGTCCAAATATCAATAAAAAGGTATAAATAAAAAGGTATAAAATTGAATTTTTTTATATTTTGTGGTTTCAATAAATTTATACCTTTTTATTGATATTTGGACATTGTACTCCAAGTTTTTTGGTCTAAGACATATTTCGGAGTGTCCATTTTATTTATGCCTGAGACCTAACCACATGGTTAGTTGTCTTGTGGCATTTTGGTATGTATGGTATCCTATATGCTCTTCAACTTTACAAAAGAATTTCTGCAGTACTCAAGGTTCCTAAGAACACAGTGGCCTCCATAATCCTTAAATGGAGAAGTTTGGGACCACCAGAAGTCTTTCTAGACCTGGCCATCCAGCCAAACTGAGCAATCATGAGAGAAGAGCCTTGGTGAGAGAGGTAAAGAAGAACCCCAAGATCACTGTGGCTGAGCGACACAGATGCATTAGGGAGATGGGAGAAAGATCCACAAAGTCAACTATCACTGCAGCCCTCGACCTGTGGCGCCCCTGAGGCTTCAGTCGCCACAGAGGTACTGCACCTTCTCCTAAGGTGTAGTGCCCCACCATCCAGGTAAGGTGGGAACTCCTGACCACGCTCCACACCTGCATTCTACACACAGGATAGTTCAGTGGGGCCACCTACCAGCTTCAGGCTGGGGGTTGTCATGTCCGCCATGTCTGTCATGTCTGCCATGTCTGTTTTCTCTCAAGAACTCCTGGAGCGATGTGCATGCGCATATCTTGTCTGCTATCCTGCTCGTTCCCTAGAGCAGTGTGCACACTCACCTCATGTCTGAGCTGCAGGATGCCTGCGTTTCTGCTCTGTCTTCTGTGATCTTCTCGTCATGTCTAGAATCCTTGATCATGTGACGTTTCCTAGGATCCTGCACTGTCTGGTTCTGTAGTCATCTCGTCATGTCTGAAACACTGATCATGTGATGTTTCCTGGATCCTGATCTGTCTGGTTCTGCAATCATCTCATCATGTCTGAAACGCTGATCATGTGACGTTTCCTAAAGTTCCTGCACTGTCTGGTTCGGCAATCATCTCGTCATGTCTAGAACTCTGATCATGTGACCTGTCTAGGTTTCAGCACTGATTCTGCAGTCGTCTCGTCATATCAGGAACTCCGATCATGTGACTACGCTGTTATCCTGTGGATCTGAACCCGGAAGTGCTCCCCTGGTCCTGACCTGGAAGAGGAGGTGCTATGCCCTATATCAGGCCGCCCCTTCCTATGCTCTGGGCCTGAGTATTGTGTGTTGTCCCTGCATGGCTGCTTGGTCTGTGGGGCGCTCCCTCTATTCTGTGCCCTTGCACTCTGCTCTGTCGTGCGTCTCTGCACACGCTCCGTGCTCGTATTCCGTCTCTTGTCTTGTCTAGTGTTTGTCCTTCGTGCCATGTTTTGTCTTTGCCCTGCCCTGCTTTGCCTCGCTTTGCCTTGTAGTCCTTGTTTGCTCTGATTCTGTTCCGTGTTTCTGTCCTTGTGTCATGTCTCGCTCTGCTTTATGGCTTCAGGTACCCTGCCTCTGTCTCTGTCCCTGGCGTGTCCTTACACGTCCTGGCCTCCATCTCTGTATCCTGCCCTGACGTGTCTCCTTACACGTGCAGGCCTCCGTCTCTGTACCCAGCCTCTGTACCATCTCCCTGGCATGTCCTTACACGTGCAGGTCTCCGCTCTGAATCTGTCCCTGGCGTGCCTCTCTGCACGCGCAGGACTCTGCCTCACCTGTCCCTGGCGTGCCTCTCTGCACGAGCAGGACTCTGCCTCGCCTGTCCCTGGCGTGCCTCTCTGCACGCGCAGGTCTCTGCCTCGCCTGTCCCTGGCGTGCCTCTGCCTCGCCTGTGTATCCTGTCTAGTCCCAAGGTCCTTCCTTGGCCCGGCTCTGGGCTTCGACCTACGCTCTGCTGCTAGACTGTCCCTGTCCCTGGCATGCTCTTTGCATGCGCAGGTCTCTGCCTCGTTCTTTGTATTGTCCCTGATGTTTCGTGCGCCCTTGCACTTTTCGCACCAGGCTTTGCCGTACTGTCTGTACGCGTCTCTGTCCTGTGTCTTTGCCTAGCCCTGCCTTGTGGCTCCGTGCCTCTGTGCACGTGCCTGGTTGCCTGTGCCTACCTGGTGTGCCTCAGCCGTGCCGCCACTAGCCATGCTCGCCTGTGTGCCCCAGCCGTGCCCCGTCCAGTGCTATAGTGGTCTGGCTGCGTGGCCCCGCAGCGGTGCCGCCTCTAGTCGTGCCCGCTTGCAACTGCCATTGTCGGTACCACCTGCCGGTGCTCCCAGCTGTGGTCTCTGTGCTCCCTTGCACTCACGCTGGTTCTCGCACTGTGCCTTTTCGTGCTACTCTTGCACAAAGCCTTTGTCTCCTTTTGCTCTTCTCTTTTCTCTAGTTTGCCTGCCAGATTCCATAACCTGCCGACCGCTGCCAGAGGTCCGGACCTAGATGACTGCGACCTGATGTCCGGAGCTGATGTCCGTAGCCAGATACCTGGACCCTGTCGGTCGATGCCAGCATTTGGATTCCGATGCCACCGTACCTTGTGCCTTTCCCTGACATGCCCCTTGGCGTGCGCAGCCCACCGTCCTGTGAACCTGACCCGTCCCTGGCATGCCTCTTGGCATGCACAGGCCACCGTCCTGTGAACCTGACCCGTCCCTGGCATGCCCCTCGGCATGCGCAGGTCTCTGTCCTGTGAACTTGATCCTGGCGTGTCTGTTGACATGCACCATGTCACTAACTCTCTTGTTTCCTTGCATGGAACCCTGGCTAACTTCTGGATGTCCGGTTCCTGCCGATCACCCTCTGAGCTACATACCCTGATGCCCTGGTTGATCGTGGACTGTTGTCCGGAGTCCGATGTCCGTGTACCATCTGCACGTTCCATGCCTGGACCTCGGCGTGCCATTGCATGCACCCTGTTTCATGAACTCTGTGTGTTCACGTTTGCTCCTGTTGCACCCTGAAGAGTTCCACAAGTCTTGGACCTCGGCGTGCTCTTGCACGCACCTTGTCTTATGTTCTGTGTGTTCACGTTTTGCACCTGTTGTACCTGAAGTCTTCCTTAATGAAGTTCCTTTGAATTAATGACTTGTCTTGCCTTGTCTTGTTTCCCTGAGCCGGCCGTCTGGTCCAGCTGCCGTGGTGGCTCACCCCCTTGGTCTTGGCCCTGACACTCCCTGTATAGGGGGTGGTTCTCATTAGGTCAGCTCGCCCTAGGTGGGTGGGTGCCACGGCCCAGAGGGTCCACTCTTTCTAAGAAGAACGACTCAGCGTAAGCTGACACTCGTCACAGGGGTTAGCAGAGCACCCTTCGTGGAACCCTGCTTCGTAACACGAGATGTGCTGGGAGGCGGGTGGAGTGAGATGATATAAAAGAGTGGGAAGAGTGAGAGTTAGAGAGTGAGTTGGTTGGTTAGTTGGAGAGAGAAGAGAGAAGATGGGTGTCCGAAGGACGTGCTGCAGCAGGTCCCAGTGATCTGGGCTGCTGGCATGAGAAAGACCAGAGAAAGAGACTGATAAGATTGATAACCTAACCTTCCATAAGAGAGATAGAACAGATCGGAACGAAGGAGAATAGAAGGACGGTGGGAAGCTGGTTGAAGAAAGATAGAGAACCCTTCCAGTCAAGAGAGCGCAAAGGCCGGGTCCCGGTCCCCGAGGTTGATTGGATCTTTACGTCCGGCAACAGACACCGGAGGAGTAGTGAGCTGCTAACGCCTTGCTCCCATTATAGACTTGGGACACAACAGCAACTGGATAGAGAGCCGGGACGCAGTGAGGAGTCCCCGAAGCAGGCTACAGCTGTCTGTCATACAAGTAAAGACTAGGAACACCTAGAGAGAGGCATTCCAGGGTAACTAAGTACTGGAGTGCTTCGCACCTAAAGGCGCATTGGAGGAGTCGTTCAGTAAGGTACATGTTGGCGGAGTGTGGAAGGGAGAATCCTATCCTGCCTGGAGGTTGGCTGGAGCCCTGACCTGGAGAACACGGTATGGAGGCAGGCAGTGGAGTGAACTGCAAACAGTGAGTAAAGCTTTGGAACCGCATACTCGGGTGTCCTCCAGTTATTCCCGCACCACTACACCTGGGTACCAGCCTCCATACCATTCTGCGCCTCTCCTCATCCATTGCACCTACACTGCCCTGGGACTACAGCTCCACCTGTGGGGAGCTACACCATCTTTGCTGCACCACACCATCAGTCCCAGCGGATCTGCATGCAGCGTTGGCTCAACATCTTACTTGCCAAACACCACTGGTGGCGTCACAAACTATTCTAATAAACTTTAACACCATTAACATCACCGCCATTGATATTGGGTGCCCAGGGCCACGGACCAGGTCATCGCTGCTGTGACACATTCCCACCTTGACACCGGCCCGGTACCGAGTACCCCGCTGCCCTGGGTGTGCGAGGGCGTCCCAGACCAGTCGGGCCTTAATGGCAGAGTGGCCTGACAGAAGCCTTTCCTCAGTACAAGACATATGAAAGCCTGCATAGAGTTTGCTAAAAAACACATGAAGGACTCCCAGACTATGAGCAATAAGATTCTCTGGTCTGATGAGACGAAGATATAACTTTTTGGTGATAATTCTAAGCGGTATGTGTGGAAAAAACAGGCACTGTTCATCACCTGCCCAATACAATTCCAACAGTGAAACATGGTGGCGGCAACATCATGCTATGGGGGTGTTTTTCAGTTGCAGGGACAGGACGACTGGTTGCAATTGAAGGAGACATGAATGCGGCCAAGTACAGAGATGTCCTGAATGAAAACCTCTTCCAGAGTGCAATGGACCTCAGACTTGGACGAAGGTTCACCTTCCAACAAGACAATGACCCTAAGCTAACAGCTAAAATAACAATGGAGTGGCTTCAGAACAACTCTGTGAGCATTCTTGACTGGCCCAGCCAGGGCCCTGACCTAAACCCAATTGAGCATCTCTGGAGAGACCTGGAAATGGCTGTCCACCAATGTTCACCATTCAACCTGACGGAACTGTAGAGGATCTGCAAGGAAAAATGGCAGAGGATCCCCAAGTCCACGTGTGAAAATCTTGTTGCATCATTCCCAAGACGTCGCATGGCTGTACTAGCTCAAAAGGGTGCTTCTACTCAATACTGATCAAAGGGTCTGAATACTTATGACCATGTGATATTTCAATTTTTCTTTTTTAATAAATTTGCAAAAAGTTCTACATTTCTCTTTTTTTCAGTCAAGATTGGGTGCAGAGTGTACATTAATGAGAAAAAAACGAACTTTTTTGAATTTACCAAATGGCTGTAATGAAACAAAGAGTGAAAAATTTAAATGGACCTGAATACTTTCCATACCCACTGTATATTTTCACTTTACTGTGCTTCATTAATTCTGCTCCACATGATTGACACTTTCGTTCAAGTTACCAAAGTTAAATAAAATATTATTATTTCTACTGAAGTTTGGAAAACTGGTAAAATCTTATTTTTTTTGGACGTAAAACTTTCTGGTCATAATGTGGCACAGGCGGAAGGCTGTACTCTACAGGCTGGCATATCGAAGAAAAGATTTATGTTCTGCATGGGTAGAAAAAGCCTGAAGAAAAATGGCCAGCAGGCCAGACGGCTCTCAAGCCTCTGATGCAGCTGTTCCTTGGGATTTGTATAAGTTTCTTATAGATTATTTCAAATAGCTGCAGAGCCATCTCCTGGTCACTGGTGGGAAGAACAGCAAACAGCCACAAAAAAAGAGAATAAAACATAGTACACACATTCACATACTGCACTTCAAGTTCTGCAGCATCTGTAGATATTAATTGGGTATGAACCAGACATGTTCCTGCAAATATGGAATAAGAGGCATATGTACAATATTACATACTACTCCTATTACAAGATGAATAAAAAATAGACACAACACCAATGTATCTGCACATATCCAAAACCTCCCAAAATCCAAAATCAAAACACATACTTGTATCAGGTCTCACATCTGAGAATTAAAAAAACAAAGAAACAAAAAAAACAACAACGTGACAGAGATTTATCAAGCTAAATGGCAGCTGACTGGCCAACATTTGTTGCCAGGGTGGACCGCGGCGTTTCAGCATGCCATAGTCACCGAGGCACGGGTAAGGGTACGGAGGAAACTGTACCAAGGGCCTGAAGGCAGATACTTAGGTGACAGAATGAACTGCGGGGTTAGTGAACCCAAAATAAATAAGGTCGAGACCCTCCAAAACTGGCCTAAATCTATGGTTAATCAGAAAAGTGGGCGTGTCATCTGCAATGCAGAACGTGGTGGGTGGTCCCGTAACAAAATATGGATGAGAAACGCAAAGGGGAGAGATGCGTGCGTCAGCCAATGGTTCCGTCCCTACTTTGGTTTCTCAGTACCGTGTCAGGCAGGGGTGTCACAGGGTCATGTGGATGCCCTGTCACGCACCCATGTGGAGTGACAAGTGTTCAACCCCACAGGTTTGACCAGAGGGAGGGGGTATGTAAGGCAGTTACTGGTGGTACCTGTAGGGGTCACTGTATGTTTCTTCCAGGATGTGCACGGAGGCGTATTTAGGTCATGAGAGAACATTGCAGTCACAGGCATAACTGGTTGCAGTCCATTTAATTCCTGGCAGGGATTTGCATGTGGCCTAAGGCCACAGGTTTGTTTGTAAAAACCCCCGCAGCAGAGCATTGGGTGTGTCAGTATCAGAGTGGAGTTTGCAGGGTGTAGAGCAGACAGCCCTGCAAGAGCACAGCCTGTGTGAGAGTTAAGGCCCTTTTACATTTAGCGATGCACCAACGATCCGACCCGGTCAGGATCGCTGGTGCATCGCTAAATGATCGCTAGTGAGCTTTCATACAGAAAGATCTCACAGCGATGCAGCAGCGATGCAGCGCACGATACTCACCTTTCACACACAGCGATCCTGACGTCCTCCCGCCCGCCTCCACGCGTCGCTCGTCGTCACAGCAGGAAGTCTCAGCAGGAAGCGCCCGACGAGAAATGGAGCCGGACATTCTCGTGCGATCAGCGATGGACAGCGGGGGAGCCGGTCGGAGGTAAGTATCACACATAGCGATATCGCTAGCAATATCGCTATAACGTCACAAAACCAGTGACGTTTTAGCGATATTGCTAGCGATATCGCTTAGTGTAAAACCCCCTTTAGGGTACCGTTACACTTAGCGATGCACCAGCGATCCTGACAACGATATGGATCGCTGGTGCATCGCTAAGTGGTCGCTAGTGAGCTGCCACACAGGCAGATCTCACCAGCGACATAGCAGTGGTCGGGGGTCGCTACTTACCTGTCAGACGCGGCGATGAAGATATCCTCCCGCCTGCGTCCACGCGTCGCTCGTCTCCACAGCAGGAAGCCCAGCAGGAAGCGCCCGACGAGAAATGATCCAGGACGTTCTCGCGCGATCAGCGACAGGCAGCGGGGGAGCCGGTCGGAGGTAAGTATCACATGTAGCGATATCACTAGCAATATCGCTGCTGCGTCACAAAACCAGTGACGTTACAGCGAAATTGCTAGCGATATCGCTATGTGTAACGGGCCCTTAAGGCTGGGGTCAGACTTGCAAGAAACTCTGACGAGTCTCGCACGTCAATACCTGACACTGCAGCCGCCACTCGGATAGGAGCGTTCAGCTGCGTAGAAATACAATTTCTCGCAAGTCTGACTCTGGCCTAACACAGAGTCCAGCAGAGCGAACTACTGGCACCCACAACTTACACAGCGGTGCAGTCGCCCCCGGCAACTGGTCTAGAAGGTGGACTGGCATGTATATTGGCTGTAATCCAGATGATATGTTTTCCGGCTGCGATCCAGAGGATACTGAGTACTATGTAGTGCTGTGAATTGGACGTTAATGCTATGCACTTGTGTGAATTGGATATTAATGCTGTGAAGTAACCGCATTAAAGAGATTTTGTGTTGTAACTTTGATGGGTCTCTGCCTTATCACTGCATAAGTGTGCTACCGCGGCACTACAGTATATTAGAAAATCGTTTAGCTTATCACACTAAATAGATAGGAATTTAGGAGGAAAATTACTTGGGACTTCGAAACACCCCTTTAAAGGTGGTGGCTTTAGTTCATCTTGGAAGCCATGGTGACTGGTTCCCTTTAAAGTCGTTAGCTGGATTAGATAATTATTTATACAATCCCTCATAAAGGTAAAATAGATTAAATCCTTTTGTAAACAATTTTAATATTGTTTCTAATTATCTTCCATAAATCTCTGAACAGCAAAATGTAATCTCCTACAGATTTGTTTGCCTCTCCTAAGCAGAGCTATGTGTCTTTATTTACAGACAACAAACCAACCATGCGCAGTCCGATAGCGCAGTCAGTCATACTTCTTAGCATCTTTTTGTTGCTTCTATGTAAAAAACAAAAAATAAGTGAAACTTTAGATAAATATAGAACTCTTCTTCTTTTAGTTTTAAAGGCCAAAATCTCCTTGAAGATTTCCAACCTTTTTAAAGAATAGCCATTGCCAGCTACAATGCCACAATTTAAAATTGTGCAGCACTGGTATAATCCAACCTGGCTGCTATAAATGCCAACTACCAAGACCCTTCTTCTTAAAGGGGTTATTTGCTGTGAATAATACATAATTGTTTGAAGAGTCCTTTGACAAAAAGTAGGTCATGAATTCCTTCTGCTGGGACCCACAGTAATTTGTTGCAATCTGTGGGGAAACCTGGAAGTAAGTGTTTAATATCCCTGCAGCACCCCCACAGGGGAAGTGAAGCATTACACAGTGACCATTCAAGTGAACAGGCTTTCTGTGTAATGCAGGAAAGGACATGTCCTCCAGAGCTCCCGATCCTCTTTATAACATTTTTTATGTATAAAATATAAGAACTTCCAATATGAAAAAGTGCTTTCTTAACTGAACAACTACCCTGATTCTTTTTTTATTTAACATTAAAAAAAATGTTTTAAGGTTTTCTTATTTGAGCTATTTGAGGCTTTGGGTGGATAACTGTAGAATCTTTTGTCCAGGACAATATATTTCCCCAGTTCTGATAAACATTTTCCTACATTGCTGTGGAAGACATTACAGGCATTTGTAAACTGTACTTTTATACACTGCTCAAAAAAATAAAGGGAACACTCAAATTACACATCCTAGATCTGAATGAATTAAATATTCTCATTGAATACTTTGTTCTGTACAAAGCTAAATGTGCTGAAAACAAAATCACACAAAAATCATCAATGGAAATCAAATTTATTAACCAATGGAGGCCTGGATTTGGACTCACACACAAAATTAAAGTGGAACGTAATGTCCTTAAAACAAGTCAAAATGAGGCTCAGTATTGTGTGTGGCCCCCACATGCCTATATGACCTCCCTACTGTACAACACCTGGGCATGGTCCTGATGTGGCGGCGGATGGTCTCCTGTGGGATTTCCTCCCAGACCTGGACTAAAGCATCCGCCAACTCCTTGACAGTCTGTGGTGCAACGTGACATTGGTGGATGGAGCAAGACATGATGTCCCAGATGTGCTCAATCGGATTCAGGTCTGGGGAACGGGCAGGTCAGTCCATAGCTTCAATGCCTTCATCTTGCAGGAACTGCTGACAAACTCCAGCCACATGAGGTCTGGCATTGTCCTGTATTAGGAGGAACCCAGGGCCAACCGCACCAGCATATGGACTCACAAGGGGTCTGAGGATCTCATCTTGGTACCTAATGGCAGTCAGGCTACCTCTGGCGAGCACATGGTGGGCTGTGCGGCCCTCCAAAGAAATGCCACCTCACACCATTACTGACTCATTGCCAAATCAGTCATGCTGATGTGTGTTCTGTGGCAAATGCCAGGCGTCCTGCACGATGTTGGGCTGTGAGCACAACCCCCATCTGTGGACATCGGGCCCTCAGACCATCCTCAAGGAGTCAATTTCTAACCATTTGTGCAGTCAGACACATGCACATTTGTGGCCTGCTGGAGTTCATTTTGCAGGGCTCTGGCAGTGCTCCTCCTGTTCCTCCTTGCACAAAGGCGGAGTGCTGTTGGGTTGTTGCCCTCCTACGGCCCCCTCCACATCCCCTGGTGTACTGGCCTGTCTCCTGGTAATGCCTCCAGCCTCTGGACACTACACTGACAGACAAAGCAAAACTCCTTGCCACAGCTTGCATTGATGTGCCATCCTGGATGAGCTGCACTACCTGAGCCACTTGTGTGGGTTTTAAAGTCCGTCTCATGCTACCACAAGTGTGAAAGCACAACCAACATTCAAAAGTGACCAAAACATCAGCCAGAAAGCATTGGTACTGAGATGTGGTCTGTGGTCCCCAATTGCAGAACCACTCCTTTATTGAATGTGACTTGATAATTGCCAATAATTTCCACCTGTTGTCTATTCCATTTGCACAACAGCCTGTGAAATTGATTGTCAATCAGTGTTGCTTCCTAAGTGGTCAGTTTGATTTCACAGAAGTTTGATTTTCTTGGAGTTATATTCTGTTGTTTAAGTGTTCCCTTTATTTTTTTGAGCAGTGTATTTGGGGCTTACTGTTCCCTTAAATCTTGGTGATGAAATTGTTATACGAACGACAGCAAACAATTAAGAAAACCTTATTGAGTACAGCCAGAGAAAAATGTCATATAATTTATGTTAGTCTACAAGAATTCAGCTAGAATATCTACTTAATGCATTACTCTTTCACATGTAAATAATTGAGCAGCGTAAAATCCGCAAAAAAGCAAGCAAATGTTCATAAAAGATAGATATTAGCAGGAGCTTTCCAAGTTAGTTCTCTGCCTTCCTTCCAAGCAAGTGGCAGATGGCTGTACAAGTTTATCTGCTTTGTAATTCTCGCTCATTTAATAATTTACCTTTGGTTGCTTCCAGGGGTTGGTCTGCATGAGGTTAACTCTGCTCCTTCTGGAGGTAAAGTGTCTATACTCAAAGTACAACAAGACCATATGTTTCTCCAGTTCATTTGAGGCCTAAGCACAAAGAAAGGTGAGTGCTTGGTATAGGGTCACATCTGAAAAAAGTCACATTGTTATTGGCAGATGGGCTCACACACATTGATATATGCAAAGTACCTACAGTACATTACATTTTTGCATATGTAGCAATACTGAAATTCATGTATATAATGTTTGCAGAGCGCTCTTACATAGTGTAGCACTACCTATGGTATTAATTGTATGTTCAGGTGCAACTTTTTCACGTTACACCATCAAACATAAATTTATTTAAATGGGATTTTATGTGATATACCAACACAAAGTAGCAAGTATTTGTGAAATGTAAAGGAAATGATGGGTTTCTAAATATTTTAAAAATATAAATCTGAAAATTGTGAGGTGCATTTGTATTTAGCCTACCTGAGTCAATACTTTGTAGGACCACCCTTTGCTGCCTTCATTGCTGCAAATATTTTGGAATATGTCTGTCACAATCTCCACTCTCTTCCTCTCTGATATGTGTCTTTGTGTATTGGTTGTGCTGGGTCTGTGCTGCAATCATCTGTGTTCACTTTCCTTGATTTGTCTTCAACTTAAGCAGGCTAGCTCCTCCGACCAGTGTCAATCGTACACTTGCTGTCACCTGTGTAAGACTGATCCCTCTGTGCTCTGTGCCTGACCCAGCTGGACTTGTTTCTCTTCCCGGACGCAGACACTTTGCTTGTGATCTGACTTCTCTTGTGCCTGCTCCCTGTAAACTGTTTTGTCCATCTGGCTTTCCTGACCTTGGCTTGTGAATTGGATTTCGTCTCTGACTTTCCCTTGTTGTATTGCGCAATTTTCTGGACCTGACTTCAGATTGTTTGACCTCCCGTTACTTATTCTGAAAATAGTATATATTTTTATTTTCTGTTATTGTAGTCTTTTTCTCCACTTCTGGGACTACTATTTATTATAGTGATTCGCGTCACAATGTCTCTACCAACTTCGCACATCTAGAGGCTGCCATTCTTCTTTGCCACATCGCTCTAGCTCAGTGAGATTGGAAGGAGGCGTCTGTGAACAGCAATATTCAAATCTTCAGATTCTCAATTTGATTCAGGTCTGGAATGTGACTGGACCATTCACACACTTGAATTAGCTTTGACATTGTAGTTCTGGCAGTATGTCTAGGGTCATTGTCCTTATGGAAGGTGAACCTACGTGTCAGTCACAAGTCTTTTGCAGCTACTTACAGGTTTTCCTCCAGGATTGCCCTGTATTTAGCTACATCCATCTTCTCGTCAACTCTGACCAGCTTTCCCTATACTTGCTGAAGAAAAGCATCCCCACAGCATGATGCTGCCACCGCTATGTATGATTGTGGTGATGGTGTTTTCTGGATGACGTTCAATGTCAGTTTACTGCCACACACTTTTGCACTTAACCCAAAAGGTTGTACTTTGGTCTCATCTGACCAGAGCACCTTCTTCCACTATATAGCTGTGTCCACTAGCTTGGGTTATTTTTTATTTTTTTACAACCTATCCTTGCTTTATTCTTCTTCAAAACTTGATCCTTGACACGTCGGGTGTGTTCCTTGATTTTCATGATGCTGCTTGATTCCTAATATTCTCAAACAAACCTCTGAGGCCTTCACAGAACAACTGTTGTTGTACTGAGAATAAATGACACACAGGTGGTCTTAATTTAGTAATTATGTGACTTCTGTGCTGCATGCAAATGTTCATGTCACAATTCCACCCCTCAATGTGTCTGGGATGTAGTAGATGCAGTTCTTTGATTGACAGCTCAGTGTCCAGTCTGGTGCAGGAACATGCTGAGCTGTCAGTGTTTTGATTGACAGCTCGGCCATCCAGTTTGAGACTGTGATGTGATGGCTGTCCCCAGGTGTTCATTGTCCAAGGTGACCTCTGCCAGATGTAGCTTCAGCTAAGTGTGATTGGTTTTCTCTGTGCCTAGTGTTTTGCTTGATGATCTTTCGCTGCCTGACCTTGGACCTCGTTCTGACCATCTGTCTCCTTAACCTATTTGTTCTGACCCGCTAACTTCCTCGTATTGTGACCTCGGACTGTTACCTGACTACACCTTTGTCTCTTCCTTCTATTTATGATGTACCCTCCTGGCTTTTGACCTTGGACTCCTTGGCTATGGCGACTCGTGGCATGTCCATGAAAAGTGAATTAGCATCACAGCTCATCGCAATTTTCAGATTTCTATTTTTTAAATATTTAGAAAAACATGTATCATTTCCTTTACACTTCACAAATATTTGCTACTTCATGTTGGTATATCAGGTTAAATCCCAATATCATACATTTAAACTTGTGGGTGTAATGTGGAAAAGCTCACGGGGGGGTGTAAATACTCCTGAGATACTGAAAATCTCCAGTGTACATTAACCTGTACATTAATTTAGTACCAGAGGTATTGATGACCAATTTGTAAATTTTCTGCAGTTATAAAGTAATAATAAAATATTGCTTGGAGAAAAGGCTTAGCCTGCAAAATTGACAATTTGAGACTTTAAGTTAGAATTTTTCAAGTATACTGCTTTGAGCTCTAATTCCTTCTTGATATGAATGGGTGAAGCTTAATCGTTATTAAATAATTGGTAATAATAAAGAAATATACAGACAATGCACTCACTACTCACACTAACCTGATCAGCTTCTATGAGGATGTAAGCTCTCAAATGGACCAAGGAGAGTCATTGGATGTCATTTATCTCGACTTCTCTAAATCATTTGACACTGTCCCACATAAAAGATTGGTAAGTAAGATGAGAAAGCTTGGGCTAGGGGAAAACATGTGTAGATGGGTAGGTAGCTGGATTAGTGATAGAAAGCAAAGAGTGGTTATTAATGGTGCATATTCAGATTGGGCCAGGGTTACTAGTGGGGTACCACAGGGTTCTGTATTGGGCCCCCTACTATTTAATATATTCATTAATGATCTAGTGGATGGCTTACACAGTAAAATATCAGTATTTGCAGATAATACAAAACTATGTAAGGTAGTTACCACAAAGGAGGACAGTTTGCAACTACAGACAGATTTGAGTAAATTGGAGAATTGGGCTGAAAAATGGCAAATAAGGTTTAACACAGATAAGTATAAGGTTATGCACATGAGAAGGAGAAACAGATGCTACAATTACTTACTAAATGGGAAACTGCTGGGGAAATCAGACATGGAAAAAACTTAGGCATCTTAGTCAATAAGAAGCTAAATTGGAGTGCCCAGTGTCAGGCAGCTGCCACCAAAGCAAATAGGGTCATGGGATGCATTAGAAGAGGTCTGGGGGACACGAGATGAAAACATAATTCTCTCTCTGTACAAATCACTCGTCAGACCACACTTGGAGTATTGTGTGCAATTTTGGACACCAGTGCTCAAGAAAGACATTACTGAACTTGAAAGGGTTCAAAGGCGGGCTACTAAAATGATAAATGGAGTTGGTTCACTACAATACCCAGAAAGGTTATCAAAATTAGGTCTATTTACTCTAGAAAAGAGAAGACTTAGGGGAGATTTAATATATATGTACAAGTATATCAGAGGGCAATACAGAGATCTCTCCAATGAACTGTTTGTACCAAGGACTGTGACAAGAACAAGGGAGCATTCTCTTCATTTGGAGGAAAGACAATTTCTGCACCAGCATAGAAGAGGGTTCTTCACGGTAAGAGCAGTGAGGCTCTGGAATTCTCTTCCTGAGGAAGTGGTGATGGCCCACTCTCTGAATGAATTTAAGAAAGGAATGGATGCTTTTCTTGTGAGTAACAGTATAGAAGGTTACGAATAACATAATATTAAAGGTAGATGGTTGACCCAGCTTAGGAGTCGGGAAGGAATTTTTTTCCCTATGGAGAAAATTGGCTTCTACTCTGTGGGTTTTTTGCCTTCCCCAGGATCAACAATGCAGAACAGCTGCACTAAAAATAGGTTGAACTAGATGGACATAAGGTCTTCCTTCAGCCTTCAAAACTATGTTACTATGTTACTTTGATGGTTAGGCCACGTTTACACGTTCAGTATTTGGTCAGTATTTTACTCAGTATCTCTAAGCCAAAACCAGAAGTGGAACAATCAGAGAAATAGTACTGTATAATAGAAACACATAACCATTTCTGTATTTATCAGACACTCCTGACTTAAGCTTTCCAAATACTGAAGATGTGAATGTAGCCTTAAGCCCCCGTCACACATAACGATGTCCCAGCGATCCCACCAACGATCCGACATGGATGGGATCGCTGGGACATTGTTAGGCTGATTGCTGGTGAGCTGTCACATAGACAGCCCCAGCGATCAGGACCAGTGACGCTGGACGCTGGTTTCCAAGGTAAACATCGGGTATCTAGGAGCAGTGCGACTCCTGGATACCCGCTGTTTACCTTGGAAACCAGCGTACAGCGTCGCTGATCGCTGGTCTCTCGCTGCCACACGCAGCGATGCGTGCTGGGCAGCGGGAGACCAGCGATTGAAAAACGGCCCTGGCCGCTCGAGCACGATCAGTGACAACCGGCAGGGGGGCCGGTCGCTGATCCCCTTTACACACAGCGATCTCGCTGGCGAGAACGCTGATGTGTCACAAAATCAGCGATCTCGCTAGCTAGATCGCTGTGTGTGACGGGGCCCTTAGTCAGAGAGTGATAAACAGACAAACATATACTCCTCATCTTAACATATAGGGTGAGGTGCGGACTGCACTGCTCACTTTCACAAGTCCCTTGTCTCAATGAGTTTCATTGTCCACATCAAAAACAACTCAGCAGGAGAATTAAATATCTTTTAGCCTATATTATACTCAGTGAGACTAGACACTAAACCCCTAAAAACATAAATGATTACTACTATATTTAATTTTGTAGCAGAGCTCCTAACACTAACTCTCTAGCTGCCAACATCTAGCTCCTGCCTGCATGCTGCATTATACAGCATGCAGGCAGGATGAACCTTCAGCATCCGGCATTAATGAACAGGTGCATCTCACAAAATTAGAATATCATCAAAAAATTAATTTATTTCAGTTCTTCAATACAAAAAGTGAAACTCATATATTATATAGAGTCATTACAAACAGAGTGATCTATTTCAAGTGTTTATTTCTGTTAATGTTGAGGATTATGGCTTACAGCCAATGAAAACCCAATAGTCATTAACTCAGTAAATTAGAATACTATAACACCAGCTTAAAAAATTATTTTAAAATCCGAAATGTTGTCCTACTGAAATGTATGTTCAGTAAATGCACTCAGTACTTGGTTGGGGCTCCTTTTTCATCAATTACTGCATCAATGCTGCGTGGCATGGAGGCGATCAGCCTGTGGCACTGATGAGGTATTTTGTAAGTCCAGGTTTCTTTGACAATAACCCATAGATTCTCTTTGGGGTTAAGGTCAGGCGAGTTTGCTGGCCAATCAAGCACAGTGATACTGTTGTTTTTAAACCAGGTATTGGTACTTTTGGCAGTGTGGACAGGTGCCAAGTCCTGCTGGAGAATTAAATTTCCATCTCCATAAAGCTTGTCGGCAGAGGGAAGCATGAACTGTTCTAAAATTTCCTGGTAGATGGCTACACTGACTTTGGTCTTGATAAAATACAGTGTACCTATACCAGCAGATGACATGTCTCCCCAAACCATCACTGATTGTGGAAACTTCACACTAGACCTCAAGCAGCTTGAATTGTCTCTCTCCACACTCTTCCTCCAGACTCCGGGACCTTGATTTCCAGAAGTATCCAATAAGGACAGTTTAATTTCCTTATCACTAAAAAAACAAACAAATCAAATCCGACTGGGCGTGAGATTTATATACATCTCATGCACTTTGCTGGAACTGTAAGAGCACAAAAATAGGCAGCAGAAAAAATGCAGTAAATACTCACCGTGAGACCGATACGAGCCCACGTTATACCCTGCAATACATAAATTTTGCTGTGTATTGTTACACACAAGTGCTTGGATGCAGTGACACAGACGCACAGAGCAGAGGTTAACTGTTATTTAATTGTTCAACAGCAATAAACACCTTGCAGGGAAATAACAAGGAAAAAGGGATGCAAACTAAACTGTATAACGGTTGTCTAAAAGAACCCAATGGAGATGAGTTGCCAAAAACCAGGGAGATGCCCCAGCTCCGGTTCCCAACTTCGATGGAGAAGAGGGAGAGTCCGTTTTGCGCTTGACCCCAGTGATTCGCCACCCCCCCGGGAGGTGAACCCTGAGCCACCGATGCTGGAATTCGTTGAAGTGGCAGACCCACTGGGTCAGAGCATCCCTTTACCACCCACAAATCAGCCTAAATTATACTGATCAGAGCAAACAACAGCTGGAGTGCCTCCCATCCACTACGAGCAAGATCAGTATATTTGGCAAAAAATTATCCAAGAAGTTGAGAATTGTGAACATCTGGTGAAAGAGCTCTTGTCATTCTCTTTCTCTGCGCGCCGCGGCCTATTGCTCTCCTCTGTGCAGCCGCGGTCCGCACCTGCACAGCACTCTGGCGGTAAGCCTGCTTGAGTTTCCATGCAACCCCTTTTAACCCGTCTCCCCTGGCTATGCCCCCTTCTCCCAGGTTACTGTCTCGCTTCGTCTGCAATCTCATTCCCTCCAGCAACAGGAGGTTCGGCCCCAGCAGTTCCGGACCTGGTGCTTCAGTTGATTTGCAAAACAGAGGAGGAAAAACTATGCAATAGATTACATAGTCCAATATTGCAAGTTGGTCTCATCACTATTCTTCCCCTTTAACTTTGAATGCTGACTTGAAGGACCTTTGTTAACTATAAAAAGGATAGATACATCCATATACAGATATACCTCCAGAGATCCAAACAACCAGAGACTCTTTACAGGACAGCAACCAAGACATTATGGCTCCTTCACGAGGGACACAGATTTGGCATTCTACAGGATGCCAGCTTAAGGGACCACAGCCCCTCCTGGAAGAATACCAATCTGCTCCATTACCCATCGTGAATCTATGGATATGTTTTGGGTAGTCAGGATTTGGATGCACCGGTCACCTGAGCCTCATAGATATGTTTGATGGGGGACCAGGAATGGGACCCGTCGGGTTGCCAGGCTCCATGGAGACGTTTTTAGAAGCCAGGTTGTGACCCTCTTGTCTTCCTAAGCTTGTCGTTACCTCCTCTCTGTGCTTGTCATAGGTGGTGGTAGTCGGCCCTGGAAGCTCTGTAGTCACAGCTGCTCTTATTCGGGCAAGTCAGTGGAAGGGTGAGATTCTGTAATGTGCACCAGCTTGGGTATTTTGCTGGGACTGTTCTATGTGTTATTTGCCTGTTTTGTGGTTCAATAAAGTATTGCCACACTTTTTTACCTTCACCCTGAATTGTCAGAGTAGTAGTATGCCCACGTTAAAAGGAGAGTGGGTGTTCGGTGGGATGACCCATGGTCCATGCAGTTGCGGCTAGCGGACCAGGGCACCCACTGACCTCCCTCCGTGTCTCTACAATAATATAATAAATTAAGAACACATGAGACATGCACAAAAAATGAACAGGTCAGTAAGAAACTGTTCACGCCACCCAAAGACTACGACACAGAAAAAACACACAGTATGACAAACGTGCATGAATTCTCTGTTGTAAAATATATGTAACAGTAAGCAGCAAGTGCTAGTAAAAGATGATAATAAACACAGGGTATTTAGTTGATACGTTTTTTGCAAAAAATGTATACTAAGCCACTCCACAACGTCACAGTAACCCTTCACGGAGCAGTCCTATCTAATGTATTTAAAACCTGATCATGTGAACAATACCTACATGAGCAGGATTCAGAAAGGTGCTGCACGGTATGGGCACACTGGGCAAAATGGCTCCTTATGTGCATGTCCCACAAGTGAGAGGCGGGGATCTCCCAAAGCTTGCATAAGCAAGAAATTAATAGATTAACAACACATGAGACATGCACAAAAAATGAACAAGTCAGTAAGAAACTGTTCACACCACCCAAAGACTAAGACACAGAAAAAACACACAGTGTGACAAACGTGCATGTGTCTTAATAATATAATAATAAGACTGTGTTTTCTCAGTGATGCAATCTGGGCACAATATATGAAGTACTGAAATTACATATGTGCTTTTTTCTACAGTAAATGGTTAAACAACAGGATGAGGATGTGGCTATTTCTAAAGTGTCAATCTACTAGGAGTGGAAATAGATGCTTGTAAAGGGTTAATCTACTATTGCAGACAGCTGTTTCTAAAGAGATAATCTAAGTCTGTCACTACATACACACAAATTTCGTAACAACAACATACTGGACAGATGTGACAGGTTTCACCACTATAGCTGCTTCTTCTAGCCACTTCTTCCCACTGCTGCTCATTGTACCCAGGAATCTAGCTGTAATAATTATGAAGGTACTATGGAATCTGATTGCGTGGGATAAAACAAAACTGAGACCTAAGTTGAGACAAATTAACTGTATTAACAAAGGAAAGAGTATAACACAAACTAACAAAGTAATTCCAGAAATTAAAGTGAAGTGCAAACAGCACAAATGGAAATTTTTCGGAAACCGCTAATACAAGCAAGTCCAGAATTTATATGCGGCAAGAGTGCGACCTGCACTTATACGTGGTAGTCCAAGAATATGCTAACAGTGAAGCTGACACTTTTCATGGAAGTCCAGAAATATGCAGATGGTGAACAACAAGGAGAAAGTTTCACAGTGTGTACATCTTTTAGGGCTAAAAAAGTCCTGCTAAAGTCCAGCCCCGCAGGCTGAACAGAAATAGTTCCAGGAGTAAATACTCAGCTAATAATAAAGACAAAGTCTTATGGACCACAGCAGTTCCAGAGATGTGTAGCTCCTCTCTTTAGAAGTCTGGACAACAGGTAAGCACAGCCAAGATCAGGAAGCAGTGCCGAGAACTGAAGGCAGCTTGAAGTGATGAGGCAGAGCACAGAGTAAAGGAGCAGCAGGTGGAACACCAGAAGCAAGTCAGAGGGAAGCTCAGAAGCCACCAGCAACAAAATACTCAGGCAAGGAGTCTTTCCTGACCCAGATTTAAATAACAGGACTGACAGTAAGTTCAAGGACAGGGTGTCATGATCAAGGTTGGATTATGACAGATTTTGCACAAGTAACCTTTTTTTTCCCTTTAAGCTGTTTGCTTAAAGTTAGTTTTGCCCCCGGTGGCCATTAGGGTCATTACACTGTGGTGGTTTTAGTTCTAGTTTTGCCCCGGTGGCCGTTAGGGTCGTTGCACTCTGGTTACTTTAGTTTAGTTGCCCCCGGTGGCCGTTAGTGTTACTGCACGTGATTATGAAGCAGGTGTGATTCCCTGGCTCCTACCTATAAAGGAGTTGCAAGTGGTCTCACTCACTGTTGGTGTTTATTGCTCATTTCCAACCAAGTCTGGTGAAGGAAGGAACTACAGAGAGGAGTTCCTGGCAGCTCAGGGGAGCTCTGGTGTAATAGCTTCAGGCAGAAGCTGAATTCAGGTGTCGAGCTTCAGGGTTGAAGCTGAACTTTGGTGTTGTACTCTGTTGCTGGGAGCAATAGCAACAGTGCAAAGCTAAGTGGTGTTTTTCCCTGTTTGTGCTTTCCTTGTGTGTGTATTAGTGCAGTGGTGGGATTAGTTTCTGCACCGTCCAGTTCACTAGAAAGGGATAGGTGCAGGGCGAGCTAGGGATTTGAGGTATCCAGCTCGTCACCAGGTGCGGAACCTGCCTAGGGATCGTCAGGAGTGTAGGAACACTGACTAAGGAGAGTGCAGGAGGTCTCCACGTCCCCGTTCCCTATTGCAGGGCCCTCCATTGTAACGGTTTCCCCGGCGTTTCCCTTAACTCTGCTTAAATTCGCCCTGCTGGAGGCGGTGTATCCAGGTTCACGGGTGTTAGAGAAATTCGCCCTGCTGGAGGCGGTGTATCCAGTCACATGTGACATTACACAGGGTGAAGTACCAGACTCCATCTTGGACGAGGGCAAAAACAGGCTCCATCAAACATCCAGAACCCTTACACCATCTTACATTGCTTCATGTATTAACTGCAAAGAGACACCAGACTTCAGACAACTTAAGGTTCTCTCTCTCTTAAAATGTCAGATCAATTACACTAAATTGGCAAGGAAACTTTTTACTTTAATTATATATATTTAATAAAAGGTGTTGTGTCCCACGAATGGAAACAACCTGTAATGTATATTTCTCTGTGTTTAGTTCTTCCTCCGATCAGCAAAATTCCCTGTTGTTGCTAGGTAGAATTAGACTGTGTGAAAATTGTCCCTATGTCCCTCCTGTAGTTGGGCTCTGTATTAGGTTGCTCCTCCCTTCTTCTTCAGTTTAGCCTACAGCAGCCATTACTCAAGATGCATGTGTACTCCCCTGTAAAGATTACTCCTTTTTACCTACTATTCTTTGTAAACTAATACAAGATTTTGGAAGAAAACAGCATCGTTTCTCCTGGTCTTTCTACAGTTGCAAAATAGAGTGAGCAAATGATGGGGCCCAAACTGTCTAGATAGGACAGGACAGAAAAGATACTGTCTGCAATCACGCAAAAACCCTAAAAAATCCAACACATCTGATATACAAAAACACTGAGGCCACACGACCTCTCCCCCGCTAGATCAGCATTCTGGTGTGAACTGGAAGCAAAGTAAAAAATACTAATATAACAGGGGATTAGCAATACTGAACAAAATGACATAAGCTGTGACATATGAGCGGGGTCCAGCACAAATCCTAGCAGGGAAAAATGCTGAACCCACACAGCAAAGCAAAAAGCAGAGAAAGGCAAAAACTATATCAAATACAAAAGATTCCAGCAAACAAATAACTTATCTGAATGATGCAAGACCAAGGAGGGGAAAAAGCAGACTTCACGATGCACAGGAAGACAAACAAATCACCAGCAGCAACTGAAGGAAGCTTGCTCACTTAAATCCTCCCAGTCAGTAACCCCTGACTTCCAAACATCGTCTTCAGGTGATAGACTTCTGTCAATACGACCAGCTCCACTACCCACGGCAACCTCTAGAGGGATCCCAGACTCAGAAGTCAGATCAAGAGAGTTCACAACTGTGTCCCTTTATCTCATGAAGTTTCTTAGACGGTGATATGTACTCTTTATTTTGTTGTGAGAGAGGTAAGCAGATGGGAAAACCACCACTGCCAACCAGTTGCTTTCTGTTCAATCCATGCTGACTTAAAGGTTACTATGTTAAGAAACACTCAAGTACTGAACCATCTTCTGGAAATATGTACAGATCTTCACATTAAGCTGTTTCACAGACTGCTGTACTGAGACTTTGACACTATAATGGCACCACACTGCCCAGTCAGGTGTTCACCCTGCAGAAGACATTGACATGACATGCATGACATTGCAAGCATATACAGAAGAACCATAGAATTATAGATTTGGAAGGGATCTCCTGGGTCATCTGGTCCAACCCCCTGCTCAAAGTAGGTTTCACTAAATCATCCCAGACAGATGTCTGTCCAGCCTCTGTTTGAAGACTTTCATGGATGGAGAACTCCCCACCTCTCGTGGCAGCCTGTTCCACTCATTGATCACCCTAACTGTCAAAAAGTTTTTTCTAATATCTAATCTGTGTCTCCTCCCATTCAGTTTCATCCCATTGCTTCTAGTCTTTCCTTGCGCAAATGAGAATAAAGATGATCCTTCTACAATGTGACAGCCCTTTAGATATTTGTAGACAGCCATTAAGTCTTCTCTCAGTCTTCTTTTTTGCAAGCTAAACATTCCCAAATACTGTAACCGTTCCTCATAGGACATGGTTTGAGGACCGGTCACCATTCTGGTTGCTCTTCTCTGAACTTGCTCCAGTTTGCTGATGTCTTTTTTAAAATGTGGTGCCCAAAACTGGACACAGTATTCCAGATGAGGTCTGACCAAAGAGGAGTAGAGGGCAATAATGACTTCACGTGACCTAGACAGTATGCTTCTGTTAATACATACCATAATTGTTTTTGCCTTTTTTGATGCTGCACCACACTGTTGACTCATGTGCAGTCTGTGATCTATTTGTATACCCAAGTCTTTTTCACATATGCTGTTGCTTAGCCCTATTCCTCCCATTCTGTAAAAGCTTTTTTTCATTTTTATTGCCGAGATGTAGTACTTTGCATTTTTCCCTGTTAAAACCATTCTGTTAGTTGCTGCCCACAGCTCCAGTTTAGTTATACCTTTTTGAATCCTCTCTCTCTTCTCTAGTATTAGCTATCCCTCCTAGCTTTGTGCCATCAGCAAATTTAATCAGTTTACCCTCAATTCATTCATCTAAATCATTGCTAAAGATGTTGAAAAATACTGGGCCCAATACTGAGCCCTGCGGTACCCCACTTGTGACATTCTTCCAACTGAATGTGCAGCCATTTACAACCACTCTTTGGGACCGATCACTAAGACTACTTTCACACTTGCATTGATTAGAGCTGCGCACGGCCACCGCTAAGCTCTGCCCACGGCCACGCCTCCTCCGGTCAGCTCCGCCTATGGGCGTATGACTCTGCATGCGACCTGCGTACCCTATCTTTAGCATTGGGTACACAGGCCGTGTGCAGGTATGCGTTTGCCAGCGCATGCGTCCTTTTGACGGTGCGCCGAGAGCACAAAAATGCAACACGATGCGTTTGGCGCAGGTCGGCGCACCGTCAAAAGGATGCATGCACCGGCAAACGCATACCTGCGCACGGCCTGCGTACCCAATGCTAAAGATAGGGTACACAGGTTGCATGCAGCGTCATGCACCTATAGGCGGAGCTGACCAGAGGAGGCGTGGCCATGGGCGGAGCTTAGCGGCGGCCGTGCACAGCTCCAAGCAACGCAAGTGTGAAAGTAGCCTAAGCCAGTTATATATTTTAAGGAACAACCATTTAATGGCTGCATAGATTCTGTTCTTCTTTAAACTTGACTTAAAATGGGTTTCCCTTTGAATGTACATTATGGCATATGTCTAGGGAACCCCACCAGTTACTAGGGTGTAATAGTAACAGCACTAATAAAGACTTTTTTCCCTATCCAGTGCTAATGCTGACATCACATTTTGGAAGTACTACAAGTTAGCTCTGTGTTGTGATTTTGTGCAGAAAATATGCCAAAATGGCAACAGCTATTTGTTATAATAATTGGTGGTCAAACATCTACCAATCAGTAATTTATTTCTTGTCTTAGCAATATGCTCATATTTGTTGATTTTCGCAATGGTCTTTTGGGGGACATGTGAAAAACAGTCTCTGTTGCAACTTTCTATTAGTCTATAATGCCCCATCACATTTCTGCCACACCCCCTAAATGTGTGTTTGGTCGCCACCGAAACCTCCATGAAACCAGCTTTCTTTTGGGGTTGGGAGGTTCTTGCAGTGCCTAGTTAACTTACCAAATCCTCCACTAATCTACGAAGCCGCCCTTTTTTGCTGGAGCCTACCAGACACTCCACTAGGTTTCACAATTATGAATATGATGTTAAACAAAATAAGTATGCAGGACCATAATGGTATATGTGCAAAGTGTAAGATCACGCTGTGACCATTTCACAGACAAAACCCAATTAACCCCTTCACGACCCAGCCTATTTTGACCTTAATGACCTGGCCATTTTTTGCATTTCTGACCAGTGTCCCTTTATGAGGTAATAACTCAGGAACGCTTCAATGCATCCTAGCGATTCTGAGACTGTTTTTTCATGACATATTGGGCTTCATGTTAGTGGTAAATTTAGGTCGAAAATTTTTGCGTTTATTTGTGAAAATAAATGGAAATTTGGCGAAAATTTTGAAAATTTTGCAGTTTTCAAATTTTGAATTTTTATTCTGTTAAACCAGAGAGTTATGTGACACAAACTAGTTAATAAATAACATTTCCATCATGTCTACTTTACATCAGCACAATTTTGGAAACAAATTTTTTTTCTGTTAGGACGTTATAAGGGTTAAAAGTTGACCAGCGATTTCTCATTTTTACAACAAAATTTACAAAACCATTTTTTTTAGGGACCACCTCACATTTGAAGTCACTTTGAGGGGTCTATATGGCAGAAAATACCCAAAAGTGACACCATTCTCACCATTCTAAAAACTGCACCCCTCAAGCTACTCAAATCTACATTCAAGAAGATTATTAACCCTTCAGGTGCTTCACAGGAACTAAAGCAACATGGAAGGAAAAAATGGACATTTCAATTTTTCCAACAAAATTTTATTTTAGCATCAATTTTTTCATTTTCACCTGGGCAACAGGATAAAATGGATAATAAAATTTGCTGGGCAATTTCTCCTGAGTACACTGATACCTCATATGTGGCCATAAACCACTGTTTGGGCGCACGGCAGGGCCCAGAAGGGAAGGAGCGCCATTTGACTTTTGAATGGAAAATTATCTCCAATCATTAGCGGACACCATGTTGTGTTTGGAGAGCCCCTGTGTGCCTAAACATTGGAGTACCCCCACAATTGACCTCATTTTGGAAACTAGACACCCCAAGGAACTTATCTAGATGCATAGGGAGCACTTTGAACCCCCAGGTACTTCATAAATTGCTCTGTAAAATGAAAAAGTACTTTTATTTCACAAAATTTTCTTTTTGCCTATATTTTTTCATTTTTACATGGGCAACAGGATAAAATGGATCCTAAAATTTGTTTTGCAAGTTCTCCTGAGTACATAGATACCTCATATGTGGTCATAAACCACTGCTTGGGCGCACGGCAGGGCTCAGAAGGGAAGGAGCGCCATTTGACTTTTGAATGGAAAATAAGCTCCAATTGTTATCGGACACCATGTCGTGTTTGGAGAGCCCCTGTCTGCCGAAACATTGGAGTACCCCCACAAGTGACCACATTTTGGAAACTAGACACCCCAAGGAACTTATCTAGATGCATAGTGAGCACTTTGAACGCCCAGGTACTTCACAAATTGATCTGTAAAAATGAAAAAGTACTTTTTTTCACAAAAAATTTCTTTTTGCCTCAATTTTTTCATTTTCACATGGGCAACAGGATAAAATGGATCCTAAAATTTGTTGGGCAATTTCTCCTGAGTACACCGATACCTCATATGTGGTCATAAACCACTGTTTGGGCGCACGGCAGGGCCCTGAAGGGAAGGAGCGCCATTTGACTTTTGAAATGGAAAATTAGCTCCAATAGTTAGTGGACACCATGTCGTGTTTGGACTGCCCCTGTGTGCCTAAACATTGGAGTACCCCCACAAGTGACCCCATTTTGGAAACTAGACACCCCAAGGAACTTATCTAGCTAAAAGTGAGCACTTTGAACCCCCAGGTACTTCACAAATTAATCTGTAAAAATGAAAAAGTACTTTTTTTTCACAAAAAATGTATTTTTGCCTACATTTTTTCATTTTTACATGGGCAACAGGATAAAATGGATCCTAAAATTTGTTGGGCAATTTCTTCTGAGTACACCGATACCTCATATGTGGTCATAAACCACTGTTTGGGCGCACGGCAGGGCCCTGAAGGGAAGGAGTGTCATTTGACTTTTGGAATGGAAAATTAGCTCCAATAGTTAGTGGACACCATGTCGTGTTTGGACTGCCACTGTGTGCCTAAACATTGGAGTACCCCCACAAGTGACCCCATTTTGGAAACTAGACACCCCAAGGAACTTATCTAGATGCATAGTGATCACTTGTAACCCCCAGGTACTTCACAAATTGATCTGTAAAAATGAAAAAGTACTTTTTTTCACAAAAAATTTATTTTTGCCTACATTTTTTCATTTTTACATGGGCAACAGGAAAAAATGGATCCTAAAATTTGTTGGGTAATTTCTCCTGAGTACACCGATACCTCATATGTGGTCATAAACCACTGTTTGGGCGCACGGCAGGGCCCTGAAGGGAAGAAGCGCTGTTTGACTTTTTGAATGGAAAGTTAGCTCCAATCATTAGCGGACACCAGGTCGCTTATGGAAAGTATGTAGTGTACGTCAGGTTGGTGCGTGTGGTAGGGTATGCACCACACACACCAACCTGATGTACACTACGCCACACACACACACACCAACCTGACTTACGCTACACCACACATACCAACCTGACACTACAGTCATGGCCAAAAGTTTAGAGAATGACACAAATATTAATTTTTACAAATTCTACTGCTTCATTTTTTCTAATGGCAATTTGCATATACTCCAGAATGTTATAAAGAGTGATCAGCTTAACAGCAATTACTTGCAAAGTCAATATTTGCCTAGAAAATTAACTTTATCCCCCAAAACACATTTCAACATCATTGCAGTCCTGCCTTAAAAGGACCAGCTAACATCGTTTCAGTGATTGCTCCATTAACACAGGTGTGGGTGTTGATAAGGGCAGGGCTGGAGATCAATCTGTCATGATTAAGTAAGAATGACACCACTGGACACTTTAAAAGGAGGCTGGTGCTTAGCATCATTGTTTCTCTTCTGTTAACCATGGTTATCTCTAAAGAAACACGTGCAGTCATCATTGCACTGCACAAAAATGGCCTAGCAGGGAAGAGTATCGCAGCTAGAAAGATTGCACCTCAGTCAACAATCTATCGCATCATCAAGAACTTCAAGGAGAGAGGTTCCCTTGTTGCCAAAAAGGCTCCAGGGCGCCCAAGAAAGACCAGCAAGTACCAGGACCGTCTCTTAAAAGTGTTTCAGCTGCGGGATCGGGCTACCAGCAGTGCAGAGCTTGCTCAGGAATGGCAGCAGGCAGGTGTGAGTGCATCTGCACGCACTGTGAGGCGGAGACTCTTGGAGCAAGGCCTGGTCTCAAGGAGGGCAGCAAAGAAGCCACTTCTCTCCAGAAAAAACATCATGGACAGACTGATATTCTGCAAGAGGTACAGGGAGTGGACTGCTGAGGACTGGGGTAAAGTCATTTTCTCTGATGAATCCCCTTTTCAATTGTTTGGGACATCTGGAAAACGGCTTATTCTGAGAAGACCAGGTGAAAGCTACCACCAGTCTTGTCTCATGCCAACTGTCAAGCATCCTGAAACCATTCATGTGTGGGGTTGCTTCTCAGCCAAGGGAATGGGCTCTCTCTCAGTCTTGCCTAAAAACACAGCCATGAATAAAGAATGGTACCAGAATGTCCTCCAAGAGCAACTTCTCCCAACCGTCCAAGAGCAGTTTGGCGATCAACAATGCCTTTTTCAACATGATGGAGCACCTTGCCATAAAGCAAAGGTGATAACTAAATGGCTCAGGGAACAAAACATAGAGATTTTGGGACCATGGCCTGGAAACTCCCCAGATCTTAATCCCATTGAGAACTTGTGGTCAATCATCAAGAGACGGGTGGACAAACAAAAACCTTCAAATTCAGACAAAATAAAAGCATTGATTTTGAAAGAATGTACTGCTATCAGTCAGGATTTGATCCAGAAGTTGATTGAGAGCATGCCAGGGAGAATTGCTGAGGTCCTGAAGAAGAAGGGTCAACACTGCAAATATTGACTTGCTGCATTAACTCATTCTAACTGTCAATATAACCTTTTGTTACTCATAATATGATTGCAATTATATTTCTGTATGTGATAAAAACATCTGACAAACACACATAAAAACCAGAGGGCAGCAGATCATGTGAAAATATAATATTTGTGTCATTCTCTAAACATTTGGCCATGACTGTACATCAGGTTGGTGTGTGTGGCGTAGTGTATGTCAGGTTGGTGTGTGCTGTAGTGTACGTCAGGTTGGTGTGTGTGGTGTAGTATTCACCACACACACACACCAACCTGATGTACACTACGCCACACTCACACACCAACCTGATGTACACTACGCCACACATATCACCCTGACACTACATCAGGTTGGTGTGTGTGGTGTAGTGTACGTCAGGTTGGTGTGTGGTGTGGTGTAGTGTAGTGTACGTCAGGTTGGTGCGTGTGGGAGGGTATGCACCACACACACACCAACCTGACGTACACTACGCCACACATACACACCAACCTGACATACGCTATGCAACACATACCAACCTGACACTACATCAGGTTGGTGTGCGTGGCGTAGTGAATGTCAGGTTGGTGTGTGTGGTGTAGTATACACCACACACACACACCAACCTGACGTACACTACGCCACACACACACACCAACCTGATGTACACTACGCCACACATACCAACCTGACACTACATCAGGTTGGTGTGTGTGGTGTAGTGCAGGGTTTCCCAACTCCAGTCCTCAAGGCACACCAACAGATCATGTTTTCAGGATTTCCTTTGTATTGCACAGGTGAAGCAATTATCACCTGAGCAATACTAAGGAAATCCTGAAAACATGATCTGTTGGTGTGCCTTGAGGACTGGAGTTGGGAAACCCTGGTGTAGTGTACGTCAGGTTGGTGTGTGGTGTGGTGTAGTGTAGTGTACGTCAGGTTGGTGTGTGTGGTGTAGTATGCACCACACACCCCAACCTGACGTACACTACACCACACACACACACTAACCTGACGTACACTACGCCACACATACCAACCTGACACTACATCAGGTTGGTGTGTGTGGCGTAGTGTATGTCAGGTTGGTGTGTGCTGTAGTGTACATCAGGTTGGTGTGTGTGGTGTAGTATACACCACACACACACACACACACCAAACTGACGTACACTACGCCACACACACCAACCTGACGTACACTACGCCACACTTACCAACCTGACACTACATCAGGTTGGTGTGTGTGGTGTAGTGTATGTCAGGTTGGTGTGTGGTGTGGTGTAGTGTAGTGTACGTCAGGTTGGTGTGTGTGGTATTGTATACACCACACACACACCAACCTGACGTACACTACACCACACACACACACACCAACCTGACGTACACTACGCCACACATACCATCTTGATACTACATCAGGTTGGTGTGTGTGGCATAGTGTACGTCAGGTTGGTGTGTGGTGTAGTGTATGTCAGGTTGGTGTGTGTGGTGTTGTGTATGTCAGACTTGTGTGGGTGAGTTCTGTAGTGGAGTGTCAGGATGTGTTTAGTCCATGGACGTGTGATGAATTCTGAAGCATTCATTCAAACACAGTCCAGGTTTGTCGGGACACGTTTCACATTGGAAACGAGTTTCCCTTCTTGTCCCCCTTTTATAGCATGCCCGGCACCTTTTTTTCTCTCTCCTCACGGGGAAAATGTTGCCCTGGTACCATATGGGAAACTTGAGTTCCAGGGGTGCTGGGGCACGCTCCGTCCTCCTCTCCAAAAATCATGGCCTTTATCACCACCTCCTGGAACTCAAGGAAGGAGTGGTTCTGGCCTGCACATCGTGATAGCACGCATGTGTTATACAGTGCCATTTGTACGAGGTGCACAGCCAGTTTTTTGTACCACACCTTCGCCTTCCGCATGGCACTATAGGGCTGGAGGACTTGATCAGAAAGATCAACTTCCCCCATGTGATGGTTGTACGCCAGGACACAGTCCGGTTTGTGGACGGGTGCTGGGGTACCTCGAACGGTGGTGGCCGTGGTGCCGGGACCATGGATTGTGGTCAAGACAAAGACGTCTCTAGAGCACATCTAAGGAGTTGGCTAGTGCTTTAATTGTATCTGAACCAACTATTTCTATGTTTTATTTATTACCCAAGATCCATAAGGACGCGCAGATGCCCCCGGGTCGCCCAATTATTTCAGGGAGAGGTAATTACTTAGAACATGTCAATCGGTGGATAGACTCCAAACTGCAGCCGCTTGTGGAGGGGTTGCCATCATTTTTGAAGGATACAGGTGAATTACTTAGGCATGTTGATGGACTCCAACTGGAGGATGACATGTTAATGGTGACTGGGGACGTTGAGTCTCTTTACACCAGTATTAAGCATGAAGATGGCATTCGCGCCACATCATTTTTCCTCAATATGTCAAATCTTCCGGGTGACATTAGAGAACTGATTTTGGAGTTATTAACTTTTACGTTGACTCATAATTTCTTTATTTTTAAGGGGTCCTTCTTCCTACAGCTCCAGGGGACAGCTATGGGGGGCGTCTTTCGCCCCCGCGTATGCTAACCTGTTCCTGGGGCTGTGGGAGAGGGACCTCCCCCTGCCAGATGGATCATCGCCGATGTGCCGTGTCCTCTCCTGGACGCGGTACATCGACGACATTTTAATAATCTGGCAGGGTTCAGGTGACGATCTCCATTCTTTCATGAGGTCAGTTAATATTAATGGAATGAATATTTTCATTACGTACAAATTCGATCCCGTGACGATTGAATTTTTGGACGTCACCTTGAAAAAAGATATTGGAGGGGAAATACAGACCAACATATTTAGGAAGCCAACTTCCACAAATATGTTATTGCATGCGACCTCTTCCCATCCTGACCACATGATCCAATCTGTTCCAACGGGTCAATTTTTGAGACTACGCAGATTATGTTCCACTGACGAGGATTTCTTTAGACAGAGTGATGACTTAAAAGTAAGACTGTCTGAACGTGGGTATAGTAATAGAAGGATTAAACGAGCATTCAACAGGGCTAGACACTCATCGAGAGATGTGCTCTTATATGGGCAGAAATCTAGGGGTGAGACAAATAAAGTTAGATTTGTCACCAATTTTCACTCACACTTTTCTCGTATGAGGCGAATATTGGATAAATCCTGGCATATCTTGAAGGCTGACCCGGTATTATCTGGGTTTCTCCCTGAGAGGGCTGCCATTGCGGCTAGGAGATCTAGGAACTAACGTGATACATTAGTCAGTAGTCACTACACGAGTGTGATGCCGGAGACGTTTTTGGATCGGATGGCTAGGCGATGTGGGAGTTCCTCTTGTGGGCATTGCATGGCCTGCCCCAATATGGAACGCACTGAGGTTTTTACTAGCCAGGATGGTGTACGTGAATATAAAATTAAAAAATATATCACATGTGAAAGTCGAAATGTGATTTATTATGCGGTCTGCCCATGTAACTTGATATGTGGGCATGACCACTAGACAGCTTAAAAAACGTATACGCGAGCACGTATTGGGGATTGAGGCAGCAGTGTCCACTGAGGACCCCACATCGCTAAAAACCATCCCTCGCCATTTCAGGAGTTTCCATGGCTGCAATGGTAGTCTTCTCAGGGTAAGAGGTATTGACATGTTGAATGTTGGTATTCATGGTGGAAATACGTCTAAGAGGTTGGCCCAGTTGGAATCCAGGTGGATTTGGACATTGGGCACCGTCCATCCATCTGGATTAAATGAACATATTAGCTTTGCCCCATTCCTTTGATCACACCGTTCTGATTTAGGGAGAACGCTCAGGTTTTGTGTGGTCCATATTTTAATTTTTGATTTTATATTTTAGTTTAATTATCATCATGATGATGGCTCATGTGTGCTGGATGTGTATCGGACTAGCGGCTTCCCTGACAATGTATGAGGAACTACGTCCTATGATCGGCGTTGGAAGCGCTGATGAAGAAGTGATTGATATCCATATACATGTCTACTTTGTTAATAAATACTAGGATTTTGTTAATCCCTCTTCTTTTTCCTGCATATATGTGGTATCCATATTTCTGTGTATTTTTGTATAAGCCTCTATTTATGATACTTCCAGTTTTACATTTTGTCACTTTGATGTATTTTTTAATTGATTGGTCTATTTCTGTGTGACTAGCTTTCCCGACCTGTACGTGCCTGTTTGTCATCGCCTCCTGCGCCCGCCTGCTTTCGGCATCTTCATGCGTTGGTGGTTCCTTGCGGCCCCTCCTCCAGCATGACGCCGACGCTGGCTGGCGTCGTTGGCGTCTTGACAACGGAGCGCGTCACTTCCGGTCCGGGACCGCTACTTCCGGTCGCGCGGTTAAACACGCTTTGACCGGGCGGTATATAAAAGACAGGCAGCCATCAATGTAGTCATGCCCCCTGATGAAGGAGGATCGAAACGCGCGTCGGGGCTGACGTGCTCATCCGGGATACTTCATAGCTCCTGCTGCCGCTGTGACCTGCTGGTAATTTAACCCCTTATTGGAATGGTAACTCTGGGGTAGTGATTAATACATGGAGGTCACTTACTACTAGCAGGGTGGGATCTTTATGGACATGGCTAAGGGAAATGATTGTGGTATTTATCCCTGTTGTGCACTGTTATGTCCATCATTTTCCCTGTGATATTATTATACATTATAGCGTTTTTTTTCCCCATGTGGGCTAAATCACAATTGTGTGATTAGTATATCTAATGCTGTTATATATTAATCTGGATGTGTACGTCACTTTGTATGTGCTTATGTACCACCACTATGTGTGCGTTCTTCTACATCGTTCCCATATGTACCTGTTGATTGGATTTTATTAGATGCTTTAATAAAATTGTATTTTTTATATATTATTTGGGCCTTGTGTTCACCATTTTTTTGGTTTAGTTTATGTGTTTTTGGTGATAGGTAGTTGAATCCGTAATTAATCCATGGTAGATGTACAAGTAAAAAAACCATGTATATGTGTTTGACCTGTTGGTGTCACCGAATTTTGAACAGTCTATCAAAATTCGGGTCATCGCGGGGAAGGCTTTCAGTGTGGTCCCTGAAATGAAGAAATTTATGAATAGCCTCAAAATGTTTCCGAGTCATAACCATGCCAAATACTGGAGTTTGATATAAAATATCAGTACTCCAGTATTGGCGAATTTCTGTTTTCTTCACAATCCCTATGTTTAGGACCAGTCCCCAATATTTAATCATTTCTACAGAGTTAATGGGACTCCAAGTAGAGAATGAAGAAATTGGGTGTTCGGCCAAAAATTGCTGGGCGTACAAGTTAGTTTGCTCCACCATGAGACTGACGATTGACTCCGAGAAAATGACTTTGAAAAAGTCTATTTCCCTGAAGTTGGCAGTCTCAAACTGGATTCCTGATTTGGGAACGAAATCAGGAATCCATGGAGCAAAATTTTCAGGGACGGGGGTCCAGGAGGGAGACCTAGTGCTAGGTTGGGCGTGACTAGCACTAGGTTGGGGGAAACTCACACTTGGCTGTGAGACTTCCTCCAAGGTCTCCAACTCTTCCTCTAAGGCCTCCGACTCTTCCTCCCTGGGCTCCGGACGATTTCTCGTCCTGCGACATCTCGGTGGTGGCAAGTCTGTGTCGCTGGAAGAGGAAGAGTGGGAGGAATAGAGAAAGGTGGGGTCCTCTCTCTCACTTTCAGTATCAGAGGCAATAATTTCATATGCCTCCTCAACTGAGTAGACCCTTTGGGACTGGGATGACTGGGATGAGCGGGACATTGTGCGTGTGGTGTGTGTGCGTGTGTAAAAAACCTTTATTATAGTCTGCGTGTGTATGTGCGAGTGTTTGGTGAAACTTTTTACTGGAGGAATGGGCTGTCAGGAGGGGACTGTCAGGCGTGCGGGGGGCAGGAGGGGACTGTCAGGCGCGCGGGGGCAGGAGGGGACTGTCAGGCGTGTGGGGGGCAGGAGAGGACTGTCAGGCACGCGGGGGGGGCAGGAGGGGACTGTCAGGCGCGCGGGGGGGCAGAAGGGGACTGTCAGACGAGCGGGGGGCAGGAGGGGACTATCAGGCGTGCGGGGGCAGGAGGGGACTGAGGAGATGGAAGTGGAGAAGGAACCAGCGGCAGCAGCAGGGGGGTGATCAGGGGGTGATCAGGGGGGCAGGGGGTGATCAGGGGTGATCACTGGGGCTGCGGGATGGTCACTGGGGGCAGAAAGGGGCTGTCAGGCGCAGGAGGGCGCTGAGCAGAATTAGGTGGAGATGGAACCAGCGGCGGCAGCAACAGTGGGTGTGATCGGGGTGCAGGGGGATGATCAGGGGTGCAGGGGGATGATCAGGGGTGCAGGGGGATGATCAGGGGTGCAGGGGGATGATCAGAGGTGCAGGGGGATGATCAGGGGTGCAGGGGGATGGAGGCTGTCAGGCGCGGGGCGGGCAGGAGGTGGCTGAGGAGATGGAAGTGGATATAAAAAATAGCAGCAGCAGGAGGGGTTAATAAGGGGGGCAGGGGTTGATCAGGGGTTGATGGGAGTAATCACTAGGGCTGAGGGGTGATCACAGGGGGCAGGAGGGGGCTGTTAGGCACAGGAGGTGGCTGAGAAGCCTGCAGCAGCAGGGGAAAAGATCAGTGGTGCTGGGGGATGATCAGAGGTGCTGGGGGATGATCAGGGGTGCTGGGGGCTGTCAGGCACGGGGGGGGGCAGGAGGTGGCTGAGGAGATAAGGAAATAAAAACCTGCAGCAGGGGTTAATCAGGGGGGCAGGGGTTATTCAGAGGGGCAGGGGTTAATCAGGGGGAAGGGGTTAATGAGGGTGATCACTGGGGCACAGGAGGCGGCTGAGGAGCTGGCAGATCTGGAAACAGCAAGTGGATGATCGGGGGTGCTGGGGGAGATTGGGGGTGCTGGGGGAGGATCAGGGGTGCTGGGGGATGATCAGGGGTGATGGGGGATGATCAGGGGTGCTGGGGGATCACCAGGTGCAGAGGGGGGCTGTCAGGCACGGGGGGGCAGGAGGTGGCTGGCTGAGGAGATAATATAATAAAAAACTGCAGCAGGGTTTAATCAGGGGGGCAGGGGTTAATCAGGGGGGCAGGGGTTAATGAGGGTGATCACTGGGGCACAGGAGGGGGCTCTCAGGCACAGGAGGCAGTAGGCGGCTGAGGAGCTGGCAGACGTGGAAACAGCAGGTGGATGATCGGGGGTGCTGGGGGAGGATCAGGGGAGCAGGAGATGATCAGGGGGCAGGGGTGAGTGAGCGGAGGTGGGAGGGGCTGGGATTAGGCGGCGGAGGAGAGAGATATACTACCGGAGGGCAGTGGTGGCAGTGGCAGCGGCGATGACCGCGTCGGCGGCAGTGAAAGCGGTGGCAGCGGCGGTGATCGCAGGTCAGGGCGGCAGTCTGGCACCTCGCTCCTCAGCTTCCACGGACGGGATGAAGTTGAGGAATGAGGCAGCCATGATTTTACTCCGCCCCTCCACATCTGATTGGAGGGCTAGCGTCACATGGACGCTAGCTCCAATCAGATGCGAGGGGGGTGACAAAAAGGTCACTGGGAGTGATCGTATCCCTGGGGGGGTGAAGCCACCCCCCTGGGGTCAAGTCTAGGTCCCCCTGTACCGGCGGGTCGGATGAACTTTCATTGAACCCGCTCACCCGACCCGCAGAATGAGATCTTTTCATGACACCACATAGGCGTCATGGGTCATTCTGGCACGACTTTTCATGACGCCTATGTGGCGTCAAAGGTCGTGAAGGGATTAAAAAAAAGACTAATAAAACAAAATGAGCATATACCCTACAGCAAGTAAATAGTAATAGTACATGTAAATAACATAGGGTGCTTACTTTACTTAACACTCTTTTGACCAAAAAAGCACAAAAGCCATCCAACCACGACAAGGTCCTGACCTGTTTCTAGTATTAAAACCTTACCTTGCATCAAACAACTTCAGTGCGGTTAAGGGCAGAGCAGGACAGTACCCCAATTGAAACACATCCATGAGAAGCTTATACAGATGACTCAGCTCAGAAAGGGGAGCCCCAGAAAAACAAAGAAATGAGCTGGACTATAAGCTGGTATACAGTGGGTAGGGAAAGTATTCGGACCCCTTTAAATTTTCCACCATTTGGTAAATTCAAAAAAGTTCATTTTTTTCTCATTAATGTACACTCTGCACCCCATCTTGACTGAAAAAAACAGAAATGTAGAAATTTTTGCAAATTTATTAAATAAGAAAAACTGAAACATCACATGGTCATAAGTATTCAAACCCTTTAGAAGAAGACTTGTCAGGATCCTGATATAGGTGAGTATATGTATATTTTTATTTTAATTAAAACGTATGGGAGCAGAATATGACTGAGGGGCATCATAATTTTGGGGGCATCATAAAGTGTGGGGGCCTCATATATTGTAGTGACTACTGTGGGGGCCCTCATAAAGTGCAGTAGCTACTGTGGGGGGCTCTCATACTGTGTGGGGATACTATGGAGGGCCCTAATACAGTGTGGGGGCTACAGTGGGGTGATCTCATACAGTGAGGTGGCTACTGTGGGGTGCCCCCTCATACATTGTAGGGACTACTGTGGGGGCCTTCATAACGTATAGGAGTCATTACATAGTATGGAGATAATGCTGGGGCCATTATAAAATTTGGAGCCTAATGTGTTAGCCATATTACAGTAATATGGGAGCCATTATACAGTGTGGGGACTACTGTGGGGTTCATTATATTGTTTATAGTCCAGCAGTGGGGATATCATACTATGTATAGGGGAGCTATGGGCTTATCATACTGTGCATAGGGGAGCTGTAGGCCAAACATAGTGTGTATAGAGGAGCTGTGGGCCTATCATACTGTGCATAAAGTAGCTGTGGACCCAACATATTGTGAATATGGGAACTGTGGGCCCTCCCAACATATTGTGCATAGTGGAGCTGTGGGCCCATCATACTGTGATAGCCCCTTAGTGACAGAGCAATTTTGCAGCTTAATGACCAGGCCAATTGTTACAATTCTGACCACTGTCACTTTATGAGGTTATAACTCTGGAACGCTTTAACGGATCCCGCTGATTCTGAGATTATTTTTCGTGACATATTTTACTTCATGGTAGTGGTAAAATTTCTTCTATATGACTTGTGTTTATTTATGAAAAAAATGGAAATATGGTGAAAATTTAGCAATTTTCAAACTTAAAATTTTTATACCCTTAAATCAGAGAGATATGTCACACAAATTTCTTAATAAATAACATTTCCCACATGTCTACTTTACATCTGCACAGTTTTGGAAACAAAATTTTTTTTGTTACGAAATTATAAGGGTTAAAAGTTGACCAGCGATTTCTCATTTTTACAACAAAATTTACAAAACCATTTTTTTAGGGACCACAACATATTTAAAGACATTTTGAAGAGTGTACCAGACAGAAAAAACCCAAAAGTGACACCATTCTAAAAACTGGACCCCTCAAGGTGCTCAAAACCACATTCAAGAAGTTTATTAACCCTTTACGTGCCTCACAGTAACTGAAGCAATGTGGAAAGAAAAAATTTACATTCAACTTTTTTTTGCAAAAAATGTACTTCTTTTTTATTTTCACAAGTGTTAAAAGAGAAAATGAACCACAAAATTTGTTGTGCAATTTCTCCTGAATACGCTGATACCCCATATGTGGGGGTAAACCACTTTTTGGGTGCACGGCAGAGCTCGCAAGGAAAGGAGCGCCGTTTGACTTTTTCAACAAGGAACTGCCTGGAATTGAGTTCGGTCGCCATGTTGCGTTTTGAGAACCCCTGATGTGCCTAAACAGTGGAAACCCCCCACAAATGACCCCATTTTGGAAACTAGACCCCTTAAGGAACTTATCTAGATGTGTGGTGAGCACTTTGAACCTCCAAGTGCTTCACAGAAGTTTATATTGTAGAGCCGTGAAAATAAAAAATCATTTTTTTCCACAAAAATGATCTTTTTGCCCCAAATTTTTATTTTTACAAGGGTAACAGGAGAAATTAGACCCCCAATGTTGTTGTGCAATTTGCTCTGAGTACGCTCATACCCCATATGTGGGGGCAGAGCTCAGAAGGGAAGGAGCACCATTTGACTTTTTCAATGCAGAATTGGCTGTAATTGAGATTGGACGCCATGTCGCATTTGGAGAGCCCCTGATGTGCCTAAACAGTGAAAAAAAACACACAAGTGACACCATTTTGGAAACTAGACCCCTTAAGGAACTTATCTAGATGTGTGGTGAGCACTTTGAATCCCCAAGTGCGTCACAGAATTTTATAACGTAGAGCAGTGAAAATAAAAAATCATTTTTTACCTCAAAAATGATTTTTTTAGCCATTTTTTATTTTCACAAGACTAACAGGAGAAATTGGACCACAAAAGTTGTTGTGCAATTTGTCCTGAGTACATCGATACCCCATATGTGGGGGTAACTACTGTTTGGGCGCATGGGAGAGCTCAAAAGGGAAGGAACGCCATTTTGGAATGCACACTTTGATGGAATATTCTGCGGGCGTCGTGTTGCGTTTGCAGAGCCCCTGATGTACCTAAACAGTAGAAACCCCCCACAAGTATCCCCATTTTGGAAACTAACTAGACCGCCCTAGGAGCTTATCTAGATGTGTGGTGAGCACTTTGAACCCCCATGTGCTTCACAGAAGTTCCTTTGAGTATGTCTTTGTGGGGCAAAACTGGGGTAACCAGAGGAAACCTATGCAAACACAGGGAGAACATACAAACTCCATGCAGTTGTTGTACTTGGTGGGATTTTAACCCAGGATGACAGTACTGTAAAGCTACAGTGCTAACCAGTGAGCCATTATGCTGACTTTTCTACCTCATCCACACACGTTTGTTGCTCTTCCAGGTCTTTCGGCTGTACGTCCAGAGGTGCACACACGCAAGCACCCTTACTCAGGGAATTTTCATGTCAGTTTATTATTTCTTATACATAAAAAACAGACCTCTTTTTTCAAGTGCTGGATCAATTTTAGGTCTTTTGCTTCCAGTTTTTACAATAGACGGGCCATCCTTTAAAATTTTCAAAAGTTCTCTGACCTGATACTCAGCGAAAAACAATCAGCATTAAATTACACAAATGATTTTCAGAAACCCATCCACTTGAATATGCAATTTTGATCTGCAAATTGGATTAAAATAAGACATATCTGGGGTTTTTTTTTTTTTTTTTAGAAAAGCGTGAATATTTCAATTTAAATGAATGTGTCAGCTGAATTATTATTGGTGCAGGAATTAGGGAAAATGATTTGGGGTGTAAAGCCTTCTGCTTCAATCTACCATATTGTCATTCTTGTTGTTCTCAGTACTTTGACCCTATATGTAACTCTTTTGCAGTCTTATTTTTCACAGTGCAGATCTAGGAAATGTTCATTTTAGCTACTTAAAATGGCTAATGTGGTAAAAAAGCTTTCTTTTCATTTTTTCAAAGTGTTATCAATGGGGCAAAACACAAACAGCAAATGTATGCTGAAAAAAACTACAGTGTACCCTAAAATCCATTTTGTTTTTAAATGGAAACAAATTAATGAATTTTTTAAAATCTCAGTCACTTTTATGAAGTCTTTAGTCTTCGAAATGCAGATAGACGTTCACATAATTGACCCAGAGAGGGCACTATTGCTTCTCAGAGATCCAAAGATTATTATTATACATAGGACGCTGATATCGTTCCAGTGATTTGAACACTATTATGTTCATATTAAAATGTTTTGTGTGTTTTGAAACAGCTTTGCTAACATTGTTGAATGTCACAGGAAGTTTGGAGTTTGAGTGTTTTAATTGTGTTTTTAATTACTGGAAGAAAAAAAACAAGCACAAATCCAACTTAAGGGGAACCTGTCATGTAAAAAAAACGCTTTTAAAAGGAACCTGTCAGCGGGTTTTTGCTAAGTAATCCAAAGGCAGCAGGAGCTAGAGGCTGAAACACAGAATTCAGGGATGTGTCACTTGTCAACGTGCGTGTTGGTGTTTACTAACTGTGAAGGATTTATCATTAAGAGATTACCATTGCCGGACTAGTCCTAGCACCTCACTGGGTATGAACTTTCTACACAAAGAACCTGGTGTGGGCGGGGTTAGCTTTCTCGGCTCTGCTGCATTCTAAATCTAAAAACTCTGATTGTATCAGAACTGCTGCACAAAATTTGATGGATGTGAGAAAAAAATGGATGCCATCTGGACCATCTGTAGCATAGGAAACTGTAAATGGTCCTGTAAATAATTAATAGCTGCTGGGTAAAAAAACGGATTGTACACAGACCGCACACGGATGACAAGTGAGGAATAAATTATCCAACTTTTCTGGATGAGAATGGGGTTGATTTTATACACTAGTGTGAGCGGCCGCTAAACTTTAAAAAATTCCCTGCAGCCGGGGTGAAAACTGCAGGATTTATAATTTTTTATTTTTAATAAAAATTATGATATAGAAAAAACTATTTAAAAAAATTAATTTAACACAACAACTTGATTTAGGCCTCATTCACGCGTCCATTTTTTTCACATACGAGAAAAGCGAACAGAGTTTAATATCCACCTTTATCAATGTTACAGTCTGTGAAAATCGGATCGCACATGAATGGCATTCGAGTGCTATCCGATTTTTTTTCATAGACCCATAGACTTGCATTGGCGATTTTAATCTGACACTAGGAGAAACATCGGACATGTATTCGCAATTTGCACAGGCCTCTTAAGGCCCTGTCACACACAGCGATCTCGATAGCGAGATCGCTGATTTTGTGACACATCAGCGATCTCGCCAGCGAGATCGCTGTGTGTGACGGGGTTCAGCTACCGGCCCCCCTGCCGGTTATCGCTGATTGAGCAGTATCGGCCAGGGCCGTTTTTCAATTGCTGGCCTTCAGCGGGAGACCAGGAGTTTCCAAGGTAAACAGCGGGTATCCAGGAGTCGCGCGGCTCATAGATACCCACTGTTTACCTTGGAAACCAGCGTGTACTCCGGTTTCCAAGGTAAAAAGAGGGTATCCAGGAGCTGCGGCTCCTTGATACCTTACGTTTACATTAGAAACCAGCGTCCAGCGTCTCTGGTCCTGATCGCTGGGGCTGTCTAACGATGTTCCAGTGATCCTATCATGTTGGATCGTTGGTAGAATCGCTGGGACATCGTTATGTCAAACGGGGGCTTTAGTCTGCGTGAAATCACGGACATGTGAATGACCCCATTCACTATAGTAAAAGTGGTATACCTGAATAACACAAATAGCATTTGTATGCAAAAAACAGACATCTAAATTAGGCATTAAAAAAAGGTAATTTTCTGATCACTGGTAATCATTAAAAAGGAGTATTGACAGTGCAGTCAACCAATGAAAGTCACATGTTATGGGGAGGAGCTAACTGTTATTAGGCGGTAAGATTTGAGTCAGTCAGAAAAGGATGTGATGGTAGCAAGGACTGGTATGTGAGACCCTGACAGGAGACAGGCCTCTACAGGGATCTGAGCCCTGCCACAGGGAGATAGAAGGGAAGGCAGTGGACAGCTGCCATTGTGAGAGGATTTTCACTGCATTTCTGGGAGGGCAAGTCGCCTCAGAGGGAAGAAAACAGCTCCGCCACTGAGGTGTAACTGAGTGAGGATATTCTCAGAGAGAGAACCTGAAAGCAGCCAATATCACACTGAGAAACTGCCCATCTGCAAATGTTTTTCTGTAAGGAATATGCTGACCCATTTAGCTCACAACTGTATTTAGTTATCTACCAGATTAACTCCAGTAAAATCAGTTCTAAATACAAGCTGCCTCTGGCATCTCTGGGGAAATATTTACATATAGTCGGTCGGCTCATTGTATTCTTTTTTAGTTTGTCAGCACCATTTAACCCGAACTTTCTTTACTGTTTCATCTGATTTAAAGGAGGAAAATGCCCCGACAGTGTATCAATCATCCAAACAGATTCTGCTACGTGTGTGGTTCTTTTACACCAAAAGGCCAAGAACGTTCAATCACTCATCATGATATTAAAAAGATGTACCAGATGTACTTTAAGTGTCCACTTGGTGATCAAGACAAAAGCTGGGCCCCTCATGTGATATGCTCAACTTGTTCAAATGGTTTTCGTGACTGGTTAAATATGAGGAAAGTGGCTATGCTATTTGCTGTTCCCATGATTTGGAGAGAACCCTAAAAACATAGTGATGACTGCTATTTTTGTTTTGCAAACTTAAGGGCTTTTCTACAAAGAACAAACATAAGATTAATTATTATTCAACAAATTAGGCCTAGAAAAAATGGCACTTCCTAATAAACATGTCATCCAAAAAGATCAGGGAAGAGGATACCAAAAAGTACATATGTGTAGTGATCTATACAATATTGTGCCACATGCTACAAAAAGGGGGCATTACTCATAGATGTCAATAAATATGGTAGGTCAACTGAATGTTCAGAATGTAAGGAGCACTGTGGTACTAGCAGGTACGCGGGAGGCAGTGACGAGTCGCGAGACGTTTTTGTGTTTTTGGTAATAACTTTTATAGGTTTATAGGTAACTATCCGCAGGGGTAGTCTAAGCAACAGAACAAGTAACAGGAATTGTCCTCGCAGGGACTCAATACAAGCAAACACGGAAATATAAGAACACGACTACGTCCGGCAAAAGCCGGTCACTATAGGGCCGCGGTATGGCCGACTACGGGTCCTTCGCTATATAGTGTCACTTAACCGTCTCGACATCCCTCGGCGTCCTGGACGATGGTTCTGCGGCGTAGCAGCCGCTTGGCCCAGCCGCTGAGGATCTGTCGTAGTCTTCGAGCGTTCCAACGCTCCGGTGAAGCTGGGGCTCAACAGGCCCCGGAGGAGTGCTTGGACAGATGCGCCACAGCCCCCGGAGAGGGGCAAGCAGCGGCGATGCGGGGTGGCGGCTGGCAGGCCACCTGCATAGCCAGAGGCTGTAACGGGGGATCCGCGGCGAGCAACGGCCCGGCCCTTGTCGCGGAATCAAGTGGGACAGCGGTGGCGGCCGACGGCACTGAACTAACTGCGGTCACGGGTGGAAGCGGGGCGGCTGCGGGCGGTGGGACACAGGCTGCAGCCGCGGGCTGGAGTGAGGCGGCAACGGCCGCTGGGACCCGCGGGCAGGCCGCAGCCGTGGGCAGGAGCGAGGCGGCAATGGCCGCGAGTGGCCGTGGGCAGGCCGCAGCCGCGGGATGGAGCGAGGCGGCAACGGCCGCTGGTGACCATCCCACTGATGTCCAGGGTGAGTGTCCCTCCTGACTCTGTCCTCCTTCCTGGCCCCGGTAAGTTGCTCTGGCTCTCAGTCGCACCCACGGTCTCCTGCTCCTTCTGTCCCGTTCTGCTGACTCACTGTGACTAGGGTTCCCTGCCCCTTTTATATCGGCTCCTCCCCCAGCCCACCTTCCCCCAGAACCTAGATGATGGTCCCCTTGGTTCCGGCCCGGACACTCGGCAGGGGACCTTCCTCCCACATCACTACTAAGGGTGCTTCCCTAATGATATGCAAACTGTATGAGACACCGCTGAGAGATATGTCATAATTCGCGCAATTACTCCAAAATTCAAATATATTTATGTAATGATTGAGTAGCATCTATAAGGGTAGGTACCCAGCAGAGGACAATAGTGTCGAAGTATGAGGTAGACATGTCATGGGGTAGTTAGCACATGAAATTCCAACACAGGTGCCCATAAGGCTTACACAATGTGCTACTCTCATTCCCACGATGTACTACAATAGCCCAAAAGAGAACATTAAAAAACATACGACCTTGTGGTAACGTGGTCCCCTAGGAGATGAATATCCAGCAGGGACCACGATACCACAAGGTCGTATGTTTCTTAATGTTCTCTTTTGGACTATTGTAGTACATCGTGGGAATGAGAGTAGCATATTGTGTAAGCCTTATGGGCACCTGTGTTGGAATTTGATGTGTAACTACCCCATGTTACAGTCTTGATGTGTTTGAAGGAATTGTAAACGATATGGAATTGAGATCTTGGAAAAGCTTCAAGTGGATCTGTGAAAACTTCTTAGGAAAAAAGAAATCTCCAGAATATGTGGAAGATGTTGAGGAACTGCTAAATGCATACCAGTGTCTTGGATGTCGCATGTCTCTGAAAACGCACTTTTTGCATTCACATTTAGATTTCCTCCCTCAAAATATTGGGGATGTAGGTGATGAACAAGGCGAGCGGTTTCACCTGGACATTAAAGTAATGAAACACTGCTACCAGGTTTTTTTTGGAATGACTCATTGATGGCAGACTACTGTTGGATGTTATATAGGGACAACCCTGAAAAATCGAAACAACAACAGTCTAATGTCAAGCACTTTTAATTTCTGCTCATATTTTGGTTTCTATTTTGCATGTGAAATTATTTTGGTTCAATAAAAACTGTTTTGTAAGGTGAAGCATTTTTTTCTGATATCTATATTACTATTTTCTTAATGTCACCAGTATATTTCCTATACCTTATAATAATGATGCTGATCCATGGAAACTATACATGCTACAGAAAAACTATATACATTTTTTAAATCAGGACTAAAAGATGATTCAGAAAAGTACAAAGTCATCTGTAATTATTGCAAAAAATATTTTTTTGCAGACCTGTGTTACAGTTCGGTGACTCCCGCTAGGGCCAGTGTAATGATCAGAGGTGTTTCACTGTTTGGATGGTGTTCTTAGGCTTCCAAGCTTCTCCCTTTTTCCTCCAAATATAACGATGGTCATTATGCCCAAAAAGTTAAAGTTTAGCTTCATCAGACCACAGGACATGTCTTCAAAAATTAATGTCTTTGTTCCTGTGTGCAGTGGTGTAACTACAAAGTTATGAGCCCCGTTGCGAACTTTCAAATGGGGCCCCCCCATGCTAAAATACATGCACATCTCCGCTCTGTACATGCGCGGCTCCTCTCTGTACACCTCGTACACACGCGGCTCCTCTCCGTCCACCTCGTACACATGCAGCTCCGCTCCACACACCTCGTTCACACATGGCTCTGCTCCGTACACCTCGTACACACGTGGCTCTGCTCCGTACACCTCGTACATACGCGGCTCTGCTCCGTACACGTCTTACACACCCGCCTCCGATCCGTACACCTCGTACACACACAGCTCCGCTCCATACACCTTGTACACACAATTAGCGAGGGGAGCACAATTATAATGACGATCCCAAAAAAAATTAATACTCAAATTAACAAATATTTGTGTGATCAATGTGCCCTCCCCCAAAGAAATGGATGGCAGACCATCCGGTGAACAGTAAAAACCAAACCAAAGATGGTGAGAGACAAACCTGGTAGGGATTGTGCAAGAAATAAAAAGAATAAAATAGCTTAATTAAAAATAGCCTTTATTATGTAAGTTGGCACAACAATATAAAATTACAAATACAATATTAGTGTATATGACAATTAAACCGCTCTAATAAGAAAAAATAGAATATAGGATCTTTGAAAATGCAAATAATTGATCCACCAATATAATAATTATACCTCTCGATCCTGTTGCAGGTAAAAATAAAAGGCCTAAAATTAAGCAGCAATAAAGTGCAAAAATTGCTCAGAAGTGCATAAAATGTGCAGTAAATATAAATATAAATGCAAAATATGAAGCAATTGCATATAATAATCACAAACGTATTTAAATGTGTTAAGAAAGTGCAGAAAATGCAAAATAGTGCAAAAAAATTGCAAAAATGTGCAAAAAGTGAAAAAGAAACCACAAAAAAGTGCAAATACTGCCAACAGTGCAAAATATGCAATGTAAAATGTGCAAATGAGTATGCACCACAGCTATTATAAATAAACCAAAAAAAATATAATGTGCAAAAAAATCAATAAGTGGAGTATTAATAATATATTGTGCACCAAAAGATGGTATAAAATATTAAAAATTGTGTGGAATGTGTAAGTGAATATGGAGAAAATAGCGCTATGAAACTCCCATATGTATAGATGTACTGCGACAAGCCAAGGTATATAGCTAATGAAAAAAACAAGATTGCGGCAAAATTTGTATTATGGAAACCGCATATGCATAGATATGCTGTGGCTAGGCAAACATGTAAAACTTTAATGATCCCAGCAATAAAGACCAAAATGTGGCAATATAGAAATCACACCTGCATACATATACTGCGGATAGGCCAAAGGTGAATATGGAGAAAATAGCGCTAGAAAACTCACACATGCATAAATACAGTGGGGCAAAAAAGTATTTAGTCAGTCAGCAATAGTGCAAGTTCCACCACTTAAAAAGATGAGAGGCATCTGTAATTTACATCATAGGTAGACCTCAACTATGGGAGACAAACTGAGAAAAAAAAATCCAGAAAATCACATTGTCTGTTTTTTTTTCATTTTATTTGCATATTATGGTGGAAAATAAGTTTTTGGTCAGAAACAAAATTTCATCTCAATACTTTGTGATATATCCTTTGTTGGCAATGAAAGAGGTCAAACGTTTTCTGTAAGTCTTCACAAGGTTGCCACACACTGTTGTTGGTATGTTGGCCCATTCCTCCATGCAGATCTCCTCTAGAGCAGTGATGTTTTTGGCTTTTCGCTTGGCAACACGGACTTTCAACTCCCTCCAAAGGTTTTCTATAGGGTTGAGATCTGGAGACTGGCTAGGCCACTCCAGGACCTTGAAATGCTTCTTACGAAGCCACTCCTTCGTTGCCCTGGCGGTGTGCTTTGGATCATTGTCATGTTGAAAGACCCAGCCACGTTTCATATTCAATGCCCTTGCTGATGGAAGGAGGTTTGCACTCAAAATCTCACGATACATGGCCCCATTCATTCTTTCATGTACCCGGATCAGTCGTCCTGGCCCCTTTGCAGAGAAACAGCCCCAAAGCATGATGTTTCCACCACCATGCTTTACAGTAGGTATGGTGTTCGATGGATGCAACTCAGTATTCTTTTTCCTCCAAACACGACAAGTTGTGTTTCTACCAAACAGTTCCAGTTTGGTTTCATCAGACCATAGGACATTCTCCCAAAACTCCTCTGGATCATCCAAATGCTCTCTAGCAAACTTCAGACGGGCCCGGACATGTACAGGCTTAAGCAGTGGGACACGTCTGGCACTGCAGGATCTGAGTCCATGGTGGCGTAGTGTGTTACTTATGGTAGGCCTTGTTACATTGGTCCCAGCTCTCTGCAGTTCATTCACTAGGTCCCCCCGCGTGGTTCTGGGATTTTTGCTCACCGTTCTTGTGATCATTCTGACCCCACGGGGTGGGATTTTGCGTGGAGCACCAGATCGAGGGAGATTATCAGTGGTCTTGCATGTCTTCCATTTTCTAATTATTGCTCCCACAGTTGATTTCTTCACTCCAAGCTGGTTGGCTATTGCAGATTCAGTCTTCTCAGCCTGGTGCAGGGCTGCAATTTTGTTTCTGGTGTCCTTTGACAGCTCTTTGGTCTTCACCATAATGGAGTTTGGAGTCAGACTGTTTGAGGGTGTGCACAGGTTTCTTTTTATACTGATAACAAGTTTAAACAGGTGCCATTACTACAGGTAATGAGTGGAGGAAAGAGGAGACTCTTAAAGAAGAAGTTACAGGTCTGTGAGAGCCAGAAATCTTGATTGCTTGTTTCTGACCAAATACTTATTTTCCACCATAATATGCAAATAAAATGAAAAAAAAACAGACAATGTGATTTTCTGGATTTTTTTTTCTCAGTTTGTCTCCCATAGTTGAGGTCTACCTATGATGTAAATTACAGACGCCTCTCATCTTTTTAAGTGGTGGAACTTGCACTATTGCTGACTGACTAAATACTTTTTTGCCCCACTGTATACTGCTATTAAGCCAAGGTATGAAGCTGATGATCTCAGCAATAAAAACCAAGATATGGCAAGATATGTACTATGGAAGCCGCATGTTATGAATGAGTCACCTAGGAGGAAAAAACAAAAAGCAAGCTAAGCCCAGAAAACCGGAGAGGTTGGTAACTAGCGGATTGCAGACCCCTGATCCTATCCACAACAACTAGCAGTAGCCGTGGAGCGTGTCTACTGTGGTCCTAGATGCCTCGTCACGGCCGGAGAACTAAATAAGCCTAAAGAAAGAAAGGGAAAATCTAAACTGCCCCAGGGCAGACCCCAAAGCAATAGACAGCCCCCAACATGTATTGTTGGTGAAACAAGATGAAAACACAGACACAGGTAGAAAGATAGGCTGAGCAAACGATGGGGCCCTCGCTAACTAGAAAGGACAGGAAAGAAAAGCTGCTGTCTGCAATCACGCAAAAAAAACCTGCCAAAAAGAATGTCCAACACGTCTGATAGTATATCAGCACTCAGGTATATTCTGAAGACAGAGCCAAAGAGATCAACTGATCAGAGACAAAATGGGGATTCAGCCCAGTCCCAGCCAGGGCTGGCTGAACACAAAAACTAAGTAAGCCAGACAAAAGCTCATATGAACAATAGCAGAGAAAACTTAGCTTTAGGAAGGCAGGAACCAAACTGGAAACCAGGAGCCACAGTCAGGAAATATCACCAGCAAGAAACTAGGGAGTCGACTGCCTTAAATCCAATCAGAAACTCCTGATGTCCAATCGCAGTCCTCTTCCTCAGGTGGCCGGTCTCTGCCATTTAGATCAGCTTCATTACCTCCCTTCACCAACAGAGGGAGTCCAGATAGAGAACTCACTACTCCTCTGTCAGCACAGCCAGCTCCATAACCCTCACCAGAAGCCAGAGGCAAACCCGAAAATGAGCTCACAACAGTACCCCCCCTTGAGGAGGGGTCACCGAACCCTCATCCACGCCACCGGGCCCATCAGGATGGGCCCGATGAAAAGCACGAACCGATCTATCGGCATGAATATCAGAGGCAGAGACCCAAGAATTGTCCTCCTGGCCATAACCCTTCCACTTGACCAAATACTGGAGTCTCCGTCTAGCCAGACGAGAATCCAGTATTTTCTCTACCTCATATTCCACATTACCTTCAACCAATACAGGGTCAGGATGTGCAGCCATAGGAACTACTGGCTCAATATATCTCTTCAACAGCGACTTATGAAACACGTTATGGATCTTAAACGTAACAGGAAGAGCCAATCGAAAAGAAACCAGATTAAGAATCTCCAAAATCTTGTAAGGTCCAATAAATCTTGGCTTGAACTTTGGAGAAGCCACCTTCATAGAGATATTCTTTGATGACAACCAAACCATATCACCCACTTTAAACCGGGGACCAATGGTCCTATGCCGGTTAGAAAACCGCTGGGCCTTTTCCTGGGAGAGAGACAACTTATCCACTACTTGGTCCCAAATCTGCTGCATTCTCTCTACCACAGTGTCAACACCTGGGCAGGCTGAAGATTCCACTTGCCCTGAAGAAAATCGAGGATGAAACCCAAAGTTACAGAAAAAGGGGGACATCAAGGTGGCAGAACTAGCTCTATTATTTAAAGCGAATTCGGCCAAGGGCAAAAATGAAACCCAATCATCCTGATCAGCAGATATAAAACATCTCAAATAGGACTCCAAAGTCTGGTTTGTTCTTTCCGTCTGCCCATTGGTCTGAGGGTGAAACGCAGAGGAGATGGACAACTGAATTCCCAGCTTGGAACAAAAGGCTTTCCAGAATCTGGAAACAAACTGAACTCCTCTGTCCGATACAATGTTCTCAGGAATCCCATGCAACCGAACCACCTGTTGTAAAAACAAGGGTACCAACTCTGAGGAAGATGGCAACTTTGGGAGTGGTACAAGATGGACCATCTTAGAGAATCTATCACAAATCACCCAGATAACAGTCATACTCTGAGAGACAGGAAGATCAGAAATAAAATACATTGAAATATGGGTCCATGGCCTCTTAGGCACCGGCAAGGGCATCAACAACCCACTAGAGCGAGAACAGGGTTTAGACCGGGAACAAGTCCCACAGGACTGCACAAAATTCCTGACATCACAAGATAAGGTGGGCCACCAAAAAGACCGACTCACCAAATCTCTGGTACCAAAAATACCTGGATGACCAGCCAATGCGGAGCAATGAACTTCAGACATCACTCTCTTCCTCCACTGGTCAGGAACATACAATTTTCCCATAGGACAACGCTCAGGTTTGTCCTCCTGGAATTCTTCCAGAGCACGTCTCAAATCGGGCAAGATGGCAGAAAGAACTACCCCCTCACCTACAATGGTAGTAGGCTTGGTCACAGGAAAATCAGCAAAGAAACTCCTAGAAAGGGCGTCTGCCTTAACATTCTTAGTGCCTGGAAGAATGGAGACCACAAAATCAAAAAGCGTAAAAAACAAGGCCCACCTAGCCTGTCTAGGATTCAAGCGTTTGGCTGACTCAAGGTAAATCAAATTCTTGTGGTCAGTGAGGACCACAACTTGATGTCTAGCTCCCTCCAACCAATGTCTCCACTCCTCAAATGCCCATTTCATGGCTAACAATTCCCGATTCCCCACATCATAGTTGCGTTCAGATGGGGAGAACTTTCGGAAAAAAAGGCACAGGGATTCATTTTAGCCGTCACCGGATCTTTTTGGGACAAAACAGCTCCTGCACCAATCTCTGAAGCATCTACCTCCACCTGAAAAGGAAGTGAGACATCAGGTTGCCGCAAAACCGGAGCGGAAGTGAACCTCCGCTTCAGCTCCTGAAAGGCCGAAACAGCCTCTGAAGACCAATTCAGCACATCAGCACCCTTCTTAGTTAAATCAGTCAGTGGTTTAGCAATATCAGAAAAATTAGCTATAAATTTGCGATAAAAATTAGCAAAACCCAAAAACTTCTGGAGAGCCTTCAAAGAAGTGGCTTGAACCCAATCATAAATGGCCTGTACCTTGGCCGGGTCCATTTCAATAGTTGACGGAGACAAAATAAATCCCAAAAATGAAATCCTCTGTACACCAAAAAGGCACTTCGATCCCTTAACATACAAGGAATTCTCCCTCAAAATCCGGAACACAGTCCGAACATGTTCCACATGAGAATCCCAATCCCTGGAAAAGATCAAAATATCATCCAGATAGATGATCAAAAACTTATCCACAAAGTCCCGGAAAATATCATTCATGAAGGATTGGAAGACAGAAGGGGCATTAGTGAGCCCAAAAGGCATCACCAGGTACTCAAAATGTCCCTCCAGAGTATTAAACGCTGTCTTCCATTCATCCCCATGCTTGATGCGAATAAAATTATTCGCCCCCCTGAGGTCAAGCTTAGTAAACCAGCAAGCACCTTTCACTCTGGAGAATAAATCAGAAATCAGGGATAACGGATACTGAAATTTAACCATAATTTTGTTGAGGGAACGATAGTCAATACAACAAGGCCTTAATGAACCATCCTTCTTGGCCACGAAAAAAAACCCAGCACCTAAGGGCGAAGAGGATGGTCTAATATGACCCTTCTCCAACGACTCCTTAATATAAGATCGCATAGCCTCACAGATAAATAGAAAAGTCGACCCTTGGGAAATTTACACCCAGGTCTCAACTCAATTGCACAGTCATAACTCCTATGAGGAGGCAAAGACGCAGACTTATTCTCACTAAATACATCATAAAAATCAGCCAAATAGTCAGGAACATCATGCGACTGGGGAGAGGTGGAGAAAACAGGAGTGTCACCAAGAGCACACCGACAACCCCGACTCACCACAGACACAGATTTCCAATCCAAAACCGGATTATGGATTTGCAACCAGGGAAAACCCAGAACAATGGTATCATGTAAATTATGCAACACCAAAAACCTGCAATTTTATTGGTGGTCTGGGGCGACCCGCATTATCACCTGGGTCCAAAACTGAGGTTTATTCTTCGCCAAAGGAGTAGCATCAATACCCCTCAAAGGAATAGGCGTCCGCAGAGGTGTCATAGGAAAACCACAACGTTTAGCAAAATCCAAGTCCATTAGATTCAAGGCCGCTCCTGAATCCACAAAATCCTTCGCGGAAAATGTGGATAAGGAGCAGATCAGAGTAATTGCCAAAAGAAACTTAGGTTGTACACCACCCACAGCAAATGTGTGTGCAAAATGTTTCTCTCGTTTAGGGCAGACAGAAATAACATGAGAGGCATCTCCACAGAAAAAACACAGCTTATTACGCCTTCTAAACTCCTGACGTTGCGCCCTAGACAAAACTCCATCACATTGCATAGGTTCAGACATTTGTTCAAAATGTGGCAGCGCCTCCCGTGTAGTCTTGCGTTCACGTAAACGCCTATCAACTTGAATGGCTAATTACATAGAATCGTCAAGACCAGAGGGAACAGGAAATCCCACCATAGTATCTTTTAAAGTCTCAGACAAACCCTTCCGAAAGAGAGCTGCCAATTATCATTCCATGTAGTAAGGACCGCCCACTTTCGGAATTTCTGACAGTATAACTCTGCAGGATCCTGACCCTGGTTCAATGCCAATAGGGCTCTCTCAGCTTGATCAATAGCATTAGGTTCATCATATAACAACCCCAAGGCTTGAAAAAAATGCATCCACATTAGTCAAAACAGGATCTTCAGGTGTCAAAGAAAACGCCCAATCCTGGGGATCGCCACGCAGCAAGGAAATGACAATTTTAACCTGCTGCGCAGAGCTCCCCGGTAAGTTAGGCTTCAAGGCAAGAAATAATTTATAATTATTCTTAAAATTCAAAAATTTAGACCGATCCCTTGAAAACACATCAGGAGCAGGGATCCTTGGTTCAACAGCATGTGAATGAGTGAGATAGGCGGAAATTCCCCGCACTTCAGCAGCGAGCTGCTCCACACGATCAGACAATTGCTTAATCTCCATCAAGGAGAAAAAGAAAAAAAAAAAGAATCCTTCTACGGCCCCAGAGAAAAAGAGGAGAAAATATACACATATAAAAAAAAAAATTCTGACACTTTTTTTTTTTTTTTACAATTCTCTCCTGCTTTTGAGTACCCTAGAATCTGCAGTATAGCTGGTGATTCTGTTATGAATGAGTCACCTAGGAGGAAAAAACAAAAAGCAAGCTAAGCCCAGAAAGCCAGAGAGGTTCGTAACTAGTGGATTGCAGACCCCTGATCCTATCCACAACAACTAGCAGTAGCCGTGGAGCGTGCCTACGGTGGTCCTAGACGCCTCGTCACGGCCGGAGAACTAAATAAGCCTAAAGAAAGAAAGGGAAAATCTAAACTGCCCCATAGCAGACCCCAAGGCAATAGACGGCCCCCAACATGTATTGTTGGTGAAACAAGATGAAACCACAGACACAGGTAGAAAGATAGGCTGAGCAAACGATGGGGCCCTCGCTAACTAGAAAGGACAGGAAAGATAAGCTGCTGTCTGCAATCACGCAAAAAACCCTGCCAAAAAGAATGTCCAACACGTCTGATAGAAAAAGGCCCTGAAGTCGCTAGACTTCAAATCACTATATCAGCACTCAGGTATATTCTGAAGACAGAGCAAAAGAGATCAACTGATCAGAGACAAAATGGGGATTCAGCCCATTCCCAGCCAGGGCTGGCTGAACACAAAAACTAAGAAAAACAAAAAAAAACTCATATGAACAATAGCAGAGAAAACTTAGCTTTAGGAAGGCAGGAACCAAACTGGAAACCAGGAGCCACAATCAGGAAAAATCACCAGCAAGAAACTAGGGAGTCGGCTGCCTTAAATCCAATCAGAAACTCCTGATGTCCAATCGCAGTCCTCTTCCTCAGGTGGCCGGTCTCAGCCATTTAGATCAGCTTCATTACCTCCCTTCACCAACAGAGGGAGTCCAGATAGAGAACTCACTACTCCTCAGTCAGCACAGCCAGCTCCATAACCCTCACCAGAAGCCAGAGGCAAACCCGAAAATGAGCTCACAACAGCCGCATATACATAGATATGCTGTAGCTTGACAAAAATATGAAACTTTAATGGTCCCAGCAATAAAGACCAAAATGTGGTACTGTAGAAATCGCATATGCATTCATATGCTGCAGATGGGCCAAATTGTAGAGCTAGTGATCACGGCAATACAAATAGAGAGGCTGATGATCACAGCAATAAAAATGTAAGTTACCTGCAAACAGTGAGGGAAGCGGTGTGCCGGTATAACGCGCCCCGACGCGCGTTTCAGAAGTCTCCTTCGTCAGGGGGATGGTAATACAATAGCAGCAGGGTTTATTTATAATCCGGTGCATCCGGGGTAAGAGACATACGGCGTGAACCAGGAAGTGGCATCGCACGCGGCGTCATGTAAGCAGAAACCACCACTAGGGGCGTGCTGTAAACAGGAAGATGCCGCTACTATGCCACAAGCTGGCACGTAAGGCTGCTCATGCGCACTGCTGAGCCCGGGATGCAGTGGAACACAGAGGAGCCGCACTTTAGCGGCTAAGGATGTAAACAAAATGGCAAAAAATACTTAGATGTAGAAAAAGAGAAATATTGGTAGACATACCTTGGCGATACATATCCTTATAAAGGAATATATATCTAAACTGTACAAAAATTTATTTATTTATATGTATAACGGACATGATATGTAAGAAACCAACTTAATATTCATTATAAAGTACCACATTTTGGTCTTTACTGCTGGGACCATTAAAGTTTCATATTTTTGTCAAGCTACAGCATATCTACAGTATATGCAGCTTCCATAGTACATATTTTGCCATATCTTGGTTTTTATTGCTGAGATCATCAGCTTCATACCTTGGCTTAATCGCAGTATATTTATGCATATGTGAGTTTTCTAGCGCTATTTTCTCCATATTCACCTTTGGCCTATCCGCAGCATATGTATACAGGTGTGATTTCTATATTACCACATTTTGGTCTTTTTTGCTGGGATCATTAAAGTTTTACATGTTTGCCTAGCCACAGCATATCTATGCATATGCGGTTTCCATAATACAAATTTTGCCACAATCTTGTTTTTTCATTAGCTATATACTTTGGCTTGTCGCAGTACATCTATACATGTGGGAGTTTCATAGCGCTATTTTCTCCATATTCAACTTACACATTCCACACAATTTTTTATATTTTATACCTTCTTTTGGTGCACAATATATTATTAATACTCTAATTATTGATTTTTTTGCACATTATATTTTTTTGGGTTTATTTATAAAGCTGTGGTGCATACTCACTTGCACATTTTACATTGCATATTTTGCACTGTTGGTGGTATTTGCACTTTTTTGTGGTTTCTTTGCACATGTTTGTAATTTTTTTGCACTATTTTACATTTTCTGCACTTTCTTAACACATTTAAATACGTTTGTGATTATTATATGCAATTGCTTCTTATTTTGCATTTATATTTATATTTACTGCACATTTTATGCACTTCTGAGCAATTTTTGCATTTTATTGCTGCTTAATTTTAGGCCTTTTATTTTTACCTGCAACAGGATCGAGAGGTATAATTATTATATTGGTGGATCCATTATTTGTATTTTCAAATATCCTATATTCCATTTTTTCTTATTAAAGTGGTTTAATTGCCATATACACTAATACTGTATTTGTAATTTTATATTGTTGTGCCAACTTACATAATAAAGGCTATTTTTAATTAAGCTATTTTATACTTTTCATTTCTTGCACAATCCCTACCAGGTTTGTCTCTCACCATCTTTGGTTTGGTTTTTACCTTGTACACACGCTGCTCCGCTCCATCAAAAATTGTACATATGCAGCTCTGCTCCGTCCAAAATTGTATACGCGCGGCTCTGCTACATCCACCCTGTAAACCCCCACACATAAACTTGCCCTCATCCAGCATCATGAGACCAGCACAGCAGAGTCCTGCAGACACAGAGGCCCCAGATCATGTGACCCCCTGACTCCTCCCCTCCTGTGACCTCATCACAGGTCCTGTGCGTACAGAAGATAAAAGCCTAGTGGTGCCTTTGCAGGCTGTGTGGGGCTGGGGATGCGGTAGATCTCTGGGAGGGCAAGAATGGGGTGCATGAGGGAGCGTAGCGGCTCAATGCAGTGTGGGGAAAAATAGACTTCCGGGTGGACGTGGGTGGGGAGGTCAAAAACGGGACTGTCCCGTGAGAATCAGGATGGTTGGGAGATTATGGTCTGACCACCCGGGCCCTCGACTCCCTCCAGGCCCAGTCGCAGTGGTGACTGCTGTGACCGTGGCCCCTGCCTGTGTGCATTTGCAAACATTATTCTGGCTTTTTATGTTTCTATTGGAGTAATGGCTTCTTCCTGGCAGAGTGGCCTTTCAGTACTCATTTCACTGTGGATATTTACACAATCTTTCCAGTTTCCGCCATCATCTTGACCAGGTCTTTTGCTTTTGTCCTTGGGTTGATATGAATATGTTGGACCAAAGCACATTATTCTCTATGACACAGATCCTGTCTCCTTCCTGAGTGGTATCATGGCTGGACATTCCCATCTTGTTTGTACTTGAGTATAATTGTTTTTACAGATGAACGAGTCACCTTCAGGTATCTTGAAATTGTACTCACGGATGAGCCAGACTTGTGGAAGTCCACAATTCTCTTCCTGATATCTCTGCTGACTTCTTTAGACTTTCCCATGATGCTACACAAAGAAGCAGTGTGTTTCAGGTGTGCATTAAAATACATCCACAGGTATGTCTCTCATTAACTCAGATGTTGCCAAAAAAAGCTTCCAAACACATGACATCATTATATGGGCAGTCCAGAATTGTTTAAAGGCATAGTAATCTTAGTGTATGTTATGTTAACTTTTGACTTTGCAGTAAGTAATAAAAATGCCTTAAAACATTCTCTCTCTCATTATTCTAGCATTTGGCAAATATTAATAATTACGGCAATCCTAATTGACCTAAAACGGGAAAAGTTTATTCTGGTGTCATGTCAGATATTGATAAAAACATGCATATGTGTCTTTTTATATAGTGTACAGTGGGGGCAATAAGTATTTGATCCCTTGCTGGTTTTGTAAGTGCCCACTGACAAAGACATGAACAGTCTATAATTTTAATGGTAGGTTAATTTTAACACTGAGAGTTAGAATATAAAAAATGAAATCCAGAAAATCACATTGTATAAATTATATAAATGTATTTACATTTCGCAGTGAGAAATAAGTGTTTTATCCCCTACCAACCATTAAGAGTTCTGGCTCCTACAGGCCAGTTAAATGTTCCTAATCAACTCATTATCTGCATTAAAGACAGCTGTCTTACATAGTCACCTTTATAGATGTAAATACTTATGTCCCCCCCAAAAAATTGAGAAAAGTATTCAAGGTGTGATACCTTTATTGGCTAACCAGAGTAATTATATTTGGAAGCAAGCTTTCAGGGCTCAAAAGGCCCCTTCATCAGGCTAGATTACAAGTGAATTACTGAGAAAAGATGGCAACATTTAAATAGGAATTACAACAGGACATGAGATGATGCTAGCTATAGACAGGCCAAGGAAATCAAATTAAGGTTTTTGTTACAAAAGACTCCTGCCCACAGACTCAATTAATCAGTCAGACTCTAACCTCTACAACATTGGCAAGACCAAAGAGCTTTACAAGGATGTCAGGGACAATATTATATACCTGCACAAAGCTGGAATGGGCTACAAAACCATAATTAAGATGCTAGGTGAGAAGGAGACAATTGTTGGTGCAACAGGAAGAAAATGTAAGAAATACAAAATGACTATCAATCAACATTGATCTGAGGCACCACGCAAAATCTTGCCTCGTGGGGCATCCTTGATCAGGAGGAAGGTGAGAGATCAGCCTAAAACTACATGGGGGGACTTGTTATTGATCTCAAAGCAGCTGGGAACACAGTCACCAAGAAAACCATTGGTAACACATTACGCCATAAAGGTTTAAAATCCTACAGTGCCTGCAAGGTCCCCCTGCTCAAGAAGGCACATATGCAGGCCCATCTGAAGTCTGCCAATGACCACCTGGATGATTCTGTGAGTGATTGGGAGAAGGTGCTCTGGTCAGTTGAGACAAAAATTGAGGTCTTTGGCATTAACTGAACTCGCAGTGTTTGGAGGAAGAGAAATGCTGCCTATGACCCAAAGAACACCATCCACACTGTCAAGCATGGAGGTGGAAACATTATGTTTTGGGGGTATTGCTCTGCTAAGGGCACTGGACTACTTCACTGCATCAATGGGAGAATGGATGGAGCCATGTACCGTCAAATCCTGAGTGAAAACCTCCTTCCCTTTGCCAGGACATTAAAAAATGGGTGATTGCTGGGTCTTCCAGCAAGACAGTATCCCACAGCATACAGCCAAAGTAACAAAGGAGAGGCTTAAAAAGCAGCACATTAAGGTCATGGAGTGAACTAGCCAGTCTTCAGACCTTAATCCCACAGAAAACTTATGGAGGGGGTTGAAGCTCCGAGTTGCCGAGCGACAGCCTCAAAATCTTAATGATTTAGAGATGATCTGCAAAGAGGAGTGGGCCAAAATTCCTCCTGACATGTGAGCAAACCTCATCATCAACTACAAAAAATGTCTGACTGGTGTGCTTGTCAATGAGGATTTTGCCACCAAGTATTAAGTCTTGTTTGCCAGAGGGATCAAATACTTATTTCTCACTGAAAAATGCAAATAAATTTATATAATTTAAACAATGTGATTTTCTGGTTTTATTTTTGATATTCTATCTCTCAATGTTAAAATTAACCTACCCTTAAAATTATAGACTGTTCATGTATTTGTCAGTTGGTAAACTTACAAATCAGCAAGGGATCAAATACTTATTTCCCCCTATGTATATAAAATTCTGGTTTCAATTGTATATACTGTACATTTGTGTAGAAAGGTGTTTGTCCCCTTCCTGATTTTCTATTCTTTTGCATGTTTGTCACCAAACAAATTTAAATATTAGACAAAGATAACACAAGTAAACATAAAACTCAGTTTTTTAATTAAGGTCTTTATTTTTAGGCAAAAAGAAATCTGTGTGGGCGAACACTTTTCACACAACTGTACTTATAAATAGATTTTCCATCTTGTGTTCATTACATAAATAGTGTTGGTTAAGTACCACTATCTCCTTATTGCAACCAAAACAAAAAAAATTTCCAATCTCAAGCCAAAAAAGTCATAAAGCTATTAATGACAGGGGTAGATATCAAATAGCTAGTGGATGGAAGACATTACCATAATCTGGAGAGGATTTAATTCAAAAATATCAAATTTTATTACACATATATAAAGACATAAAAGGTGCTAAAGATGAGGTAGGCCGGGGTCATACTAACCCCTTTTGTGACCTTGCCTTCACTAGGTGTGTTGCTGTTGTACATTTGCAACATGGCAAACAGTCTGAGTTTCAACTCAACTGAGCAGGTTCTCTTCAACTGGCTTTTGTCACGCCGCTTTGGCCAACCATACCCAGTGATAGTGGATCCGCGGAGGAGGAGACGCATGTGGGTACATCCACTTTTGAGGCAACGACTCACAAGAGGTCATTTTCACCGCCTCTATTCATCTATGCGGGAGCATCCTGTAAAATTCTAACAATACTGTCGCATGAGCCTTGAAACATTTGATCGACTCTTGGAGACAGTGCACCCTGGGATCACCTTTCAGGACACAAGGATGCGCAAAGCTATATCTGCAGAGGAGCGACTGCTACTCACAATACGGTATGTACTACCCAACCACATTCTCTATTTCCATAATGTGTTGACCAAAGTATGTATTTTTGGCTTCTTGGACTAAGTTTAATGCCCTCATCTTAGTCCACATATGTTTCAACTTACAGACCAGAATGTTATGTGTAATGTGTACTGAATATCTCAGTAATTGTGCAACCAAATTTGTGTGTGTTAGTCGATCTGAATTCCTAACAAGTTTGGCATGTATGTACCTGTTTTTTTTGTAATTTGTGCATTCTAATATCTTCCTTTTCTGTTGTTCTTCAGCTTCCTGTCCACTGGCCTGTCTTATGCCGCCCTCCACCATGAGTTTCTCATTGGAAGATCTACCATTTCTGGCATAGTCAGGTCAACATGTATTGAAATCTGGACAAGACTACATCAAGTCGTCATGCCCGAGCCCAGGATGGAAGACTGGTTGAGGATATCAAGGGACTTTGAGGAGGAAGGCCAGTTTCCTAATTGTATTGGGGCCCTTGATGGCAAACATATCCGGGTGCGTAAGCCGCCAAACTCTGGCTCTCAATTCTTCAATTATAAACAATACTTTTCTGTTGTATTGTTGGCTCTGGCCGACCCTCAATACAAGTTTAGAATTGTTGACATTGGGGCCTATGGAAGGGCGGGAGACTCTAGAGTCTTCAATACTTCCATTATGGCTCGGCGGCTACGCACCAACCAGTTGGATCTACCACCACCACGCCAACTACCAGGCTCCACTCAAGAATCAGTCCCTTATGTCCTTGTGGCAGATGAGGCGTTACTGTTAACACGCAATGTCACGAGGCCATATCCCCGACGCAACCTTGACCACAGGCGCAGAATTTTTAACTTGCGCCTATCATGTGCTCGGCGACTGGTGGAGTGTTCCTTTGGCATTCTTTGTGCCAAATGGCGGGTACTCCAGTCTGCCATTCAGCTGAGTGAACAAAATGTTAATGAAGTAGTTAAAGCCTGTGTGGTTCTTCATAACTTCACCAGGATACATGATTGTTCCTCCTCTGCTGGTGTTGTGCGTATGCCGGACAATGTGCGTAGGGTGAGACCACCTATCAACCCTCAACGTAGACTGCTCTCTAGGCTCAAAGTGCGTGATATTTTCACTAATTACTTTATCTCACCTGAGGGGGAAACTTCTTGGCAAGAGCATGCTGTATCTATGTTATAATTTTAGGTTTTATGTGTGTCTAAATAGATATATTTGTACCCCTTGTGATTCTATGACTGTTTAATTGCATTGGTAAGCGTATGTTAGTATGCTGACACGTTTTTTGAGAATTGAGACAGAGACGTAAAGTGTGTTAGACAAATTTTTACTTTTGCCTTTTTTTTGTTTTGTTTTTTTTTAAAGGCAAACATATTATTGCCCTATGATAAACTGGGGCAATGGGCCAAATTGGCCTTTTTGCAGATGTTAACATTTTAGATAAATACAATTTTCACACATATCAAAAATTAACAGAATGCAAGAACAAAATTGCTACATTAGACATTTAGAATCCAAAGGAAAAAAGAGGTGGTCTCCATCATCAAAATTATATAAAAAAGATAAAACTCACATTTCTTAGGAAGGTTTTCAAATCATATTAATAAGCCACCATGACAGGCAAGGCTACCTTACGCGTTTCTGACACATATTACATGTCTGTAAAAAAGACTATATTTCACCACGCTATATTGGGAAAGTCAAAGGATCAAAATAGACTACTCACTTGATAATACATAGAGAGAGCGTGATGTTCTTGAGGCTGTTCGCCTTGATTTGGGAATATAGTTAGCTGCCAAAAAAGTGACTAATTGAATAAGGACAGCACGCCTTTTCTATGCATTATCAAGTGAGTAGTCTATTTTGATCCTTTGACTTTCCCAGTATAGCGCGGTGAAATATTGTGTTTTTTACAGACATGCAATATGTGTCAGAAACGCGTAAGGTAGCCTTGCCTGTCATGGTGGCTTATTAATATGATTTGAAAACCTTCCTAATAAATGTGAGTTTTATCTTTTTTATATAATTTTGATGATGGAGAACACCTCTTTTTTCCTTTGTATTGGGATTTAGAACACCAGTTGAAACACACTGGACATCTCCTGGCATCAGACCGCTTATGGACACTGATGTACGGTATGCGTAAACAATTTGCATATTTTTAAGCCGTTATAAATTGTGGTAAGTTGGGGAAGGAGAAGGCGGAAGAGCAGCCTGTGGTTGCTGCTGGCTACTTTGCCCAACATTGCCCTGTGTGTGGGCATACTGTTGCCCATGATGTGGGTAGTGTCCTTCCTCCTGGGATTGTTGGGGGTACTGGCCAGAGGAAGCACGGAGATAAAGGGCCAGGCTACGTGAGTATGCCTCCTCCCCATCATCTGTATTCACTCTAGCCAGATAATTTAGGACCCCTGTGTCCACATTCGTCCTGGTATTTTGGGCAGAGATGTGGCGCCTTTTTCGTCCTCGCCGGGATGTTCCAGCAGGCTGTGGGGAGCCCCGGATCTGGGAAGTTGGGCTGCTGCTCATGTTGCCCTGCTCCTCCAGTATGGGTGATGGTGCAGCAGCAGCAGACGGTCCTGGTGGTGGGGTTTGGGGCACAGGCAATGGGTTCTCCTGAGATGATTCTTCACCCATGCTTCTTGTAGGGGGAGAAGATGGGCCAGCCACTTATGGGCTCTGTATCTGAGCCCGTTCCTCTATCCGTAAGGTTGGAGTGAGTTCTGTTATGAAATAGAACAGAGTCAAAAATACATTAATATTTTTGGCCCTGTAAAGTATCGGTGTAATGTGGTGTGAGGTATCTCCTTACGGTCTCAGATCCAGAATAGGGGCAAGGAAGGAGAGGCGGTCATAATAAATGTATTTTCGTTTGACGTAGCCTGCATCCCCACTCCTGGACAGCTGCTGACGTTCCCGCCTGTACTGATCGCGGATGCTGCGCCAGCGTTTAATCACATCTTCCACTGCAATGTGACAGGAAATATTCTCAATTTTACATTACATATTTGATCGGTCACATTTGCTACCAGTAGTCTAGGCATGTGGCCTTCTGGTGTGTGCTTTCTACCCAGGGTGGCATATCTAATTGGGCCATCCAGGCCAGATACACAGGGTCACAATAGTTCATGTATCAAGTAACTACATTAATAACTTGGTTGGCCAAGAGGATGAGGAACTTGTGGCCTGGGCAAAATTATGGCAGTGTCAAACCATGTTTACATCAAAATCTACCCGCCTCATGAGGAAAAAAGTAGAAGCACAGGAAGGGGGGGGCTGTTTCTGTATGCATTTTTTGATGTGAGGTAATTTTAATCAGTTTTTGGCCTTGTACTTACTCAGTTTCTGCTGCTCCTCACGTGGCCGATCACCAAAATCATGGAACATCTGGCGACATATGCACCTCCATGACGCCTCCTTTCTTGCCCGGTTCGCATAATGGGCATCCCGTTGGTCCCAGAGCTCTGGCCGCTCCTGAACCAGTACAATGAGCATCTCCACATTCAGGAAATATGGCGCCATGACGCTGCTGTACTCCGTGGAGGCGTACTTCCTGGATGTCTGCAGCGGTTTTTGAGCTCATTTGCATGTCTAGGCTTCCTGATGATGGATCGGACCATTTCCTGTCATCTGGCAAAAGACCTGCGTATTCCTCGCAAGTCACACGTGTGGTCCGTGTGTAATCCGTATTTTTTGCGCACCCATAGACTTGCATTGGCATATTACGGGCGTAGTACGCTGACAATCGCAGCATGCTGCGATTGTTACGGTCCGTAGAATACGGCCGAGAAATATACAGCTGTTGGGAGCAAACCCATAGAGAATCATTTGTCCGTGTGTAATGCGTGCTTTTAACGCCTCTCACTCGTCTGTATTCCTCTCTAGTGTGACCCCAGCCGTAGATGAAATATAGCAGCTAAAAAATAATGGCATAATCAATAGATGACAAATATAGTGCAGGACAGACAAAACGTCTCAGGGTTAGAATCTGCATAAGATCAAGATACTGGTAGCAACAGTTCTACTTCCAAATACTGTGATGACAGCAGCTTATTGCTTACATAAAGTGAACCAAATATAAGTCCAAATAATTGGACAGAATCCAGGAACCAAACAGTTAATAAACAGTTAATTTCTATAGACGGTATTATCTAAGTATGCTCGAGGCTCCAAAGTTGGAGCCAATAGTTAGACTAAAAATATATGGACTAGCCAGTTATCCAGCTGCAATCCCAAATAATAATAAAAGTACTGTGCCTAATAAAATACACCAGATATAGAATATTAACCCATAAGGCAAAATGTGGGAGCCGATGGATACATGGATAGTAACTCTTAATAAGCAAAGTTATTATAGCATGCTAAGATACTAAATCTGGAGCCTTAAATTTGGGCAACAATAAAAATAGTTTGGACACCTGTGTCTAATAATGATGTCTGCCTCTATATCAGGCTATATGATAAGGATATCAAGGAGTCTGTATGTTAAGCCCAGATGGAACTTATATATAATGCAATACAAAGTATAGGGAAGTGGCGCTAACCAGCCTATAATGTACGGGGTTAATTACCTTGTGACATGATCTTAAATAGATGCAGAGACGCCCGTGAGACGCGCTGAAGCCCCGACACGCGTTTCACCGTCCTCAGTTTCATCAGGAGGCGTGGTTAAAATGTAAAGGGCATGAAGTTAAATACAGGAAGTATGGGTCCGTCAGCCAATCGGGGCGCCTTCTAACATGTTGTACCGCCTCGTGATGGGGCGAGCAGGCGCACGCCGTGCATAATGAGAGGGAGGACGTGTGTCATCACCCAACATCACCACGGCAACGCGTCCTGCCCGCGACACCACGGAACATGTACAGCGCATGTGTAGGGCACGTCTTTGTGATGTGATATGTGGAGGTTACAGTGATCCTATTGACGCTATATATGGATCAATAAAATGTGGCATATTCTCTGCTCTGGTGTCATAATTTGGCCCTATAATAGCATAAGGATCTATGTCCCGTGAACATGAGAAGTCTCCCAGTGAAAAATATGAAATGCTGGTATATATAGATTAATTAATTAAATATGTTTCTATGGATAGGGGACATATAAAAATGGCTCAGTGCATAAGTCCATCCAGCCTCTCTGTGCATAGACAAATGTATATAGCAGTTAGTGTATATATAAATACAGACTAGGTATGGCCCATAAGCATACTCATAAATGCATCCAGATCTCATACTAGATAGCCTATAGAGGAGAGAAAGGCACATAAAGGAAACGGGCTATATCATGAAGCCCAAGATGATGAGATAAATTTCTGTACATTATTATCACTATACAAATACAGAACAAAAATAAACACAAAACAAAAGGTGGCCCACTGTCAGTGCATAGCCACACCTATACCATGCCGCTGCCATTTCTATATACAATTGGGTTTTATGAGAAAAATATCCCAAGTCAGCAATGTATCATTATAAAATGTGCATTAATGTAATAGAGAACAAGTAACATTTAATAGAATTACAAATATGGTCTCATGATGTACAGTAGATATAATCCCACAGCAAGTAATAATATGTATAAATATAATATAATATGTATAGATAGTAATCTATACAAGTGGATATAAATGGATATAAATTTAGCCTGTACAAAGTACTCAAATTTTCCGTATCCACATATAATGATCTATTATATCATCAATATTCTGAATATAGAATACGAGAACTAGATGCCAGTGTGTCCATTAGCTATATACTGATGGTCCCATATGCACCATGTAACCATTACAGTCATCAAGCAATAACATTAAATACCATATTCAAAGGAAATTGGCGATAGTAAGACGACTAATGAATTAGTCCAGGATATCAATATATTACAGGATGATGATAAATTATGGTGATGATACTTGAGTGAAATTTCATCACGGTTAGCGACATGAATTTAACGAGTTTGTCTGTAAATCCCCCAAACATATAGATGGAATTCTTCACAGCGATAAGGCCGACGGATCCAAGAACAGAATGTGAGGAAGATCAATACATATTAATAGTAACCTATAATAAGAAACAGGTATCAATATATATATATATACATAAAACAAATTAAGACAAATTATGCCCTTACACAATTACAAAATATTATAGAAAGGACTTGAAACTGATGGCCTCGTTGAGGCCCTTAGGGACCAGAGTGTCAAGCATGACCATCCATTGTGTTTCCTTTTGTAGGAGTTTTTTCTTAAGATTGCCACCACGTATGCCCATATAAACATGGTCAATACCTCTCCAGTTTGTGGTAATGTCTTCCATCCACTAGTTATTTGATATCTACCCCTGTCATTAATAGCTTTATGACGTTTTTTGGCTTGAGATTGGAAATTTTTTTGTTTTGGTTGCATTTTGAGGCCCTGAGAGGTATATCCGTATGGCCACGGAATTGTTGTAGGTTGATGATACACTATCTCCTTATTGTGTGCGCTGCTGTATCCAAACAATCTGCTTACAACATCACAATCATGTGACTGTGATGTCACCAAAAGTCCATTTTTTGGGCTGGAGTAGGAAGAACTGAAGACGAGATGGACTAGTGGCAAGTCCTTTATTGTGTATGTGTGTGTGTCTCTGTATGCCTTTGTATCTGTGTGTGCAGTTAAAGCACCACGTCATTTTATTTTTCAGTGCTGAAGTGGCGCCATGCCTCCTGAAGAGACAATTTGCATATTTAACTTCTCACAGGAGCATTGCAAGGCTTAAAAGTCTCCACACCTTGGCATGGCAGGTTTGACATGTCTCTCTCTGCAAGTAGAAACGTTACCCCTTGGATCCTAGTCAGACGCTTCTCACACAGCCAACCAAGATCTCAGTCATGTGGCAGGGCTCATTAAAGGGTTGACATTGACTTCTAGGATCACTACTTCCAATAGGTTGCCCTAGAGCAGTGGTTTCCAAACTCCAGTCCTCACGGGTGACCCGTTGAAGCGCAATGTAAGTGAGAAACGATCGTCGTCGGTTGGTACTTGCTCCATGGTTTTATCTGCCTGCTGTTGGTAACTTGATGCCACAATAAAGGATATTTTTGCACAGGACGGATTGTGCCTATCCACTTTCTTCTCTATGGATATACAGACTATTTTCCTTGGAAGTGGCACCCGTATTCCCTGATGTGTGTGCAGTTTCATTAACCCGAGGTCACACAGGTGCCTTTGTCCTGCTTTTTTTCTTCCATGGTATGTGATTTACACATGTGAGAGAATTCCTGATGCCTTGATGATACTTCCATCACCTGTGAAATACTAAGGAAATCCTGAAAACATGACCTGTTGGGGTCCACGAGGACTGGAGTCTGGGAACCACTGCCCTAGAGTTTTAGTCTTCGTCTTCTCTGAAGAGACAATTTGCATACCGGGCTATTTAGCACTCTGACAATTGCCAAACCTTTGCCAATTGTAGCTTTCATCAAGAGATGTGTGTACTTGCTCTGTACTTTAAGTTGTATTCTAATCTCCATTGGCGACCCACGAATAACCTTTTTGACCATCTGTTTCACTTACCCCTTTTTCTTGATCCGCTACCTTCCTGATGCTTTGACCTCTGACTGTTACTTGACTGTGCTTTTGTCTATTTTCTTGTCTATTATGAGCCCTCTTGGTATTAAGACCTCATTACTCTTGACTATCCTGCCTCATGGTAAGTCCGTGAATAGTGATTAGCGTCACAAGGAAGTCAATGATGAATATCTTTATTTGTCCTTTGCATTGCATAAATGATCTTCAAAAAATTAAATATTCTATATCTAACATTGAAAATGCACTCCCAGTCGAGACTCACCCTGAAAAGTGCACCACTTTCAGGGTGAGTACACCACTTTTTTCCTTTTGCTGGTATTTTTTGGTGAAAAAGGTCACAATTCTAGTGCAAGTGGTCTTCAGAACTTGTTCCCTGACCCATCAGAGGGGGAGGGCGAAAGGGAGGTGTAAGGGGTCCTGTTACCTTAGTCTCTGACCTATTCCTTTTCTTAGAGGTTGAGAGTTCATTGGGGCAGTGGAGGCACCATCTGCCTAAGTCATCAAAACACCTTGTCCTGGCCCTGCATTGCATTGTAGACACCAGTATCTATTGCTGTCTCAGGACATACTATCTCACACCAACCAGTTGCAGTACAGTCAATGCACAGTAGATTACGTTAGAGTGTCACACTTTACTTTCCCTGCCTGAGTCAATAATTTTGGTCAGAGTCTTCCTCAAGTTACAGTACAAGTTGTCTTCAGTGACCAAACTCTGTTTTAGAGCCACTCCACACTCACAGTTGTCTAAGTGGGCAGTGGGACAATTGAGTATGGAACCTTTCTTTTAGCCTTCACATGGGTTAGCTATCATGTTACTATGCATAACCCCAGTAAAATGCAGTATTTTGGATCTATGTGATATGCTCTAAACAAATTCTTCAATTCTGGGTCTCATAGCATGATATAAAAGGTGAAGATTGTATTAGCCAGTGGACATGTACGTGTTCCTTATACAGTGGGTGAAATAAGTATTGAACACGTCACCAATTTTCTAAATGAATATATTTCTAAAGGTCCTATTGACATGAAATTATCACTAGATATTGGTAACAACCCATCTAACCCACACAGGCAAGAAAATCAAACTATAAATGTTCATAAATTAAGTTATATTTAATAATGTGAAATGACACAATGAAAAGTATTGAACATGCTTACTGAAATTTAGTTACTACTTTGTACAAAAGCCTTTGTTGGTGATGACAGCTTCAAAACGCCTCCTGTATGGAGAAACTTGTCACATGCATTGCTCAGGTGTGATTTCGTCCCATTCTTCCACACAAACACTCTTCAAATCCTAAATGTTCCATGGGTTCCCTCAATACGTATTTCACCAGCTGTAACCTATAGCATCTAGATGCATTAAAATATGTCCCTAACAATGCTAAAGCACATTAATTATATAGATGTGATCACTCAAGGACAACAGTTAAAACCCATTTTTTCAGCATATAAATGGTTACACGATGCTGATCTGAACAACGTTGGATAAAAAAGCAATCATGATGCAATGAAGTGGTTAAGCACATTTAGACAGTGTTGTACAATTTCCTCGAGCTAAGAATCTGACAGCTTAACGAATAGCTCTGGATGGTAATTAGCAATAGAGATGCTAATAATGAAATCTATTACAAGAGCAACTGCAGAGACAAAGATCAAGTCAGTGAAAGAGAGGTGGGGAGTGATGGGGAACTGCATAAACTCTACAAAAACACCAGAATAAGAGGAAGCAGAATATAGATATACAGTCATGGTCGAAAGTGTTGGCACCCTTGAAATTGTTCCAGAAAATGAAGTATTACTTTCTGAAAACTATTGCAATTACACTTGTTTTGTTATGCAAATGCTTATTTACTTTGTGTGTATTGCAACAATACAAAAAAAATGAAAAAAAAGGCAAATTCAACATAATTTCACACAAAACCCCCAAAATGGACAGAATAAAATTGTTGGCACCTTTCCAAAATTGTGGGTAAACAACTTTGTTTCAAGCATGTAATGCTTGTTCAAACTCACCTGTGGAAAGTAGCAGGTGTGGGTAATATGAAAATCACACCTGAAACCAGATGAAAAGGGAAGAAGTTGACTTAATCTTTGCATTGTGTGTCCTTAATCTTTGCATTGTGTGTGTCAAGCTGGGTGAGGGAGAAGCAAAAATGCACAACAACAAGAAGAGGAGGAGGCAGAAAACACTAAGAAAGGGAGGAGTGGAAACCCCTAAGCAGATTTGACAACACCCAGTCTGCCTTAAAGTCCCTAAATAGGTTCCGCACCTATCGCTGAGAAGGAACCTAATCCCTGAAGACCCTAGTGATAGGCCCTGGATAGGGAGGGGACTGGGTGTTGCTAGTCAGCCACCACTACCACTAAAGACAAAGCGGGAAGACAAACGAGGGAATACATTTAGCTTGAGACAACACAAGAGAGGTCACGCCAGCAATCCTTCAAGAGGCTCCAAGAAGAAACTAGTCAACTAGCACTTCCAACAGACAGAGGTAAATAGAGCTAACACCAGCACCTTGCTGAAGGGACTCATAAACATCAAGCAAGGGTGTTTCAATAAGCAGCAAAAGGTGCAGGTCGCTGTTAGGTTCTAAAGGGAGAAGCATATCACTCCATACACAGATGAAAATCAAGAATGTGCTTGCAAAGCCAAGTGCAATGACCTTCTACAGCCAAATCCAAAGTGACTGTCTATCACACCTGGCACACCCATGACAATGTGTCAGTGAGTGCTACACTAAGCATAGAGAACAAAAAGAGGAGAAGAGATCTGTTTGAGGACTTGATAACCTAAATTGTTGAAAAATATCAACAATCTCAAGGATAGAAGTCTATCTCCAGAGATCTGGATGTTCCTTTGTCCATGGTGCGCAACATAATTAAGAAGTTTACAACCTCTCGTACTGTAGCTAATCTCAATAGATGTAAACGGCAGAGAAAAATTGATGAAAGGATGCAACTCAGGATAGTTGAGATGGTGGATAAGCACCGCCAACCAAGTTCCAAAGAAATTAAAGCTGTCCTAATGTCAAAGGGCAGTAGTGGGAAAACAGGGGACGAGGAACCTGGGCCCCTGAACTGCCCCTTAGGCTAAGGGGGTGCCCTGACTTTCCTTAACATGGGGGTACACTTGATGGTAGTGAGGCCCAAGTCTCCGGGCTGTCCCTATCTCCTGTTTAGCCCTGAGCTAAACCCCCAACCCCCTCCCCAGGAGGTGAGACAGGGAAAAAAGTGTACTGCACCAATAACACAAAAGGAAAGATAAAACAGACACCATGGTTGTTAAATCAACTTAAAAACAAAACTTAGCTTTATCTGCTGCCAATGCTCCAAGCTCCAGGTGGCCTAATAAAGGGAGGTGGGAGTGGCACCCACCTGCAAAGATAATTAATCACAATGCAATACCTCCAGCGGCCACCGGGGGGGGAAACCCACCAGCAGACTAGCTAAAGTTGTAGTAACACCAGTGGCCATCGGGGAAAAAACTGACATTAACCCCCGATGGCCAGAAAGGAAAAAAGTTTATATATGCACAGCAAAAATCTGCCACAGATACAATAATGGATCGTGACAGTACCCCCCTAAAAAATGGGGGGCCTCTGAACCCTCAACACCAGACCTCACCAGAAAACAACCTATGGTGAGGACACCTCGATCCACCAGAGTTCACCCCGGCAGTCACCTGACTCTCAGGTTTATGGCGAACGCGGACTGATGGAAGTGACAACGTATGCTCCGGAGGCACCACAAATCTCCAGAGCGCCGACCTGGGGAATGAGTTGAGTATGGGCATTACTGGGGGTAACTCCAGCTGGTAAGTCCTTGGGCCGAGGATGGCCGACATCCGATACGGCCTGATCACCCGAGAACTCCAGACCCCAGCAGCACACTTCCACCGGATGTTTTTGGTGGACACCCATACATACTCGTTCACACACAGGTCTGGACCTGAACGTTTATTGTCACACACACGTTTGCCACAAGACGGTGAACTCTTCAAGGAACTGACAACAGAGGTGTCCCCCTGTGTCACCACACTCACACCCCCACAATTCAGAGAGGGAACCACCACCCTCTTCCGACCCCTCCTACGAGGACTCCGCCTCTCAGAGTTGGCTAATGGTGAGGGTTGAGACTTGCCCCTACTCCCTGGCAGCACCTCTGCTGCCCCCACTGGAGAAGAAGGGGACGGTTGTAGAAAGGTGGCAGAGACAGTAGGCCCCAGGCAACAGCCCTCACATGACTGATCCCAGCTGACTACTTCCCTAGACCGCCAATCTATTACCGGGTTGTGTCTTTCTAACCAAGGGAGGCCTAAAACGATAGGTGACGGCATACCCCCCAAGACGTAACATGACAGGGACTCTTCATGCTGAGTCCCTATACGCAGATGTATATTTTCTACGACTTGGGTCAAACTTCCCTGGCTCAGTGGGACAGAGTCAATGGCCTGGACGCTTAGGGGTTTGGCCAACATCCTACACTTCAGGCCATGAGTCTGGACAAAGTGAGCGTCCACCAAATATACTCCCACACCACTGTCAAACACCAGTATGCCCTTAGGTACCCCATCAACCACCTCTTCTGCTGATAAAGTACACCGAGAGGGCAAAATATCGGCCATTTACAATCCTCACCATTCGCCGCTCTCACCCTTTCCCCATCACAATAAAGGAAACGCCTGCATGCATGTCCTGGGAAGCCCATACAGCGCCCCCTAGCTGTCACAGGGGTCACTGCATCACATTACATATATAAAAAATATCATTCTATATGAATTTTAAACATTATTGCTTTTCCTAACTATAAAACATGTACCGTATATTTCTTTTTTTACATAGCATTTTAATCCATTAGATAACGAATGATTCAATGGTTAAAGGGGTTGTCCTGTCAAAACCGATAAGTCTGCAGTCACTCATATATGGAGCGATGCAGCGCCATCTAGTCGGCTACGCCCACTGGCCTGCCGGATCACTAGAAGGGGCGCGGCCTTGACTCAATACAAGTATATGGAACGAGACCACGCCCACTAGCCAGGAGTATGTATAATTCATACATACACTCCATTCCCCTGTCTGAAACGGGCGAATCCCTGCAGTGCACAGTGATTGCGCTTGGGGGATTCATAAGTCTGCAATCACACAGAGTGACTGCAGACTTATCGGTTTTGACCAGACAACCCCTTTAACTACAGACATTCTAAACATCACTTTTACTAAATAATCACATACGTAGAAAGAACACTGAGAAACCAGAAGGAGCACGGTGGAAACTAATAATGCAGCGTAATGTCCATCTTTAGATTTAACCCTTGAGGTACTTTGTTGTGCAATATCCCCTCTACATCACCACCTCTCGCTGGTTTTCTTATCTTTTCGATAGCATACATTTTAATGGTTGATAAATTGCTTTTATGGTGAATTATAAAGTGTCTTGAATCCTTAGATATATTTTTTATAATATTTGTTATGTGATGCAAATGTTCTCTGATTCCAGTTTTTAGTTGCCATTTGGTGTTTCCCACATATTTTAAATTACAGGTTGTCCATTCTATTATATACCGTACATCCAGTATACAAAGTTGAAATGCCAATCTAAAATCACTGTATTTTCTTAAATGAAAATCTAAGGCGTGTTATACAACTTTATGAGGAATGGATGTGTACAATGATATGGCTCCCTAGTTACACCTGGGTGGTAATCAATGTAATTTCCTTGTACCCATCCATTCCTCAAAAAGTTGCATTACACGCCTTAGATTTTCAATTAAGAAAATACAGAAGTGATTTTTTCATCAGAATTTCGACTTTATATGCTGCATGGTATTCAGTTTCTGATCAGCAACAATTATTTTTGCTTTGACAACAAATTCTACTTACAAAAGAATGAAGTCTCAATGGGTGCAAAATACTCCCCCTCTCTGGCCAATTTAGTCATGAGTTGGTGGGGGGAATCTTATATTTACAACGCAGATAATAGTGATGAGTGAGCATGCGCGGATATCGTGTTATATAATAATATATTCGAGTCCCTGTGGCTGCATGTTTCACGAGTAACAAGCAATTCCCGTATGTGTTGCGGCTATCTATTAGCCGCGAATTATGCAGCCACGGGGACTCGATGATATCGAAGCACATGCGCTCATAGCTAGTAGATAATCCATTTGTCGATGACATATTGTGGTATGGCAGATACATAGACGATATGCTCATCGTGTGGTAGTCTGACACAGAGCAACAGGAGAACTCGCTCAAGCTAAAAGAAATTGCAGTACAATTGAAACTTAGCAAATAGAAGCTAGCAACATACAACAGAGACTGGAATGCAGGGTATATAAGCATTGTATGTATAATAGACCAGAGAAAATAGTACAAGGACAATCACAATTTAAATCCCAGCCTTCATCGATAAAGATGGATGCAACCTCAGTGACCCTAATACTTCAGTACAGCAACCGGTTTCAACAGATCAAAAATATTTTTTAAAAAAACCTTTCATTTTAGAGGAGAATCAAGATATTGAAACGATTATTAAAAACGGTTGCAGTGTAGTCTCAAGATGAGCCTCTTCTATAAGACAAATTTTATCACCCTCAAAAACTAAAACAAATTGGTTGTTCCTCAGAGGCGTCTTCAAATGTGGACTCCAGTCATGTAGTGTGTTAGTATATAAAAAAAATCACTAGCTCAAAAAGGGATAACAATTTCCACATTAAAACATTTCTCAACTGTAAAACAACTCATGGTATACACAGTATATAATAGAATGTACCGCCTGTAATTTAAAGTATGTGGGAAGCACCAACGGCAACTAAAAACTAGAATCAGAAAACATTTGCATGACATAGCAAATAATAATATAAAAAATAGATCTCAGGATTCAAGACACTTTATAGATAAGAACATCAAATAAGGTCTAGGAAGCATCAGCCATAAAATTACATATCTTTTGTTGATATACACAAGCATAAAACACCATTAAAAGGAGATACATATCCAATATGCTGCTGCAAGGAACATACATCCTAATTGGATGAGTAATATAATCTATCTTAGAAAAATAGTACAATACAACACCAGTGATAAGAATGGAATTATGCCAGAAAAGGCACTAAAATAATGACCAAATAATACTCCTGAGCAGATAGAGCTATGCACAATTTCCACAAAACAATGTCTCTGTCTCCAGTGATGGTAACAAGACATTTAACATCACTCAACATATAACATGCAATGCAGTCGGAGTGATATACTATGCATCTTGCCCATGCATGAAAGTCTATGTAGGAATGACCTCAAGACCTCTGAGAATCCGGGTCAGCGAACAGTACAGGGATATTAACAGTGCAGGATATTAGCGGTGCACGTAAGACAGAGGATGTTGTTACCCTCAAACTGATACCGAAACATTTTAAGCTGTTTCATGAGTGCAATTCCAATCTGCTTAGGGTGACAGGTATAGATAAAGTTTTTGTTGACCAGAGAGGTGGGAATTGGAGGAAAACACTGGCTCAGATGGAGGCCCAATGGATCTATAGAACAGGATCTGTACAGCCAAAGGGACTTAATGAGGTCCTTAGTCTTACCCCTTTCCTTTAATTGTTTTTTATGCTTTTGTGTCTGTGTTTTTATGAATTTTAATACACATCTCATCTTTTTCAGTTATATTTTTATACTCCTTCCTCCGTGATGTGGTTATCCTGGGATAAGGTCTATGTGGATCAGATGAAGTGGGAGAGTGAATGGCGCCTATGGAATTCGTCAAGAAAAGGATGTTGAGACTTCTATCCAGTAATAATTTGGACTCAACCCATATACATATGTATTGCACCTGGATGAATCTTGAACGGATGCTATTCCAACTCCTTTGTGGATGAATGGACCTTATTTTTATTTATATTTTATTTTTCTTTGAACCTTGTGACTTTTTATACTATAATGTTAGATGAGAATATTATTTCAGACATTAATTATATATCTGGTTACTTACCGAGGTGACATTTATTCCCTCCATCCTTACATCTCCTCTCCCCCCCCCTTCCACTTTTTCGTTTCGGACCTTATTTTAAATATTTTAGCTGGGGTCCTTATTTAAGATATGACATCAGCTCTGTTTGTTTGACAACTACGTTATGGACCTATTTGAGGGTCTTATTATCACTTTTTTGTCTACAGAATTACGTGTCAGGTATATTGTGGGGAGTTATTTTAGGGACACAATGTATGTAATTCTTTATGTGATATTTGGTGAGTTACTGTCATGTCGGACGCTATTCACACCACAGCGTCCGGCAGGCAGCGGTAGTTCCATCTCCGTCCACTATAGCCTCAGTGGCGCCGGCTTAATTTTACTCTGGTTATCGGGGGTTAATCTAGCTGGAAATCAGGTGGGATGTTTGGTCACGCCCACGGTCTTTAAATAGTCGTGCTGGCCTTTGGGCATCGCCGATTATAGCTTGTGTTTTATGCCAAGTGGTTCCGGTCTGGAGAGGAGGTGTTGGAGAGAGAAATTCATATCTGGTGTCGTATGATCCGTTGTTACCTTTTCGCCTTCCTATATTTGTGCTTTGTTTTGCCCTGTTCACATTACGGTATTGTCCTGTGTGTATGCGGCGCTGTGCGGTTTAAGTTCTCCCTGTCTGTCATTACTGTGTGGGCTTTGGTGGTTTGACAACTCACTGGGTGGAGGGTTCAGCTTAGGGCTGAGCAGGAGATAAGGAAAGGTTGGAGGCTCAGGCATTTGCACCATTAGCAAAAAACCCTGGGTTCAGGGTCAGACAGGGTTTTCCCTAGTTGGAGGGACTCCGCAGGGGCCCCGGGTATTTCAGCCTCCTTTGACCTAAGCCCCGCATAACATTATGTAGTGAAACCTCCACCAGGGGGAGCTGGTGAGGGAAGAGAGGTTATACACTAAGAGCAGCAACCCTGAGCAACAGCACAGGTGCCACAGGTAACGAGAGAGAATAGTCAGACGAACCGAGTCAGAAACTAACAGGAGCAGACGTACCAGAAGGAGCAGCAATACACGTAGTCAAAATACCAAAGCCGAGAGTCAGAAAGCCAGAACATGAGCACGGGGTCCAAAACGTGAGACGAAATACGTGGTCGGGGTACAAGCCAGGGAGTCAGATGCCAGAGAGGGAACGTAACAGCAGAGACGAATACCAAGCGACGGGGGTCAGAAATCAGTCCGGGTCATACACGTAAATATCAGTCAAAGGCAGGAGGATCACCAGGGTACAAGGGTCAGCGGCTCTAAACTGCAAGCTTGAGCTATGACTAACACTGGTCAGCAGGCTGTGAGGGATTTAAATAGCCCAGCTAGCTCCAGAACGAGGCTGAGGAGATTAACCCCTGCATGACCAGTCCGGAGTGAAGACAGCAGAAGATAAACTCCGGACTGGACCATGACAGTACCCCCCTCTCAATGGAGGCCACTGGACCCCCAGGCTTCCCTGGATGATGAGCGTGAAAGGCCCGGACCAACCGATCCGCATGGACCGAACGCGCCGGCACCCATGACCGATCCTCAGGACCGTATCCTTTCCAATGGACCAAGTACTGAAGTGAACGACGGAGCATACGAGAATCCACCACCTGTTCCACCTCGTACTCGGTCTGCCCATCTACCATAACAGGCGGCGGGTGCGAGGGAGACTCGTCAGAGGAAGGCACCGACGGCTTCGGAAGCGCTTTATGGAACACATTAGGAATCCGTAATGACGGAGGCAACCGCAGGCGAAAGACCACAGGATTAATCACCTCTAAAATCTCATACGGACCAATAAACTTGGGACCCAACTTAGCAGAGGGAATTCTCAGCCTTATGTTTTTGGTGGATAACCATACCTTATCCCCCACCTGATAAGTCGGCCCCACCGAGCGTCGTTTATCTGCAAAAAACTTATATTTGCCCTGAGCCTCCCCAATGTTTCTCTGAACTTCCCTCCAAACCTCCTCCAACCGCAAAAATGCTGAATCAGCCCCTGGACACTCCGAATCTAGACTGGAGAATTCACCAAAATGAGGGTGAAACCCATAGTTGCAGAAGAAAGGAGAAGTACCAGTAGACTGATTGACACGATTATTGAAGGCGAATTCCGCCATAGGTATCATAGAGCACCAATCATCCTGTCTGGATGTGACAAGACACCGCAGGATCTGCTCTAAAGACTGATTGGTCCTTTCAGTCTGACAATTGGTCTCGGGATGGTAGGCCGATGAAAAGGTCAGACTGATGCCCAGCCTTTTACAAAAAGCTCTCCAGAATTTTGACACGAATTGCACCCCTCTATCAGACACCACACTGACAGGCACACCATGCAACCAAATCACATGCTCAATGAATAGCTTAGATAGAGTCTCAGCATTAGGAAGGCCCATTAAGGGTACAAAATGTGCTTGTTTGCTGAACCTATCGACAACTACCCAGATCACGGTTTTGCCATTAGAGGGTGGGAGATCGGTGATAAAATCCATGGACAGGTGAGTCCACGGTCTATCCGGAATTGGCAGTGGCACCAATTCCCCGGCCGGCCGGTTGTGGGAGGCTTTAGCGCGGGCACAGGGTTTCACAGGAGGACTCAAAACCAGTGACGTCAGAAGTCAACGAGGGCCACCAGAACAGCCTAGTGATGGCTTTACGAGTGGCCGAGATTCCTGGATGCCCACTCAGAGCTGAGTCGTGGAACTCCCGAAGCACTCTTAACCAATACTGGACAGGCACAAAGAGCTTATTTTCAGGTATGGACGGGGGAGCAAGAGATTGGGCCTCACGAATCTCCTGCTCCAATCTCTGGGACACCAAAGCCACCACCACCCCACGCTGAAGAATGGAGGAAGGAGGCTCCGAAGGCGATACCGGATCTAGGCTGCGAGACAAGGCATCCGCCTTCACATTCTTGGAACCTGGTCTGAAAGTGATGGAAAACTGAAATCGGGAAAAAAAAAGTGACCACCTTGCCTGTCTCGGAGTCAGACGTTTGGCGGATTCGATGTAAGACAGATTCTTGTGATCTGTAATGACAGTGATACGATGGACAGCCCCCTCCAAAAAATGCCTCCATTCTTCAAAAGCCAATTTAATGGCCAACAACTCTCGGTTACCCACATCATAATTCCTTTCAGCAGAGGAAAATTTTTTAGAAAAGAAGGCACAGGGTCTTAAGTTAGTTAATGTGGTGGGCCCCTGGGACAACACAGCCACCACTCCCACCTCAGAGGCATCCACTTCTACGATGAATGGTTTAGACAAGTCAGGTTGCACCAGTACCGGAGCAGTCATGAAACGTTCTTTTAACAAAGAAAACGCCGCCACAGCTGGAGCTGACCAGTTTTTAAGATCCGCTCCCTTTTGGGTGAGATCAGTGAGGGGTTTGACCACTTGAGAGAACCCCTTAATGAATTTTCTATAATAATTGGCGAAACCCAGAAATCGCTGAAGACCCTTGAGATCTCTGGGTTGCACCCAATCCACAGTGGCCTGTACCTTCCTAGGGTCCATACGAAACCCCTCAGCGGACAGGATGACCCCTTGAAAGGACACTTATTGAGTAAAAAATGAACACTTCTCCAATTTGGCAAAGAGTGAGTTCTCCCTGAGCCTCTGGAGAACCGCATGAAGATGACCCATATGACTTTGTCTATCAGAAGAATATATAAGTATATCATCAAGATAAACAACTACAAAACGTCCAATAAAATCAGAAAAAACATGGTTAATGAAATTCTGGAATACCGCTGGTGCGGTAGTCAAACCGAAGGGCATAACCAAATTTTCAAACAGACCCTCAGAGGTGAGAAACGCCGTTTTCCATTCATCCCCCTCCCGCATACGGATGAGATTGTATGCTCCCCTGAGGTCCAACTTAGAGAACCACCTGGCCCCCGACAATTGATTGTACAAATCAGGTATCAGTGGGAGAGGGTAGGCGTTTCTTATGGTTATTTTATTCAGTTCTCGAAAATCGAGGCATGGGCGTAAACCACCATCCTTCTTTTTTACAAAAAAGAACCCCGCTGCCACGGGAGAGACAGATGGCCGTATATGCCCTTTACGGAGGCTCTCAGAGATATACTCCTTCATAGCAGCCCGCTCAGGGCCGGAGAGATTGTACAGCCGGGCTTTGGGCAATTTGGCACCGGGAACAAGATCCACGGCACAATCGAATGGGCGGTGTGGTGGTAGAACCTCAGCCTCCTTTTCAGAGAACACATCCTTAAAACCCTTTAGGTACTCCGGAATACCCTCCAGGTTGACGGATGACATTGTCTTGCTACTGTGTCTATTTTCAGAACACCCAGGTCCCCATTTAACAATATCCCGGGACCCCCAGTCAATAACTGGGTTATGCCGTTGCAACCAGGGAAACCCTAACACCAGGCCAGCAGGGAGGTTATCAAAAACAAAGCATGACATGCGCTCCTGGTGTAGGGCCCCCACCCTGAGGGTAAATTCTTTAGAACTGAAATGGAGACCATCCTTAGAGAGAGGTGTAGAATCTATAGCCACAATTTTTAAGGGAGTCCCCAACCTAACTGTCCCTAATCTACAGCGAGCCACCAGCTTAGAGTCAATCAGGTTCAGGGATGACCCACAGTCTGCAAAAGCCGAAGTATGGAAAAAGCCGTTCTCAACACCAAGTTCCACCTTTAGCAGTACTCTTGAAAAGGAAGAAAAAGGTACCTGAGAGTCTGGGTGACCTCCACGATTATCACCCAGACTCAGCCGCTTGTTAGTCGGAGGACAGGAGGGGCAGTCTTTTTTCCAATGTCCGGGATCTCCGCAGTAAAAACACAATTTTCCATCACGTCGCCGTCTCCTCTCTTTCTCCTGGGGGTTGGTGGCTCCCACCTCCATAGGTTCAGATGGAAGCAAAACATCAGGGTTAGCAGGGAAAAACGGAACCCCTCGCTGAGTAACACCTCTCTCCCGCAGTCTCCGATCCATAAGGATAGCCTGACTCATCGCCTCCTCCAATGAACTGGGAGGTGGATGGAGAGCCAGAGCGTCCTTCAAGCAATCCGACAGTCCCTTCCTGAACAGACATCTCAGTGCAGAGTCGTCCCAGGACACCTCAGTGGACCATCGACGGAATTCGGAGCTGTACCATTCGGCTGAGTGCTTCCCTTGCCCCAGACCCAAAATAGTGTCCTCTGCCACCCTAACACGGTCCGGTTCATCATAGATAAGTCCTAGGGCCTCAAAGAACCTATCTACCGACATCCGTTCAGGGGCAGTAGGGGGCAACAAAAAAGCCCAGGATTGGGGACCCTCCCTAAGTAAGGAGATAACAATCCCCACCCGCTGAGTCTCATCCCCAGACGATCGGGGTCTAAGAGAAAACCATAATTTACAACTCTCCTTGAATATATGAAATTTATCTTTTTCGCCAGAAAATGTGTCAGGAAGTTTAACTGAGGGTTCAGGAGAGTGCAAAATAACATCTACAGAGTCACCTGGTGGACAAACAATATGAGAGGTGTTTCCCTGCATGGTCTTAATAGTCTCAGTCAGTTCTTTCTGTAAGAGGGTCTGAGACATGACAAGGGACTGATGATTCACAGAAAAGTCCTGCGCCATCTGCGTCAAACTGGACACTTGATCTGCCAAGTTATGCAGCAGATCCATGGCCAAAGAAAAAAAAAATGCAAAATCCCGTTTAAATGTGAGTTTAGTGATAATGTAGTGAAACCTCCACCAGGGGGAGCTGGTGAGGGAAGAGAGGTTATACACTAAGAGCAGCAACCCTGAGCAACAGCACAGGTGCCACAGGTAACGAGAGAGAATAGTCAGACGAACCGAGTCAGAAACTAACAGGAGCAGACGTACCAGAAGGAGCAGCAATACACGTAGTCAAAATACCAAAGCCGAGTCAGAAAGCCAGAACATGAGCACGGGGTCCAAAACGTGAGACGAAATACGTGGTCGGGGTACAAGCCAGGGAGTCAGATGCCAGAGAGGGAACGTAACAGCAGAGACGAATACCAAGAGACGGGGTCAGAAATCAGTCCGGGTCATACACGTAAATATCAGTCAAAGGCAGGAGGATCACCAGGGTACAAGGGTCAGCGGCTCTAAACTGCAAGCTTGAGCTATGACTAACACTGGTCAGCAGGCTGTGAGGGATTTAAATAGCCCAGCTAGCTCCAGAACGAGGCTGAGGAGATTAACCCCTGCATGACCAGTCCGGAGTGAAGACAGCAGAAGATAAACTCCGGACTGGACCATGTCACATTATAATCGGCCTAACATTTTTTCATGGATTCCATGACTTCCATAAACCGCCAGTTGGCGGCGCTGTCCTTACAGGTCACCGAGTTGAAGGGGGCAGTTCAGCAGCAGGGCCTAGTTGTAGCTAATGTGCAAGCGGCTTCTGCTGGTGCAGGTGCAGAGCCAAAGATTCCGCTGCCTGAACGATTTTCTGTGGAACGCAGCAAAATTTGTCATCTTTCGGGAGGCCTGCAAGTTATACTTTCGCATGCGCCCGGTCTCCTCAGGTAATGAGGCTCAGCGGGTGGGTCTGGTGTTATCATTACTGAGTGGGGACCCTCAGGCATGGGCGTTTTCCTTACCAGCCGACTCTGCTACGTTTCATTCTGTTGACAATGTTTTTTCAGCACTCGGGCTCATTTATGATGACCCCGACAGATTGGCTTTGGCGGAATCTAAGATCCGCGCCCTCCGTCAGGGGGAACGTATGGCGGAAGACTATTGTTCAGAATTTCGCTGTTGGGCAGTAGAAACACAGTGGAACGACCCAGCGCTGCGGAGTCAGTTTATTCATGGGGTTTCAGAAAGAGTTAAACAGGCCCTCCTGATGTATGAGACTCCTGCATCGTTAGAGTCTGCCATGAGTTTGGTTATTCGCATTGATCGCCGTTTGCGTCAAGGAGCGCAGGAGACGCTGCCCCTGGGGAAAGCAGGGGTGCAAGTGTGGTTGCTGCAGGTGAGCCCACAGAACCTATGCAAATCGCTGGGGTATCACATGTGCAGCGTTGTGTTCCTGGGTTCAGGAAGCATGGAGCATGTTTTTACTGTGGTAAAAGAGATCATTATGTAAATGCTTGTCCTGTGCTACCAAAGAAAGTCGCACCTGCGGAAAACTGATAAGCTCAGAGGGTATGGAGGAGGCCCAACTGAGCGTATGCATATCCTCCATGATGGTATCTCAATGTATGCTTCCTGCCAGGGTTATTATTGCGGGCAGAGAGCTACCCATATCAGTGTTTGTGGATAGCGGTTCCACCACCAATCTCATGGATGAGGAGTTTGCACGCACGGCAGGTTTTAAGATCAAAAAACTCCCTCATCCTATATGCGTGGTTACCATTAATGCCGCTCCCCTCCCACAGGGGGAGATTACTGAGTTTGTAGCTGAGGTTAAACTCCACATTGGGGTCCTACATTCTGAGTGGGTTACATGTAGGGTACTCAATAATCTCCCAGCACAAATGGTCCTGGGTTTCCCATGGTTGCCCAAGCACAACCCAGTGATTGACTGGAGAACCCAGGACATAGTCCAGTGGAGTGGTTTCTGCCAGGAAAATTGCTTGGCCACATGTGTGTCCGCCGTGAAGTCCAGCCTTCCGGAGGCATTGCTGGATTTTGCGGACGTATTCTCTGAGAGGGGTTGCTCAGAACTACCTCCACATCGAGCCTATGACTGTGAGATTAGGTTAAAACCCGGGGCTAAATTGCCAAAGGCGAGGATGTTTAGTATTTCTGGTCCGGATTGACAAGCTCTTAAAGACTACATCGCGGAGAGTTTAAGTAAAGGGCACATCCGACCTTCATCCTCACCTGTAGCAGCAGGGTTTTTCTTCATTAAAAAAAAAGATGGAGGGTTACGCCCGTGTCTGGATTTCCGGGAGTTAAACCAGATTACGGGCCGTGATCCCTACCCGATGCCGCTGATCCCTGATTTGTTCAACCAGGTGGCTGGTGCGAAGTGGTTTTCCAAACTTGACCTCAGGGGGGCATATAACCTCATAAGGGTCCGTCAGGGGGATGAGTGGAAGACGGCGTTTAATACCCCTGAGGGTCATTTTGAAAGCCTAGTTATGCCATTTGGGTTGACAACTGCGCCTGCTGTTTTCCAACATTTCATAAATGATGTATTCGCTCATGTGCTGGGGAAATTTGTGATTGTGTACCTGGATGATATCCTCATTTATTCGAGCGACCAGGACACTCATTTAGAGCATGTCAGGCAGGTGTTACAGTTGCTCCGTGAGAATAAGCTCTATGCTACGCTTGAAAAATGCGTATTTTTTGTACAGGAGTTGCCTTTTTTGGGATATATTGTGTCCGCCGCAGGGTTTAAAATGGACGCCGCGAAGGTGCAAGCGGTGCTGCGATGGGAACGGCCTGATAATCTAAAAGCGCTCCAGTGGTTCCTTGGGTTTGCCAACTATTATAGGAAGTTTATTAAGAACTTTTCTACTATAGCCAAACCGCTCACGGACATGACGAAAAAAGGTACCAATCTCGTATCTGGTCTGAGGATGCGGTGCGTGAATTTGAGCTTCTGAAAAACTGTTTTGCTTCAGCCCCCATTCTGGTGCAACCGGACGAATCTAAACCTTTTACGGTGGAGGTCGATGCGTCTGAGGTGGGAGTGGGGGCAGTACTGTCACAGGGCTCGTCCTTGAGCAATATGCGTCCATGCGCCTACTTCTCCAAGAAGCTGTTGCCTGTCGAACGGAATTACGACATCGGCAACAGGGAGTTGTTGGCCATCAAATTGGCTTTTGAGGAATGGCGACACTTCCTGGAGGGGGCGGCCCACCAGGTCACAGTCATCACCGACCATAAAAACCTGCTCTATCTGGAGTCGGCCAAGCGTCTGTCTCCCAGGTAGGCTCGCTGGGCATTGTTTTTTACACGTTTTAACTTTCTGGTGACTTACCGTCCTGGGGCTAAAAACACCAAGGCGGATGCCTTGTCCAGGTGTTTTCTGGGGGGAGAACCTCGGGAAGATCCGGTACCCATCCTCCAGGAAGGTGTAGTGGTTTCGGCTCTCACGACTGAGGTAGAGGCGGAGATTGCCGAGGCCCAGGAGGAGGTACCGCCAGGACTTCCCGCTAATAAGTCATTCGCACCCCTTCATCTTCGTCTTAAAGTGTTGGGGGAACACCACGACTCTGTCCAGGCCGGTCATCCAGGGGTTAGGGGCACCTTGGAGCTGGTATCTCCCCGCTTCTGGTGGCCAAAAATCCGGCAGGACGTGGTCTCGTACGTGACAGCTTGCATCACGTGCGCCAGGGCCAAGTCGCCCAGAACCCGTCCTGCTGGCACTCTACAGCCTCTGGGGGTACCTAGTAGGCCATGGACAGAAATCTCCATGGACTTTATCACGGACTTGCCTGCCTCGGCGGGGAACACGGTCATCCTGGTGGTGGTTGATCGATTTTCGAAGATGGCGCATTTTGTGTCATTGCCTTCCTTGCCCAACGCGAAGACGTTGGCTCAGGTCTTTGTGCAGGAGGTGGTCAGACTACACGGAGTTCCGTCGGACATTGTGTCTGATAGGGGGACCCAGTTTGTGGCAAAGTTTTGGAAAGCTTTTTGCTCACGATTGGGGATCAAGTTGTCTCATTCGTCGGCGTTTCATCAGCAGTCAAATGGTCAAACTGAGCGCATGAACCAAAATCTGGAGCAGTATTTGCGATGCTTTGTGTCTGACAACCAAGAGGAGTGGTCGACGTTCCTTCCCCTGGCCGAGTTTGCATTAAATAATCACCGCCAAGAATCAACGGGAGAGTCTCCGTTCTTTTGTGTTTATGGGCACCATCCTCAATTTTGTACCTTGCGTCAGGGGGGCTCTGGGGGCGTCCCAGAGGAGGACCGGTTAGGAGTTCAACTATCATCGGTCTGGAGGAGTGTGAAACAGCAATTGCTGAGCATGAGTGCAAGGTACAAACGTGTGGCTGATGCTAGACGCATGCAAGGTCCGGACCTGTGTGTGGGTGATTGGGTGTGGTTAGCTACTAAAAACATAAAACTCAAAATTCCATCATTGAAATTGGGTCCAAGGTTTATTGGCCCTTTTAAGATTGCTGCCATCATTAACCCGGTTGCTTATCGGTTGGAGCTTCCTGCGGTATACAAGATACACAATGTGTTTCACAGGGCTTTATTGAAAAAGGTGGTAGGTTCTGTGGACACGACGCCGATGCCACCTCCAGTCATGGTGGATGGCAATTTAGAGTTTGAAGTCTCCAAGGTGGTGGACTCTCGAGTACTGCGCCGTTCTCTTCAGTATTTGGTACACTGGCGGGGGTATGGTCCGGAGGAGAGGTCTTGGATACCAGCCTCGGACATACATGCGGATCGGCTGGTCAGTTCCTTTCACCGCCGTCATCCAGACAAGCCGGGTCCTATGAATCTTGAGGGCCCTGGGGTCCCTCGTAGAAGACGGGGTACTGTCATGTCAGACGCTATTCACACCACAGCGTCCGGCAGGCAGCGGTAGTTCCATCTCCGTCCACTATAGCCTCAGTGGCGCCGGCTTGATTTTACTCAGGTTATCGGGGGTTAATCTAGCTGGAAATCAGGTGGGATGTTTGGTCACGCCCACGGTCTTTAAATAGTCGTGCTGGCCTGTGGGCGTCACCGATTATAGCTTGTGCTTTATGCCAAGTGGTTCCGGTCTGGAGAGGAGGTGTTGGAGAGAGAAATTCATATCTGGTGTCGTATGATCCGTTGTTACCTTTTCGCCTTCCTATATTTGTGCTTTGTTTTGCCCTGTTCACATTACGGTATTGTCCTGTGTGTATGCGGCGCTGTGCGGTTTAAGTTCTCCCTGTCTGTCATTACTGTGTGGGCTTTGGTGGTTTGGCAAGTCACTGGGTGAAGGGTGGAGGGTTCAGCTTAGGGCTGAGCAGGAGATAAGGAAAGGTTGGAGGCTCAGGCATTTGCACCATTAGCAAAAACCCTGGGTTGAGGGTCAGACAGGGTTTTCCCTAGTTGGAGGGACTCCGCAGGGGCCCCGGGTATTTCAGCCTCCTTTGACCTAAGCCCCGCATAACAGTTACACTTTTGGTATAGATGTACACTTCATTATGATCTAGTAAATGCACTTGGTCACTTTAGTATATGGGATTTATAGTGATTTGCACTGTTAGTTATATTTTAGTTTTTATTGACACTTTTTTATCATAAACCATATACATATTTTTAAACACTATATTATATAATGTGGTGTTTCACTTTTTGGTAGTACTGTAATAGTATTATTATTAGAAGCACGTTTTATATGCACTCATGTTTCTACCCATCACTCCATCTGGGCTGTTGATGGGTGGTATAAAGCATAAGAATTTACAGACGCACTTTAATAAAAACTATTTTGTGGTATTTCATCACCTGGTCTTTTACAGTATTATGTGCACTTGATATATGCACAGTATATGATTATATACATGCACAGTAAGAGATTATATGTATGCACTTCTTATATATAAAAAATTGCTCTGTTTATATATATTATTTCTATATTATATATATATATGTCTTTGTTTTGTTACTTAGGGTATATATCTGTGCCCGGTCACTGAAATATGCACAATTGTATTAGTTATTTTAGTATATCACAACATGCTATTTTTCCCAGTTCTCTGGGGGGTTGCCGTGGAGACACGTTCATGCTGTTAGCCGATGCGCCCCACCCCCGGCCTGACACGTCGGATGGGGGCTCGGCTAGGCGGCGCATGACGTTGTCTCTTGGTGACATGGGTTGCCCTGGAGACGCGCTCGCAAGGCTTGCCTGGGCCGCCTCTTCATCCTGACGTGTCAGATGGGGCAGTGGCTTAGTGGCAGATGGTGATGTCCCAGGGTGACGTCACATGCCCGGTTTCATTACACCGCGCTATACTCAGCCATTATCACAGTAGACATGGGAGTATATAAACATGCATTAGACGCATAGTCACATCAACACAACCCCCTTGAACGAAGCTAACGCAAAACGCACGTTGGTGATTTGCACTGCAGGACAAGGTCATATACTCTTTCTTACTCTTATATATCTGTTTATGTTTGCACCAGTCACTGTGGGGAGCTTGGGTGGCATCATTCATTACTAGGTCTTGAGACCAGTTTATGTATGCACTAGTGCACTTTATGTTTAATGCTGGCCACTCAATGCTCTGACCCACTTTATATACTTCTACCCCTGACAACTTTGTTTTATCTTAGGACACATGACCATGCTATAGATGCACTGAATGCACTTTTCTATTGTGGGCTACATCTCACACTTATTTTCAATATATATCGGCACAAGCCTTAGTATAATATTAAATGTGAAATCCAATTTGTCATTGATGTGTGCAAATTGTGAATAGCTCTGTCTGCTCAGGAGTATTATTTGGTCATCATTTTAGTGCTTTTTCTGGCATAATTCCATTCTTATCACTGGTGTTGCATTGTACTAAATTTTCTAGATAGATTATATTACTCATCCGATTAGAGTGTATGTTCCTTGCAGCAGCATATTAGATATGTATCTCCTTTTAATGGTGTTTTATGTTTGTGTATATCAATAAAGGCTATGTAATGTTATGGCTGATGCTTCCTAGACCTTATTTGATGTGATTAATTTTGGGAGTGCCATTTATCTAGGCCCGCTATTTTTGGATATATTCTTTATTGATAAGACCAGCAAGATGTGGAGGTGTAGAGGGGATATTGCGCAACAGAGAGGCATGGTGCATATTTAATCTTAACACCAGAGTACCTCAGGGGTTAAATCTAAAGAAGGACATCATGCTGAATTATTATTTTCCACCGTGCCCTTTCTGGTTTCTCAGTGTTCCCACTGCATTTATGATTATTCAGTAAAGGGATGTTAAAGGGGTTTTCTGGTCCAAAGTGACAAATCTGCAGTTACTCTGTGTGAATGCAGACTTATGAATCCCCCCAGAGCAGGCACTGTGTGCAACAGGGATTCACCGGTTTCTGAGCAAGGACTGGAAGGTATATATGCGTTAAACATACTCCCGGCCAGAGTCTGTCCAGGGGGCCTGGCCTCGTCCACAGACTTGTATGGTAGAAGATCACCCCTTTAGTAAGCCACGCCCACAGGACGGCTGCATTTCTAGTGGGGCATGGCCTCGCTATCATGATTGAGATTAGAGGATTGCAGCAATTAGCTGAGCACCAGATCCTCTTTAAAACTACACCGCCATTCATTAATTAACAGGTTTCTTGTGGCTTGGAAAATGTTTAGAGTTCCTCGTGCTTTGTTGGCTGTGCTACTTATTAGAACCACACCCTTTCATTATATAAACCTGTGTCTGGCTTCCCTCCATGCAAGCAATAGAATCTTCATTCTGTTCCTATCTTCATTGGAGAACGTGTTCTGGAGAGTTTTGCATGCAGTTTGTTGTGAATACATCTACCTTTCCCTATTGGTGTTCTTTCTTCTTGCTTTTCTGCCTCTTTAATGTGCAGTAAACCAAAGTAAATGTATATTGGGTGTGATTTGAATCATAAAACAAAAAGAAAACAACCCTTAAAATCAAACTTTTAATGTTTAATATAGTTAAAAATGTATTCACAATTCTCTAGAAAATATAAAGGTAGCACCTCCCAGGTCCTTAGAATAGGGGAATATTATCCAGAAAGTTAGGCAGGGTGTTAGGCAAGGGTCACACTTGCAAGAAACGTGCACGAGTCTCGCGTCTCAATACCCAGCACTGCCTCCGGCACTCGGACTGGAGCGCTCAACTGCATAGAAATACATGCAGCTGCACACTCCGGTCCTGAGTGCTGGCGGCTGTGCCAGGTTTGGAGACGGGAGACTCATGCGAGTTTCTCACAAGTGTGACCCCGGCCTTAAACACAGTGTGGTGTCACAATCCTATACTGGCCCTAAGGGGACCCTTATACACTGATGACCTACCTAGCAGCAGAGGTTGTCACCCTAAAATTCAATATGGCGCCCCTTTTCAAGGTTAGCAGTCCCTTAAAGTCCCTGCATGCCCCTATTCTAGACCTGTACCAATACGCCAACATGCACGCAATATATAGAACTTGTTTATGATCTCGCTATGCTGTGTCTATAAAGTCTCTAGTGGTTGGAGGCCAGGGAGCAAGAGGTTAATATGACTGTAAACAGCACCTCTTGCTAGTTAGCTGAATGCCTTCACAACTAGATCACAGCTTAGTGTGTAATAAAGTGCCTATGTGCGCAATGCACATAGTGCATTTAACACAGATCTACAGTTAGGTCCATATATATTTGGCCAGAGACAAAATTTTTCTAATTTTGGTTCTAGACATTACCACAATGAATTTTAAACAAAACAATTCAGATGCAGTTGAAGTTCAGACTTTTAGCTTTCATTTGATGGTATCCACATTAAAATTGGATGAAGGATTTAGGAGTTTCAGCTCCTTAACATGTGCCACCCTGTTTTTAAAGGGACCAAAAGTAATTGGACAGATTAAATAATTGTAAATAAAATGTTCATTTCTAGTACTTGGTTGAAAACCCTTTGTTGGCAATGACTGCCTGAAGTCTTGAACTCATGGACATCACCAGACGCTGTGCTTCCTCCTTTTTGATGCTCTGCCAGGCCTTCACTGCGGTGGTTTTCAGTTGCTGTTTGTTTGTGGGCATTTCTGTCTGAAGTTTAGTCTTTAGCAAGTGAAATGCATGCTCAATTGGGTTGAGATCAGGTGACTGACTTGGCCATTCAAGAATATTTCATTTCTTTGCTTTAATAAACTCCTGGGTTGCTTTGGCTTTATGTTTTGGGTCATTGTCCATCTGTAGTATGAAATGACGACCAATCAGTTTGGCTGCATTTGGCTGGATCTGAGCACACAGTATGGCTCTGAATACCTCAGAATTTATTCGGCTGCTTCTGTCCTGTGTCACATCATCAATAAACACTAGTGACCCAGTGCCACTGGCAGCCATGCATGCCCAAGCCATCACACTGCCTCCGCCATGTTTGACAGATGATGTAGTATGCTTTGGATCATGAGCTGTACCACGCCTTTGCCATACTTTTCTCTTTCCATCATTCTGGTAGAGGTTGATCTTGGTTTCATCTGTCCAAAGAATGTTCTTCCAGAACTGTGCTGGCTTTTTTCGATGTTTTTTAGCAAAATCCAGTCTAGCCTTTTTATTCTTGATGCTTATGAGTGGCTTACACCGTGCAGTGAACTTACTCTCATGCAGTCTTCTCTTTATGGTAGATTTGGATGTTGATACGCCTACCTCCTGGAGAGTGTTGTTCACTTGGTTGGCTGTTGTGAAGGGGTTTCTCTTCAGCATGAAGCTTATTCTGCGATTATCCACCACTGTTGTCTTCCGTGGGCGCCCAAGTCTTTTTGCATTGATGAGTTCACCAGTGCTTTCTTTCTTTCACAGGATGTACCAAACTGTAGATTTCGCCACTCCTAATGTTGTAGCAATTTCTCGGATGGGTTTTTTCTGTTTTTGCAGCTTAAGGATGGCTTGTTTCACCTGCATGGAGAGCTCCATTGACTGCCTGTTTCCTTCACAGCAAAACCTTCCAAAAGCAAGCACCACACCTCAAATCAACTCCAGGCCTTTTATCTGCTTAATTGAGAATGACATAACGAAGGGATTGCCCACACCTGTCCATGAAATAGCCTTGGAGTCAATTGTCCAATTACTTTTGGTCCCTTTAAAAACAGGGTGGCACATGTTAAGAAGCTGAAGCTCCTAAACCCTTCATCCAATTTTAATGTGGATACCCTCAAATGAAAGCTGAAAGTCTGAACTTCAACTGCATCTGAATTGTCTTGTTTAAAATTCATTGTGGTAATGTCTAGAACCAAAATTAGAAAAATGTTGTCTCTGTCCAAATATATGTGGACCTAACTGTATGCTGGACACCTTCAGATGCAATTTAAAAGTGCTCCATACAGAAAAAAATGGCTCTGTCAAAGTTCATAGACAGTTCATTTTAAAGTCAAAAGAAAGATCACAGTGGATCACTTAGCTGGTTGTGGTAACTTCCAGTTTTTGTGCCCCTTGTCCCTACGCGTTTTGACCCCTCCTGTTATCGGGGCTCATCAGGGGACCATAAGTCTTTTCCATAATAGCAAAGAGATATTTTACAATCACTATTATACTGTATATGTTTTAGAACAACAAAAAATACATCTGTTCAGTGCCTTATATCATTGTTAAAGGTTGGAAAAGCCACAATTTTTAAAAATTCAAATAGAACGGTATATTTTTTATAATTATTACAAAAATACTGAGGAAATTACAAATTAAGATTTTTTTTAATTTATACTGTATCAGTAATATCCAGGTATATGCCAGCCAAATTTACTGCCATAAATGTGGATATGATATGAGCATCCTTAATATTATCAGCGTTATTATAAATATCTTAAAATTAAACAATTTACTTATAATCCTATCATGTGGACTTATTTCACCATAGTAACTTGAGATTTTAAAACCTTTTTTATGTATGTAAACTTCTTCTTTTGTATAATATTAGCAGTGCATATTTTGTGAATTAACTTTTAATTACTCATGTTAATTGACTAAGCAACAGGTGCTCACACAAAGGAATAGGAGAGTACTTAATGCACTGTTATCATGAATAAGGGTGCTGCGACACCTGAAACGTGTAGATACCAATGGCAGTGTGATGTCAGCGCTAAATTTACTTGAAGTTTTATTATATGTCCTTTGTGTCACATTTATGTGAATACAGAAGATTGCTTGTTCATCAGAGACGGATTTTTTCACCTTTTGTTCATATCCATGTGCCATGGCAGAGCCGTTATCAGAGCACCGAACAGCAAAGGCATAAATAACAGTAATCTAGATTATCCTTTCTTTCATCCATATAAAACAGATGCTATACTGTGGCATCCCAGTTTTCTCTAGCACCCATAGACTTGAATGGATGAGTCTCATTCAATTTCCGGAGGAAAATCATACGTGCTGCGATTTATTTTCCCACACAGATTTGGTCAGTGAATAAAAATCATTCATTTCTACTGCCCCATTGAATAACATTGGTGCGATCTGCACATTTTTCATTTTCTCAAAGGGTAGTGAGAGAAAATGTACACCAAAAATTGATTGCAAAAGTTTTTCTGAAAGTGATAATATCCCATATGTGATCAGTAACTTCTTTTGGGGCTCAGAAAGAAAAGGCGATATTTGGTTTTGGGAGCATAAAGATTGTGGACATTGTCACATTTGCAGGGCCCCTGAAGTACCCAAACAGCAGAAGCCTCTAAAGTGACCCTAATTTTGGAAATTAAAGCCTTTAAAGAGCTAATGTAAGTGTGGTGACATAGGTGCTTCCCAGAACTTTGTGACATTTGGACATGAAAATCAATAGTTGTGTTGTTTTCCAGCTAAATTTTCGCAAGGTGTGACAGGAAAAAATGGACTGCATAACTTGTTAAAGGGAACCTGTCACCCCCCCCCCCCCAGGGCGTTTTTAAGTAAAAGAGCATGGGCAGCATGGTTGCTCAATGGATAGCACTGCAGCCTTGCAGCGCTGGAGTCCTGGGTTCAAATCCCACCAAGGACAACATCTGCAAGGAGTTTGTATGTTCTCCCCGTGTTTGTGTGGGTTTCCTCCCACATTCCAAAGACATACTGATAGGGAATTTAGATTGTGAGCCCCATCGGGGACAGTGATGATAATGTATGCAAACTGTAAAGCGCTGCGGAATATGTTAGCGCTATATAAAAAATAAAGATTATTATTATTAAAAGAGCCACCTTCAGCAGTACTAAGGCTGCATTCTGTGAAGGTGGCTCTTCTGTTTCTGACCCCTAGTAATGCTGAAATATCGACTTTTATAAATAGCTCCTCATACCTGTAATGTGTCCCATAGGTATGGTGTGTCCCCCTGTATCAGCCGCCTACCATCCGTCCATCATGTGTCTGGCGCCGCCCACCATCCATCCATCCATTATGATGCCCCTGTGCATCGCTACCTCCTTCTGTTTTGAATGCTGGCGCCTCTGCTGTGACAAGAGTTCTGTCATGATCCAGGACGGGATTTCGCTTTGACCCGTCCTGGTTAGACTATGGGTTAATTGTGCTGCCTCTCTCTGGCAGCAGGAGGCTATTTAGTGTTCACTGGACCTGGGTCTGGTGTCAGTTATACTCCTGCCCTCGGCTGAGTTAAGTGACCTCTTGTATACGTGTGCCTTGTGCCTGATATCTTGCTTGTTTGTTCGGTTGTGATCTGGTTCTGTCCCTGTTACGAGTTCTGCCTGACCCTCTTGTACTGCGCTACCTCTCGTGTATGACTCTCTGCTTGTGACCCGACTTCTCTCTGCTCGTCCCCTTGGTACCACGTCGCCCTCTTGTGTATGACCCTTGGCTCTGTCTGACTACCCGTCTGTTCATCTCTCCTGTACCTCGTTTGCCCGTACTGTGTGTGACCTCTGTTTTGCCTGACTCTGAGTTGTTGTGTGGTGTCCTGTCCTCTCTGAATACAGGACGCTAAGCCCCGCCCCCTTGCAGTCACATGACCATAGGTCCCGTGCACATTATTCAGTTTTAGTGTCCGCAGGTCCTTTGCCTCTTTACCTTCCAGCGCTGACTGGACCCTGACACTATTATCCTGAAGCACGCATGGTCACCTCTGCTGCACACTCCACAGGTATCTTTTAGCACTGCTTCTGTTCTCAGGACACGCGCACTGGCTCTATGAGCGAGTGCAGTGCGGTGTCTCTGACATTATAACTGACCCATACCATTTTTTTTTCTCTCTGCTCCCATTCACCTGTGTGTGTGATGGATCCTGTGCACACTCTTTCTGATCAGGTTAAGCATCTGACGCAGATGTCTCAGAAACTCTTTGGAGAACAAAGAGTCCTGGCTCAGTCTCAGCAGCTGATCGCTGACACTGTGCAGGGGGTTCTTTCATGGGGGGCTCAGTATGTTACATTAATTTCCCCTGAGTCTCCAGTGAAGTTACCAGATACCTTTTCTGGAGATAAAAATGACTTCAGAGTTTTCAAGGAGGTCTGTAAGCTTTTTTTTTCCTTAAGACCACACTCTTCTGGGGATGAAAGTCAGAGAGTGGGGGTCATTATGTCTCTGTTAAGGGGAGCCCCCCAAGCTTGGGCTTTCTCCCTTCCTACCACGGCCCCTGAGCGTATGACTGTGGATGCATTTTTTGAGGCCCTGGGGCATATTTATGATGAGCCTGATCGGGTGCGTATGGCTGAGGACAGGCTGATGAATGTTTGCCAGGGGAAACACTCAGCCGAGTGGTTTTGCTCAGAGTTCAGACGCTGGGCTGCTGAGGTCTGCTGGAACGACGCTGCTCTCCGGGGGTTGTTCCGTAGAGGCCTGTCTGAGCATCTGAAAGACGCCTTGGCTCTCCACCCCCCAACTGATGCCCTGGAGGAAGCTATGACACAGGCCGTCCGAATGGATCGCAGGTTACGGGCAAGGGGAGTGATACAAACCGAGACAACATTATTCTCCCAAGGAAGGGGAGCCAGTTCTTCACTGAAAATCACGGCGATGGGAACCATCAACCATAAGGAGGAAGAAAGGAGGCAACGGCACGTGAGAAAATGCTGTGTTCACAGTGGCGAGTCTGGACATTGGAAAAAGGATTGCCCCTCCCGGCCACTAACCAGCAAGCGACTGAGCCCGGGTGATTATTGTGGAGGTCACCCAGGCTCTCAGGTACCCTTTTCTGCATTTTCTAAAATGTCATTTCAAGTGGAACTTTGTTGTGGGGGTGTCTCCACATCCACAACTGCCTTCGTGGATTGCGGTTCACCATTGAACTTTATTGACTCTGACTTGGTGGCCAGGTGTAAGTTAGGGACAGTTAGGTTGGAGACTCCGATTCACCTTGTTGCTATTGACAAAACACCACTGGTTAAGAATGACATTGTGTTTTGTACTGAAGAGTTTCTCCTTAAAGTGAGTTCCTTACACCAGGAACGTTTTTCGTGTTTTGTAATGAACAACCTGCCTGCGGGACTGGTGTTGGGGTTCCCCTGGTTACAGCTGCATAATCCTGTGATTAATTGGGAATCTCGGGACATTGTTAAATGGGGTCCCTATTGCTCTGAGAAATGTCTTGTTTCTGTGTCTGTGTCGTCCGTGGGTCTAGAAGGCATTCCGGAGTGCCTGATAGATTATACTGACGTTTTCTCCGAAAAAGAGGCTGAGGTTTTACCACCACACCGCCCATTTGATTGTGCCATTGACCTGGTTCCAGGTGCTAAATTGCCCAAAGCCCGCCTGTATAACCTCTCGGGTCTGGAACGGGCTGCGATGAAGGAATATATTTCTGAGAGCCTCCGTAAGGGACATATTCGTCCTTCTGTTTCTCCTGTGGCGGCAGGGTTCTTTTTTGTAAAAAAAAAAGACGGTGGTTTGCGCCCATGCCTCGATTTTCGTGAGTTAAATAAAATAACTGTGAGGAATACTTATCCCCTTCCACTTATTCCTGATTTATACAATCAGCTGTCCGGAGCTAAGTGGTTTTCGAAATTAGACCTACGGGGAGCGTATAACCTTATCCGAGTCCGGGATGGAGATGAATGGAAGACCGCCTTTCTCACTACTGAAGGGTTGTTTGAAAATTTGGTCATGCCCTTCGGCCTGACCAACGCTCCAGCGGTCTTCCAAAATTTCATAAATCATGTGTTCTCCGATTTGATTGGACGTTTTATGGTGGTGTATTTGGATGACATTTTAATCTACTCGCCTGATAAACAGACTCACATTGGTCATGTTCGGGCAGTTCTCCAAAGGCTCAGGGAGAACTGTCTGTTTGCTAAACTTGAAAAATGTTTATTTTTTGTTCAGGAACTGTCCTTTCTGGGGTTCATCGTGTCTGCTGAAGGGTATCGCATGGATCCTAATAAGGTGCAGGCCATTCTCGAGTGGGTTCAACCGTGTGATTTGAAGGGTCTGCAACGTTTCCTTGGGTTCGCTAATTATTATCGGAAATTTATAAGGGGGTTCTCACAGGTGGTTAAACCCCTCACAGACATGACTCAAAAGGGGGCCGATATCAAGAATTGGTCTACCGCAGCGGTAGCGGCATTTCAGTTTTTGAAAAAATGTTTCATGTCGGCCCCGGTTCTTATCCAACCGGACCCCTCTGAACCATTTATTGTTGAGGTAGACGCCTCAGAGGTGGGGGTGGGGGCGGTATTGTCCCAGGGACCCGCCACTTTGACCAATTTAAGACCTTGCGCCTTTTTCTCAAAGAAGTTCTCTCCGGCAGAGAGAAACTATGATGTGGGGAATCGGGAACTTCTGGCCGTAAAATTGGCTTTTGCAGAATGGAGGCATTTTTTGGAGGGGGCTGTCCATCCTATAACGGTAATCACGGACCACAAAAACCTAGCTTACATTGAGTCTGCTAAAAGGTTGACTCCCAGACAGGCTAGATGGTCACTTTTTTTTTCTCAATTTAACTTCTCGATCACTTTCCGACCAGGATCCAAGAATATCAGAGCGGATGCGTTGTCACGCAGTCTAGATCCGGTGTCCCCCCCGGAACCTCCATCCTCCATTCTTCAGCCTGGGGTGGTGGTGGCAGAGGTTTCTAATGTGTTGGAACGAGAGATTCGAGAAGCCCAGGTTCTTGCACCTCCAGCTAAGCCGGTGGATAAACTTTATGTGCCAGCTCAGTTTCGTCTCAAGGTCCTCCAGGAGTTCCATGACTCAGTTCTGGGTGGACATCCAGGGATCTCAGCGACCCGGAAGGCCATTGCTAGAATGTTCTGGTGGTCTTCTTTAGCCTCTGATGTTGGGGAGTATGTGTCTGCGTGTGAGGTTTGTGCCCGTGCGAAAACTCCCCATAACCAGCCGGCCGGGGAATTGGTACCACTGCCAATTCCTGAGAGACCATGGACTCATCTGTCCATGGATTTCATCACCAACCTTCCCGCTTCCAAGGGTAATACCGTGGTCTGGGTCGTAGTGGACAGGTTTAGTAAGCAGGCACATTTTGTACCTTTGGCAGCTCTACCTAATGCGGAAACATTGTCCAGATTGTTTGTGGAGCATGTGGTGCGGTTGCATGGGGTACCCCTGAATGTGGTGTCTGATAGGGGAGTGCAATTTGTGTCCAGATTTTGGAGAGCTTTTTGTAGGAGGTTGGGTATTGGTCTGTCCTTTTCATCCGCCTACCATCCAGAGACTAATGGGCAGACTGAGCGGACCAATCAGTCTCTGGAGCAAATTCTGCGTTGTTTGACCTCAGCCCGACAGGATGATTGGTGTTCTGTGTTACCATTGGCTGAGTTTGCTTTTAACAACCGCACTAACCAGTCTACGGGTACATCTCCTTTTTTTTGCAATTATGGGTTTCATCCTCATTTTGGAGAATTTTCCCGCTTGAATTCTGGGTGTCCTGGGGCGGACGAGTCGATCCAGCGGTTGGGGGAGGTATGGCGGGAGGTCCAGAATAACATTACGAAGGCCCAGGACAAATTTAAATTTTTTGCGGACAAAAAACGATCCGTGGGTCCAGTGTTTCAGGTCGGAGATAAGGTATGGTTATCCACCAAAAATATAAGGCTCAAGGTCCCCTCTGCGAAGCTTGGACCCAAGTTTATAGGTCCCTATGTTAACCCGGTGGCTTTTCGGTTGAGTCTTCCGCCATCTCTAAGGATCCCTAATGTTTTCCATAAGGCCCTTTTGAAACCTGTGAGGTCCAGTGGGGAGGGATCATCATCTTCCCCGACACCGGTTCTGGTAGATGGGCAGGCTGAGTACGAGGTGGAACGAATTGTCGACTCCAGGTTGGTCCGTCGCGCCCTTCAGTATTTGATACATTGGAAGGGCTACGGTCCTGAGGAACGCTCGTGGGTTCCTGCTCAATCAGTTCATGCGGATCGGTTGATCCGAGCCTTTCACGCCAAGTACCCTGAGAGACCTGGGGGTCCGGTGGCCCCCCATTGAGAGGAGGGTACTGTCATGATCCAGGACGGGATTTCGCTTTGACCCGTCCTGGTTAGACTATGGGTTAATTGTGCTGCCTCTCTCTGGCAGCAGGAGGCTATTTAGTGTTCACTGGACCTGGGTCTGGTGTCAGTTATACTCCTGCCCTCGGCTGAGTTAAGTGACCTCTTGTATACGTGTGCCTTGTGCCTGATATCTTGCTTGTTTGTTCGGTTGTGATCTGGTTCTGTCCCTGTTACGAGTTCTGCCTGACCCTCTTGTACTGCGCTACCTCTCGTGTATGACTCTCTGCTTGTGACCCGACTTCTCTCTGCTCGTCCCCTTGGTACCACGTCGCCCTCTTGTGTATGACCCTTGGCTCTGTCTGACTACCCGTCTGTTCGTCTCTCCTGTACCTCGTTTGCCCGTACTGTGTGTGAACTCTGTTTTGCCTGACTCTGAGTTGTTGTGTGGTGTCCTGTCCTCTCTGAATACAGGATGCTAAGCCCCGCCCCCTTGCAGTCACATGACCATAGGTCCCATGCACATTATTCAGTTTCAGTGTCCGCAGGTCCTTTGCCTCTTTACCTTCCAGCGCTGACTGGACCCTGACACTATTATCCTGAAGCACGCATGGTCACCTCTGCTGCACACTCCACAGGTATCTTTTAGCACTGCTTCTGTTCTCAGGACACGCGCACTGGCTCTATGAGCGAGTGCAGTGCGGTGTCTCTGACAAGTTCTCGGGCATGTGGAGTGCGTGCTGCCCGAGAACCGACATCATGCTATTGCGCCTGCGTGTTGCGGAGGCCCCAGCCCCGCAGTGTGAATACATCATAACACATCGCTGGGCGGGATCTGGGGCCTCCACAACACGCAGGCGCAATAGCCTGATGTCGGTTCTTGGCACAGCCGGCAATTGAATTAGCGGCTATTCTGCTATGTAGAACTCTATGAAATATAAATATATATACTGTATGTGTCTCAATGACATGTATATATATATATGTATTTTATGTGTATATATCTATTCTTTTGGTTCTTAAACATGTCAGTGTGATTTTACTGTATAGCGCACTAAATTGCCGGATTTTGTTAAAGGACAACGGGTGCATATTTCTCGCAAGTCACATATCTGGTCCGTGTGTAATGTGTATTTTTTGCACACCCATAGACTTACATTGGCGTACTTCGGGCGTAGTACGCTGACAATCGCAGCATGCTGTGATTGTCTCGGACCGTAAAATACGCGTGAGAAATATACGGCTGATGGGAGCTACCCCATAGAGAATCATTGGTCCGTGTGCAATGCATGGTTTTGACGCCTCTCACTAGTCCATATTTCGCTCTAGTGTGACCCCGGCCTAAGTGAGTGACTAATTTGTTCCTAATGGTGTTTTCCAGAAAAAAAAGCATAAAAGTTGATATTGCAGAGTTATAATTACAAATATGCTATTGTAGTGCCCAATATATTGTGTCCAGCTTGTGCTTCTATAGACACACCAGAGGCCTCCATATCATTGGTGCAGCTGCACAGGGGTCCAAGAGGTAAGGGGGTCCACGTCTACCTCCAAAACAGCAAGGAGCTTCTGTTACTTTCACCACCTGTGCAATACTATGGAAATCCTAAGAACATGACATGTTGGGGGCTGTGAGGACTGAAGTTATAGAAACACTCGTCTATACACACAGACCAACCACATTAATCGCCATCTGGGACCAAAGCTGATTGGTCCTCTGGCCAGCTATTGGCATGTTTCTGGTGTTCACAGCTTCCATTACACTGTCATCGTGTGATTTTGTGCAGTGACAGTTTAAATCAATCACGTATGTATATGGTGGAACGCAGTAAGCCACCACATATCCCCATGTACATGGTTATGCATTAAGGACTTAAAGGGAATCTGTCACCCTTTTTCCCCCTATCAGCTGCCGGCATTGACATCAAGGGCTTATCTACAGCATTCTGTAATGCTGTAGATATGCCCCCGATGTAACCTGAAAGATAAGAAAAACATGCTAGATTATACTCTCCGGAGGGGGCGGTCCGGTCCGATGGGTGTTGCGGTCCGGTCCAGCGCCTCCCATCTTCATACGATGACGTCCTCTTCTTCCCGTCCTGTAGTGGCTCCGGCGCAGGCGCACTGCTCTGCCCTGTTGAGGGCAGAGCAGAATACTGCAGTGCGCAGGCGCCGGACCTCTCCCGACACCTGCGCACTGCAGGACTCTGTTCTGCCCTCAACAGGGCAGATATAGTAAGCCTGCGTCAGAGCCACTACAGGAAGGGAAGAAGAGGACGGCATCGTATGAAGATGGGAGGAGCCGGACCAGACCGCAACACCCATCGGACCGGACCGCCCCCTCCGGAGAGTATAATCTAACATGTTTTTCTTATCTTTCAGGTTACATCGGGGGGGGGCTTACCTACAGCATTACAGAATGCTGAAGATAAGCCCCTGATGTCAATGTCGGCCGCTGATAAGGATAAAAGGGTGACAGATTCCCTTTAATGGGTCATATATTGATGTAAAGATTAGCTACCTATAGGTGGTGTTAAGGGAGACCGTTTTCATCATTATAGAGGAGAGCATTTAGCTGCAAAAGTACATTTACATGAGTTGGATAAGCAGTGGATTTTCCATATTCTTTTTCCCTATGCTATATATTATTACAGTTGTGGATGAAATTTTACAAACTCTCATCCAAACGATAAGGAGAAAATTAGAGTTGTGGATTGGAAGTCCACAGCCTGTCAATTTATGTTGAGGATTTTCAATACTGATTTCACTTTTCACAATGGTAGTGGATTTTGCTGCTGCAAATTTTCCAAAATTTCCAGTGTGGATATACCATGGGAATGGAGGAGAACCAGTCCATGAAAGAGTGATAGTTTTATATGTGGATTTGTGGAATAATATTTCTAGTCTAACTGTAGTGACAGGCAATTTACTATAAAGGGTACACATATAGAATTATTAATAAAAAGATATGCAGATTTCAGACATGTTTTCATTCCTGCTCTGCTTCGTGAGGACTAGGTTTAACTACAAATGAACAGTAATTGGAGACCTACAGTACTCTGAAATCACAGCCTTAATGTGTGCCCCTTTCAAGCTGGCATGACATTTAGCTGTCTATTTCCCTCCATGTCACACTAATTGCTTCTGCCAGATTAATTCATCTGACCTCATCTGTACTTCACACAAATCCCTTGGCTGAGTGTAGCTTCTATCTGCAATATCCTTAGATCCAGATTCCTCAGAAGGGTTTTCCATAATTTTGCAAAATCTTGCAATAGAGTAAGGAATGTTATAAAATAATATAATAGTATGATGTACCCCAGGAATCCCCCAATATGCCACTGCTGCTGCTAGAGTAGTCCGCATTGGTCCTGCAATTATGTTGTCCATCTGTCAGATGACCACTGCAGCCAATCTAATGCGTCACTCCTCATGGATCCAGTGCCAAATGTCAATCCCTCTTTACATATATGGGTTCTCTTTTGTTCTCTGTGTGCACAGTTGCCATAGTAAACTGACAAACTCATGATGTCACTCTCCTGGGACAGTTTCCTAGCTGAAACTGAGTAGTGCCACCTGAGAATTCAGGTAGTTGTCTGTCACTACTCAGGATTCCACCGCTTCATTCTGCTAATACTGGGTCTCTAAGGCGGGGGTCACACTGGCGAGGAGTACGGGCGAGTGAGAGGCGCTAAAAGCACGCAATAGACACGGACCAATGATTCTCTATGGGGTCCCTCGCACCAGCCGTATATTTCTCATCCGTATTCTAGGCTCCGTGCCAATCGCAGCATGCTGCGATTGTCAGCGTACTACGGCCGTAATACGCCAATGCAAGTCTATGGGTGCGCAAAAAATACGGATTACACACGGACCACACATGTGACTTGCGAGAAATACGCACCCGGTGTCTTTTAGCAAAGCCGGCAATTCAGTGCGCTATACAGTAAACTCACACTGACAGGTTTAATAAAGAAACGAAAGAATAGATATAGACACATAGAATACATATACAGTATATATACATTCTATGTGTCTATATCTATTCTTTCGTTTCTGTTAGAAACCCTGTCATAGGGCTCCATTATATGCCCATTTTGCAAGCCTGCGAGAAAATCTCGCCATACGGATTGCATACGGATTACATACGGATGCTTAGATGCGCAAAATACGCGACCACACCTTGATTACGGATGACATACGGAGCACTGTTTAGGGCTCATTCATCCGTATTACGCCTGTAAAATACTGACCGTATTTTGCGTCGGTTAGTGTGACCCCAGCCTTATACTCAGCTCTGCTATATTGCCAATTTGTGCTTGTTTACTGACATACCCTGCTCCGCTGCATCGCTGGGCTCTACTACATTCATAGTCTGAGCCTCCTGACATACTTAGCTCTGCTGCGTCACAGAACTTTGCTACTTTGTCACTCAGTGTCTCCTGAAATAACCAGCTCTACCACATTTCCACCGAGTACCTCCTGTTGTGTTTATTTTTCCTCATCTGAGATTCTTATGAGAGAGTCTGCTGAGGGCTGTTGCTGAGAGTTCATTGTAAATATTGCGTCTAGATTGGAATAGAGTGTGTGTACCTCCAGACATACCCAGCTCTGCTCCATTACTAGGCTCTGCTACAATGTTACTGTGTGCTTCCAAACATATTGAGCTCTGCTACATTGCTTGGCTCTTCTCCATAGCCATTGGATACCTCCTGACTTACCTCCTGACTTACCCAGCTCTGCCATATAGTTGGGCTGGTACATTGACATTGTGTGTTTCCTGACATACCTTGCTCTACTTGTTGTTGGGCTCTGCTACAATGCTTCAGTGTACCTTCTGAAACAGTCAACTGCTACATCCCTGGTCTCTGCTATATTGCTACAATGAGTCTTCTGACCTACTCAACTCTACTCAGAGATTGCCTGCATCAGTCAAATGATTGATAGTCTGACTTAATCACTTTCAGTACTAACAAAAATCATCAAAACAACGGCACTGATGTCTCAAAGGATTCAAGGACATAACAAACGCTAGACCTTTATTTTATAACTTTTTCTTATCTATCATAAGTATTAAAATACCTTAGTAACGGCTCTATTATTTTCCTTCAGGTTCTACAATTTATACTTTTTTGTATGTGTGAGAACTATTTTTCATACTCTACATTGCTATGTCTCCCTAACTTTTGCTGTATCTCCACAAGGAGTGTGGGTACATGTAGTATTGTTATTGAGGCCCCAAAGACGAGTGTACTAAATTTTGCCTGTAACCATAATTATGGTTTAATATGTTTTATACTGTCAGCAGAATTGCAAAGAACAATCTGCTGGAAACAATAATTGTATTCTGCCGTGTAAGGTATTTTTTATTGCCTAGGGTCAGTTTTGATCACCACTAATTCATCATTAAGATTGTCAATATTTTCTCTGGCGAAATAACTTATTCTAATGAGCCGAATGAACTTACAGACATTACCGTTCAGATTTATGGGAGGAATTAATTCCACACGTTTAAAACAGACTGGATACATTCATTTATGTGCCCTAATGATTTTCTACAGGGCCAGCTAAATAACTTGATTAATGCATTGTATAATGCAAAGAGTTCTTCTCTTGCCTCACATAAGAAAATATTTGATCGTAAACCATTGTGTACAAAGTGTATGAATTTCAAGGTGTATTGAGAGAATGTGATGGTATATTACAGGGAGGGACATTTATATGGATGCACCTAAATAAAATGGGAATGGTTGGTGATATCAACTTCCTGTTTGTGGAACATTAGTATACGGGAGGGGGGAAATTGTTCAAGATGGGTGGTGACCATGGCGGCCATTTTGAAGTTGGCCATTTTGGATACAACTTTATTTTTTTTCAATAGAAAGAGGGTCATGTGACACATCAAACTTATTGAGAATTTCACAACAAAAAAACAATGGTGTGCTTGGTTTTAAAGTAACTTAAGGGTGTGTGCACAAGCTGCGGATTCTGCTGCGGATTGATCCGCTCGGACTTTGCAAAATCCGCAGGTCAAAAGACCTGCAGTTTATCTGCAGATTAGCCTGTGGTTTTGCCCTGCGGTTTATCACCTCTACAATGGAGGAGATGGTAAACCGCAGCGGAATCCGCAGAAAGTATTGACATGTCAATTCCTTCTGCGGATTAGAAACCGCAGCAAATCCGTGCAGAAAAATCCGCACCGTCTGCACTGCGGTTTCCATTTCCCATAGGATATTATGGTACTGTACACTGCAGCAGAAACTGCTGCGGATCCGCAGGGCCAAAACCGCTGCGGATCCGCAGCAGAATCCGCAGCATGTGCACACAGCCTTATTCTTTCATGATTTATTTACAAGTTTCTCTTTCTTTACAACCATTGACATGTCGCAGAGGTTAACACGTGAGGAGCAGATAGAAATTGTGTTGATGTCTGGTGAACGCAGTACCAGGGTCATTGCAGCAAATTTCAATGCAAGACACCCTACGCAAGAAAACTCACCATTCCCATTTTATTTAGGTGTATCCATATAAATGGCCCACCCAAAAAATGTTGCCTCATCACTGAATATAATGTTCTATGTAAACTGAGGGTCCATTCCCATTTTTTTTAGGTGTATCCATATAAATGGCCCACCCGGCACTAGGATGTGCTATACAGCTCTGGCAAAAATTAAGAGACCACTTCCAAATGTTCAGTTTGTTTGATTTTTCTATTTATAGGTATATTTTTTGAGTAAAATGTAAATTGTTCTTTTAGTCTACAAACTTCTGACAACATGTCTCCAAATTTACAAGAAAGAAATTTTGTTTTTTTCTGAAAAGGAGAAATGGTCAAAATAAAAAAAAACAGTGCTTTCAGACCTCAAATAATGCAAAGAAAACAATTTCAGAATCATTTAGAAACAACAATATTAACCCCTTCCTGACATGAGACGTACTATCCCGTCCATGGGACCCGGGCCCCTATGCCCATGGACGGGATAGTACGTCTAGCGCGATCAGCGGCGCCCACGTGGTGAGCGCCGCTGATCGCGGCCGGGTGTCAGCTGATTATCACAGCTGACACCCGGCACAATGTGTCAGGGGCGGTCACGGACCGCCCCCGACACGTTAACCCCTTGCACACCGCGATCAAACATGATCGCGGTGTACCGGGGGTTAAAGGGAAGCATCGGCAGGGAGGGAGCTCCCTCCACGCTTCCCTGAGCCCCCCACGGCAGCAAGCTGCTGCGGGGGACTCCTTTTCTCCAGGCCCCCGGATCCAAGATGGCGACGGGGGCCTGAGGAAGCTGGCTTCCTCAGTGCCTGCAAAGCGCAGGCATGAGGAAGCCTTCTGCAGTGCCTGTGTCAGATCGCTGATCTGTCACAGTGATCTGTGATGTGACAGATCAGCGATCTGTCACAGGACAGTGATGTCCCACCTGGGACTATTTAATAAAGTAAAAAAAAAATTAAAAAAGTGTTAAAATAATTAAAAAAAAAAATCGCCAAATAAATTAGAAAAAAAAAAAAATATTCCCCCAATAAATCCATTTTTTGGAAATAATAATAAAAAAAACAATAAAAGTACACATATTATGTATCGCCGCGTCCGTAATGACCCGCCCTATAAAACTGTCCCATTAGTTAACCCCTTTAGCTAACCCCTTAAAAAATAAAAATAAAAAACGAAGCAAAAAATAATGATTTATTATCATACCACTGAACAAAAAGTGTAATAACGCGCGATCAAAAAGACGCATATAAATATCCATGGTATCGCTGAAAACGTCATCTTGTCCCGCAAAAAACGAGCCGCCACACAGCATCATCTGCGAAAAAATAAAAAAGTTATAGCTCACAGAATAAAGCGATGCAAAAATAATTATTTTTTATATAAAATAGTTTTCATTGCATAAAACCAACAAAAACATAAAAAAATGACATAAATGAGGTATCGCTGTAACCGTACTGACCTGAAGAATAAAACCGCTTTATCAATTTTACCGCACGTGGAACGGTGTAAACGCACCCCCCCAAAAGAAATTCATGAAACGCTGGTTTTTGTTCATTCTGTGTCCCAAAAATAGGAATAAAAAGCGATCAAAAAAAGTCACGTGCCCGAAAATGATACCAATAAAAACGTCAACTCGTCCCGCAAAAAATAAGACCTCACATAACTCGGTGGGTCAAAATACGGAAAAATTATAGCTCTCAATATGTGGTGATGCAAAAACTATTTTTACAATAAAAAGCGTCTTTTAGCGTGCGACAGCTGCCAAATATAAAAACCGCCATAAATAGTAAATCAAACTCCCCGTCATCACCCCCTTAGTTAGGGAAAAATAATAAAATTAAAAAAAAAGTATTTATCTCCATTTTCCCGTTAGGGTTAGGGCTAGGGTTAGGGTTAGGGCTAGGGTTAGGGCTAGGGTTAGGGCTAGGGTTAGGGTTAGGACTAGGGTTAGGGCTAGGGTTAGGGCTAGGGTTAGGGCTCAGATTAGGGTTAGGGGTGTGTTGGGGTTAGGGATGGAGTTATAATTGGGGGGTTTCCACTGTTTGGGCACATCAGGGGCTCTCCAAATGCAACATGGCGTCTGATCTCAATTCCAGCCAATTCTGAGTTGAAAAAGTCAAATGTTGCTCCTTCCCTTCCAAGCTCTGCCATGCGCCCAAACAGTGTTTTACCCCACATGTAGGGTATCAACCTACTCAGGACAAATTGCAAAACAATTTTTGGGGTCCAATTTCTCCTGTTACCCTTAGGAAAATAAAAAATTGGGGGCAAAAATATCATTTTTGTGGAAAAAAATGATTTTTTTATTTTCACGTCCGAGTGTTATAAACTTCTGTGAAGCACTTGGGGGTTCAAAGTGCTCACCACACATCTAGATAAGTTCTGTGGGGGGTCTAGTGTCCAAAATGGGGTCACTTGTGGGGAGTTTCAATAGTTTAGGTACATCAGGGGCTCTCCAAACGCACATGACACCCGCAGACCATTCCATCAAAGTCTGCATTCCAAAACGTCACTGCTTCCCTTCCGAGCCCCGACGTGTGTCCATACAGTAGTTTTCTCCCACATATGGCGTGTCAGCGTACTCAGGCCAAATTGGACAACAACTTTTGGAGGTCCAATTTCTCCTGTTACCCTTGGGAAAATGAAAAAATTGGGGACTAATTGATCATGTTTCTGGAAAAAATACGATTTTTTTATTTTCATGCCCTGGCATTATAAACTTCTGTGAAGCTCTTGGGGGTTCAAAGTGCTCACCTCACATCTAGATAAGTTCCTTAGTGGGTCTAGTTTTCAAAATGGGGTCATTTGTGGGGGGTTTCCACTGTTTAGGTACATTAGGGGCTCTCCAAAGGCAACATGACACCCGCAGACCATTCCATCAAAGTCTGCATTCCAAAACGTCACTACTTCCCTTCCGAGCCCCGACGTGTGCCCATACAGTAGTTTTCTCCCACATATGGGGTATCAGCATACTCAGGACAAATTGGACAACAACTTTTGGGGTCCAATTTCTCCTGGTACCCTTGGGAAAATAAAAAAATGGTGACTAAAAGATCATGTTTGTGGAAAAAATACGAATTTTTTATTTTCACACCCGGGCATTATAAACTTCTGTGAAGCACTGGGGGGGGGTCAAAGTGCTCACCACACATCTAGACAAGTTCCGTAGGGGGTCTAGTTTCCAAAATGGTGTCATTTGTGGGGGGTTTCCACTGTTTTGGTACATCAGGAGTTTTCCAAACGCGACATGGTGTCCGATCTCAATTCCAGCCAAAAACGTCAAATGGCGCTGCTTCCCTTCCGAGCTCTGCCATGCGCCCAAATAGTGGTTTACCCCCACATGTGGGGTATCAGCGTACTCAGGACAAATTGCACAATAACTTTTACGGTCCTGTTACCCTTGGAAAAATAAGAATTGAGGGTGAAAAGATCATTTTTGTGGAAAAAATATGATTTTTTAATTGTATGGCTTTATGTTATAAACTTCTGTGAAGCCCATGGGGGTTCAAAGTTCTCACCACACATCTAGATAAGTTCCTTAGGGGGTCTAGTTTCCAAAATGGTGTCATTTGTGGGGGGTTTCCACTGTTTTGGTATATCAGGGGTTTTCCAAACGCGACATGGTGTCCGATCTCAATTCCAGCCAAAAACGTCAAATGGCGCTGCTTCCCTTCCGAGCTCTGCCATGCGCCCAAATAGTGGTTTACCCCCACATGTGGGGTATCAGCGTACTCAGGACAAATTGCACAATAACTTTTAGGGTCCTGTTACCCTTGGGAAAATAAAAATTGGGGTGAAAAGATCATTTTTGTGGAAAAAATATGATTTTTTAATTGTACCGCTGTACGTTATAAACTTCTGTAAAGCCCTTGTGGGTTCAAAGTTCTCACCACATATCTAGATAAGTTCCTTGGGGGGTCTAGTTTCCAAAATGGGGTCACTTGTAGGGGGTTTCCACTGTTTAGGTACATCAGGGACTCTCCAAACGTGACATGGCGTCCAATCTGAATTCCAGCCAATTTTGCATTGAAAAAGTCAAACGGCGCCCCTTCCATTCTGAGCTCTGCCATGCACCGAAACAGTGGTTCCCCCCCACATATCAGGTATCTGCGTACTCAGGACAAATTGCACAATAACTTTTGCAGTCCAATTTCTCCTGTTACCCTTGGTAAAATAAAAAAAATTGAACCTGAAGTATTTTTTTATGAAAAAAAGTTAGATGTTCATTTTTTTTTAAATATTCAAAAAAATTCCTGTGACGCACCTAAAGGGTTAATAAACTTCTTGAATGTGGTTTTGAGCACTTTAAGGGGTGCAGTTTTTAGAATGGTGTCACTTTTGGGTATTTTCTATCATATAGACCCCTCAAAGTGGCTTCAAATGTGATGTGGTCCTAAAAATAAAATGGTGTTGTAAAAATGAGAAATCGCTGGTCAACTTTTAACCCTTATAACTTCCTAACAAAAAAAAATTTTGGTTCCAAAATTGTGCTGATGTAAAGTAAACATGTGGGAAATGTTAGTTATCAAGTTTTTTGTGTGCCGTATCTCTGTGATTTAAGGGCATAAAAATTCAAAGTTGGAAAATTGCGAAATTTTCAAAATTTTTGCCAAATTTCCGTTTTTCTCACAAATAAACGCAAGTTATTTGAATGAAATTTTACCACTAACATGAAGTACAATATGTCACGAGAAAACAATGTCAGAATCACCGGGATCCATGGAAGCGTTCCAGAGTTATGACCTCATAAAGGTACAGTGGTCAGAATTGTAAAAATTGGCCCGGTCATGAACGTGCAAACCACCCTTGGGGGTGAAGTGGTTAAAGTTTTAATTCAGGAAGAGTTCAGAAATCAATATTTTGTGGAATAACCATGATTTTTAATCACAGCTTTCATGTGTCTTGGCATGCTTTCCACCAGTCTTTCACACTGCTCCTGGCGCAAAAATTTAAGCAGTTCTTTGTTTGATGGCTTGTCACTTTCCATCTTCCTCTTGATTACATTCCAGAGGTTTTAAATGGGGTTCAGGTCTGAAGAATTGGCTGCCCATGACAGGGTTTTGACTTGGTGGTCTCTTAATTTTTGCCAGAGCTGTATATTGTTGATCAGTGAGGTCCAACCTCTGTGGGTTTCAAAATGCAGTTTATTTGATTTACCTCTTTGAATAAGAAGTCAATTTTGGCACTGTAGCAAAAGCAAAACAAAAGATCAATTCAACGTATAACTTAGAGGTGAAAGAACCAGCACCAAAATCACCTGTGGCTTTTGTTAATGCCTATGCGATCCATGGATCCACACCATGAAGCAGCAAGGGCGGTGTGCTCACCATGAATGCAAAACTACAATGTCCATGAGAAGAAAAAAAGGAAAGGTTGCACTCACCATTCTAGTGAAGAAAAAAAAAAAAAACTTTAATGCATATCTTTTTAAAGCATGGAGACGAGGAGAGAAGTTGAGGAGTAGATGGACGGACAACGGCGACACCTGTAAGTGTCACCTTTCCTTCTTTTCTTCTCAGACAGATCAATTGATGCCTTCTGCAGACGCTCTGATGGGCTGACAGTCTCAAAAATAAACTGCAGCATTTGTCTCAAAGGCTCTGACAAATCTACCATCAGCTTACTATGCTAAACGTATATCCGCCGTTTTTCAAGGAGGGAATAAGTTCAGTTAGGCTATGTTCAGAAGAAGATATTTATAGAAAAATGCTGCAGTTCTCAAATTTAGTGAGGAAGAAAAAACTAGGCAACGGACATGAGATTTCTGAAATATAATAGTTTCTATTGGTAGTGTAAAACACAAGTCTTTACTTGCGTAAAAGAAACCCCACAAAAAAAAACATTGCAAAAAAGCTGCATCTGAACATAGTTTAATACCTACATTGAGCGCCACTCTCAATAACCATCTAGGCACTACTGCAGAAGTGAATAGTTCCATTTTTAACTACAGTCTTGGCTGTTATCAAGTCTAATCATCAGACGCATAGCTAGGTATGGGGAGGGACAACTGAGTGGTCCCCTGACAAAGTAACCATATAGCTAGTGCCAGGCAAGAGGACTGACAAGCAAGGGAAATTCAGGAAAGCCGTGCCAAAACCAAGAAGACCAAAACAGAGGCAAAATCGAAAGGCAAACGGGTAGTCAGAAATCAGATGGAGGTCAGTAAGAAGAGATAAATAAGCAATACTGAAGATCACACAGACCCAGACTAGCTAAGTTATAACTGGCATACAGGGACTGACTGTTGGGGGCTTAAAAAGGAAAGAACTCCACCCCTGGCCAGATGTCACACTGTGCCAGTCTTCAGTAAGGAAGAGGGGTCTCAAACTGTCCCTGGAGCTGGGACCCTAATTATCCCTATCCTGGGGGTACTCTTAAAGGTAGAGAGGCCTGATTCTCTGACCTTACTATGCTCCTGTAAAAACCTAATCTGTCCCCTCCCCCACCCCATGAGGCAAGGGACAGAAATGAAAGGTAAACCAGACACAAAGACAAAACAGGGATAACAGAAAACCGCTATCATACAAAAGTATTAACAAACCATAAGGAGGAGAATAGGGACTGGGAGGAATAAACTAGATAGGAAAAAGGGACCAAGCGATAAACAAACATGTACAACAGCATACTACAGAGCACCACATCTCCCACTCCAAACTTCAACACTTAGCTTTAGCACACAGCACAAGAAGACAAATCTCTATTAGTAACAACAAACTCCTATTCAGCACAGCGTCTCCAAAGAGCAAGGAAGCAGAGCTTTCACCAGCAGGACAGAGAGGGTCTGGCCAGGTTTTATAGGAAGAATTAATGACCAAAGCAGAAGCAGCTGAAATGCAGCTGCATGATTCTGACCAGCATAGAAAGGGTTTTTAACCTCTTCAGCAGCAAAGAAACCCAAATGAATTTAATATGGGATCCAAATACACAGGCTAAATGGAAGATCACAATACACAGTGATCTTCTACCCTCAGATCTCCCAGGCTGGTGCGACACACAACTAATTGAAATGAACTAACAAACTACTAGAACTAAACAGCAGAAATAGATTGAAAGGACACAAGTTTCAGAAGTCCTAAATTTATCTGAACCACGCTTGTGCTACCCCGAGGCAACTGCGGCCTAATTGCCGTGCCACCTCGTAATCAAGGCCAACATGGCAGAACCATGTTCATACATAAATGTTAGAGGCCCCCAGTAGCCCCCACACTGTATGATGGCCTTAGTAGCCAATCCCCACATTCTATGATGGCCCCCAGTAGCCAACCCCCACATTTTATCATGGCCCCAAGTATCCAACCCCAACATTGTATGATGACCCCCTGTATTCACTCTGGGTGGGCCCCTCTGTGTGAAACCATCCCTTCTGCCCTCAATCCCCCCTCCTCTGTAGTTATGCTACTTGTCTTGACTGATATCCCACTGAGAGTGTCACATGCACATCTTTGAGTATTTGCTTGGGAGATCTGAAATTAAGAAAAGATCCACCTTAAATCAAAACGCATCCTTGGGTGGCTAATGGGCAAGTTACATTATGGGTAATGCACTTTACAGCCTGCCTTCTTTTTCATGCATATGAAGATGATGTCCTTGGAGTCCAGATAACATTGTTTATATTTTTTTAATAATACAGTTCTGAAACACTGTGGATACTAATAATTATATATCTTTTTTAAGTTTCTATTTTATATTTATTTACGGTAGATACTTAGTGTCTTAGTTTTTTCACAGGCAATGCTATTATTTTTAACATTTCTGTATGAACAGATGAATAGATGTATTAAACATACACCTTATGTCACAAATTGCAAACTCAACTGCACCAGAAATGATTTGTGTCAATTTCTTTTTGTTTGGTTTGTTTTATAAAAAGTAAAAATGAGACATTTCCTTCACAACTGGAATCACAATCTCAAGATGGAGAATGACTTCTCATTTCTGTGGACAAAGACAAAACAGATTGTATGCATCAAAAAGAAGTGCTTAGTATTTAAGGATACTATGTGCATAAATTCATTATTCTCTCGCTGTTTCTCATTGCCTGCGGGATTTTATTCTGCTGTTTGTTGTCTTTTTGTTCCGAATGAATTCACCGCAGCTGTTGCAATGTACATCTGTTGTACCCAGGGGCAAAAAAAGACAAACATAATCACCAGGGACCCGTGATAGTATACATTTTCTAGATATTCCGATATTACATCAAGAAAAGTAACAACTTTACTCTAATGGAACAGGATTACATTGGAAGAAGAGGAAATCTGAAGTATTCCAATGCCATTTATGATTTATTAATACTCAAGATCACCAAATACTGAAAAGCCAGATTTCCAAAAAACTCTATTCTACATTCTCATAGTGTGCCAAATCACAAATTAAATGGTATAAAAGGTGCATGGTGTCCCATGGGCAGCTATTTCATTATCGTCTTGTTTGCCAGAGAATTTGGAATGGGATAACCTGGAAGTGTTCCATTGTTCAGTCTACAATGAATACTAGTCAAAATAATGTCAGCCTCCTTGGTTTAACCCTGCTAAGCTAAGGAGACTGACCAACTACCATTACTAATAGATAGTGATGATACTGTTACTGAATAAAAAACACTATAAAAAGTGGTTACTACTATAAATCAACCATTTAGTGGAAAAAAAAATTAGTTCCATACAGATATTCTGTAGACAGTGTAAGTGAATACTGTACTGTTAAATCCAATGGCTAGAATTGACATATGTCTGTTGAGTTGGTTGCCCAGGTATCTTAGGCTTTTCAATTTTCGCATCATTCTCCTTACTCTTTCCCAGCTCAAACAAATTTCCTATCTTGTCCCTACCCTCAGTTGCCCATACTACTGCGCCAGTTGCCCATATTACTGCACTATAAAATAATAGTGGAATAACTTACCTGCCCAAAACTAGTGCCAGGTAGGTAGTGATAAACAAATATTGCCCAATATTGCACCCCAAACCACAGCTTTGCCCCGTATAGTAATAGTGAACCCTACAGTAAAGGTACTCACCTTTGAGTTCAATAAAGTAATAGAGTCATCTTTTCACTCTACATCCTAATAGTGTCCTCACAAAATAGTTATGATATTCTCAATGCCCATTTATTTTTTTCAATGGGAAGAGAGTCATGTGACACATCAAGCTTATTGAGAATTTCACAATAAAAACAATGGTGTGCTTGGTTTTAACGTAACTTTATTCTTTCATGAGTTATTTACAAGTTCATGACCACTTATAAAATGTGTTCAAAGTGCTGCCCTTTGTGTTGGCTTGTCAGTGCAACCACCTTCTCCCACTCTTGACACACTAATAGCAATGGAAAAAATAAAGTTGGATCCAATATGACCGACTTCAAAATGGCCACCATGGTCACCACCCACCTTGAAAAGTTTCCCCCCTCCCATATACTAATGTGCCACAAACAGGAAGTTGATGTCACCAACCATTCCCATTTTATTTAGGTATATCCATATAAATGGCCCACCCTGTAGAGATAAAGATATAATAAAATCAAGCACACAACATGCAACAGTGCATGTATAATACCACTCATATGCAGCACACATGCTCAGTTTGACTGTTCAGTATTGAATCTGTTGTAACCAAATGACATACTTATGGCTTCTTTTGATGACATTTCCATCAATATCTAGCACAGCTGTAGAAAATCTACTACGCAGACACCACTTCCTGCAGCTATACAGTAAAGGGAACCTGTCAGCTGATCCATGCTGCCTAAATCACAGGCAGCATGAATTAGGCAGATCCTGGCTGACCAACTGCAGAGAGGTATATTTTTCTCAGAAACGCTGGAGACATGCTACTCACTTGGAGCAGCGCTAGGAAAAGCTGTCCAGGGGTAGCGCCGTACTATTTTGGTTTCCGTTCTTGGTCAGATCTTCAAGCTATCTTTTCACTGAAACGCCAGAGCATTTTAGAGAAAAATATACCCGGCTGCAATAGTGTAGTCAAGATCTACTTCTGGCTGCCCATGGTGTGGGCAGTACAAATCAGCTGACAGGTTCCCTTTATGTTACAAGAAAATGACTGCAAATATGTTTTTTTCCTTTATTTTCATTGAAAAGAAACTTCAAGGGTATGCACCAAGATTAGACATCATCCCCTATCCATAGGATAAGAGATAACTTTCCGATAACTGGGGATCTAATCACTGGGACTACCACAAATTCCGAGAACAAACAGCTCTAAATAGAGCAGAAGTGAAGCATGCGCACCTCCGCTCCATTCATTGTTAATGAGTGCTGGAACAGCCCAATCTCTGATGGCCCAATTGAGAATGAATGGTGTTTGCGTTGAGCATGCTTGACCTCAGCTCCATTCAGACAGGGCTCTTCTGAGCTCCATTCTAGGGATCGGTGGTGATCTCAGCTGTCGGACCCTCAGTTATCCTGAAGTTATTTACTATCCTAAGGATAGGGGGTAACACCTAATCTTGGTACATACCCTTTAAAATCCCACATGATCTCTTGTTATCTTGGACATAAGCTGAATGCATGATGTTTTTAATATAGTAGAGGAATATGGTCTACTTCTCTAATGTATGGACTGTTACTAACTACTGCAATATGACAGTGATACTTAGCATACTTCTACCACTGATACAAAATAGGAACTGACTAAGCAGAGACCAGCAACCTAGTGATCCTCAAGATGAAATGAGAAACCGGTTCGGACTAAAAGAGAACTTAACAATGTGACTATGATATGTGACTTGTCATGGTGGCAGCAAAAAAGCGTTGGCGCATATGACCCTATTACGTTTTACTCATTGATACTGCATATAGCTGACGCACTTGACATCAAATCAATGGTACATGCTACACAAATGTGCTCTCTCAGTGGTTTTCAATAGCTGTTCATTTGCTGGTCGATAAAGCAAGTAATTGTCAGGAAACATAAAACTTCTCTTTCCGAATTTTATCTTGGGGACACTTTATGGTGTATATTTTATCTCCATATAACTAGTTTTGCATAGTTTCCTTTTAAATATGAGTCAGATGTTGGATGGTTTATAACCACAGCACATTATGAGGAGCCTATAATTTGACCCTATTTAACATATGTATTACTACATACCTACATCCCTTACGCTTGACTTGGATGGTTATTATTCCACACAAATATATGTGTTAGGCTAGGTTCACATTAGCGTTTGAGTCTGCAACGTATCATCCGCATGTGCAAACGCATGCAAAGCACATGTTTACGCAGCGGTTTTTATGCGCATCATCTTACGCATGATGGAAAAACGCTGCATGTGCATGCATTTGTATGCGTTTTGCATGCGTTTGCATTGTTTATGCGCATGCGTTAGATATGACACCAGACGAAAATGGGTGTGTTTCATGGGATTTCTATTTACATTTTGAAGAATGCATGTGTACGCATGTCCTTGCATACCAATGCATTCCCATAGACTGTAATGCATTTTTTAACGCACTCATCCGCATGCACATGCCTTCGCATATTTGACGGATTTTTGACGCCTTAAAAAATGCAACGTTGCATTTGCCGGACACCGCCGCACACAGCGAAATGACGCATGCGTACGCAAAAGCATGCAAACACATACAAACGCATGTCCCTGCGTACACCATGTTAAATATGTACGCATGACACATGTGGATCTATGCAGATCAAACGCTGAACACACAAACGCTAATGTAAAACCAGCCTTACTGCCAAGAAGTTGGTCAATGTGTGGCAATTTGAGGAATCCCAGTACAGTAACAATACCAATAGAGTGCCCCCCAAAAACTAGTTTTAGCAAAATAACACACATAATCTTCTAGCATTGTGCTTCTCAAGCAAAATTTAAAGAGGTGGTCCACCATATGGTATAATGTCCCCAACAATTTACACCTTTTAACTAAGGGGTAAGGTTTCTCCTTGTGGAGAGTGACATGCCAGCTCTGGCTTGTCAAGGTGAGGAGGCTTATTCGCCAATGCTCCTCAGGAACATAATATGCAAATTGCCTCTTCAGAGAGGAAGAGGACTTGAACTCTATAGCGCCACCTGTTGGTAGTAGCAATCCTACAAGTCACAATCAACCCTTTAACGAGTCTTGTAATATGACTTAGGATAAAAGCCAAATCAGAATCTCAATTTGCAGACACTGTGTTTCGGGCTATTGGCCCTCGTCAGTGCAAAGTAGTGATGTGTCGTTCGTGAACTAACCGAGACAAAGAGCCGACTCTATCATGTGACCGACGGGAGTCGGCTCACCACTGGGAGCTGAGTCAAAAAAAATTTTTTCCCCTGCTGTTTGCTTCTCCCACCTGGCTGGGGGCTGGGAAGAGCTGAGGAGGAGAATTAGAGCAGTGAGCACAAGTGGGGAGTGACTGGCAAGGCTTTGACTTGTGACTGGTCTCCTCCCACATGAACACATAGCTGTACTGTGATTGGCTGCTCAGTGCAGTGAGTGCACACACGTGATCTGTGATAGATCATAATGTGCAGTCACACAGACTGTCACTGTCTGACATAACAGTGGATGTCCGGCAGCTGCAGGATGAGCAGAGCAGAGGCACTGAGCTCAGGCACTGACAGCCATCTTATCCCTCTCATTATTTTCTGTAGTTCCTGCTGCTCTACAGTGGGAAAGTAATAATATAAAGCTGAGGCAGAGAAACTCTGTGCACAGATTCGTGGTATATGTATAATATAATGCTCTAAGCATCACTCTGTCCGAAGCCTTTATAGACTGCACAAGTGCGACGCACCTGCGCAGTCTGGCTCCAGACAGAGTGACGCACCCCCCACGAGATCACGGTAGACGCACTCCCCCCAGGAGATCGCGGGATGCGTAAGCACTGAACGCATACCGCGATCTCCGGCACAACACCTTACCGATTCGGTGTTGCCGCGGGGTCTTGCGTCTGGCGGTGATGACAGGAAAGGGTGGGTTGTTGGGCCGGAATCGGCGCATGCGCAGTCCGCGCTTTCCGGCGCCATTTTGTGAAAGGCACACTGCAGTGTGTCTTCAAGAAAATGGTGCCAGAAAGAGAGGAATGTGCAGGCGCCAATTCCGGCCCAACAACCCGCCCTCACATCACAGCACAAAAGATTACCGATCAGGTATTCACCATGAAGTCAGTACAGGGCGGGTTGTGGCGTCAAGCATACCTGGATAGGGGGATTAGAGGACCATGCATGCCAGGATTGGGGGGTGAGGGGTAGCATGCATACCAGGATAGGGGAGTGAGAGGACCATGCATACCATGATAGGGAGGTTAGAGGACCATGCATACCAGGATAGTAGGTGAGAGGACCATGCATACCAGGATGGGGGGGTGAGAGGACCATGCATTTCAGAATTGGGGGGTGAGGGGACCATGAATTCCAGAATTGGGGGGTAAGGGGACCATGCATACCAGGAAAGGGGGGTGAGGGGACCATGCATACCAGGACTGGGGGGGTGAGAGGCCATGCATACCAGGATAGGGGGATGAGGGGTACCATGCATACCAGGATTGGGTGGAGAGGGGGCCATGCATACCAGGATGAGGAATGGGGGGCCATGCATACCAGGATTGGGGAGGTGAGGGGACCATATATACCATTATAGGGATGACGGGGCCATGCATACCAGGATTGGGAGATGAGGGGTACCATGCATGCCAGAATTGGTAGGTAAGGGGTGCCATGTATGTAAGGATTGGGGATGAGGGGACCATACATCCTACAATAGGGATGAGGGGGGACCATGCATACCAGGATTGGGGGGTGAGGGTGTAGGGAAGGTGACCTGATGGACAGACTGACTGGTCAGGTTTCAAAGGGGTTTGCACTTGTCAGGCAGGATGTCAGTTATGACAGAAGGGAAAACAGCTAGGAAAGTGTAGGTGACATGCAGTACCTGGAATTGACATTAGAGGGCAGGGAGGAGTGTGAGCATAGGACTTGACATCAGCTTAGGGCTAAGAAACCGTTGGTCATGGGGGGTGGAGTTACAGGGAACTGGGAAAGCTATAAATTTGACAGGAGGGTTCCAGAAGATTCCAGTCCCCAGGGGGAGCTCAAGTGACGAGGAGACTGTGACAGTTGGTGCGCTGTGAGGAAAAACCTAACCAGGGGACTGAAGAGAAAGGAAGTCAGGGGGTGGTCCTGACATGAAGTACCGCAGTACAGATGAGGCCCCGGGGAAACACATACCGAGTCGAAGACGATACCTGACCAGAAAAATTACTGTTGTGTACGGGCCTAAGGCGGCCACAGTGACCGAGCTGACAGGAACGTCGTTAAGCGAAAAGGGACGGTACGTGTATTTACGTCCCTGGTGATAAGTACGGTGTGTGTAACGGGGCCTGGACACGGAGGGCCGTGAAGAGAATTTGCGGTGTATCGTGAGGGCCGTCGGTCGGACGGCGGGAAATAAACTTGGACCTGTTGCACCCGAAATCTGCCTCCATCTTTTGTCTGTGCGTCACTGCGTGGTATACAGAGGGACCACCCCCCCAGCCTGGCCTACCGAACCTACAAGGGGACCATGCATACCATGATTAGAGGGGTGAGGTGACCATGCATACCAGGATAAGGGGGGTGAGAGGACCATGCACACCAGGATTGGGGGGTGAGGGGGCCATGCATATCAGGATTGGGGATGAGGGGTAGCATGCATACCAGGATAGGGGGGTGAGAGGACCATGCATACCAGGATAGGGGGGTGAGAGGACCATGCATACCAGGATAGGGGGGGTGAGAGGACCATGCATACCAGGATTCGGGGGTGAGAGGACCATGCATACCTGGATAGGGGGGGTGAGAGGACTATGTATACCAGGATGGGGGGGTGAGAGGACCATGCATACCAGGATTGGGGGGTGAGAGGACCATGCATACCAGGATTGGGGGGTGAGAGGACCATGCATACCAGGATAGGGGGGTGAGAGAACTATGTATACCAGGATAGGGGGGTGAGAGGAGCATACATACCAGGATAGGGTGGGTGAGAGGACTATGTATACCAGGATAGGGGGTGAGAGGAGCATACATACCAGGATAGGGGGGGTGAGAGGACTATGTATACCAGGATTGGGGGGTGAGGGGGCCATGCATATCAGGATAGGGGGGTGAGAGGACCATGCATATCAGGATTGGGGGGTGAGAGGACCATGCATACCAGGATTGGGGGGTGAGAGGACCATGCATACCAGGATAGGGGGGGTGAGAGGACTATGTATACCAGGATAGGGGGGTGAGAGGAGCATACATACTAGGATAGGGTGGGTGAGAGGACTATGTATACCAGGATAGGGGGTGAGAGGAGCATACATACCAGGATAGGGGGGTGAGAGGACTATGTATACCAGGATAGGGGGGTCAGAGGAGCATGCATACCAGGATAGGGGGGTGAGGGGGCCATGCATATCAGGATTGGGGGGTGAGGGGGCCATGCATACCAGGATTGGGGATGAGGTGACCATACATATCAGGATTTACTTATAAGGGTATGTGCACACGTTGTGGATTGCTGTGTGGAATTTTCTGTGCGGAATCTGCATCTATTGGCAGAATCAGCAGGTCTAAATCTGTGAGGTTTTTATGCAGATTTATTGTGGATTTTGTGCAGATTTTGCCTGCGTTTTTACACCTGCAGATTCCAATAATGGAATGGGTGTAAAAATGCTGTGGAATCCGCACAAAGTATTGACGTGCTGCGGAAAATAAACTGCTGCGTTTCCGCTTGGATTTTTCTGCAGCATGTGCACAGCGTTTTTTTTCTCCATAGAATAGCATTGTACTGTAAATCACTTTTGGATCCGCAGCAAATCCGCCACGTGTGCACATAGCCTTAGAATAATCAGTGCCGGCAGATGTCACCACACTGACTAATGTAGAACACATGGACAAATATCAGATATTAGAAGATAACACAAATCAGCAATACGGACAGGAGTGAGGGCCTGATCCCAGGAGCTTACACTCTGAGAAAATGGCTAAAAAGCCTTCACTAGACCCCTGTACAGCTGTATAATGAGGCCGAGGCTTTATAGCTAAGAGACTGGAGTGATACAAGTGGGGAAAGTAGCACTTTTTGCAAGAAGAGCCGTTTTTTGAGCCAAAAAGAGCCGGCTCTTTTTGGTGAGCGGAGCCGAGTGAACCAGATCACCAAAAAGAGCCGGACAGCCCATCACTAGTGCAAAGTATGAGAACTGATTTGGCTAGGTGAGAGGCTCTGGACTGAGGTCTAAGGGGTAAGGTTTCTCATTGTGGAAAGTGACATACCAGCTCTGGCTTGTCAAGGTAAGGAGGCTTATTCGCCGTGCAATGCTCCTCTGGGAAAATAATATGCAAATTGCCTCTTCAGAGAGGAAGAGGACTTGAACTCTATAGCGCCACCTGCTGGTAGTAGCGATCCTACAAGTCACAATCGACCCTTTAACGAGTCTTGTAACATGACTTAGGATAAAAGCCAAATCAGAATCTCAATTTGCAGACACGGTGTTTCGGGCTATTGGCCCTCGTCAGTGCAAAGTATGAGAACTGATTTGGCTAGGTGAGAGGCTCTGGACTGAGGTCTAAGGGGTAAGGTTTCTCTTTGTGGAGAGTAACATACCAGCTCTGGCTTGTCAAGGTAAGGAGGCTTATTCGCCGTGCAATGCTCCTCTGGGAAAATAATATGCAAATTGTCTCTTCAGAGAGGAATAGCCAATAGCCCGAAACACTGTGTCTGCAAATTGAGATTCTGATTTGGCTTTTATCCTAAGTCATATTACAAGACTTGTTAAAGGGTTGATTGTGACTTGTAGGATCGCTACTACCAACAGGGGGCGCTATAGAGTTCAAGTCCTCTTCCACTCTGAAGAGGCAATTTGCATATTATTTTCCCAGAGGAACATTGCTTAGCGGAGAGTCAGTAGTCCCCATACACATTGTATGGTTGGCAGCATGGCAGGTTAACTTTCATCTAATGTGTATGGGGACCATAACCCTTGTATCTAGGCTAATTTTACCCTGCTCTCTTCCCTTATTACCACCTTTCTTTCTTCTTTTTCAAGTTGTTTTGAGAACTCCTGTGACATCATCACCCTAAGAATTTAAGGCTGACTCAGACACATGTATTCAGTAAGCATTTTGTTCAGTTACTGTGTGCCTTGGTGTTTTCCTCACTATTCAGTTCTCTCAGTTTGCAACCATCTCTTTACCATACTCATGTTGTTTTCCTACTATCTACATTTAATTCCTAGCTCAGACCTGCTGTTTAATCCTTCATCTGCTGCAAGCATAACTGACAAACTCTTCTCTCATGTTGTTCACATGACAAATCCTGCGGCAACAGTATGTATCTTCTCTGCAAGCAATTATTCAGTTTACCTGTTCATCATTGCTGCCCTTGAACCTGCCAGGACAATCTGTGATCTGACAGCATACAACTCTGTCTTTAACCATTGGTTTTCTGTAAGATCTGGAATGATTGTGGGTCTACAATTTCTGGCTCCAGTTGTTTTCTGCTTCACTTGTCTGCCTGCCGTCATGCATATCCCACCTCCTTGTCCAAGTTGATTCACATCCCATCTGGCAAATCCTGCCCGCTGAGCCGTCACCTTCAGTCTGTGCTGCTCACCCTGACCTATGCCTTATTGGCTTAGAGAATCCACCTCACCAGGTGAACCCTTAACAGCTCTTAGTACCCCTTGTTTATTTTGATGACCGTTTATGAACTCTAGATTTTGTGGTATATTATTTGTGAATTAATGCTCAGAATAGAAAATGTGCAATATAGTTTGTATATTGGTATGTGTATTCTTCTGACAATGCAGTCTATGTTTTCTTTAAAGGGAATCTGTCATTACTTATGACCACTTGACAGGTGACATACAAAACATATGACAGATCCCCTTTAATACACATTAATATCCTGCTGGCCATGGAACCAGCAGACTGGCATTACAAGCTGTCTACAACAGCATATTGATTATTCTCCACAAGTAATTTGTAAGGACATATGGTGCATGCAGATTATTAGCCCCAAGATGTATAACTTTACATTTTTCCATACTAAGTTTAATCTCTCAAGTGGATGCCCGAACACTCATGGTTTTGATGTAACCTTACAAATTTCCATCATGCACTGTGTTACATTGTTTTGGTGTCATCTGTAAAAACTAAAGTATGATATAGTAAGTTCTCAGTATGGAGCATTGACATATACCAATTGTAAGATGGCTGCCGGATGGGTCTTTGATGGGTGATATGTGTCATCGCGGTTATTAGCTGCGGTGATGTGAGCTCGGAAGCATGTTCCAGCACATAAACGGCTGAGAGAGTTATTAGGCCATTCCAGGGTCGGGTTTTATAAGCAGTCATAAGAAATGGGTGGGACTGACTGCTTATATATCCCAACCCCAGGGGCATGGTTTGGCAGATAAAATGTAGGCCGAGTGTCTCATTCAGTATCTGGAACTGGAGATGTGTGGATCTCCTGTGAGTTGTTCTTTGCAAGGCCTAAAGCAGGGGTCTCAAACTGTGGCCCTCGGGACAATAGTTTGCGGCCCTCACCTCATGGGCCCTCGGGAAAATAGTTTGCGGCCCTCACCTTGGCCGGGATCACACATACGAGAAACATGGCGGAGTCTCGCATGTGAAATCCCAGTCACACGTAGTACCGCTAATTAAGGTCATGAATATGGACGCCACTCCACTCTCATAGGCATAGTGCCCATATTCATGAGCTTAATGAGCAGTACCACGTGACGTGTGACCGCACGCTCATACAGGAAGGTCCTAGGTTCCACAAAACCCGGCTGTGTGCTTCCACTTGGGGTCCGCCTGGTATCATGGTTGCAGGCAGGGGAGATTTTTGTCTATGCCTCCAGGGCTCCTATGCTGTTAATATGCTCTGACTATCTGCTGTGAGGTAATATTGGCTGCAGCAATTTGAATGTCCCAGGGTGTATGGTAATAGAGCTTGAAGTACCATTAATAATATTTGCTGATGGTTCCCTGTGTAAGCATGCGTCTAGCACATTTTGTATGTCCATGACAGTATTTATTTGTAAACAGCATGCATACAGGTATTAGTACTTGAAATATTGTAATATAATAATATATATCTCTATGTAGTGGGACTTCATTAATTTATGAGCATTTGCACTTTTGTATTTTGTCTGGGGTTTTGGAACCTTAAATATTGAATTATATGTGATTATGACCAAATTTTCTTTGTTCACTTTCTAATGTCTGTTTTGCACAGACTTTTTAATTGTTTTTAACCATGTGTTTGTATGTAGTAGTTGCTGGAATTAAATAAAATATATATTTTTGCATTATAAATATTGGTGGTGATCCCTATAGTTGTTGCATATACTTTTTCTTGGTCTGCTCATACAGGAAGAAGATGTCGGCGCTGAACCATGGGAGCTGCAGCAGGAGGAGGTGAGTATGATGATGGCTAGACAGTCACAGCAGCCTGCTGTCAGCAGGCAAGGCGTTTGAGTCACACTCACGACACATTGTAGAAGGATCATCTTTATTCTCATTTGCGCAAGGAAAAACTAGAAGCAATGGGATGAAACTGAATGGGAGGAGACAGATTAGACATTAGAAAAAACTTTTTGACAGAGTGATCATTGAGTGGAACAGGCTGCCACGAGAGGTGGTGAGTTCTCCTTCAATAGAAGTCTTCAAACAAAGGCTGGACAGACATCTGTCTGGGATGATTTAGCGAATCCTGCTTTGAGCAGGGGGTTGGACCAGATGGCCCAGGAGGTCCCTTCCAACTCTACCATTCTATGATTCTATGATTCACATGCAGCAGGAGCAGCCAAGCAGGGACCGGACCGCGCCACAGACTCAGGTGCGCCGGGTTCAGAATGAGCGGTGGGGCGGTGCGGTATATTGCTCTCGGAGGTGGGAAAACAGCTGGCCTTATTGCGAACTTGCACCATTACCCCAAGCTCAGAAGCGGAAGCGGCCGTGGAAATTGCTGCTCAGCGGGACAGAAAAAAAAGCAGAAAAGACGCATCGGCTAACACTGAAACAGTGACACCAAGTGGAGTTATCTATTACACAGCCCCAAACATGTCTTTTTCAAAGACATTTGATAACATTGGAATGTTTTTGTAACAGCTTTTTTGGTGGAAAACCTGATACGGCCCCGCCTCACCCAGATTCTACCTCCAGCTGCCCCCGGGTAAATTGAATTTGAGACCCCTGGCCTAAATAAATGGACACTAACATGAGCGGGCAGACCCACTATATGTTGTATGGACTTTTTACTTTATTATTTTTATTCCTTTTATAGGAGGGGAAGACAGTGCAGATAGAGACCTGGGCACAAATAATGAAATTGGGGGTGGGGGTGGCATGGGGGGTGGGGTTAGAACAGTTAATAATTTCAGAAAGAATAGAGGTACAGAGAGATACATAAAGTGCATGTATACTAATGCCAGAAGCCTCGCCAACAAAATGGAGGAATTGGAGTTAATGTTGTTGGAACATACAATAAGTATGACATGATGGGGATATCTGAGACATGGCTGGACGAGAGCCATGACTGGGCGGTTAATTTACAGGGCTATAGTCTGTTCAGAAATGACCGAACAAATAAGCGAGGGGGAGGCGTGTGTTTATATGTAAAATCATACTTAAAACCCATCCTGCATGATAATATATATGAATCTAATGAAAATGTAGAGTCCCTGTGGGTAGAGATAAGGGGAGGGGAAAAAATAATAAATTACTGATAGGGGTTTGTTATAAGTCTCCAAAAATAATGGAAGCAACAGAGAATATCCTCATAAAGCAAATAGATGAAGCTGCGACTCAAGGAGAAGTCATTATTATGGGGGACTTCAACTACCCTGAAATACATTGGGGAACTGAAACCTGCAGTTCCAGCAAAAGTAATAGGTTTTTGACAACTATGAGAGACAATTACCTTTCTCAACTGGTTCAGGACCCAACAAGAGGGGGGGGCACTGCTAGACCTAATATTAACCAACAGACCAGACCGCATATCAAATGTAAGGGTTGAGGGTCACTTGGGTAATAGTGATCACAAATTAATAAGTTTTCATGTATCCTTTAATAAGATGTGTAGTAGAGGGGTTACAAGGACACTAAACTTCAGGAAAGCAAATTTGCAACGGATGAGAGATGATCTTGGTGCAATTAACTGGGACGATATCCTGAGACATAAAAATACACAAAGAAAATGGGAGACGTTTATTAGCATCCTGAATAGGACCTGTGCACAATATATACCGTATGGGAATAAACATGCTAGAAATAGGAGGAAACAACTATGGCTAAATAGAGCTGTAAGGGACGCAATAAGAGATAAAAATAAAGCATTTAGAGAATTAAAGCAAGTAGGTAGTGATGAGGCATTAACTAAATACAGAAGATTAAATAAATTCTGTAAAAAGCAAATCAAAAGAGCAAAGATTGAGACTGAGAGACTCATTGCCAGAGAAAGTAAAAATAATCCCAAAATATTCTTTAACTACATAAATAGTAAGAAACTAAAAAATGATAGTGTTGGTCCCCTTAAAAATAGTCTGGGTGAAATGGTGGATGAGGATGAGGAAAAAGCCAATATGCTAAATGACTTTTTTTCAACAGTATTTGCACAAGAAAATCCCATGACAGATAACATGATCAGGGATAAAAATTCTCCATTAAATGTCACCTGTTTAACCCAGCAGGAAGTACGGCGGCGTCTAAAAATCACTAAAATTGACAAATCCCCGGGCCCGGATGGGATACACCCCCAAGTACTGCAGGAATTAAGCACAGTCATAGATAGACCATTATTTTTAATCTTTAAAGATTCCACAATAACTGTCTGTTCCACAGGACTGGCGTATAGTATAGCAAATGTGGTGCCAATATTCAAAAAGGGGACAAAAGCTGAACTTGGAAATTATAGGCCAGTAAGTTTAACCTCAACTGTGGTTAAAATCCTGGAGGGTTTTCTAAGAGATACTATACTGGAGTATCTGGAGATGAATAACCTCATGACCCAATATCAACATGGGTTTACAAGGGACCGTTCCTGTCAGACTAATCTGATAAACTTTTATGAAGAGGTAAGTTCCGGACTGGACCAAGGGAATGCAGTGGATGTGGTGTACATGAACTTTTCAAAAGCTTTTGATACCGTGCCACACAAAAGGTTGATACATAAAATGAGAACAATGGGGATAAGGGAAAATATGTGTAGGTGGGTTAACAGCTGGCTCAGGGATAGGAAACAAAGGGTGGTTATTAATGGAGCACACTCGGACTGGGTCACAGTTAGCAGTGGGGTACCACAGGGGTCAGTATTGGGCCCGCTTCTTTTTAACATATTGATTAATGACCTTGTAGGGGGCATAGAGAGTAGAATTTCAATATTTGCAGATGACACAAAACTCTGCAGGGCAATCAATACAGAGGTGGACAATTTTATATTACAGGAGGATTTATGTAAACTAGAAGCTTGGGCTGATAAATGGCAAATGAGCTTTAATGGGGATAAATGTAAGGTCATGCACTTGGGTAGAACCAACAAGATGTATAATTATGTGCTTAACTAAAAACCACTGGGCAAAACTGTCACTGAAAAAGACCTGAGTGTATGGGTGGACGACAAGCTCACATTTAGTGGCCAGTGTCAGGCAGTTGCTGCAAAGGCAAATAAAATAATGGGATGTATTAAAAGAGGCATAGATGCTCATGAGGAGAACATAATTTTACCTCTATATAAGTCACTAGTGCAACCACACTTGGAATACTGTGTACAGTTCTGGTCTCCGGTGTATAAGAAAGACATAGCTGAACTGGAGCGGGTGCAGAGAAGAGCAACCAAGGTTATTAGGGAACTGGGGGTCTGCAATACCAAGACAGGTTATTACACTTGCGGTTATTTAGTTTGGAAAATCGAAGGCTTAGGGGTGATCTTATTACAATGTATAAATATATGCGGGGACAATACAAGGACCTTTCTAATGATCTTCTTACTCTTAGACCTGTGATGGGGACAAGGGGGCATCCTCTACGTCTGGAGGAAAGAAGGTTTAAGCATACTCACAGACGCGGATTCTTTACTGTAAGAGCAGTGAGACTATGGAACTCTCTGCCATATGAAGTTGTAATGAGTGATTCCCTACTAAAATTTAAGAAGGGCCTGGCTGCCTTTCTTGAAAAGTATAATATTACAGGGTATATACACTAGTTTTCTTAATATTGCATTGATCCAGGGAGCTAGTCTGATTGCCGTATGTGGAGTTGGGAAGGAATTTTTTTTCCTCAATGTGAAGCTTACTGTTTTCCACATGGGGTTTTTTTGCCTTCCTCTGGATCAACATGTTAGGGCAAGTTAGGATAGGATATGGGTTAAACTAGATGGACTTAAAGTCTTCCTTCAACCTTAATAACTATGTTACTATGTTATTATTATAGCGCCATTTATTCCATGGCGCTTTACATGTGAGGAGGAGTATACATAATAAAAAAGCAAGTACAGTAATCTTAAACAATACAAAAGTCATGGTTGGTACAGAAAGAGAGAGAGGACCCTGCCTGCGAGGGCTCATAAGCTACAGGGTGGGCCATTTATATGGATACACATAAATAAAATAGGAATGGTTGGTGATATCAACTTCATGTTTGTGGCACATTAGTATATGGGAGGGGGAAACATTTTCAAGATGGGTGGTGACCATGGCGGCCATTTTGAAGTCAGCCATTTTGGATACAACTTTATTTTTTTCAATGGGAAGAGGGTCATGTGACACATCCAGCTTATTGAGAATTTCACAAGAAAAACAATGGTGTGCTTGGTTTTAACGTAACTTTATTCTTTCATGAATTATTTACAAGTTTATGAACACATAAAATGTGTTCAAAGTGCTGCCCATTGTGTTGGATTGTCAATGCAACCCTCTTCTCCCACTCTTGACACATTGATAGCAACACCACAGAAGAAATGCTAGCACAGGTTTCCAGTATCCGTTGTTTCAGATGCTGCACATCCCTTATCTTCACAGCATAAACAATTGCCTTCAGATGACCCCAAAGATAAGTCTAAGGGGGTCAGACAGGGAGACCTTGGTGGCCAATCAACTGGCCCACGATGACCAATCCACTTTCCAGGAAACTGTTCATGTAGGAATGCTCGGACCTGACACCCATAATTGATGGTATGGTGTGGTATATGGGGTACAAAGATAGTGGGGTCATTCTTCATCAATGGAAACCTCAATGCCACTGGATAACTGAAATTGCTACATGATGATGTGTTGCCCTCTTTATGCACTGAAGATGGCACGTTCCCTGAGTTTTTCGAGCAAGATAGTGCACCACCACATTATGGGTGTCAGGTCCGAGCATTTCTACAAGGAATCTGACCCCCTTAGACTAGCATTTGTTCTGCAGTGTTGCTATCAGTGTGTCTAGTGGGAGAAGAGGGTTGCATTGACAATCCAACACCATGGGCAGCACTTTGAACACATTTTATAAGTGGTCATAAACTTGTAAATAACTCATGAAAGAATAAAGTTACGTTAAAACCAAGCACACCATAGTTTTTCTTGTGATATTCTCAATAAGTTGGATGTGTCACATGACCCTCTTCCCATTGAAAACAAGTTTGATCCAAAATAGCCGACTTCAAAATATCCGCCATGATCACCACCCATCTTGAAAAGTTTCCCCCCTCCCATATACTAATGTGCCACAAACAGGAAGTTGATATCACCAACCCTTCCCATTTAATTTAGGTGTATCTATATAAATGGCCCACCCTGTACCTTATGTTTTCACTTTGTGCCGGAAAAGGCTGTTCTTTTGTATTGCTATCCTGAGCCGTTTATACAGTTCAAATAAACTTGCCTGGACATTTCAGCAATACCTCTTCATTTGCCTAACTGAACCGCAGCTGAGTGAGTACTAACCTCTACAATTGGTGGAGAATACGAGCACAAATCCCAAGGGGCAGTGTGACTGCCGCACAGATACCGCATGTCTTGAGTGAAAGCAGCTGCAGGAGCGAAAGACGACAACATGGAGGAATTAATAGAGCAACTGGTGCAGGTTAATCTCCAACAGCAACAGATATAGCAGCAGCATAAGCAGCAGATGGAACTCATAGCCGAGGCGATCCGTGGCAGGGCAACCACCCCAGTCCCAAATCCAGGTAATAACTCTCACATGAAGAAGATGGTAAGAAGAGCATTGCAAAAGATTATACCGGGGGATGACATTGAGGCATTCCTGACGGTTATCAAGAGGGTGGCGAAGCGGGAGAAATTGTCTCTGGAGCAGTGGGCAGTGGTTCTGGTGCCATATTTAACAGATGAACCGCAAAAGGCCTATTATGACCTGGCCTTGCAGCATGCAAAAGAGTACGCCAAGTTAAAAGCTAAGATCTTGGCATGCTTAGGAGTGACTGACTGTCAGGGCACAATGGGTGCACCAGTGGACCTATTGCAGTGACAAACCTCCCCGGTCCCAAATGTTCTACCTCCTACATCTGGTCCAAAAATTATAGAATCATAGAATCGTAGAGTTGGAAGGGACCTCCTGGGCCATCTGGTCCAACCCCCTGCTCAAAGCAGGATTCGCTAAATCATCCCAGACAGATGTCTGTCCAGCCTCTGTTTGAAGACTTCTATTGAAGGAGAACTCACCACCTCTCGTGGCAGCCTGTTCCACTCATTGATCACTCAAAAATCTATTCTGTGTCTCCTCCCATTCAGTTTCATCCCATTGCTTCTAGTCTTTCCTTCATTGTTGCAACCTGAATCTTCCTCCCCAGCACAGATGGTGGAGAGGGTCATCTTGGACAGGTTAATACACTTCCTACCAAGGCCGGTGCAATTCTGGGTTGCCCAGGGAGATCCTCGTAATGCGATGACCTAGTGAACTTGGTGGAGAGGTACTAGGCAGTCGAGAGTTCCTTGAGGAAGGAAAGGGTTGTAGCATCCCCATACTGGAGTTCCCAAAGGACACCAAAAAGAGGGGAGCTAGAACCATATTTGGGGCGTCCAAGAGCCCAGGAGACATCTGAGTTATTGTCAAAGGCCCCATCCAATAGTGTAATTTGTTGAAAGAAGGTCATAGAGAAGGATGACCGGGACTGGGACTGTTTACTACCATACCTTCTTTTCTCCATCAGAGAAGTCCTACAAGCCTCTACTGGGTTCTCCCCTTTTGAACTTTGGCATGGCGACACCACCGTGGGATTCTTGACATAGCAAAACAGACACGGGAGGCGGAGTCTACACCCTACTGGAATGTAATCGAGCATGAGGCCCAGATGCAAGAGAGGATTGCCAAGGTGATGTGTTATGAAGTAGTCACCGAGGAGGAAAAACAAAAACAAGCTAAGCCCCAGAAAACCAGAGAGGTTGGTAACTAAGCGGATTGCAGACCCCTGATCCTATCCACACAACTAGCAGTAGCCGTGGAGTGTACCTACGATGATCCTAGACATCTCCTCACAGCTGGAGAACTAAATAAGCCTAAAGCAAGAAAAGGGGAAATCTAAACTGCCCCAGAGCAGACCCCAAAGCAAAAGACAGCTCCCAAACATGTATTGTCAGTGAGACAAGATGAAAACACAAACACAGATAGAAAAATAGGCTGAGCAAACGATGGGGCCCACACTAACTAGAAAGGACAGGAAAGGAAAGATGCTGTCTGCAATCACGCACAAAACCCTGCCAAAAAATGTCCAACACTTTCTGATAACAAAAACCCTGAAGTCGCTAGACTTCAATTCCCTATATCAGCACTCTGGTATATTCTGAAGACAGAGCAAAAAGAGACCAATCTGATCAGGGACAAAAAGCAAACTGGCATAAACAGAGACATAAGAATGGAAATTCAGCACAGCCCCAGCAGGGGCTGGCTGATCACAAAAACTGAGTAAACCAGACCAAATCTCATGTGAAAAAATAGCAGAGCACACTTAGCTTGAGAAGGCAGGTACAGAAGTGGAAACTAGAACTCTCTGGGCAGGAAAAAATAACCAGCACAAAATTAGGGAGTCGGCTGTCTTAAATCCAGTCAGAGACTCCTGAAGTCCAATCACAGTCCTCCTCCTCAGGTGGCAGGTCTCTGCCATTTAGATCAGCTGCATTACCTGCTGTCACCACCAGAGGGAGCCCGGATGGAGAACTCACGACTCCTCTGTCAACACAGCCAGCTCCAGCACCCTCACCAGAAGCCAGAGGTAAACCAGAAAATGAGTTCACAACAGTACTCCCCCTTGAGGAGGGGTCACCGAACCCTCATCCACGCCACCAGGCCGATCAGGATGGGCCCGGTGAAAAGCATGAACCAATCTATCGGCATGAATGTCAGAGGCAGAGACCCAAGAATTGTCCTCCTGGCCATAACCCTTCCACTTTACCAAATACTGGAGTCTCCGTCTAGCCAGACGAGAATCCAGTATTTTCTCTACCTCATATTCCATATTACCTTCAACCAACACAGGGTCAGGAGGTGCCGCCATAGGAACCACTGGCTCAACAAACCTCTTCAACGAAGACTTATGAAACACGTTATGGATCTTAAACATAACTGGAAGAGCCAATCGAAAAGAAACCGGGTTAAGAATCTCCAAAATCCTATAAGGCCCAATAAATCTTGGCTTGAACTTTGGAGACACAACCTTCATAGAGATATTTTTTGACGACAACCAAACCATATCACCCACTTTAAACCGGGGACCAATGGTCCTATGCCGGTTGGAAAACCGCTGGGCCTTTTCTTGAGAGAGGGACAACTTATCCACCACTTGGTCCCAAATCTGCTGCATTCTCTCTACCACAGTGTCAACACCTAAGCAGGCTGAAGATTCCACTTGCCCTGAAGAAAATCGAGGATGAAACCCAAAGTTACAGAAAAAGGGCGACATCAATGTGGCAGAACTAGCTCTATTATTTAGGGTGAATTCGGGCAAGGGCAAAAATGAGACCCAATCATCCTGATCAGCAGATATAAAACATCTCAAATAGGACTCCAAAGTCTGGTTTGTTCTCTCAGTCTGCCCATTGGTCTGAGGGTGAAACGCAGAGGAGAAGGATAACTGAATTCCCAGCTTGGAACAAAAGGCTTTCCAAAATCTGGAGACAAACTGGACTCCTCTGTCCGACACAATGTTCTCAGGAATCCCATGCAACCGAACCACCTGTTGTAAAAACAAGGGCACCAACTCTGAAGAAGATGGCAGCTTTGGGAGTGGTACAAGATGGACCATCTTAGAAAATCTATCACAAATCACCCAGATAGCAGTCATTCTCTGAGAGACAGGAAGATCAGAAATAAAATCCATTGAGATATGGGTCCATGGCCTCTTGGGCACCGGCAAGGGCATCAACAACCCACTAGAAAGAGAACAGGGTTTAGACCGGGAACAAGTCCCACAAGACTGCACAAAATTCCTGACATCACTAGATAAGGCGGGCCACCAAAAAGACTGACTCACCAAATCTCTGGTGCCCAAAATACCTGGATGACCAGCCAACGCGGAGCAATGAACTTCAGACATCACTCTCTTCCTCCACTGGTCAGGAACATACAATTTTCCCATAGGACAACGCTCAGGTTTGTCCTCCTGAAATTCTTCCAGGGCACGTCTCAAATTGGGCGAGATGGCAGAAAGAACTACCCCCTCACCTAGGATGGTAGTAGGTTTGGTCACAATAGGAGAATCAGCAAATAAACTCCTAGAAAGGGCGTCTGCCTTAACATTCTTATTGCCCGGAAGAAAGGAGACCACAAAATCAAAATGCGTGAAAAACAAGGCCCACCTAGCCTGTCTAGGATTCAAGCGTTTGGCCGACTCCAGGTAAATCAAATTCTTGTGGTCAGTGAGGACCACAACTTGATGTCTAGCTCCCTCCAACCAATGTCTCCACTCCTCGAATGCCCACTTCATGGCCAGCAATTCCCAATTCCCCACATCATAGTTGCGTTCAGATGGGGAGAACTTTCGGAAAAGAAGGCACAGGGATTCATTTTAGAAGTCACCGGATCTTTTTGGGACACAACAGCTCCTGCACCAATCTCCGAAGCATCTACCTCTACCTGAAATGGAAGTGAGACATCAGGTTGCCGTAAAACCGGAGCAGAAGTGAACCTCCGCTTCAGCTCCTGAAATGCCAAAACAGCCCCTGGAGACCAATTCAGCACATCAGCGCCCTTCTTGGTCAGATCAGTCAGTGGTTTGGCAATACCAGAAAAATTAGCTAGAAATTTACGATAAAAATTAGCAAAACCCAAAAACTTTTGGAGAGCCTTCAAAGAAGTGGGCTGAACCCAATCATAAATGGCCTGTACCTTGGCCGGGTCCATTTCAATAGTTGATGGAGACAAAATAAATCCCAAAAATGAAATCCTCTATACACCAAAAAGGCATTGCGATCCCTTAACATACAGGGAGTTCTCCCTCAAAATCCGGAACACAGTCTGAACATGTTCCACATGAGAATCCCAATCACTGGAAAAGATCAGAATATCATCCAAATAGATGATCAAAAACCTATCCACAAAGTCCCGGAAGATATCATTCATGAAGGATTGGAAGACAGAAGGGGCATTAGTGAGCCCAAAAGGCATCACCAGGTACTCAAAATGTCCCTCCGGAGTATTAAACGCCGTCTTCCATTCATCTCCATGCTTGATGCGAATAAGATTATACACCCCCCTGAGGTCAAGCTTAGTAAACCAGCAGGCACCCTTAACTCTGGAGAATAAATCAGAAATCAGGGATAACGGATACTGATATTTAGCCGTAATCTTGTTAAGGGAACGATAGTCAATACGAGGCCTTAATGAACCATCTTTCTTAGCCATGAAAAAAAAACCCAGCACCTAAGGGTGAAGAAGATGGTCTAATATGACCCTTCTCCAATGACTCCTTAATATAAGATCGCATAGCCTCGTGTTCAGGTACAGATAAGTTGAAAAGCCGACCCTTGGGAAATTTACACCCAGGCCTCAACTCAATTGCACAGTCATAACTCCTGTGAGGAGGCAGGGACGCAGACTTACTATCACTAAATACATCATAAAAATCTGCCAAATAGTCAGGAACATCATGAGACTGGGGAGAGGTGGAGAAAACAGGAGTGTCACCAAGAGCACACCGACAGCCCCAACTCACCACAGACACAGATTTCCAATCCAAAACTGGATTATGGATTTGCAACCAGGGGAAACCCAGAACAATAGTATCATGCAAATTATGCAGTACCAAAAATCTAAAATTTTCTTGATGGTCTGGGGCGACCCGCATTATCACCTGGGTCCAAAACTGAGGTTTATTCTCCACCAAAGGAGTAGCATCACTACCCCTCAAAGGAATAGGCATCCGCAGAGGCATCATGGGAAAACAACAACGTTTAGCAAAATCCAAGTCCATCAGATTCAAAGCCGCTCCTAAATCCACAAAAGCCTAGGCGGAAAATGTGGATAAGGAGCAGATCAGAGTAATTGCCAAAAGAAACTTAGGTTGTACGCCACCCACAGCAAATGTGTGTCCAAAATGTTTCTCTCGTTTAGGGCAGACAGAAATAATATGAGAGGCATCTCAACAGAAAAAACACAGCTTATTGCGCCTTCTATACTCCTGACGTTGCACCCTAGACAAAACTCTATCACATTGCATAGGTTCAGACATTTGTTGAAAAGGTGGCAACACCTCTCGTGTAGTTTTACGTTCACGTAAACGCCGATCAACTTGAATGGCTAGTGACATAGCATCGTCAAGACCAGAGGGAACAGGAAATCCCACCATAATATCCTTTACGGTTTCTGATAAACCCTTGCGAAAGAGAGCTGCCAAGGCACCATCATTCCATGTAGTAAGTGCTGCCCACTTTCGGAATTTTTGACAGTATAACTCTGCAGAATCCTTACCCTGGTTCAATGCCAATAGGGCTTTCTCAGCTTGATCAATAGCATTAGGTTCATCATACAACAACCCCAAGGCTTGAAGAAATGCATCCACATTAGTCAGAATAGGATTTTCAGGTGTCAAAGAAAACGCCCAATCCTGGGGATCGCCGTGCAGCAAGGAGATGACAATTTTAACCTGCTGCGCAGAGCTCCCCGATGAGTTAGGCTTCAAGGCAAGAAATAATTTACAATTATTCTTAAAATTCAAAAATTTACACCGATCCCCAGAAAACACATCAGGAGTAGGGATTTTTGGTTCAACAGCGTGTGATTGAGTGAGATAGGTGGAAATTCCCCGCACTTCAGCAGTGAGCTGCTCCACATGATCAGACAATTGCTTAATCTCCATTAAGGAAAAAATCCTCCTACGGCCCCAAAGAAAAAGAGGGAAAAAATACATATAAAAAAAAAAAAATTCTGATTTTTTTTTTTCCTGCTTTTGAGTACCCTAGAATCTGCGGTATGGCTGGTGATTCTGTTATGGAGTCACCGAGGAGGAAAAACAAAAACAAGCTAAGCCCCAGAAAACTAGAGAGGTTGGTAACTAAGCGGATTGCAGACCTCTGATTCTATTCACACAACTAGCAGTAGCCGTGGAGCGTACCTACGATGATCCTAGACGCCTCGTCACAGCCGGAGAACTAAATAAGCCTAAAGCAAGAAAAGGGGAAATCTAAACTTCCCCAGAGCAGACCCCAAAGCAAAAGACAGCCCCCAAACATGTATTGTCAGTGAGACAAGATGAAAACACAAACACAGATAGAAAAATAGGCTGAGCGAACGATGGGGCCCACACTAACTAGAAAGGTCAGGAAAGGAAAGATGCTGTCTGCAATCACGCACAAAACCCTGCCAAAAAATGTCCAACACTTTCTGATAACAAAAACCCTGAAGTCGCTAGACTTCAATTCCCTATATCAGCACTCTGGTATATTCTGAAGACAGAGCAAAAAGAGACCAATCTAATCAGGGACAAAAAGCAAACTGGCATAAACAGAGACATAAGAATGGAAATTCAGCACAGCCCCAGCAGGGGCTGGCTGACCACAAAAACTGAGTAAACCAGACCAAATTTCATGTGAAAAAATAGCAGAGCACACTTAGCTTGAGAAGGCAGGAACAGAAGTGGAAACCAGAACCTCAGGGCAGGAAAAAATCACCAGCACAAAATTAGGGAGTTGGCTGTCTTAAATCCAGTCAGAGACTCCTGAAGTCCAATCACAGTCCTCCTCCTCAGGTGGCAGGTCTCTGCCATTTAGATCAGCTGCATTACCTGCTGTCACCACCAGAGGGAGCCCGGATGGAGAACTCACAACTCCTCTGTCAACACAGCCAGTTCCACCACCCTCACCAGAAGCCAGAGGTAAACCAGAAAATGAGTTCACAACAGTGATGCACATCGTGAGAACACCTCCTCAAAGCACAAGAGGTGCAGTCGAGGGTATATAATAGGTAAAGTCCACCAACCAGGGAGAAGGAAGCCATACCAGGTACACTACGTCAACCTAATTAAGCCATGGAGAGATAGGGAGCCCGTGGAAGCTCCGTGTTTGGTGGCCAAGCCTGAAGCTGACATAGAAAGAGTTCAGGTGGCAGAGACACTGTCACATGCTCAAAAGCACCAGTGCCAAGAGTTCCTACAGCAGAACAGAGACCTGTTCTCGGAGCTGCCAGGTTGTACAAAGGTCATAGAACATGAGGTTCTGACAGAGCCTCATGTCTCGGTCAACTTGAAACCATACCAGATTCCTGAAGCCCGCCAAGAGGTGATCTCAAAAGAGGTGAAGGGGATGCTGAGCTTTGGCGTCATCAAGGAATCCAAGAGTGGCTGGACCAGTCCAATAGTCTTAATGCCGAAACCAGATGGAGAATGGCGGTTTTGCAATGACTATAGGAAGCTGAACGAGGTTTCTAAGGTCGATACATACCCAATGCCCTTTTTCAATGAATTGAGAGACTAGGGCCGGCTCGGTACATTACTACCCTTGACATCACAAAAGGGTATTGGCAAGTTCCCATGTCCCAAGACACCAAGGAGAAGACTGCCTTTTCAACGCCAGATGGATGCTTCCAATACACAAGGATGCTGTTTGGGTTACAAGGAGCTCCAGCCACATTCCAGACAGCCATGGACTGGATCCTAGCTCCCCACAAGAGGTACACAGTGGCCTACCTGGATGACATTGTGATCTTCAGCCAGGATTGGGGAGGCCATCTGAGCAAAGTCCAGGTGATACTAGATACTCTACGGAAGACAGAGTTTTCCATAAACCCAAAGAAATTTTCCTTGGGAATGGAGGAAGCTACATACTTGGGCTATGTCATAGGCAGGGTTCAAAATAAAGCCCCAGATAAAAAAAAGTTGAGGCGATCCAGAGTTGGCCACAACCCCTCTGAAAGAAGCAGGTCAGAGCATTCCTGAGCATTGTGGGATATTACCTCCCGTTTATCCCGAACTTTGCCATGTTAGCCACCTCTCTGACGGACCTGTCAGCTATGGCTAAGTGGCCTCCAGAAGGAGAGACGGCCTTCCAGGAACTGAAGCTAGCCCTGTGTACACAGCCGGTGCTGAAGGCACCAGATTTCTCCAAGGAGTTTGTGGTCCAGACGGATGCATCATATGACGGGCTGGACGCTGTCTTATCACAAGAGGTGAACGGGAAACAGCACCCCAAAATGTATCTGAGTTGAAAGTTGTCATTCTGCAAGAAGAATTACTCCATAGTGGAGAAGGAATGTTTGGCTATCTAATGAGCGTTGGACACTCTAAGGTACTACCTTTCCTCTTGGGCAGGAAGTTCAGACTAGTATCAGACCATGCCCCCACTGAAGTGGATAAGGGAGAAGAAGGGAAACAATGCCCGAGTGACCAGGTGGTTCCTAGCAGTTCAGGATTTTAACTTCCATGTGGAACATAGGCCATGGAAACTGCATGGCAATGCTGACACTCTGTCGAGAGTCCACCACTTGATGGCAGAAAATGCCAAGCCCCCCCCTCCTTGAAAGGAGATATGTGTCATCGCGGTTATTAGCTGTGGTGATGTGAGCTCGGAAGCATGCTCCAGCATATAAAGTGCTGAGTTATTAGGCCGTTCTAGGGCCAGGTTTTACGAGCAATCATAAGAGATGGGTGGGAATGACTGCTCACATATCCTAACCCCAGGGGCGTGGTTTGGCAGATAAAATGGAGGCCGAGTGTCTCATTCAGTGTCTGGATCTGGAGATGTGTGGATCTCCTGTGTCTTGGTCTGTGCAAGTCCTAAAGAAGCGGACACTAACCTGAGCGGGAGGACCCGCTATATGTTGTATGGAATTTTTACTTTATGTTTTCACTTTGTGCCGGAAAAGGCTATTCTTTTCCTTTGCTATCCCTGAGCGGTTTATGCAGTTCAATTAAACTTGCCTGGTCATTTCAGCAATACACAGTGAGTACAAAGCGCTACACAATATTAATTAAAAATATGAATTTGACTATTTAGAGATGGTCCTTGAGCCACTGTAAGTGTGGAAAAAGCTAGTCATACACTTTTACATTGTTATTTCCTTTTTTCTAAAAGGGAATATTTTTCAGTATTTATTATAAAAAAAAAATGTGTTGTATCCTGAGAAATATCATGCAATAGCTTCCTGTATATTTTTCTTGAAGCCTAGTAAATGTTGGCATTGAAGATTTATCACTCTTTTTTTAAATTCGTCTATTAACCACAAACAGAATATACAATATACATACTTGCATATGATAAGTACCATATAGAATATATATATATTACTACATAGTATTAGATGCAAAGCAAAATGTACATTCTGGCTTACATATGAGATAAAACATAATGAAAGTTAAATTGTACAAGCCTTCATGTTATTGCACAGGTAATAAAACCTATTTAACTTCGTAAACTACAACTACAAAAAACTACTATTTCGCAGCTTGATTTCACATCATCAACTGTTCACCACGTGACGTCTCCACTCTACAGAGTAAGATGAGAGGAATTCCACCTCTCCCAGATCTTCCCAAATTTACTCGGGAATCCCCTGTTTCGATACAGTGTAAGTTCATATGGGATAATCGAATACACCAAATTGATCCAGTTCCTAAGAGAGGGACATGAGCCCCCATCCACCGCAGTGCCAGTACCTTTCGTGCCATAAATAGCGTCTTCCCGTAAAAAGATCCCAGTATAGTGACCCCATGTCTCCTCATCCCATACCCCAAACAAAGAAACCAGTGGCTCAAGGGGAACAGGAGCTTGTACCAGGGAAGTCAGTAATTACGTCACTTCCTTCCAATATTGTGCTATAATAGGACATTGCCAGATCATGTGGATAAAGTCTGCATCTAATAAATGACATCTTAAATATTCCGATCTTTGGAATCGGCCCATCTTAAAGAGTCGTGTCGGAGTCAGATATGATTGGTTTATGATATATAATTGTATCATTCTGTTATTAATAGACGGAGACACCCCTATCGGAGACTCCAGAATTTCTTCCCACTCACTTCCCACTCAACGATTTAGATGAAGGAATTGAGGGTAAACTGATTAAATTTGCTGATGACACAAAGCTAGGAGGGATAGCTAATACTAGAGAAGAGAGAGAGAGGATTCAAAAAGATTTAAATAAACTGGAGAAGTGGGCAGCAACTAACAGAATGGTTTTTAACAGGGAGAAATGCAAAGTACTACATCTGGGCAATAAAAATGGAAAAAGCATATATAGAATGGGAGGAATAGGGCTAAGTGACAGCACATGTGAAAAAGACTTGGGTATACTAATAGATCACAGACTGAATATGAGTCAACAGTGTGATGCAGCAGCAAAAAAGGCAAATGCAATTCTAGGATGTATTAACAGAAGCATACAGTCTAGATCACGTGAAGTCATTATTTCCCTCTACTCCTCTTTGGTCAGACATCATCTGGAATATTGTGTCCAGTTTTGGGCACCACATTTTAAAAAAGACATCAACAAACTGGAGCAAGTTCAGAAAAGAGCGACCAGAATGGTGACCGGTCTGCAAACCCTGTCTTATGAGGAAAGGTTGCAGGATTTGGGAATGTTTAGTTTGCAAAAGAGAAGACTGAGAGGAGACTTAATAGCTGTCTACAAATATCTAAAGGGCTGTCACATTGTAGAAGGATCAACTTTATTCTCATTTGCACAAGGAAAGACTAGAAGCAATGGGATGAAACTGAATGGGAGGAGACACAGATTAGATATTAGAAAAAACTTTTTGACAGTTAGAGTGATCAATGAGTGGAACAGGCTGCCACGAGAAGTGGTGAGTTCTCCTTCAATGGAAGTCTTCAAACAGAGGCTGGACAGACATCTGACTGGGATGATTTAGCGAATCCTGCTTTGAGCAGGGGGTTGGACCAGATGGCCCAGGAGGTCCCTTCCAACTCTACGATTCTATGATTCCTCTCCCTGTATATCAGGAATGAGCCTTTCCCATTTCCCTTTAACCGAGTGTATGGCGGCTTCTGCCCCTACTGACAGCATGTATGTATACAAAGAGGAGATCATAGAATCATAGAATCGTAGAGTTGGAAGGGACCTCCTGGGCCATCTGGTTCAACCCCCTGCTCAAAGCAGGATTCGCTAATTCATCCCAATCAGATGTCTGTCCAGCCTCTGTTTGAAGACTTCCATTGAAGGAGAACTCACCACTTCTCGTGGCAGCTTGTTCCACTCATTGATCACTCTAACTGTCAAAAAGTTTTTTCTAATATCTAATCTGTGTCTCCTCCCATTCAGTTTCATCCCATTGCTTCTAGTCTTTCCTTGTGCAAATGAGAATAAAGTTGATCCTTCTACAATGTGACAGCCCTTTAGATATTTGTAGACAGCTATTAAGTCTCCTCTCAGTCTTCTCTTTTGCAAACTAAACAATCCCAAATCCTGCAACCTTTCCTCATAAGACAGGGTTTGCAGACCGGTCACCATTCTGGTTGCTCTTTTCTGAACTTGCTCCACTTTGTTGATGTCTTTTTTAAAATGTGGTGCCCAAAACTGGACACAATATTCCAGATGAGGTCTGACCAAAGAGGAGTAGAGGGAAATAATGACTTCACGTGATCTAGACTGTATGCTTCTGTTAATACATCCTAGAATTGCATTTGCCTTTTTTGCTGCTGCATCACACTGTTGACTCATATTCAGTCTGTGATCTATTAGTATACCCAAGTCTTTTTCACATTTGCTGTTGCTTAGCCCTATTCCTCCCATTCTGTATATGCTTTTTTCATTTTTATTGCCCAGATGCAGTATTTTGCATGTTTCCCTGTTAAAAACCACTCTGTTAGTTGCTGCCCACTTCTCCAGTTTATTGATATATTTTTGAATCCTCTCTCTCTTCTCTAGTATTAGCTATCCCTCCTAGCTTTGTGTCATCAGCAAATTTAATCAGTTTACCCTCAATTCCTTCATTTAAATTGTTGATAAACATGTTGAACAATACAGGGCCCAGGACAGAGCCCTGTGGTACCCCACTTGAGACATTCTTCCAACTGGATGTGCAGCCATTTACGACCACTCTTTGGGTCCGATCACTAAGCCAGTTATGAATCCACCTAACAGTTGCCTTGTCCATTCCATACTTAGTCATTTTTTCAATAAGGATTGTATGAGATACTTTGTCAGATGAGACCCTGGGGACACTGCGAATTAAGGATTCCTATCAAAGGTAGAGACAAGATAGCATTATTTACACCCATACATCTCATGTGTGATTGAAAGGCCGATCTTTGTTGCAAATAATGGAAGAATTGGGATCTCGGGATATCATATTTAACCTGCAACTGTTCAAAAGAAAACAGGGTTCCATGATCATGCAAATCACCTATCGAGGAGACATTATGCGAAGTCCAAAATTCAGCGGACGGGTGTTCAAGTAGTACCAGAAGATCACCATTATTCCACAGGGGCATTTCAGCTATAATGTCTCTAAATCCAATCACCTTCTTAATCTGTCTCCACTCTGATCGCGCCAGATGAAGCAGGGGCAACAAACGGGGGACACCAATTTTTCCCAGTTCTAGAAAGCCCAGCAGACAATTCGCTCGTGTGGCATGAAGCAGATGATTTTCAGAGTCAGGGAGATAGTTACCGGGCATTCACTTACTTATAGCTCTGGCCTGTCCAGCCAGATAGTATAGAAAAAAGTCTGGTAACGCTGCCCCACCCCCCTTTTTAGGTCTTTGCAAGGTGGACAGTCTGAGTTTGGGCCTAGTTTTCCCCCCACATAAAGGACGTAATTTGGGAGTTCAAATTCGCAAAAAAGGATCTGGGTACCATCACAGCACTATTCTGAAGAGAATAACTGAGCTTAGGGAGTAATATCATCTTGATTAAGTTAATGCGCCCGGCTACAGATAACGGGAGTTTACCCCAAATTGTAAATTTTATTTTAACCATTTCTAGCAGTGGGTGTATGTTGAGCCGTAAATCCATCGCGCTGCTCTGAGATATGGGGACACCTAGATATTTAAAACTGGGTACAATAGGCAACGAAGAAAGAGTTTCAAGCCATGGCATCGGGGCATGAGAGAGGGGCATCTGGGCAGATTTCTCCCAAATTATATATAAGCCAGAATATTTGCTGAATTTGTTTATAGTGGCAATTACCTGTGTCAGTGTTTCCTCTGCCCAATCCATAAATATTACCATATCGTCAGCATATAAGTCTATGGCATCTACCCGACCCGCTATTTCTATACCCTCAATATTAGGGGAAGATCTTATGCGAATTGCCAATGCCTCAATCGCTAGAGCAAAAAGGGCCGGGGAAAGGGGACACCCCTGACGGGTTCCCTTATGTAGTGGAAAGGACTCAGATATGGAGCTATTTACAATGACATGGGCTTTGGGTTTCATATATAATACATTGACCCATTTCAAAAACCTGTCACCAAATCCATATCTCTGTAAGCATGCACAGAGGAAAGGCCACTCAAGGTAGTCGAATGCCTTGGCCGCATCCAACGATGCCAATGCCCATTTATTGATACCAAAAAACAAAATGTCAAACCGCACCCTATAAGCGTCAAAGTCTTTAAGACAGATTTGTAGAGGTGCACGTCAAAACCAGGGAGCCCATCCTGGAGCAAGTTCCATAACAATAGATAAAAAAGACAACACCTCAGACAATGGTGAAAAAAAGGCTTACATTTTATTCTGCTTTCTGTGGCGACGTTTCGGTCCGAAGACCTTGAAAAAGGTTTTCGGACCGAAACGTCGCCACAGGAGGCAGAATAAAATGTAAGCCTTTTTTTCACCATTGTCTGAGGCAATGCCCATTTATTGTCTGGTACCAAAGAACTATATTGGACTACTGACTGGACTCGTCTAATATTGATGGAAGTGCTCTTCCCAGCCATAAATCCGGTCTGGTCAGGGTGTATAAGTTCCAGTATAATTAAGTTTAATCTGGTGGCCAAAATTTTTGTAAAGATCTTATAGTCCACATTCACCAGTGATATAGGGCAATAAGATCCACAGTCTAAAGGGTCCTTCCCCTCCTTTTTAAGCACTATTATATTAGCCTCATAGAAGGACTCCGGCATAGATCCCCCCTCCCAAATCCCCCGAAACACAATCAACAAAAGTGGCGCTAATATGTCTCGATATTTCCTGTATAATTCAATGGGAAACCCGTCTGGTTCAGGGGCTTTCCCAGAGGCCATATTCGTTATGGCATTCTCTTTCTCCTCCAAAGTAAATTCAGCGTCCATAAAGGCTCGCTGGGAAGGGCTTAGTGTGGGAAATGTTATATCTGACAGGTAGTCTAGGCACCCCTGACCATCAACGACACTTTTAGAGTTGTACAATAATCTGAAATGATCATGAAAGCAGCTCAGTATTTCTTCAGTTGAGGATACCAAAGTACCATCCAAGCTGCAAATCTGTAATATTGTGTTAGAAGTATTATGTTGACGCACTAAATGGGCTAAAAATTTTCTTGCTTGGTTCCCCAACTCAAAATAGGATTGATGGGCAAAAAATTATTTATGCTTGGACTTAGTGTCTATGTGTTGGGTGTATAACCTTTGAGCAGCCAACCACTCCAACCTATTACCACTAGCTTGATCAGATATGTATGCGGCCCCCGTATCTTTTAATCATTGCTCCATCTCATCATCCTCCCTTGATGTCACCTGCTTGATGTAAGAGATCATAGAGGATAGGCAACCCCTCCAATATGCCTTAAGGGCATCCCAAAATAAATTAATATTCTGGGGTTCAGGGTGGAACGAGATGAAGCAATGCAACTGATCTATCGTTCTATTGGGCGATTCCACCAACTTTAACCAGAAAGGGTTCAATTTCCATACCATCCTGTTATTTAGCGGTCCTTATTTAAGTTTAAGAATGACCGGACTATGATCTGAAATCCCCCTACTGCCATGTTCTACATTGTCCACCCACATTGCCAGACTGCTGGATCCAAATATATAATCTATGCGTGATAAGGAACACTAAGATTTATCACTCTTGAGCTGAAAAAATCTTTTGCAGCAGGAATAGCAAGTCTTCATAAAAACTGAGTCAATTTTTATTGACTGTAACCCATAATTTTTCAGGTATCACATAATTAACAATTATCAATAATCATAGTATCATCTATGGCCTGCTTTAGAAATAATCTTTACTTCAGTCTTAAATGGTTATTCTCGAGTTCCTTTCTTCAGGAGCACACCACTCCCTGGTAATAGATTCCTGTTTTGCAGTGAGCAGTGCGCCCCTCAGGATTGACAGTTTCTGCTGGCGGCATGATCTATGTATTAAAAATCCTTTTCAATTTTATCTCCAATTTTATCAAAGTTAATGAATTGTCATCTTTTTCTATTTTCATCTATTATGAAAGTTCTTTTACTGTATAGTAATTGCCACTATACATAGTACCTTAATACTTTACATGATATGAGTTCTGAACCCAGGGTTTTGCTTGTTTCTCACCTGATGTTCTTTGAATTGGTTAATTTGTATAAAATAATGGAATACTTCTCAAATGGATATTATTAGTATTAACAACAAAATACATCCTAGTCATTTGAAGACTAGGATATGTCACAATCTGTGTACACAGGCTTGGAGGAGTTCTGACAGTATAATAAATTGCCTTCTGCCGGGCCAGGACAGGCAGAATTACTGGGCTGTGTCAGATAGCTATGCTGATACAGCAGGCTAATAGAGAAAGTGGGTGTCCTTGAGTGAAAGTAAGAAGAGAAGCAGAGTTGGAGGCTAATACTGTAACTGCTTTTTGGACCTGCTTGAAATAGCGGTGTTACTTTATCACCCAACCTTATGGGTCTAGTATACATTATATGAGACAACTCTATACCATCTGTGTAAAGGAACAGTGCACAGCAGAACTGTGAAACCATCCATATCTTAGTGCGAATTCAACCAATACATTTAAAGAGAAGCTATTATCAGAAGATGACCTATTGTTTATATAAGGTTTTTGTGTTAAATTTATTTTTTTCATATCAAATCTGTATTAAAAATAACAAACATTGCCATTTTCACACTGGACGCTGGGAGGTTTTAGACTTATACTTCCTGTCGTATCAGGAAACAATACATGTATATAGCCACAATAAACAGACTCTGACTCTCTCTCTTGATTTGAAACATCTAATGAGCATGTAAAAAGGTCATTGTGAAGGGAGGGGGATCAGAGTCAGGTGTCAGGTGATCACCTATTGTGATCTTGCCTCTATTGATAAGGAACCTTGCTGAAAACTTTTCCAGAGAGAACAGGAAATCTGAGTAAAGAAAAACCCCAGTGGACAGTTTGAAACTTATGAGATTACTAATTTTGTATTTTAATAAAGATCGAGGTATGAAAAAAACATTGGCAAAATAAAAAATGTAGAACAAAACCTTATTTAAACAGTAGCTCATTTTCATCTTCCCTTTAAAGATGGAATCAATAAATTCTCAGAATTAAATACAAGACTGTACAAAACATAAAATAAGCATCAGAAAATCAATCTGTATACTCCTGCCTTAGTATATGCCAGGAGGCCATATTTTACAATGGTTCACATTATTTCAAAATATTCAAGACTAGAATAAAAACCTAAAACACATTTATTTGCAAGCAGAATTAAGACAGAGAGCTGCAGATTATTCAGTTTATTAAGTTAATCGTTGCATCTATGGTAACAAAGCAATTGAGTTACTTCTGGTGGAAGGAAATCTATTCCATCAATATATGCTATAGGGAACATGTGCCATATAAATAATTGCCAGGTCAATAAATTTGTGGGCAATTCAAGTGCCAACCGAATAGGTCTACATACGCGTATATACAGAAGATACTGTTACCTTTAGACATCACTGTCTACACATCAAGGCCATAGTCACACTATTTTATTTTACTGTGCAGTACAGATTTCTCTCCTTATGTACAAGTAAAAAAAATAAAATGTGCAAAGCCTTCAATATGTTTAAATGGTTTTCAGGTCCCCACTTGCTGTAGGCACCTAGAAATCTCCTGGCGCATACTGTACTCCAACTGTGTTCATAGGATCATATAGTGTTCTTTCCTTTACCTATTTTTGTTCTATATGTAAAGAAAATTTTACAGATCCTCTTTAACAAACCATTAAAAGATTTAAAGTGCCCTTGCGGCCAATTTAATTCACGTAAGCATCCTTCACAATTAGTTGGGTCCAGAAGTATTTGGACAGTGACAGAATTTTTATAATTTAGTTTATGTGCAATAGTACAAAGCCTTCAAAATGTATAGACTTTCACCTTTAAAGGGTTATTTTCAAGATAGTACGTCATCCCTTACCCACAGGATATCTGTAGGACCCTCACCTATCCTGAGAATGGGGCTCTGGAACTTAGGAAATGGGGAGCCCCATCTTGACTGGTGTGCAGCTGCACATGCCTGAACTTCATTCAATCAAAATAATTTTCTATGGGGCTGTCAGAGAAAGCCAAGTACAGCGCTCCGTTATTTCTAGTAGTCTCATAGACAATGAATAGAGTGGTGCTCGGGCATGTGCAGCTCTGTTCCATTCAAGATGGGGCTCCCCATTTCCTGGGTTCCACAGCTCTGTTTTCAGGCTAAATAGGTGATAACTTAAAGGGGTTATCCAAGAATCTATTTATTTTTCAAACTCCCTATAATCTAATTACCTCTCTAACTCAAGCACATTGCTTCTTCTCCAAGCTCCCTAAATAAATATAGTTATTGTCTTTCCCTAGCATTCTGCATAAAGGTTTGTCACCCTCCATTTTGCAGTGTTTTAGATACATTGGTCCAGATTTATCAAAGATTTTACACTAGAATTTCGGGGTAAAAAAGCATTAAAAATTCACAAAATTTTTGCAGCGCTAAAATTGTATGACTTATGGCATTCTCACACCATTTTTGCTTGGCTCTCACAAAGTGGACGGAGCTTGGGAGGAACAGGGGTATGACAACCCCCTGTTCGCCAAACTCATGATGACTGGGCCATTCCTTACGCCACAAAGCTTACTCCAGTGCCCAATTGAAGGAAGATTTGTGGTGAGGCACACACCACTTTTCAGAAACCTTGGAATAAATAACATTAGTAATATTGATTAGATTTGACTTTATTTATTTTAGGACTTTAAGACTCTGAAACGTGATTAATAATATGAGGAAAACCTTTTAATATATTGGGAAAAAATCTTTTATTTATTTAGTTTTACAAATATACTGCATAAACTGTTTAGGCATTACAGCCATTTTTTAAGGAGGCTTTACACATAGCGATATCACTAGCAATATCGCTAAAGCGTCACCGATATCGCTATGTGTGATACTTACCTCCGACCGGCTCCCCCGCTGGCTATCGCTGATCGCGCAAGATCGTCCACGTCCATTTCTCATCGGCTGCTTCCTGCTGGCGCCGACGAGCGACGTATGGATGCGGCCGGAGGACGTCATCATCGCCGCGTCTGAAAGGCAAGTAACGACCGCTGCTGCGTCTGTCATGGTGTATTCAGAATGCTGGGCAGGCGGTGTAGGGGTTAATTGGTAGAGCCTCCTTCTGAGTCTGGGGAGGGTTTTTATAGCTTCAGGTGAGGACCCTCCCCTGTCGTTTATACTCCTAGTTTGAGTGTGCCCGACCCTGCTCCGTTTGTGCTCTCACCTGTCCTGGTACGATTGTTTGGTGTCTGATCTTGTTTGACCTCCGTTTACGTCTCTTGGATTCTGATTTTGTACTTGTGTGTCCGTCCCGTGTATGACCCCTGGCTTTGTCCTGACCTCTCTGTGATCGTCCCTCTGGTACTTCTGCCTCCATCCCGTGTGTGACCCTCTGCTACGCCTGACTATTCTCTGACTCATGAATCCGTACCTCGTTTGCCCGTACTGTGTATAACCTCCGTTTTGCCCAACTCTGAGTTTTCTACCATCTCTGAAAGCAGGATGCTAAGCCCCTCCCCTTGCAGTCACAAGACCGTAGGTCCTGTGCCTGCTTGCTAAAGCTTCAGCGTTCAGGTCCTGTGCATCTGTACTTTCCGGCTATTCCAGTCCCCAGGGCCCCTACAGTACAGGTGAGTCCCTGCTCAGCTGAGGCTGCATGCCAGCGCTGTCAGGAACCTGATATTATAAATGACCTATACAGTTTTTTTTTCCCTCTCCTCCCTCTGAATGAAAGGTGGTGTCTGTGTGGCTGGATCCGCGGTAATCATGGACCCTATGCAGGCTCTATCTGAGCAGGTAAAGCAGCTTTCTCAGATGTTCCAAAAATTAAATGTGGAACAACGTTCTATGGCTCATACCCAGCAACAGCTGGTCAACACTGTACAAGGGGCAATAGGTCCCGAGAATAGGGATGTGTCCCTTTCTTCTCCAGAATCTCCGGTTAAATTAACCGACTCCTTTTCTGGGACAAAATGGAGTTCAGGGCTTTTCAGGAGGGATGTAAATTATTCTTTTCCCTGAGACCTCGTTCGTCCGGGGGAGAATTCCAAAGGGTAGGGGTAGTCATGTCCCTGCTGCGGGGTGCCCCACAAGCCTGGGCATTTTCTCTAGCACCTACAGCCCCTAAACACATGACTGTGGATGCATTTTTTGAGGCTTTGGGCTGCATTTATGACGAACCTGACAGGGTTCGCTTGGCGGAGGACATGGTGATGAGTGCAAGTCAGGGTCGGCACTCTGCGGAGTGGTTTTGTTCGGAGTTTTGGTGGTGGTCGGCCGAGATCTCCTGGGATGATGCTGCTCTCAGGGAGCTATTTCGTAGGGGCCTGTTGGAACGCCTTCAGGACGCTCTGGCCCTGCATCCACCTCCTGATACTCTTGAAGAAGCCATGACCCAAGCGGTGCAAATGGATCGCCGGCTGAGAGCCAGAGGAGTGATGCATTCTGAAACTTCCTTGCTCACTGGAATTAAAGATGTGGAGACCAGTCCTACGCCTATGGAAATTGGCGCCACCTCGATCAGAGAGAAAGGAGGCGCCGCAGGGAAAAGCAATTGTGTTTCTACTGTGGGGAATCAGGTCACTGGAGGAGAGACTGCCTGTCCTGTCCTGCGACTTCCAAGCCGTCGGGAAACTACTAGGTCTGGGTAGTGATCGAGGAGGCTGCCCAGACCCTCGGGTACTTTTTTCCTCATGCTCTAAGTTTTTGCTGAATGTCGAACTTGTAGTAGACAACTGTCGTTTCATTTCTACAGCCTTGGTGGACTGCGGTTCATCCCTTAACTTGATCAGTTTCAGTACCGTCTCCAGGGTCAAGATAGGGACAGTCAGGTTGGAGACCCCTCTGAAAATCGTGGCTATTGACTCTTCCCCTCTCACCCGTTCGGGGATTCGTTATGTTACCAACAATTTTATTTTACATGTGGGTTCCTCCCATGTTGAGGAGATGAGATGTTTTGTAATGGACAATCTGCCCGAAGGGCTGGGATTGGGTATGCCGTGGCTCCGACACAACCCAGTTATTGATTGGGAGAGAAAGGTAATCGCTAAGTGGGGTCCAAAATGTATTGACTGCTCTTATAAATCTGTGTTCTGTGTTTCACCCGCAAAACCTGTCTCTGAGTCTTCTGTCTGTCTGTAGGGTATCCGGAATACCTGAAGGAGTTTGAGGACGTGTTCTCCGAAAGCGAGGCCGAGGTTTTACCCCCACATAGGTCATTCGACTGCACTATTGACCTGATCCCAGGGTCCAAATTGCCCAAGCCCATTTATTTAATTTGTTGGGACCTGAGCGTCTGGCTATGAAAGATTATATAACGGAAAGTCTCCGTAAGGGGCATATCAGACGGTCAGTCTCTCCGATAGCAGCAAGATTTTTCTTTGTCAAAAAGAAAGATGGTGGCCTGCGCCCCTGCCTCGACTTCCGAGAACTCAACAAGATTACCGTCAAGGATGCATATCCCTTACCCTTGATCCCAGATTTGTGCAACCAACTCTCGGGGCAAAATGGTTTTCCAAATTGGATCTCAGGGGGGCTTATAATTTGATAAGAATCAAAGAGGGGGATGAATGGAAAACAGCTTTCCTCACCACTGAGAGCTTATTTGAAAATCTAGTGATGCAGTTTGGTCTCGCTAACGCACCAGCAGTTTTTCAGAACTTCATTGATGTGGTGTTTGCAGACATGATTGGCCACTTTGTTGTTATTTACCTGGACGATATTTTGATCTACTCGACAGACAAACACTCTCATTTGGTACATGTGAAAACTGTTCTTCAGAGACTCAGGGAGAATCAGTTGTTTGTTAAATTGGAAAAGTGTACATTTTTTGTCCAGTAGTTGACCTTTCTAGGACTTATTATTTCTCCTCAGGGGTTTCGGATGGATCCCAAGAAGGTGCAAGCCATTGCAGAGTGGGTTCAACCCCAGGACCTAAAAGGGCTGCAGCGCTTCTTGGGATTCGCAAATTATTATTGAAAGTTTATCAAGGGCTTTTCACAAATAGTAAAGCCCCTCACTGACCTCACATGTAAAGGGGCCGATATCAAAAATTGGTCTCTCCCGGCTAAACAATCCTTTTTGGTTTTGAAGAATTGTTTTATGTCTGCTCCAATACTGGTGCAACCTGACCCATCCTTACCATTTGTTGTGGAAGTCGATGCCTCCGAGGTAGGGGTGGGGGCCGTTTTGTCTCAAAGGCCAGCTACTTTGACTAATCTTAGACCTTGTGCATTTTTCTCCAAGAAATTCTCTCCAGCAGAGAGAAATTATGATGTTGGGAATAGAGAGCTCCTATCAATTAAGTTGGCATTTGAAGAATGGAGACATTTTTTGGAGGGGGCAGAGCATCCGATTATGGTTATCACGGATCACAAAAATCTGGAGTACATTAAGTCAGTGAAAAGATTGACTCCCAGACAGGCTCGGTGGTCACTTTTTTTTTTTTTCTCGGTTTCAGTTTTCTATTACGTTCCGGCCTGGATCTAAAAAGGTAAAGGCAGATGCTCTATCACGAAGTTTTGAACCATTGTCTGCCCCGATCCACTGTCATCCATTCTTCAACCCGGGGTGGTTATAGCAGAGCTATCGTCGGAGTTGGAGCGGGAGATTGTGGGGGCTCAATCTTTAGCTCCAAGATCCCAGCCAGCTCATAGATTGTTTGTACCACAGCATTTACATTCTGATCTCTTACGAGAATTTCACGACTCGAAGTTGGGGGCTCACCCGGGTATTGCAGCCACATGTGAGGCAGTAAAGAGACTTTTTTGGTGGCCATTAATGTCTGCAGAAATTAAGAATCATGTCACAGCCTGTGGGGTTTGTGCCCGTTCAAAGAGCTCTCATTGCCGGCCGGCCAGGGAATTGGTACCTTTACCAATTCCGAGAAGACCTTGGACTCATCTGTCCATGGACTTCATCACCAATCTCCATCCATCCCGGGGTAACACGGTAGTGTGGGTAATCGTGGATAGATTTTCTAAAATGGCACACTTCATACCCATGGCCAAGTTACCGTCAGCTGAGGTTCTTTCAAAACACTTTCTTTCCCAAATCGTTCGTCTCCATGGTGTTCCTACGAATATTGTATCTGATAGGGGGACACAATTTGTAGCAAAATTCTGACAGGCTTTTTGCAGGAAGTTGGGGATTTCTTTATCTTTTTCCTCAGCCTACCACCCAGAAAGCAATGGACAAACGGAGCGCACCAATCAGTCATTGGAACAGATCCTCCGCTGTTTGACTTCGATGTTGCAGGATGACTGGTGTGACGCGTTGCCGTTGGCGAAGTTCGCCTTTAACAACCGAATTAACCAATCCATGGGTAGGTCACCTTTTTTTGTTAATTGTGGATTAAATCCTCATTTTGGTGAGTTTTCACGCCTGGATTCAAGCTGTCCTTGGGCCGAAGATTAGGTCAGCAAAATGAGTGAGCTTTGGTCAAAAGTTCGAGCAAGCATTGGCAAAGCACAAGAAAGATACAAACACTTTGCTGATAGTAAAAGGGACCCGGGTCAGACTCAACATTGTGGGGATAAGGTATGGCTCTCGACACGAAACATAAGCTTGAAGCTGCCTTCTGCCAAGTTGGGTCCCAAATTCATAGGTCCCTATGTGATAACGGAAGTGATCAACCCGGTGGCTTATCGCTTGCTCCTCCCATCATCTTTGAAATTGCATAACGTGTTCCATAGATCCTTACTCAAACCTGTAGGTTCGGTGGTAGAGGAACCCTCATCGTTACCGCCTCCAGTATTGGTGGACGGTCACATGGAATTTGAAGTACAAGACATTGTGCAGTCGCTATGGGTTCGCGGTTCACTGCAGTATCTCATCCATTGGAAGGGATATGGTCCGGAGGATCGATCATGGGTACCGGCCAGGTTGCTGCACGTGGACCGCCTGGTCAGAGCGTACCATGCTCGATATCCGGAGAGGCCTGGGGGTCCTGAGGCCCCCCGTTGAAGGAGGGGTACTGTCATGGTGTATTCAGAATGCTGGGCAGGCGGTGTAAGAGTTAATTGGTAGAGCCTCCTTTTGGGTCTGGGGAGGGTTTTTATAGCTTCAGGTGAGGACCCTCCCCTGTCGTTTATACTCCTAGTTTGAGTGTGCCCGACCCTGCTCCGTTTGTGCTCTCGCCTGTCCTGGTACGATTGTTTGGTGTCTGATCTTGTTTGACCTCCGTTTACGTCTCTTGGATTCTGATTTTGTACTTGTGTGTCCATCCCTTGTATGACCCCTGGCTTTGTCCTGACCTCTCTGTGATCGTCCCTCTGGTACTTCTGCCTCTGTCTCGTATGTGACCCTCTGCTACGCCTGACTATTCTCTGACTCACAATTCTGTACCTCGTTTGCCCGTACTGTGTATAACCTCCGTTTTGCCCGACTCTGAGTTTTCTACCATCTCTGAAAGCAGGCCGCAAAGCCCCGCCCCCTTGCAGTCCCATGACCGTAGGTCCTGTGCCTGCTTGCTAAAGCTTCAGCGTTCAGGTCCTCTGCATCTGTACTTTCCGGCTATTCCAGTCCCCGGGGCCCCTACAGTACAGGTGAGTCCCTGCTCAGCGGAGGCTGCATGCCGGCGCTGTCAGGAACCTGATAGCGCCGCTATGTCGCTGTGAGATCTGACTGTTTTGCAGCTCACTAGCGACCATTTAGCGATGCACCAGCGATCTTGACCGGGTCGTATCGTTGTCGGGATCGCTGGTGCATCGCTAAATGTAAAGGGGGCTTTACTTTGTCTCTTCATTTTCACAGGTTCAAAAGTAATTGGATAATTGCCAGATAAGACATTTCACTGTTTAGTGTGGCCTGTTACCAAATTTTCTCCAGAACTGGCAAAAAAATTCACATAACGGGTAATGCCTGCGTAAAGCTCCTGGTGCTCTCATTGTAGGTCCCTCTTAAACTATTGGCAAATACATCAAATGTGCCCATAGGCTTGTAGAGTGGCCTTTTGGCCTATGTCAGACCATTATACAGTATGTCAGAGATACCAATTTTTTGCTCTATTTAGTAGCGCTTGCAGACTATGCAAAAAATACAAAGGCATCTGGTAAAAGAAGTGCACACAGCGGTATAGGTTTTTTCTATGACCATGCAGTAACAACTAGCAAAAGTACAGTATATATCAGAGGTTTCTTTCACAAGATCTTGAAGACAGAAAAGTAAGAGTGGGGTTGTAAAACAAAGTTCCTAACAGTAGGACTTGAAAAGCCAAAAAAAAAGAAGAAAGCCAAAAATGCGAAAATTTTGTGTTTACTGTAATAACAATGAAGAAGCAAAATGAAAAGAAAGGCTTATACAGAAAGATTAGGAAGGTGGAAGATACGCACAAGAAAGTACTGAAAGTCCTATTTATCAAGGGAGAAGGCGGCTTTAGGGGAGAATCATTTAGCTGTGGAATGGAAGAGCAGATTTAAGAACATGCAGGTTTGAGAATAAAAAAAAAAAAACAGGCAGACAGCAATGCTGAAAAGAAGGTAAGGGAGTGAAAATGCAACTTAGACAAGATGATTATACAGCTCAGCTAAGCCTGTCTATTATACTAGGGGTGTAATTAAAGATAATAATCTCTATGCTTTTCCATTCCACTAGCAAAGTGGTTGAATTGAAGTAACAGCCCTGATGCTTCTTCCCCTCGCAGCTAGTATTGTAGAGCACAGTATAGAGAAGAAGAGGGAGGAGGGTCTCTGACTAAGTGCATCAGACACAGCAGTGTGGTCACAGAGCAGGAGCACAGAAGGAGAAGTGACAGGAGCTCAACAACTCCTATTTGCTAATAATGCCAGCGGATAGCAGAAAGACCGCAAATCGCTCAGCTCGGTAGGCGCTAGTCAATACAGACTGCTAAGAGGAGCATGCACAAAGAAGTCATAAAGGAAAAGCAGAAGTTAAGAAATTAAAATGCTCTGAATACTTGAACAGCTTCAGGCAACTTTTTGTGAAGTCGTATGCCCCTTATTCATAGCCAGAAATTCACGGGAAGACTCATTCTTGGAGATCTCTTCTCAGGAACATAAGGAGCCTAAAGAACCAAGTAAGTGCTTATTTTACTATTTATATGCCATTGTAGATATTTTGTACAGCGAACGCACTCACATCAGCCCATGTCTCCAATGGGACCCTTGATCCAATGTATGTAGCCCGTTATCACACTTGCACCAATTTCATAGCAAGCCGAATCACAGAAACCCACACCACGCAACTGCGCCATGTTGGCTCTATGAAGCAGTTATCCTGGTCAAATTCAATCCCAGGACCCCAGTGCTAAATAACAACACTAGTACCCATTGAGCCAGCAACTACTAACCAAAGAGGACCCCTATATGTTATGTCTTGCAATTATTTTTACAATACCTTTAAGAGATGCTCCATAATTGTACACCCTATGTGTATTGGATGTAGCAAAGAAAATACATAAAAATGCTACCTGGAAGACAAAACAAACAATGAAATAGTTGATTCCTTCAAAGATAAAAAATAAATAATTTTGAGTCCGTAAAGTACTGCAAAGAAATATATAAAAGATATCAAGCAGATGTACTGGCGCAATATACACCATACTCGCGTTTCAAATCTCTATGTATATTTATGTTATTACCAAGTACTTTACTCCAGTCATAAGAAAAACATTACAACATGACATTTCAACAATTGCAAACACTTATTTTGTAGATGGTCCTGTACCCGCTTCATGCTTTTACATATATTCAAGTTAGACAGCAATGCAGGAGGATAGAAAATATTGTTTGGCCGGAATGATCATAGAAATCCATACATTCCTTCTCAGTCGTATTTCCATATTAATCGTTATTAATACTCTACAGTAGACAATGGCCTTGGTTTTGCATGTTCTCGATAGCTATCATCTGTACTTGGCTGGACATTTGGCGTGTTGTCTCTTTGAGTATTAGGCATACATTTGCTTAGCATTCATGTGTTGTCATTAGCAGAGAGAGTTCATATTCCCTCCGAGCTTTCTTTGCAGCTGTCATTCATCTTCCAGCTGAGGTAGATATTCAGTCAAAAGGTGACCTCTTTGTTTTAAAACAAATTATTTCCACTGTAGTTCATTGCATTCTGTATCTAGAAAATACTTCAAATTATATCCTGTCTCTTTGTTCAGAATGGAAAACTTACGTCGGGTGAAAATTACTGTTGAAGATGAAGAGAAATCTCTACCGTTCAAGGACCTTCATCCACATGTGGCACAGATGAGGGTGAAGGAAGGCAGCAAAATCCGTAATCTAGTTGGATATGCATTATCTTATATGGCGTCAGAAGGAACTGGCCAGATTATCTTTGGAGCCTATGGTCAAGCTGTAACTAAAGCCATTACCTGTGTGGAAATATTGAAAAGGCAATTAGGTGGTCTACATCAAATCACCAAGATACAGTACAAAACTTTACAGGAAGAATGGGAGCAGAAGGGGCCAGTCATTAAGAACCCAGTCCCGTGTATAACTGTTTACAAGAATTGTCCTTCCATTTATATACTACTGTCTAAGTATCCCTTGGATCCACAAGAAGATGGTTACCAACCCCCTGAGAAGCTTCCTACAGGAGAGATTGGAAAGAGGATACTTGAGTTACATGGTTCATCAAATTCCAAAAAGAGAAAGACAACTTGTGAAGGTGAAGACTGATAAAACTTGAACAAAACATTGCAGTAATACCTCACAAATCTCCATGCTATATACCAATTGCAAACTAATGGAAAGGATGAAATAGTTTGGGTCACATCAGTGACGAATACAATTTAAAGCAGACAAAACAGTTGTATTCAATGCAATGATTGTAGAGCTAAAATCACAAAATCCTAGCTATTACTCGGTATCCACTGTTCCTTTAAACATTTGATAGTATTCTAGCTTCTCCACTGCATAGAAAAAAAATCTGAATATAGTTTACATTTACATATGAGCACAATACTACCTATATTAAACAATTAGAAATTGCATGCATTGAAGATTTTTGAAACAATTTTAAAGATTTTCAGCTGCACAAATACAATTCCTCATTATACTAAGATAAATCACATTGTATATATTAAACGTAAAAAATGTAATATGTTACGTATATACATCAACCTAGTTATGAGTATGTAGATAATCATTCCACAATTTATACAAATAAGGTCTAATTTTACATCCCATGTGACTATGTACCTTTATACTGTATACAGCATATTTGGGTGCACTGTGTGTTCTGATGCCTTTCAGCCATGAGTCCTGTGTGATTGGACCACATGAGCTTGTCTTTGCACATGCATCAATGAGCATTGGTCATCCATGACACACTTGTGGTTGTTCTTTCTTGCACTACTTTTAGGAGGTACTAATCACTGCATTTTAGAATACGCCCCCTCCTCACAAGAACGGTCGTTTTGGAAATCTTTTTACCCAGTTATGTAGCTATCACAATTTTTTATCAAAGTGACTCATATCTTTACGCTTGTCTATTTTTCTTGATTTTCTTGCCTAAGAGCAGATTTACACCACCGCTACTTGATTGCTGAGCGGTGGTCATTGAATAGCCTGTGTAGACAGGCCGTTCACGCTTATGGTGTGCACATAACGATCAGTAATAAATGAGTCTGTGTGCATAGATGGTCATTGCTCTTGGCAACACGTCCTGATTACACAGGATGATGTGCTGCCGAGAACGAAGATTTTTCTATTCCAACCAAAATATAATTTTAGCACACAAATGAGCGTTTTGCTCATTTGTCTGGTGATTGGTAGCCTGCTTACATTGACTGATAATTGGGATTAAGAGCATTCCTAACAACACTCGTACCAATAATTGTGCAGGCAGCGCATTTGCACTTTAAAAGCGAGTTTACACCACCCGACTTTTGGCATTAAACTACAGCCAATCAGCTACTAATTTCCTGTTTAGACAGGCTTTTCATTCTTACAAAGCCCACAGAATAATCACAGTGATAGATAGTTCTTGCACTTAGTCTTTCGTTTTTCTTAGCATAGGTCCTGCTTACACAGATGTGCTGCCGAGAATGATGACTTTTTCCGAAAGACAAAAGATCATTTCGTCAGACGAACGAGTATTTTGAGCGGTGTAAATGCACTCTCAATAGATCTTACTTCATGACAGCTGCCACTGTCATTGATTTTCATTTCACCTGTTTGTGATTTTGGTAATGGTGACTGAATCTTTATAACTATTAAAATAATCTTTCTGTAGGGACTATTTATATGTGAGAACATGTATGCATTATAGAACAAATCTCAAGTGGTGATGTAATAGTGCTGGTGGAAAATGGCACCAACTACATGGTTCTGACACAGGAAACAATTGGTCAGAGTCTGGTGTCATCTGTCCAATTATATACGGTACTTCAAATTCTGTTGCAAAATTTCAGTAATGCATTGACATCCCTGGTGTCCCCAATGCAATTGTCAATAGCTAGAGAGCCAAATGTAAAAGGCCAAAGCCACATGTTAAGGAAGACCAATTTACACAACAGTAAATAAAACTATTTGGCATGTCTAAAGACTGAAGACAGGTTACTGGGAGAAAGTCATAGTTTTTAAATGTTGCATACTAAAGCATTTTCCAAACCGGCCTGATGATGGTACCAGATTGTTCGCTAAGCTCACCCATCAACCGTCTTGCTCAATGAGCTCTGCTAGGAAGGCAGATTAGTGGCATAGTGACATACTATGCCAATGAGCTAAATTATGTGCAGCTTCACCTTTGTGAGAGTAGCCTATGTCTCCATTTTTTTATTATGGGTATATCCAGGTAGAAGCCAGCACTCATATTATTCAATAAAAAGTTAAGTTTATTGCTAAGATTAAAAACATGAGTGGCACAGAACAGCAACAAAAATGAGCCTGGATGCCTGATTAGACATGCGTCCATTGTCTACCATTATGACATATTTTTAAACTTTTTTGTTGCTGCTCTTTGCCACTCATCTTTTTAATCTGAACAATAAATTTAATTTTTTATGGAATAATACGAGTGCTGGCTTCTACGTGGATTTACCTGTATTACTACAGGGCTAACAGACTAAAACGCAAACCTCATCCATCTTCCATACCAACTGCAAGGTTGTCTGACGGACCATTAGTATCTATCTTTATTATAAAATGACATCTTGAAAATGAATCACAGGAACTCGCATAAAATGTAGCAACTAAAAGGTTACCTTTAACTTTCATCGTCCTTGATCTGTAAATACAGGAGATATCCATTATGAACTGTATCTAGCTATACATTTACAAGTATAGGGTACTGTACAGAACTGCACAACCAGAAATAAATTAACCGTAGTACTCTGCAAAGCTTTGGAGGTGGTGGTTAATTTAGAGAATCCACTTGGAAAGTACATTCTGCACTCGAAAATTGCTTGTTATTAATCAGCAGTACATAAGAATATGTTAAACTCTGTAATAAATCTTATTTAGGAAAATGACACATGCCATATTTTCTATCAGTCTGTAAGTCTCTCCTTCCTTGGATTCTACAGTCCTCTATGTCAGTCTGTGTGTACACGGGTAAGTAACACAGATGCCAACTACCAGGACGAGCCGCCCACTCGGCACAGACTTCGGGAGATTTGATAACAAAGATAAGGGGGGAAAAGGCCTTAAATATGCAGATTCTGCACATTTTTTAATGGCTACATTACATCCGATAATGTATGAAATCTAACTGCGATTTTTTTTTTTCTGGAACACTAGGTGTGCTTTACTGTGTAAGGCTGTGTTCACACACAGCGGTTTTTTAGCGGTTTTTCCATTAACAACGCTATAAAACCGCTAAAAATAAGCTTCCAATTGATTTCTATGCATTTTGCACTTTTTGTGCATATTGATGCGTTTTTTACCGCGAAAAACCGCATTGCGGTAAAAAGCGCAGCATGCTCATTAATTTCACGGATTTTTCCGCGTTTCTGGCTATTTCTATGCGTTTTGAAAACACGCGAAAAAAAACGCATAAAAAACGCGCGTTTACTGCGCGAAAATGCGTAGAAAAAAACGCGCGGTTTCTGGGAAGGGACTCAGGTTTTTCAGCAGAAATTTTCTGCTATGTGTGCACTTAGCCTTAGGCTGGGTTCACACGTGGCATTTTTTGCGCGCTTCCGCAGCGGTTTTTACTGCGCGATTTTGCCGCGAAAAATAAGCATCCCATGCATTCCTATGGGATTCCGCAATGCTGTGCTAATGCTGCGGCTTTTACCGCGGCGGAATTGCTTCAGTAAAAAACGCAGCATGCTCATTAATTTCGCTGAATCGCGGCAATCTCGCACCCATAGGAATGCATTGTTCTGCTTACTTTCCACATGTGGCTGTGCACACCATGCGAAAAGTAAGCAGAACATTTGCGGATGGTACCCACGGTCCGGAGGAGAGGAGACTGTCCTCCGGGCTTTGGGTACCATATCCCTGTAAAAAAATAGAATTTAAAATAAAAAATATTGTTATTCTCACCTTCCGACGTCCCGCGCAGCCTTCCCGCCTCTCTCCACGCTCCCGGTCCCAGTAAGCCTTTGCGAGCGATGACGTCCGTTCTCGCGGGATCGCGATGCCTCGCGGTCATTCACGTGACGTCATCGCGAATGACCGCGAGACGTCGCGATCCCGCGAGAACGGACGTCATCGCGGTAATTGTTGCAAAGGATTACTGGGACCGGGAGCGTGGAGAGAGGCGGGAAGGCTGTGCGGGACGTCGGAAGGTGAGAATAACAATATTTTTTTTTATTATTATTATTTACATTCTATCTTTTACTATTGATGCCGCATAGGCGGCCTCAATAGTAAAAAGTTGGTCACACTCGTCAAACACTATGTTTGACGAGTGTGACCAACCTGTCAATCAGTTCTCCAAGCAATGCTACAGATCGCTTGGAAAACGCTAGCAATTCTGCAAGCTAATTACGCTTGCAAAATGCTAGTTTTTCCGCGGGAATTTAAAATGCAATTTTCCCGCGGAATGGAATTCCGGAACTCTCACGGTAATTTCCGCGAGAGTTCCGCTACGTGTGAACCCAGCCTAACTGTCACTTCATTTTTTTCATAACTAAACAGAACAAACCGTGATATGAATCTTTGAAATATATCTTATTACAGAAAAATGCTAATTTCTCTACTTATTAAACTCTTCTTCTTCTCCCTCCTGACTCCTGTAATAATCACTCAACCTGAATTCACTGAAAAAAAAATTAAAGAGAGTAAAAGATGACAATAGAGATTATCAGGCTAAAGGGAGTCTGTCAGCAGGTTTTTGTTACCTCATCTGAGAGCGGCATAATGTAGGAAAAGAGACTCTGATTCAGCGATGTTTCACTTACTGGGTGCAGCAGTCCTGACACAGTCAGAGTTCTTACATTTAGCAGAGCAGTGAATGATTCCCTCACCCACACGAGGCTTTCTATGTACATAGTCTATTGACAGTGAGCTGCTTATCAGAGGAAGGAGCGTGATTAGACCATTTGGCACCATGGAGCTAGTCTGTGGCGTGATAATCTCCTAGAGATAAAACATTCATTGCATAGACACAACAACACACAGATTAATAAGTGACACATCCCTGAAATCTGTGTTTCAGCTCCTATCTCATGCTGTTCTCAGATTACATAGCAAAAACCTGCTGACATTTTCCCTTTAAGGAGGGATCACACTATAGCTGCTAAACATACAGGTCTGTTGAAAAGGAATAGAGAATATGAGAAAACAGCACCTGCAGAAAGAGTTATAAACACTCTTCTGCTGCTTATAGTAAATGTATTATATCACCCCAGTACTGTATTCACAGCAACACTGCTCAGTACTGCTTTACAATGTCCTTCAAATTGCTGCAGCTTGTGACTGTGAGAAACAGCTAAAGATAGGGGCATAAGACACATAATAGCTGCAAGATTCTGCCCACTTAGGAGTAGGGTTCATGAAAAACTGACATTTATCTATAGAGCATGTACATGAAAAAAAAACTGTTAATGAATGCAGGGTCTACTTATATAATGGCCAGAAACTGTCATATTGCTCATGTACACAACTTATTCTGAAAATTCAGCAGAAACGACAGGTACAATTTTTTAAGTCAATTTCTTTGAGTGAAACACTAAATATGAAATAAGTTGTGAACATTGAGTTGGTAGGAAGTGGAATAAATTGAGAGAACACTATCTGTCAGAATCCTTTTTGAGCTTGACCTTTTTTCAGTAGCAGAATAGGTTTCTTCGGAGTGGAAAAGTACTTTTCAGGCTACAATTATTACAACTGTGCTAGGAATTAGACGCTTGAGTTCACTAAGAGCCTGTGGCCTGCTGTACTTTATTACTGGAGCTGTGACTTCCAGCTCTGTGACAGAGCTTCTGTCAGTGTTATTGATGATGGTGTCAGCTGGGCTGTGTCTCACAGATTTTCTCACTAAACTTGCCCTCTGGCTACTAACTACATTTATAGTTACCCTCCTACTTGAGCTTTATGTGTGTAAACAGGTTCACAAATCATTTCTGATGAATGAAATAAATGAAACTGGCTCATTTACAATGGTTTCAGAAAAGCCTGGAAAACTGGTTTACTGCAAGTGTAAATGATGCAGTGCAATATTGGTGCAGAAAAACTATGGGTGACAAATTTGGAGAAAATCTAATTAGGTAATTAAAATATAATTGTTTCACTGAAACACAAGATCTCAAGCAGATTGATTTAGTACCACTCTGTACCACCTCAGATTTGTACAATGTGATAAAATGGCACCCTTGGATGTGTATAGGGCATTACTTTACCTTGAGATGTCTATCAAACAGAAGAATACGGTTTCTTTGTGTAATACATGCTTTCTCACATGTCGCATTACACAGCATTTCCCTGTTAGATCCATTACAAGCATGTAGGGCAGCATGTCCTGGTAGAATAGTGTAGCATGTTAATGTTTCCTGTTATAAGGAATGATGTTGCAGTGATTTAGTTCGGCCACTAGAGGTCACTTTGGAACAAGAGGAGAAAGTTCTGGAAACAGGAAGTGTTTTGCAGATTAGAGCTCATGAGGTAAAATGAGAAGGAGCCCTATCTGAGTGACTGAGAAGGATCGAGAGTCTGAAGTGATCCTGATCGGACGGTGTGATCCAGAGGGAGTGACTCCCATGAGTAAACTGAGATGTGTGACCAATCATCGACTGTTTAGTTAGAGAGAGTTAGATAGCATCTTCAAGAACATTCCTGTTACGGAGATTGCATATGGACTGATAGAGAAAAGATTGTGGTAAAACGTGAATGCCATAGGAGAGGTCCGTGAAGTACTACTGGGACTGATATTAATCTTCACCTGCACATGTATCAGAGAATTTGGTGGCCTAGAAAGCTGATTAAATCTAGTGGCCGGACATCAGAATAACAAGTCGAGTTGTTTTCTGTTTGAGTATATTCTGTCAGGACATCCGCTCTGAGCGCTCGCAAAAAGGAGAGTGAACTGTACACATTTGTGTTGGTTCAAGTGATTAGTCATGTAAATATATACATATATCAAGGGGAAAACAGAGCACCCAGAATCTATTGTAAATAAAGGGAACCAGTCACCCCCCAGGCGTTTTTTAGTAAAAGAACCACCTTGTGCAACACTAATGCAGCATTCTGTCAAGGTGGCTCTTTTATTTAGCGTCCCTTCCACCGCAGAAATTATTGTTTATAAAATTGGTCAGACATACCAGAATCTTGACCGGGGGGCAGGTCTTTCCCCCTCTGACACCAACGCCTCACATCCATCACTCATTTTGTCGTTATGTCTTTTCTCCACCTCCTCTGTGTTCAGTTTCAAATGCTGGTGCCTGCCCTGTAATATATTTTCTTGGGCATTGCGCAGTTAGCACTGCCCATTCTCACATCACTTCATGGCCTGGCCAGCGCGCCTGCGTGGACGCGCTGCCATAGATCCTGCCCCGCAGTCACTTATGATTTATTCACACTGCGGGGCTAGCAATCTTGGGCATGAGATCCGCAGAGAACTGCAGCAGGCGCCAGCATTTGAAATTGAACACAGAGGAGGCGGAGCAGAGACATAACGACGAAATGAGTGATGGATGTGAGGCGTCGGTGTCAGAGAGGGAAACACCTGCCCCCCGGTCAAGATTCTGGTATGTCTGACCAATTCTATAAACGATTATTTCTGCGGTGGAAGGGATGCTAAATAAAAGAGCCACCTTGACAGAATGCAGCATTAGTGCTGCACAAGGTGGCTCTTTTACTTAAAAATGCCTAGGGGGATGACAGGATCCCTTTAAGGCGGGAGGCGGGTGCAAGATTATATACCTGAGAGGACCATGTGTCACGGTCGCGGTAGAACCCCATATAGGCCCTGTACCAGATAAGGGAGTAAGTGGCATAGTCTTGGGGTAGTCCTTCTCCGGTCCATGAAGCTGGCACTTGGGATCTCTCAGGTTGCATAATTTGTATTTTGTGGTTTGTGGCTGTTGTGGCCCATAATTTGTTGAGAAGTAAAATCCTGTTATCTGTTTCACAAGTTATAAAGAAAAGTTGGTTTAGCATCATATTGTGGTCAGAGTCGTTCATAGCAGCGCTGTATCCCATTCTCAAACAACGACCTGCATACCGGTCGTTACAATAGCACCTCAAAAAGTGCCATAGGGAACTTATTCACCTGTCCTGGCACAAGCGCCAGGTCTGGCTGCCTTCTTCTCTGGATGACTTCCTTTGCTGTAGTCCCCGCTGGGTTTTGAGATAAACCGCCAAACTTCAAAAGGTGAACCATTTAAGCTTTTGCAGAGGCTCTTAGGTAGTACCAAATATGCTGCTACTTCTATTGGTTTAGCTACAGCTAAGTGTCTGTCATCTGTGGAGTGCTCAGTCAGACAGCCTAAGTATACATATATCAAATGACTGACCATCACTTCCAAACAGAAATCAGATGTGTACAAGTGCCAACTAAGACTAGCCATCTCCATATATAACTAACAAAATAAAGTAGCACTTTGTAGCGCTATAGCATGTAAACATAAAACATATGAAATTTGAATTGCGAGAAACTCCTTATCGCGGCTGCCGGGTACACGTGAATTAGCCAAGTATTCTCAATTTTTCCTCTTTTCTAGAGCAGTAATGCAATTCATATTTCGTATGTTTCATTTTTGCATGCTATAGTGCTACAGAGTGCTACTTTATTTTGTTAGTCAAAAAAATGTAAACGCCATCCCACCACTTCATGGTGACCCCAGCTGGGACGGTTGTAACTCTAATATTAAAACCTTACCGTTTGCAAGTGACATGCATGTGGATAAGGGCTGAGAAGGACTGACCCAAGCTAGTGGACACACAGCCATGGGGAACAACATGAATAGAACGTCCAGCTCAAGGAAAAAAAAAACATTTTACCACAGGGTATTTACTTATTATGTTTCTTTCTTTTTTTCTGTACAGCGGCCAGTTTGAACGTGCGCTTACATGCTACATGCTCACCAGTTTGTGTCCCAGTTTACTTTTTCTTTTTTTTTTTTTACTAGAAACAACATATAGGCTCTGACTGTTGTGGGAAGCCGCTAAGCATACTGAGAATCACCTAACTAGGAAGTTCGGATCTGACTCCATGGGGAATTTAAGTCATTTGCACACCTAAAAATATGTCAAAAAATATTTATTTTTTGAAGGACTAGTTAAATTTTAAATAAAAAAATATGATGTTTTAAGTAATAGGTCCTTTTTGAATTTTATCGCCCTCCTTGGGATTGATAAAATTTGACAAATGTTGGTGTCAGAAAAGGTATGAAACCCGGATTTAGTCAGGGTTAAGATCTCTTGTAAAAGATGAATTATGGTGTGCATGCATGAGCCCTTATACTTGTTAGGGAAATGGATGAACGAGAGGCCAAGGATACATAGCGACTCTGGTTAATTGACACTAATTTTCAGACACGTAAGGTGCCCAGGGAGTTAGCTGTGGACAAGCTGCTGCTTGGCCACACCCTGGCACCCCACAAACAAACAGTGTCCCAGTCCATAAGTGATGTGCTGTATACATTACATTGTACTAATTTGCAGGATGAAGTCCTTCGCTATCTCCATGTCCTCAGTTCCAGGACCAGCTGCACACATATCAGGGGACATCCAGTTCATTTTAACAAGTTCAACTTTACTGGACAGTTCAAGTACATCAGTCTTTAACACGCAGTATCGAGCACAGCACTCTCCAATTCCAGTTTTGTAAACACAATACATTTCAAGCTTCCACTTATGTTCTGCTTGGACTGTCCCTACTTTAACAGCTCCTGTTAGCCCTAGAGATTTACCGTCCGGCACAACAGTATTCCCGAGACATCTGTTACATTTCTCTCACACGGTTCACCGTCCAGTTTCCTCTGTATGGAAGTGATTAAGGCACACTCCCCAGGGCCTAGTTCAGGCTGTAGGCTTCGGACATTGCAGGAACATCTGAGGGAAATTTAGTACGACCTCATGCGGCCAGAACAATATGCACTCCACATGCCTCCAGCCTACTGCACCTTTAACTTAATCTTCACACAAACCTCACACTCTAACTAAACCAGGAAGTAATTCCCCTTTTTACTTGACATTTGCTGCCTCCCATGCCAAGGTGGTCTCAAACATTCAACTATTTCTTTATTCAGTTTGCCACAGTAGTCTGTTGCTGGGTAAAGTTAACCTTTCACTTACTTAACTATAGTCACTATCCATCTCTATCCTAAGCACTAAACTACAGTATATCCTATACCAGTGATGATGAACCTATGGCACGTGTGCCACAGGGGACACGCAGAACCCTTTCTGTGGGCATGCATGCCGGGTCTGCTGCCGCACACACTCCACTCCCTTACAGAGTCCGCAATTCTCGGGCGGTAGCCATATCCTAACAGCTGCTGGCCCTTTAACCCCCAAGTGCACGGTACGCAGCGTTCATTACAGAACGCTGCCTGCACATGAATGAAGACATCACCGTGGTGGGTGGGGTTAGCACCCAATGTGCTCCTTCCTCCCGTCCCGGAAGAGGAGCTGCTGCCAGAGAGTCTAGAGTGATCTCTGTGCCTGTATGCTGGTGGTTTCTGTGCCCGCAGCTCTGTGCCTTTCTGCTGGTGATCTGTGCCCCGGGACCAAAGCAGAGTAAAGAGTGTGGGCATGCATTGGTAAGAGCTCCAGCAGGAGCTGGACATTAAATGTATTAAGTTTAGTTTTGGGAGAGGTGAGGATGGGGGGCTGCTTTATTCAGAGGGAGTGTGTGTGCATCTGTGTGTGTGTTTGTATATATTTTGCAGAGGGGCAGTGTGTGTGTGTAAATATTTTGCAGAGAGGTAGTTTTTGTATATATGTATACATATTTTGCAGAGGGGCAGTGTGTGTGAGTATATACTTTGAAGAGAGGTTGTGTGTATGTGTGTGTGTATTGTGAGAATCATGTGGGAATAGTGGATGAGGGCAGGTATGTCTCGCCCAGATTCCTTTCCTATGTGGCCTAGTCTGGTCAGTATCGCACCTGCTTACTAATGGATAATGGGAGGTGGATATAAAAGGATGCAAGGTGGTTGTGTGAGTGTCTCAGCCTGGGAACACAGAGAGCCTGTCTGTGTGAGACACACGTGAGTGGAAGCAGTGCCCACTGCAACTGTGGTTTGGCTGGACGGGAGAAGCCCGCCAGTTGGTAGTTAGGTTGTCCATTGTTTAGTTAGTGCCGGACAGGCAAGGATTTGTTTTATGTTTTATTTCCTTTTGCATTGCTTTCACCATTAATAAACCTGACCCAGGGTCAGTTACACCCGAATCCCAGCTCTGCGCCTGAGTTTCATGCTGAATGCACGTGACCTTTGACCCCAGCAAAGGCGATCCCGGAGTGTTTTAATCACATTGTGGTGGAGAACGCGAGCATCACATTGCAAGCATGAGCATGGAGGACGTGGTGAAAGCGCTGATACAGTCCACCGCCGTCCAGCAAGAAGCTAATCGGGTGATGATGGCCCAGCTGAAGGAGTTGGTGGACATGACAGTTACCGATAGTTCGCTTCTCCAGCAGGTGGCGCAGCGCTTGGCAAGCTTACCTGAGCTTAACCTGGAAGCCGAGTCGAGAGTGATTCACGCGAGTCGGTACTGGCAGAAGATGACGACCGAAGATGATGTCGAGGCATACCTGACCACGTTTGAACGGACGGCGGTACGAGAAAAATGGCCGAAGGCACGATGGGCCGGCCTGATTGCCCCGTTTCTTTCCGGTGAGGCCCAAAAGGCTTATTATGACTTAGAGCCTGAAGCCGCGCAGGACTTTGACAAATTGAAAGCCGAGATCTTGGCCCGGCTGGGAGTGACGACCGCTGTCCGTGCACAGAGAGTGCATCAATGGACTTATCAGCCGGATAAACCACCGCGGTCACAGATGTTCTACCTGATCCACGTGACGAAGAAGTGGCTACAACCCGAGGTGCTGACAGCGCCAGAGATAATCCAGAGAGTCGTCATGGACAAGTACCTGAGAGCTCTACCGCCAGCCCTGAGGAAGTGGGTAAGCCATGGAAATCCTACGACGGCAGATCAACTGGTGGATCTGGTTGAACGTTACTCCGTGGCGGAAGGACTCCGAGACGACGTTACCCCACCTCGTTCTTCATCATCTCCACGTGAAACCGGTAAGACTGTTCCAGGGAGTAGGGGAGATGGAAAAATCCCTAAGACAGTGGGGGAGGAAAACGGGACTGCCCGCACTGCGAGGCCGAGAGTAACGAACTATGGTCTAAGCAAGGGGCCCGTTAGGTGTTTCCGCTGCCAAGAGATGGGACATATTGCTGTGAACTGTCCGGTCACTACTGAACCCATGCAGTGCGACGTCACAGACTCTAAAAACCGCATGTCTATGGTTGCACGGGTAGTGAGTGTGAATGCCGGTCAAAAGGATGTGGAAAAACACTTGTGTGATTTAACTGTTGATGGCAAAAATGTGGTGGCATTGTTAGACTCGGGAAGTGTGGTGATTCTGGTGAAGGCCAGTCTGGTGTCAGCCCCGACTGGACCATCAGACATATTTTCTGTAACGTGTGTGCATGGAGACACCTGTTCGTACCTCACCACGGTCATATGCATTACAACTTCCTATGGGTCTGTGCAACATAAAGTGGGACTCGTCCCGGCGTTATTGCATGATGTTATCCTGGGCCGGGATTTTCCCCACTTCTGGCAATTGTGGGAGAATCAGTTGATGCCTTTGGGTAATAGTGTACATGATTCTTCTCCCAGGGCGCGTGTGGGTCCCGAACCCCGGGAAGAGGTCTCCCCGGAAGACTCGGGCGAAGAGTCTGCGGGAAATGACCTGCAGTTCCCGTTTTCAGTCATGGCGGGTGATACGGAGGAGACCGGGGAAGAGGAGGAGGCTGACAGCCGTCCACCTCCCCGTTTGCCGGATTTAGAAGTTCAGAAAGATGACTTCCAAAGCGAGCAAATAAAGGATCCTACCCTTTCTCAGGCTAGGACAAATGTAAAAGTGATAAATGGGGTACCCGTAGAACCTGGCTCTAGGCTGGCATATCCTTACATGGTTCTGGAGAATGATTTACTCTATCAGATAAAGAAAAAGGGGGAAGATACGGTGCAACTATTAGTCGTGCCAAAACCCTACCGGCGGCAGGTGCTGGACCTGGCCCACGGACATGTGATGGGAGGTCACCTGGGAGTCCAGAAAACCACCGAAAGGATATTACACTGTTTTGTTTGGCCAGGCATGCATCACGATATCCATGTATATTGTGAGTCTTGTCCTGACTGCCAAGCCTCTGCACCTAAGCCCCGGTTCTGTAGCCCTTTGGTACCCCTACCTATTATTGAAGTCCCGTTTGAGAGGATTGGGATGGATTTAGTTGGGCCCCTACCACGGTCTGCACGTGGACACCAACATATCCTGGTCATCTTGGATTATGCCACTCGTTACCCGGAGGCCATCCCTTTGCGTAACACGGCCACCAAGACGATTGCAGAGGAACTGGTGCATGTGTTTAGTCGGGTCGGTATACCAAAACAGATACTCACCGACCAGGGGACCCCCTTTATGTCCAGGGTACTGAAGGAGCTATGCCGATTGTTACAAATCGAACCGTTACGCACATCCGTGTATCACCCTCAAACAGACGGGTTGGTCGAACGGTTCAATAAAACTCTGAAGCAGATGCTGAGAAAGGTGATAGACAAGGATGGGAAGAACTGGGACTATTTACTTCCGTATTTGCTTTTTGCCATCAGGGAAGTACCCCAGTCTTCCACGGGATTCTCACCTTTTGAGTTATTGTACGCCCGACGTCCTCGCGGACTGTTAGACGTTGCAAAAGAAACCTGGGAGGGTCAGGTCACTCCGTTTAAAACAGTGATAGATCACGTCACACAAATGCAGGACCGTATTGCGGCTGTTATGCCTATCGTCAAAGAACACGTGATACAGGCTCAAGGAGCCCAAAAAAGAATCTATGATAGGGGCGCCAAGATCCGTACGTTTGCACCCGGAGATAGGGTGTTGATCCTGGTCCCCACGGTGGACAGTAAGTTCCTGGCAAAGTGGCAGGGCCCCTTTGAGATCAAGGAAAGAGTTGGTGAAGTAAACTACAAAGTATACTAGGCAGGTAAACGGAAACCTGAACAGATTTATCATGTAAATCTGATAAAGCCCTGGAAGGATCGGTCTGCCTTGTCAGCGGAGCTGGCCCGTCCTGTCTGCTCGCATACCGTACCGGAGGTACGGGTTGCAGAGACTCTCTCGGAGCGGCAAAAGACTGAGGTCAGGCAGTTTCTACTTCACAACCAAAAGTTTTTCTCAGAAAAACCCGGGCAGACTATGCTAATGAAACATGACATCGTAACGGAACCTGGTGTCACAGTTCACGTAAAGCCCTACCGAATCTCGGAAGCGCGCCGTGAAGCCGTTTCCCGAGAAGTGAAGGCAATGTTAGAGTTAGGAGTCATTGAGGAATCACACAGTGCGTGGTCCAGCCCGATTGTGCTAATTCCTAAACCGGACGGCACCATCCGGTTCTGCAATGACTTCAGGAAACTGAATGCGGTCTCAAAATTTGATGCCTATCCTATGCCCCGGGTCGACGAGTTAATAGATCGGTTAGGAAAAGCCCGGTATATTACGACCCTAGATCTAACAAAGGGGTATTGGCAGATCCCTCTGGCTGAGGCTGCCAGAGAAAAGACGGCATTTGCTATGCCAGAAGGTTTATTTCAGTATGTGTATATGCCATTTGGACTGCACGGGGCACCGGCGACCTTCCAGAGACTGATGGATCGAGTCCTGAGGCCACATAGGCGGTACGCTTCGGCCTATTTGGATGACATTGTCATTTACAGCTTGGACTGGGAGACTCATCTCCAGAAAGTACAAGCTGTGATTGACGACCTGTGGGAGGCAGGTCTAACCGCGAACCCCAAGAAATGTCACATCGGGCTAGAAGAAGCCCGGTATTTGGGGTATGTAATTGGGAGGGGTGTTGTTAAACCCCAGGTTGATAAGATTCAGGCGGTTCAGGACTGGCCACAACCTGTCAACAAGAAGCAGGTGCAAGCCTTCCTGGGGATCGCCGGTTATTATCGCCGGTTCATACCCAATTTTGCAGCCATCGCTACCCCCCTGACGGATCTTACAAAAGGGAAAGACTCCGTCATGATTAAATGGAGTTTAGCGGCTGAAGAAGCCTTCCATAGCCTAAAACGGGCACTTTGCTCTCAGCCCGTACTGGTGACTCCGGACTTCCGCAGTGAGTTTGTGGTACAAACGGATGCCTCTGATACCGGTATCGGGGCCGTACTCTCACAAGTGAGGGACGGAGTGGAACACCCAGTCCTCTATCTCAGCAGGAAGCTGAATAAACACGAGCAAAGGTATGCAGTCGTAGAAAAAGAGTGCCTCGCCATTAAGTGGGCTCTAGAGGCCCTCAAATATTACCTGGTGGGCCGAAAGTTCAGGCTGATCACTGACCATGCCCCTCTCAAGTGGATGCACTTGAACAAGGAACGGAATAGCCGGGTGACCCGGTGGTTCCTTGCCCTGCAGGCCTACACTTTTACGGTGGAGCACCGCCCTGGGGTACAGATGGGAAATGCAGATGCCCTGTCCCGAGTGCACTGTTTGGCGGGTGTCATTGCTCGACCGGAGTGGTCTGAGCAGAGGGGGGGATATGTGAGAATCATGTGGGAATAGTGGATGAGGGCAGGTATATCTCGCCCAGATTCCTTTCCTATGTGGCCTAGTCTGGTCAGTATCGCACCTGCTTACTAATGGATAATGGGAGGTGGATATAAAAGGATGCAAGGTGGTTGTGTGAGTGTCTCAGCCTGGGAACACAGAGAGCCTGTCTGTGTGAGAGACACACGTGAGTGGAAGCTGTGCCCACTGCAACTGTGGTTTGGCTGGACGGGAGAAGCCCGCCAGTTGGTAGTTAGGTTGTCCATTGTTTAGTTAGTGCCGGACAGGCAAGGATTTGTTTTATGTTTTATTTCCTTTTGCATTGCTTTCACCATTAATAAACCTGACCCAGGGTCAGTTACACCCGAATCCCAGCTCTGCGCCTGAGTTTCATGCTGAATGCACGTGACCTTTGACCCCAGCAAAGGCGATCCCGGAGTGTTTTATCACATTATATATATATATATATATATATATTTTGCAGAGGCGCAGTGTGTGTGTAAAGGGGAGTGTTTTGCAGATCTTCTGTGATGTGATGTTAAATTTCCGTATTGACACTTTCTGATAAATAAGTGGGTTTTGGGTTGCCATTTCACTATCCAATATACCTGCAATCTGGGACAGGACCATAGCATGTGAAGACCGTCAGCTTCTTCCATCGTACACCTTGGACAATTAGAGTCAGCCCATAGTCCGGCCTTTCTCATCCAGACAGGGGTCCTGCATACCCTATGTATGGTGAATAACTGCCATACCCTACCAGATTCACTTATAGATATTTTAGGGACATATTGTAGAATCGACTCCCATTGGTCATCCGTTATATCTCCCAAATCCTTCGTCCATTTAGCTCTAGCCATCATCGGGTGTCTATCCAGAAACGTGTCCAACAATCCCCTGTAGATTCGCGATATAAAGCCTTTAGCGCTCCTCTGTGAACCAATTATATTCAGCATACTGTCACTCTGTATCACAATCGGTGACCTTCTCCACTGTCTATAAAATGCGTGTCGCAACTGCAGATACTGATAGATCATAGTATGCTCCAAATGGAACTCTTTCCCATATGCTTCAAATGTTTTAAACGTCCCACCGTCTAGCAGCTGCGACACATACTATATACCTATTCTTCTCCACTGTCGAAAACTCTGTAAGTTTAGCAATTCAGTCAACCGGCGATCATGCCAAATGGATGTGTATCTCGTGTATTCCCCTCCACTGCTTAATTTTTTTTCCACAGTTTCTCAAGCAACGTCAATGTTGGAAACATCCTAGGACTAAACCGAAATATACCCGCCTCCAAAGCAGCCAACAATGGGCCCCTCCCCACCACATGAGAAATAACCTTCTAGTACTACCATGAGTTAAGCGGAAGTCACATATAGCAATCTCGCTAGCGAGGTCGCTGCTGAGTCACAACTTTTGTGACACAACAGCGATCTCACCAGCGAGATCGCGGTGTGTGACAGCGATCAGCGACCGGCCCCCCTGCCGGTATCGCTGATCGCTGCAAGAAACCTCTGGACATATTTTTCGTCGCTGGTCTCCCGCTGGCCAGCACGCATCGCTGTGTGTGACAGGCGGGAGACCAGCGATCAGCTGTAAAAAATATTAATAAAAAATATTGTTATTCTCACCTTCCGACGTCCCGCGCAGCCATCCCGCCTCTCTCCACACTCCCGGTCCCAGTGATCCTTTGCACGTATGACCGCGAGACGTCGCGCTGCCGCGAGACCGTGACATTCTCACGGTCATTCTCGCAAAGGATTACTGGGACCGGAGCGTGGAGAGAGGCAGGATGGCTGCGTGGGACGTCGGAAGGTGAGAACAACAATATTTTTTAATTTTAATTCTATTTTTTTACAGGGATATGGCATCAGCGCTAACGAACACAGTGATGCCGGGCGATCGGCATCACTGTGCTGATCGCTGGTGAAGCTGTCTGTTTGACAGCTCACCAGCGATCACATAGCGACTTACCAGCAATCCTGACACGTTGATATCGTTGTCGGGATCGCTGGTAAGTCGCTATGTGTGACTCCAGCTTTAGGAACAGCCAGGCCCCCACCATACTTAGGCCGCTGCAACAGTTCTAGAAACAGCTGGATTTTAAACAGATCGCATGCGGGTTCCAGCTCACACGCAACTTAAATTGAAGCCTCTCATGGCAAAATCGTATGTAACCTGTGACCAAAAATCCTAAACGATTGGAATTTTTTTTAAAGGTTGCATCACAGTCGTAATATATTGTGGGACATAATGCAATTCCATTAGCAGTCATTGGATTTGATGCTGCAATGCAACTCTATGATTTTCATGTTGCACCCATGACTAATTCTTGCCATACTATTAATACATCATGTATTCAATAATGAAAAAGAAAAACATCCAAGAGAAAGTCATCATCCTTTATAGAGGGAATAGCATTGAAGCATTTTAACCATCAGGATTTGCCTACATAAAGAAACATGAAAAATGGCAATAAGTGTTTATTCTCTGAAATGTTAGTTTTGCTTTAGCTGTTTCCATGCATATGAAAACAAGAGCACAATCACAGTTCCATCTCTTGCAATTATTCAAATACCGGCTTACAGTGATTGAAAGTCTGAATATGTAGACAACTGTGATTGCATAACAGATAAACGACATCTGTATTAAATACGCCATGTATTATAAAAATCTCCTCTATGTAGCTTTACTGCTAAATCATTCCGTTTTTGCTTCTATAAAGTCGTAAGAAGTGCATTTTTCAGGAAATAGAGATAAGAGATTACAAGGACCGGATGCAGCATGTCCGATTATTACACCAGAAAACAATTGGCTGTTGGAGAATGTTTCCCAGGTCACAGCTGCAATACAGAGATAGGAGGATATAGATTTTAATCCGATCCCTGATCAGCCCCTGCGTTTTATTGCATGCCAAGCCCCGAAGGACACTGCAGGCATACAATACCTCAATGTCTTAGAAGAATGACAATAGAAGCTGCACAACCCAGATTGTATTGGAATTCCTTCAGGAATTCCAATAATTATAGTCAGGATGCTTAAGGATCAAATTAACCCTCTTTATTGATAGCCTCAATTCTGTGATATTAGAGCTCTTGCATAGAAAAATTAGCTTCTGTATATTTACCATGAAATTTGCATGTCGTGTTTTTGCTGTTAGCAAAGCAAGCAATCAATCTGTATTGACACAAAGGAAAGGAATTCACTTGTAGTTGCTGAATTAGAGAATTTATATATACTCTGGTAGGTATCCAAGGTTACTAATTACAAAAAACTGTGATAAATATATTTGTACTTCTACATATATGTACACAGTATATAAATTTTAAGGCAGCTGTGAAAAAATGATGCAAAGTAAGAATGCTTTCAAAGACATGAGGAAGTCTAAAGCCTTATTTTTACCTATTAACAAAATTCAAAGTGAATGAACAAAAGAAAAATCTAAGTCAAATCAATATATGATGCGACCACTTATGGCTTTCAACAAGAGTCAATTTCTTGATGAGAATACAAACCAAGGCCAGAAGACGGGATAATCAAAATATCACTTCAGGAGCAATAAGAGAAGTAGATGAACTAAATGACTGGCAATTGGAAACGGCATTCACAAATGGAAAAAATTGACGTAATTGACATCAAGAAGAAGTGCGAGGGCAGCAGCAGCTCGCACTTCCTCCGGATGTCTTGATTTGTCAACAGCAGAGGAGAGTGAAGCCAGCTCTGACTGGCTGCAGAGATTGCATGACATATCAATGTCATGTGAGCTCCAAGAAATCCAGTGCTGACAGAAAGGGTGGTCGAAGTAGTAGATAACCCCTTTAAAACACCTTGTGCCAGATGCAGCAAAGCAGCTGCAAAACATAGAATCATAGAATCGTAGAGATGGAAGGGACCTCTTGGGCCATCTGGTCCAACCCCCTGCTCAAAGCAGGATTCGCTAAATCATCCCAGTCAGATGTCTGTCCAGCCTCTGTTTGAAGACTTCCATTGAAGGAGAACTCACCACTTCTCGTGGCAGCCTGTTCCATTCATTGATCACTCTGTCAAAAAGTTTTTTCTAATATCTAATCTGTGTCTCCTCCCATTCAGTTTCATCCCATTGCTTCTAGTCTTTCCTTGTGCAAATGAGAATAAAGTTGATCCTTCTACAATGTGACAGCCCTTTAGATATTTGTAGACAGCTATTAAGTCTCCTCTCAGTCTTCTCTTTTGCAACCTAAACATTCCCAAATTCTGTAACCTTTCCTCATAAGACAGGGTTTGCAGACCGGTCACCATTCTGGTCGCTCTTTTCTGAACTTGCTCCAGTTTGTTGATGTCTTTTTTAAAATGTGGTGCCCAAAACTGGACACAATATTCCAGATGAGGTCTGACCAAAGAGGAGTAGAGGGAAATAATGACTTCACGTGATCTAGACTGTATGCTTCTGTTAATACATCCTAGAATTGCATTTGCCTTTTTTGCTGCTGCATCACACTGTTGACTCATATTCATATCTGAGCCTCATCCATATTTCACAGTAGGTAGAATGTTGTTTTCTTTGTTTGCTTCATTTTTGCATCTGTGAATATATAGCTGATGTGACTTGCCAAAAAGCTCCAGTATTATCTCATCTGTCCAAAGTACATTCTTCCAGAAGCTTTGCTTATCAATATTCATTTTGGCAAATTCCAGTCTCGCTTTTCATGATTTGCTTCCAACAGTGGTTTTCTCGACAGTTAACTTCTCTGCTGTCCTTTTTGGCCAAGTTAGCAATGGATGGTGTGTTATGAAATTGATGTATTTTAAACTTGGAGTTCACCTCTAATCTCTATGAAAGTTGTTTTGGGCTCTTGAGCTACCATTCACATAATCTGTGTCTTCAATTTGTCTTCAATTTTTCTTTTGCAGCCATGTCTAGGGAGGTTGGCTACAGTCCCATAGACCTTAAAATTCTGAATAATATGTGCAACTGTAGTAACAGGAACATCCAGCTGCTTGGAGATGGTCTTATAGCCTTTACTTTTAACATGTTGGTCTATAATTTTCTTTCAAATCTCCTGAGACAACTCTCTGCTACCTCTGGGCCATGTTCAGTGTGGTACACCCCAAGATACCAAACAGCACAGTGACTACTTTTCACCCTTTAAATTGGCAGAGTGACAAGTTTGTAGACACCTGTGAGCCTAATTAGAGGATGGACCTTAACATAATATGTCCATAGTTTCAAATCATTTCCATATTTTCTAGGGATACCGTCATTTTTGTCCAAGTTATTAGTTTGTTTTTAATCATTTTTCTGTTGAATAACCATTCAAAAGCAATGTCTGATTTTCATTAACTGATATTTAGTAAACTGAATTGAAAATTACTTGCACCTGTTTCAAGTTATTACAGTGACCACTGTGTTTTTTTTTTTACTTTTACAGAAGGGTACTAGCAATTTTGTCGATGTGTTTACAGGATCTTAAATAATCAGCAGCCAATGGTTAACAACAGAAATCGAAAATATCCAAGCTCCCAGGCATGATGGAACCCGAAAACCCATCTTTTCAGGAAGGCTTACAGCCTGCAATGACCATTCTGCCGCCTCACCACCACCCGAGCTGCCGCCTCATCACCACCAGAGCTGCTGCACCCCCGACCTTCTGTCTCTTCCCCTCTATCCCGTAGAATGTAAGTCCGCAAGGACAGGGTCCTCTCCCCTCTGTACCAGTCTGTCATTGTAAATTTGTCTACTGTTAACGATATCTATAACTTTGTATGTAACCCCCTTCTCATGTACAGCACCATGGAATTAATGGCACTATATAAATAACTAAATAATAATAATAATGATGGTACCACAAGTCCCAGAATCACACAGGACCAACTCATTGTTGCTTTCTATCAAACCAGGCCGCCTTATCCAACATCAGTGTCTGATACTGTTGGTAGCGGATTAATCTCTGTACTGTCCAGAATTTATATATTTATTCAGGAACTTAGATAACGCAGCTTACAACTGGTATTTCTTATAGCTTAGGATCTTAGCATCTTGACACAAAATAAGAGACACCTGCTCTAAAAGCCTTGAGAGGACAGCCTGTGGGAGAAAACAAAAGATGGAATCAGGTATGTTGCACACCCTGTCAAGCTTGTGCAAACTTAAATAAGATACTCTCAGTAAACTGTAAAATAGGTATATACCTTTGCGATAATATGTCCTTCCCAGGAACACGTAAGACCCACAACAAGTGTGCTAAATTCCAAAAACCTTTACTTATACATCAACAGCACAATAGGTATATATGTAAATGAACACCAATAAAAACACAATTAAATAAAAAAAAGAGCTGTATCTGAGTACCGTACACTGAATAGCAAGCTTTGGGTAGGTGACAAACTAGGTTGCAAATAAGCGATTAATAAAAATTGAAGTATGGCGAACAGCCTAATTTGCCCACCCTGCCAGCATAGAATAAGTGCCAATATGTATTATTATTATTATTTATTGTTATAGCACCATTTATTCCATGGCGCTTTACATGTAAGGAGGGGTATACATAAAAACAAGTACAATAATGTTAAACAATACAAGTCATAACTGGTACAGGAGGAGAGAGGACCCTGCCCGTGAAGGCTCACAATCTACAAGGGATGGGTGAAAATACAGTAGGCGAGGGTAGAGCTGGTCATGCAGCGGTTTGGTGGATCGGTGGTTACTGCAAGTTATAGGCTTGTCGGAAGAGGTGGGTCTTCAGACTCTTTTTGAAGGTTTCGATGGTAGGTGAGAGTCTGATATGTTGTGGTAGAGAGTTCCAGAGTAGGGGAGATGCGCGAGAGAAATCTTGTATGCGATTGTGGGAAGAGGAGATAAGAGGGGAGTAGAGAAGGAGATCTTGTGAGGATCGGAGGTTGCGTGCAGGAAAGTATCTAGTTACACAATAAAAACTCAACAAACATAGAGAAAAACACTATGCAATAACGAAGTAGGTAATTACCCTATTCACCGCTATGCAGTCCAGCAAGGTTCTTAGTTGCATCCACCTGAAAGAGCTGCACTCAGTGGATGTAAGGAGGTCCTTGGCAAAATAAAGAAGCAAGTAGAGCAGATCGTATTGGCTTCTGTGGACTGTGTGACGTCATATACTCCTGTACCTGTGGCCGCATTAGCTTGTTTTTTTGCGTTCGGGCATTGCACCAGCCACAAAGCTTACTATTCAGTGTACAATGCACATATACATACAGCATGTATGTATTTTTTTTTTTTTTTATTGTGTTCATTTACAAATATACCTATTGTGCTGTTGATGTATACACAAATTTTTCTGCAATTTAGCTGTCGCGGGGTTACTGCAACAGAGAGGTGCCAGAAGAACGCAGCATCCGATTTCTCCTACTCCTGCGCTGAAAAAAGCACTTCACCTTCTTTTTAAATAGTGTTTATTTCTTTTGGCAGAGCAGGGGTTAATCGGCTATGTTGGAAACTCTGGGAGTATGAGCTCTCAGCTGAGCTCAGTTAGCCACTATCCCGGGGAATAGAGCGAGCTAGGGCGCCCCCTAGCGATAGGGACAGGGAAGGAGCCCGTGGTCCTGGGTCACCCGACAGCTGAGTTGCGACATTTGAAAAAAAAAAAAAAAAAAAAAGATGCTGGGGCCACCACCCTTGCTTTATCTCAATTCAGAGCTTGGCACATTTTTCTTTTGGAATATCTATAATAATAAATGCCCTAAGCAGCTTCCGGTTGTAACAACTTCCGTCCAGTTGTAACCGGTGACGTCACCACACACACACGCACATGTTAACCCTCAACACACCACACCGCCTCAACAAACACTCCTCTCACCTTTCACCTCCACTCATGTCCACTCACTCTTTCACTCCACATACGTTCCTTTCTCTCACTCCGTTTCTCATACTCACACCGTCATCGTCGCTGCCCCGACATCTTCCTCCGCCGCCGCGATCCTGGATCCAGACGTTCTCCAGGCCGCCGACATGTTCTTGCAGCGACGCCATCTTGGATTTCGTGAAATCCCGCGAGATTCAAGATGGCGTCGCCGCAAGAACATGTCGCTGGCGTGGACGACTCGGGATCCAAAAAGATGGCGTCGGCGAAATCTCGCGAGATTACGCCAACGCCATTTTGGATCCCGATGTCGTCCACGCCGACATGTTCTTGCGGCGACGCCATTTTGGATCGGCGAAATCCCGCGATAGTCAAGATGGCGTCGCCGCAAGAACATGTCGCCGGCGAGGACGGCGTCGGGATCCAAAATGGCGTCGGCGAAAACTCGCGAGATTTCGCCGACGCCATTTTGGATCCCGACGTCGTCCACGCCGGCGACATGTTCTTCCGGCGACGCTATCTTGACTATCGCGGGATTTCACGATACTCAAGATGGCGTCGCCGCAAGAACATGTCGCCGGCGTGGACAACGTCTGGATCCAGGATGGCGCCGGCGGAAGATGTCGGGGATCGTGGAGCAGCGGCGATGACGGCATGAGTATGAGAGACGGAGTGAGAGAAGGGGTCGTATGTGGAGTGAAAGAGTGAGTGGAGATGGTGAAAGGTGAGAGGAGTGTGTGTTGAGGAGTGTGTGTGTTGAGGGTTAACATGGCAAGAGGTGTGATGCTATCGCATCCTCCCGATGCGATAGCATCGGGCCATAATCTAGTGTACAAATATTTTACTTCTGAATATCCTTAGGTGTTGTAGTTCAGGCTTCTTGCTGCTCCATTGCTCAAATGGAGTTTTCCCAGTAGCTTTACCGGTAGTCTGTTTTGAAGATAGTAAGCTGTCATGATTGCTTCATACATGTTGTTGGCAAATCTGAGTTAAATAGCACTTTCACATAGTGTCCAGTTCCTTATTCTGCTACACCATTTTGTTCAGGGTTGTATGGTACAGTTTAAGTACTCATTGGGCCACAAACATCTGTGTGTATTAAGTCCAGAAGCTGCTCTGACTTTGTAGTACTATTTTAAGTAAAGAATTTTCCTGACATTTTCCCTTTAACCCCTTCCTGCCATCCGACGTACTATCCCATCCACGGTACCCGGGCCCGTATGACAGGGACGGGATAGTACGTCGGCGCGATCAGCGGCGCCCACGTGGTGAGCGCCGCTTATCGCGGCCGGGTGTCAGCTGATTATCACAGCTGACACCCGGCACAATGTGTCAGGGGCGGTCACGGACCGCCCCCGACACGTTAACCCCTTGCACACCGCGATCAAACACGATCGCGGTGTACCGGGGGCTAAAGGGAAGCATCGGCAGGGAGGGGGCTCCCTCCGTGCTTCCCTGAGCCCCCCACGGCAGCGCAATGTGCAGCGCTGCTGCGGGGGACTCCCTTCCTCCAGGCCCCCGAATCCAAGATGGCGACGGGGGCCTTCGGGGGCCTGCGGAAGCTGGCTTCCTCAGTGCCTGCAAAGCGCAGGCATGAGGAAGCCTTCTGCAGTGCCTGTGTCAGATCGCTGATCTGTCACAGTGATCTGTGATGTGACAGATCAGCGATCTGTCACAGGACAGTGATGTCCCACCTGGGACTATTTAATAAAGTAAGAAAAAAAATAAAAAAAAGTGTAAAAATAATTAAAAAAAAAAAAAATCGCCAAATAAATTAGAAAAAAAAATAAATATTCCCCCAATAAATCCATTTTTTGGAAATAATAAAAAAAACAAAACAATAAAAGTACACATATTAGGTATCGCCGCGTCCGTAACGACCCACCCTATAAAACTGTCCCATTAGTTAACCCCTTTAGCGAACCCCTTAAAAAATAAAAATAAAAAACGAAGCAAAAAATAATGATTTATTATCATACCGACAAACAAAAAGTGTAATAACGCGCGATCAAAAAGACGCATATAAATAGCCATGGTACCGCTGAAAACGTCATCTTGTCCCGCAAAAAACGAGCCACCACACAGCATCATCAGCAAAAAAATAAAAAAGTTATAGCTCGCTGAATAAAGCGATGCAAAAATAATTATTTTTTATATAAAATAGTTTTCATTGCATAAAACCGACAAAAACATAAAAAACGACCTAAATGAGGTATCGCTGTAACCGTACTGACCCGAAGAATAAAACCGCTTTATCAATTTTACCGCACGCTGAACGGTGTAAACGCACCCCCCCAAAAGAAATTCATGAAACGCTGGTTTTTGTTCATTCTGCGTCCCAAAAATCGGAATAAAAAGCGATCAAAAAATGTCACGTGCCCGAAAATGGTACCAACAAAAACGGCAACTTGTCCCGCAAAAAATAAGACCTCACATGACTCGGTGGGTCAAAATACGGAAAAATTATAGCTCTCAATATGTGGTGATGCAAAAACTATTTTTACAATAAAAAGCGTCTTTTAGCGTGCGACAGCCGCCAAACATAAAAACCGCCATAAATAGTAAATCAAACCCCCCGTTATCACCCCCTTAGTTAGGGAAAAATAATAAAATTAAAAAAATGTATTTATTTCCATTTTTCCATTAGGGTTAGGGCTAGGGGTGTGTTGGGGTAGGGTTAGGGTAGGGTTAGGGTTAGGGTTAGGGGCGTGTTGGGGTTCGGGTTGGAGTTAGAATTGGGGGTTTCCACTGTTTGGGCACATCAGGGGCTCTCCAAATGCAACATGGCGTCTGATCTCAATTCCAGCCAATTCTGAGTTGAAAAAGTCAAATGGTGCTCCTTCCCTTCCAAGCTCTGCTATGCGCCCAAACAGTGTTTTACCCCCCCATCTAGGGTATCAGCCTACTCAGGACAAATTGCAAAACAATTTTTGGGGTTCAATTTCTCCTGTTACCCTTAGGAAAATAAAAAATTGGGGGCAAAAATATCATTTTTGTGGAAAAAAATGATTTTTTTATTTTCACGTCCGAGTGTTATAAACTTCTGTGAAGCACTTGGGGGTTCAAAGTGCTCACCACACATCTAGATAAGTTCTGTGGGGGGTCTAGTGTCCAAAATGGGGTCACTTGTGGGGAGTTTCAATAGTTTAGGTACATCAGGGGCTCTCCAAACGCACATGACACCCGCAGACCATTCCATCAAAGTCTGCATTCCAAAACGTCACTGCTTCCCTTCCGAGCACCGACGTGTGTCCATACAGTAGTTTTCTCCCACATATGGGGTGTCAGCGTACTCAGGACAAATTGGACAACAACTTTTGGGGTCCAATTTCTCCTGTTACCCTTGGGAAAATGAAAAAATTGGGGACTAATTGATCATGTTTGTGGAAAAAATACGATTTTTTTATTTTCATGCCCTGGCATTATAAACTTCTGTGAAGCCCTTGGGGGTTCAAAGTGCTCACCTCACATCTAGATACGTTCCTTAGTGGGTCTAGTTTTCAAAATGGGGTCATTTGTGGGGGGTTTCCACTGTTTAGGTACATTAGGGGCTCTCCAAAGGCAACATGACACCCTCAGACCATTCCATCAAAGTCTGCATTCCAAAACGTCACTACTTCCCTTCCGAGCCCCGACGTGTGCCCATACAGTAGTTTTCTCCCACATATGGGGTATCAGCATACTCAGGACAAATTGGACAACTTTTGGGGTCCAATTTCTCCTGGTACCCTTGGGAAAATAAAAAAATGGTGATTAAAAGATCATGTTTGTGGAAAAAATATGAATTTTTTATTTTCACACCCGGGTGTTATAAACTTCTGTGAAGCACTGGGGGGGTCAAAGTGCTCACCACACATCTAGATAAGTTCCTTAGGGGGTCTAGTTTCCAAAATGGTGTCATTTGTGGGGGGGTTCCACTGTTTTGGTACATCAGGAGTTTTCCAAACGCGACATGGTGTCCGATCTCAATTCCAGCCCAAAACGTCAAATGGCGCTGCTTCCCTTCCGAGCTCTGCCATGCGCCCAAATAGTGGTTTACCCCCACATTTGGGGTATCAGCGTACTCAGGACAAATTGCACAATAACTTTTAGGGTCCTGTTACCCTTGGAAAAATAAGAATTGAGGGTGAAAAGATCATTTTTGTGGAAAAAATATGATTTTTTAATTGTATGGCTTTATGTTATAAACTTCTGTGAAGCCCATGGGGGTTCAAAGTTCTCACCACACATCTAGATAAGTTCCTTAGGGGGTCTAGTTTCCAAAATGGTGTCATTTGTGGGGGGTTTCCACTGTTTTGGTACATCAGGGGTTTTCCAAACGCGACATCGTGTCCGATCTCAATTCCAGCCAAAAACGTCAAATGGCGCTGCTTCCCTTCCGAGCTCTGCCATGCGCCCAAATAGTGGTTTACCCCCACATGTGGGGTATCAGCGTACTCAGGACAAATTGCACAATAACTTTTAGGGTCCTGTTACCCTTGGGAAAATAAAAATTGGGGTGAAAAGATCATTTTTGTGGAAAAAATATGATTTTTTAATTGTACCGCTGTACGTTATAAACTTCTTTAAAGCCCTTGTGGGTTCAAAGTTCTCACCACATATCTAGATAAGTTCCTTGGGGGGTCTAGTTTCCAAAATGGGGTCACTTGTAGGGGGTTTCCACTGTTTAGGTACATCAGGGACTCTCCAAACGTGACATGGCGTCCAATCTGAATTCCAGCCAATTTTGCATTGAAAAAGTCAAACGGCGCTCCTTCCATTCTGAGCTCTGCCATGCGCCGAAACAGTCGTTCCCCCCACATATCAGGTATCTGAGTACTCAGGACAAATTGCACAATAACTTTTGCAGTTCAATTTCTCCTGTTACCCTTGGTAAAATAAAAAAAATTGAACCTGAAGTATTTTTTTTATGAAAAAAAGTTAGATGTTCATTTTTTTTTAAATATTCAAAAAAATTCCTGTGACGCACCTAAAGGGTTAATAAACTTCTTGAATGTGGTTTTGAGCACCTTAAGGGGTGCAGTTTTTACAATGGTGTCACTTTTGGGTATTTTCTATCATATAGACCCCTCAAAGTGGCTTCAAATGTGATGTGGTCCTAAAAATAAAATGGTGTTGTAAAAATGAGAAATCGCTGGTCAACTTTTAACCCTTATAACTTCCTAACAAAAAAAAATGTTGGTTCCAAAATTGTGCTGATGTAAAGTAAACATGTGGGAAATGTTAGTTATCAAGTTTTTTGTGTGCCGTATCTCTGTGATTTAAGGGCATAAAAATTCAAAGTTGGAAAATCGCGAAATTTTCAAAATTTTCGCCAAATTTCCGTTTTTCTCACAAATAAACGCAAGTTATTTGAATGAAATTTTACCACTAACATGAAGTACAATATATCACGAGAAAACAATGTCAGAATCACCGGGATCCATGGAAGCGTTCCAGAGTTATGACCTCATAAAGGTACAGTGGTCAGAATTGTAAAAATTGGCCCGGTCATGAACGTGCAAACCACCCTTGGGGGTGAAGGGGTTAAGACAGCTAGTACATTTCATTGTCTGATTACACAAATTGACTGTAATACCATCAGGAAATTGCTTTTGAATTATCTTTCTTATTGCTTTGGATCTCTATGTGCAAGATGCCTGTGCCATAGATGGATACAGTTCTTGTGCTGTTTATGTTTAGCAGTGTATACACTTTCCTTGCATTTAGCTTGTACAACTCATCTTTGATTTTTAGGTCTGAATTCATATACTAACCATTAGCCAAAATCACTTTCTCTGACATACTTTAGTCAAGGTTATGGAAGAAGCTTGTTGTGAACTCATTTTCTGGTTTACCTCTGGCTTCTGGTGAGGGTGGTGGAGTTGGCTGTGTTGACAGAGGAGTCGTGGGTTCTCCATCCAGGCTCCCTCTAGTGGTGACAGTAGGTAATGAAGCTGATCTAAACGGCAGAGACCTGCCACCTGAGGAGGAGGACTGTGAGTGGACATCAGGAGTCTCTGACTGGATTTAAGTCTGCCGACTCCCTAATTTTGTGCTGGTGATTTTCCTGCCCTGAGGTTCTGGTTTCCAGTTCTGTTCCTGCCTTCTCAAGCTAAGTGTGCTCTGCTATTTTTTCTCATGAGATTTGGTCTGGTTTACTCAGTTTTTGTGGTCAGCCAGCCCCTGCTGGGGCTGTGCTGAATTTCCATTCTTATGTCTCTGTTTATGCCAGTTTGCTTTTTGTCCCTGATCAGATTGGTCTCTTTTTGCTCTGTCTTCAGAATATACCAGAGTGCTGATATAGGGAATTGAAGTCTAGTGACTTCAGGGTTTTTGTTATCAGAAAGTGTTGGACTTTTTTGGCAGGGTTTTGTGTGTGTTTGCAGACAGCATCTTTCCTTTCCTGTCCTTTCTAGTTAGTGTGGGCCTCATCGTTTGCTCAGCCTATTTTTCTGTGTTTGTGTTTTCATCTTGTCTCACCGACAATACATGTTCGGGGGCTGTCTATTACTTTGGGGTCTGCTCTGGGGCAGTTTAGATTTCCCCTTTTCTTGCTTTAGGCTTATTTAGTTCTCTGGCTGTGTTGAGGCATCTAAGATCATCGTAAGTACGCTCCACGGCTACTGCTAGTTGTGTGGATAGGATCAGGGGTCTGCAATCGGCTTAGTTACCAACCTCTCTGGTTTTCTGTGGCTTAGCTTGTTTTTGTTTTTCCTCCTCGGTCACTCAATCATAACAAAGCTTGTGTCATTAGTCATATGACTAGTTGCCCCAGAGTGTATACACTATGCATGCTTTGATGTACTTGCATTAACAGTAAACTCAGCTTTAGTACTTGAAGTGTCATGTTCTTTAGTAATGGCATTTTTAACCCTTTGATGAATATTTTGCCATTTCAGCTGATCTCTTGACAAAGCACTCATGTGTTTCCTTCAAACGACTTTTTTTTTGGAATATCTTGGGGTTTTAAAGCAAATTCTGCTTTGGAAACCCACTGCTGCTTACACTTTTGGCCTTCCGCTTATACTCATCTACAAGCCTTCATCTAACATACTCCAAAGCAAGCTCATAATTTGGACATAGCTTTCTGGTAGACCACTTTCAGTTAGGTCCATATATATTTCGACAGAGACAGCATTTTTCTAATTTTGGTTCTAGACATTACCACAATGAATTTTAAACAAAACAATTCAGATGCAATTGAAGTTCAGACTTTCAGCTTTCATTTGAGGGTATCCACATTAAAATTGGATGAAGGGTTTAGGAGTTTCAGCTCCTTAACATGTGCCACCCTGTTTTTAAAGGGACCAAAAGTAATTGGACAATTGAATCCAAGGCTATTTCATGGACAGGTGTGGGCAATCCCTTCGTTATGTCATTCTCAATTAAGCAGATAAAAGTCCTGGAGTTGATTTGAGGTGTGGTGCTTGCAATTGGAAGGTTTTGCTGTGAAGGAAACATGCGGTCAAAAGGAGCTATCCATGCAGGTGAAACAAGCCATCCTTGAGCTACAAAAACAGAAAAAACCCATCCGAGAAATTGCTACAACAATAGAGGTGGCAAAATCTACAGTTTGGTACATCCTGAGGGAAAAAAGAAAGCTCTGGTGAACTCATCAATGCAAAAAGACCTGGGCGCCCACGGAAGACAACAGTGGTGGATGATCGCAGAATAATTTCCATGGTGAAGAGAAACCCCTTCACAACAGCCAACCAAATGAACAACACTCTCCAGGAGGTAGGCGTATCAATATCCAAATCTACCATAAAGAGAAGACTGCACGAAAGTAAAAACAGAGGGTTCATTGCACAGTGCAAGCCACTCATAAGCATCAAGAATAAAAAGGCTAGACTGGACTTTGCTAAAACCATTTAAAAACGCCAGCACAGTTCTGGAAGAACATTCTTCGGACAGATGAAACCAAGATCAACCTCTACCAGAATGATGGAAAGAGAAAAGTATGGCGAAGGCATGGTACAGCTCATGATCCAAAGCATACCACATCATCTGTAAAACACGGCGGAGGCAGTGTGATGGCTTGGGCATGCATGGCTGCCAGTGGCATTGGGTCACTAGTGTTTATTGATGACGTGACAGGACAGAAGCAGCCGAATGAATTCTGAGGTATTCAGAGCCATACTGTGTGCTCAGATCCAGCCAAATGCAGCCAAACTGATTGGTCGTTGTTTCATACTACAGATGGACAATGACCCAAAACATAAAGACAAAGCAACCCAGGAGTTTACTCAAGCAAAGAAGTGGAATATTCTTGAATGGCCAAGTCAGTCACCTGATCTCAACCCAATTGAGCATGCATTTCACTTGTTAAAGACTAAACTTCAGACAGAAAGGCCCACAAACAAACAGCATCTGAAAACCACCGCAGTGAAGGCCTGGCAGAGCATCAAAAAGGAGGAAACACAGCATCTAGTGATGTCCATGAGTTCAAGACTTCAGACAGTCATTGCCAACAAAGGGTTTTCAACCAAGTAATAGAAATGAACATTTTATTTACAATTATTTAATCAGTCCAATTACTTTTGGTCCCTTTAAAAACAGGGTGGCACATGTTAAGGAGCTGAAACTCCTAAACCCTTCATCCAATTTTAATGTGGATACCCTCAAATGAAAGCTGAAAGTCTGAACTTCAACTGCATCTGAATTGTTTTGTTTAAAATTCACTGTGGTAATGTCTAGAACCAAAATTAGAAAAATGTTGTCTCTGTCCAAACATATATGGACCTAACTGTAGTAGTAGTACAGCAAAATCCTTAAGATCTTCCCCAATGTCCCGCAGTTGCTAAACAATTTCTAGAGTATGTCTTACATAATCCTGCATACCTTGGCCTTTATTTAGCTTAGACTGATATAGCATGCTCATTAAACTGATTAATATACTGAGATTTATCCTTTCATGCACTTTCTGCAGCTGTTCCCACATATCTTTTCTGCGGTTTCATATTACATACATGTACATTCTGATCATCATCTATACTGAGGGAGATAATGCTTTTTGATCCTTCTCTACCCAGTCTTCTGGTTGTTGGTCAGGTCTAGACTCTTGCGTGTATTTCCACATACCTTCTCTTAGCAGCAGCATCTTTACCTTGAATTTCCAGGATTGGTAGTTCTGGTTAGTCAGATTTGGTACTGTGAACTTCACAGAGTTGCTGCTGGTGTCCATCTTTGCTTCTTCTTCTTAGTACAAAGTTGTTTTCTCTCCTCTGGGCTGTTCTCTGGGTCTTTGGATTTCTGAGTCTCTGGGCCCATAACCTGTTGGAAGCGGATTACTCTCTGTACTATCCAGCAGCTGAACAGTGAATATATATTTATTCAGGAAAAAAGATAATACAGCTTACCACTGGCAATTCTTATAGCTTAGAATGTTAGCATCTTGTCTGTCAGCTTGCAAAGTGAAAGTGAGTTTGATTCAGCTGCACACACAGTGAGGAGTAAAGGCCCCGTTACATTTAGCGATGCACCAGGGATCCCGACCATGATATGACCCGGTCAGGATCGCTGGTGCATCGCTAAATGGTCACTAGTGAGCTGCCAAACAGGCAGGTCTCACCAGCGATGCAGCGATGCTCGGTGGTCGTTACTCCCGTCAGACGCAGCGATGATGACCGTCTTCCGCCCGCGTCCATGGCTCGCTCGTCGGCGCCAGCAGGAAGCCGATGACGAGAAATGGACCAGGACGATCTCACGCGATCAGCGATAGCCAGCGGGGGGGTCGGTCGGAGGTGAGTGTCACATGTAGCGATATTGCTAGCGATATCGCTGCTGCGTCACAAAATTGGTGACGCTTTAGCGATATCGCTATGTGTAAAAGGCCCTTAACGTCCTGATTTTTTTTTTTCAACAGTTCTTTACTGGCAATATAAAACTATTGCTGGAGACAGAAACTCCTGCACTATTAAACAGTAGTAAATAGTAATCAATTGGTGAGTGTCAGCATAAATAGCCGATGCCTCTGCCCTAACACCACTCCTCTGAAGAAGCCAGATGCGAAACGTGTGTTCGGGGTGTTATTCTAGGTACTATCTCTCATCATGGGTAAATATTACACTTGGGGCTTGATTGCGTTACTAACTTGTGCATGTGTGGAGGAGTTTGAACTTGCTTAAAGCATTGTTAGAAACTGTGAACTGCATGACAACTGACAGAGGTGGTAGTTTTATGCAATCTGAGCATATATGTACTAGAAAATCTTTTTCAGCATGAGTTTTTTGTATTATTTTTTGCACATATAAATATTTATATGCCTTACATTTCTCTTTTGTTCAGATGAACATTCCTCAATATTTTTTGGTGTGCAATAGACCCCTTCCACCATACAGTGGGTACGGAAAGTATTCAGACCCCTTTAAATTTTTCACTCTTTTTTTTCATTGCAGCCATTTGGTAAATTCCAAAAAGTTCTTTTTTTAACATTAATGTACACTCTGCACCCCATCTTGACTGGAAACAACCAGAAATGTAGAAATAGTTGCAAATTTATTAAAAAAGAAAAACTGAAATATCACATGGTCATAAGTACTCAGATCCTTTGCTCAGCATTGAGTAGAAGGACCCTTTTGAGCTAGTACAGCCATGAGTCTTCTTGGGAATGATGCAACAAGTTTTTCACACCTGGATTTGGAGATCTTCTGCCATTCTTCCTTGCAGATCCTCTCCAGTTCCGTCAGGTTGGATGGTGAACGTTGGTGGACAGCCATTTTCAGATCTCTCCAGAGATGCTCAATTGAGTTTAGGTCAGGGCTCTGGCTGGGCCATTCAAGAATGGTCACAGAGTTGTTCTGAAGCCACTCCTTTGTTAGTTTAGCAGTGTGCTTAGGGTCATTGTCTTGTTGAAAGGTGAACCTTTGGCCAAGTCTAAGGTCCAGAGCACTCTGGAAGAGGATTTCTTCCAGGATATCTCTATACTTGGCAGCATTCATGTTTCCTTCAATGGCAACCAGTCGTCCTGTCCCTGCAGCTGAAAAACACCCCCATAGCATGATGCTGCCACCACCATGTTTCACTTTTGAGATTGTATTAGGCAGGTGATGAGCAGTGCCTGGTTTTCTCCACACATATTTCTTGGAATTATCATCAAAAAGTTCTATCTTCGTGTTATCAGACCTCTCCCATCTCCCTACTGCATCTGTGGAGCTCAGCCACATTGATCTTGGGGTTCTTACTTACCTCTCTCATCAAGGCTCTTCTCCCACGATTGCTCGGTTTGGCTGGATGGCCAGGTCTAGGAAGACTTCTGGTGGTCCCAAACTTCTTCCATTTAAGGATTATTGAGGCCACTGTGCTCTTAGGAACCTTGAGTACTGCAGAAATTCTTTTGTAACATTGGCCAGATTTGTGCCTTGCCACAACTGTTTCCAAACTCCTTGGCCAGTTCCTTTGACCTCATGATTCTCATTGGGCCTGACATGCACTGTGAGGTCTTATATAGACAGGTGTGTGCCTTTACAAATCAAGTCCTATCAGTTTAATTAAACACAGCTGGACTCCAATGAAGGATTAGAACCATCTCAAGGAGGATCACAAGGAAATGGACAGCATGTGACTTTTTAATAAAGTCGCAAAAAATTCTACCTTTCTGTTTTCAGTCAAGATGGGGTGCAGAGTGTTAGGTGTCGGGTTCCTGCAACCGCACAGCAGGAATCCAGAGCCTTGCATCCAACGGTCTCCCATTCTCCACCAACTGCTCAGGAGCCTGCACAGCAATCTCAGCGGCCCAGACACTCTGCTCAGACCAGCTCTGTAGGACTGGTTGTTGCTGCCACCTCTGGGTCAGCAATAGCATCGCAGGCTGTCCTGCAGCAAGCCACACTAGAGGCTAAGTCCTCTCATTGCGCTACTGGGCATGCTCACGAGACGATCTCTCATTGGAGATCGGGAGTCACGTGCTCAGGTCCTTCTCTGGATCTGATTGGTCCATCTCAGAGATCTGGAAGGTCCCGGAAGCACACAGCTATAAAAGGCCCGCATGGCCATGCGCTAGTATAGACGCTAATTGCTATCTGTGTGAATGATGATGAATGCATGTGCCTGCGAATGACTCATTAAGCTCCCCTCCCTCTGATATTACGTGTGTGGATAGGGACTTAGTCATAGAGTCAGCGCTAGTCAGTGGCGCGCTACAGGCCACAGTTCACATCTTACAGCACTAGCGTCCGACAATGCGCCCCCTCTTGGGCATTGTCGTGTGGTGGCTGAGTCGGTCGCCGCGCTGCAGTCAGCACTTGTTGGCGTCCGCGGTAGCAACGCCGCACGCACGGTAGGTCTAGATGGGCATTGACCCTGAGTCTTGGGCCTTGTCCTGTGACCGTATACCGTGTGTGCACACCGCTGAGACCTGTGAGGTCAACAGGCTCGGCATTTATGTTTATAACTTAGGCATCTCTGTGAGGTTAACAGAGCTCGCCGGCGCACATCGGGTGACGTATAACCTGCGTGTGCTATACCGCCATATAGCACGTCTGCCATTATATAGCAGCAGTTTAACACCTCTGCACGGTGGACCCCGGGCGGCAAACGCACTTTGTTATTTAATATTTAGTGCGTTCCGCCGTCCCTAACAGAGTGTACATTAATGAGAAAAAAATGAACTTTTTTGAATTTACCAAATGGCTGCAACAAAACAAAGAGTGAAAAATTTAATGGGATCTGAATACTTTCTGTACCCACTGTGTATATGTATATATATATATATACACACACACATACACACACACACATATAGTGTATATATATATATATATATATATATATATATATATATATATATATAGATTTGCTCCACATAGAAAACATATTGGATAAACTTTTCTGTGAATGATTGAGTCCAACAAAATCTATGATACTTACAGTATACCTACCTTTTGTGCAGTAATTACCCTGGTGAGATAAATTTCTGTTTTAGAATCTCCTTTTTATGTTTTATTTATTGTGGTATTTATTCAAAAAAGTTTATTGTACCCTCACGTGGTTTTATACTCCTATTTCTCTGTACTGTATAGGTGTTGCTTGCAAAGTTTATAGGAGAGCCTTTAACTTTTGGTATAAGCGATAGATATTAGTAACTAGTAGTTGTTGAAATATATACAATAATAAGCATTATTCTAACAGACCCCATTTATGCTCTTCTGGATCAATTGGCAAAAATTTCCACAAACTCCAAAATTAAGTAGAAATCCTTTCCAGAAGAGTGAAAGCTGTTTTAGCTACAAAGGGAGAACTAACACCTTCCAGCAAAAGGATGCTGTATTCACCTCATGGAAAAGGGGTCATCAAGTGTGGAGGGGTTTCATGAGCAGACCTCCCTCAACACATGGCTATACCAGCTATATTATATACCCAGCATCTGTTTCAGCTGGCACTTAGCTCCAGTTAACCATTTAAATGTCGCTAACTGCCAGTGCCTATGTGCACCAGCTTCAATTGCCACCCCCATGAAACAATTGTGGGGGATGAATGGGTTACTATGACATCCGGGTCATCTGGGTCTTCTTGTTTGCTGAGTCAAAGGCTAAGTCACACTGCCGTATTTCTCGTGCGATAATCGCATCGCACTGCACGGACTGGCCGGCACCTCTCCTGACCTGAGCAAGACAGCGTGATGGATTACTATGCAGCTGTCAAGCAGCTCAGGTCAGGAGAGTCGACAACCAGTGCGAGTTTTACATTTTAAAATGCGTTTCTCGCACGAGAAATACGGCAGTGTGCCTCTGCCCATAGGCTAAGCTCCATAGTAAACTGAGATTTTCACAACATACTGCAATACTGTGGTATTGCACTATATAGTATAAGTACTCGAACAAATGCATGTTCAAATCCACTAAGGCTAGTTTCACATTAGCGTTTGGAGGCGCAGTGGATGCTCGTCGTCGTTGCATTTGGCGCAGGTCGCCGCACTGTCAAAAGGACGCATGTGGACGGCAAAAGCATAGCTGCGCACGGCCTGCGCACCCAATTCTAAACATAGGGTATGCAGGCCGCATGCAGTGTCATGCGCCCATAGGCGGAGCTGACCGGAGGAGACGCGGCAGGGGGCGGAGCTTCACGGCGAGCGTCCGCTGCGCCTCCAAACGCTAATGTGAAACCAGCCTAAGGGGACTAAAAAATACTGTGAAAAGCAAAGAAAAAAGTTTTTAAAGAAAATATAAAAAAATACAAAAGTTTAAATAATCTCCCTCTGACCATTAAAATAATATTAAAAATTATTTGGTATCGACACGTTCATAATAGTCCAGTCTATTAAAATATTAAATTAACCCCTTAACGTCCAATGATGGCAAAGCCTGTAATGGCAGGATGTCAGTTCCCGCACCAGGACAGGCTATGCCCGTCATGCATTTAAACTGTCACTGCGTGGAAACATGCAGTGACAATTCAGTGCCAACAGCTGTCTGCAACAGCTGAGAGGCATGGGGATAGGTGCATGGATCCCTGCTGTCGTTCCCCGCACCCAGATCACTGTGATCAGTCAATCTGATCGATCACAGCATGATCGTGCAGGAGATGATGAAATATCAGCACTAGTGATGAGAGAGTATACTCATTGCTCGGGTCTCCCCGAGCATGCTCGAGTGGTCTCCGAGTATTTTGGCGTGCTTGGAGATTTAGTTTTCGTCGCTTCTGCTACATGATTTGCGACTGCTAGACAGCTTGAATACATGTGTGGAATGCCTGTTTGTTAGGGAATTCCCACATGTATTCAGCCTGTCTACAAGTCACAAATCATGCAGCTGAGAGAGGAAAACTAAATCTCCGAGCACGCCAAAATACTTGGAGACCACCCGAGCAATGATGCTACTCGCGCATCACTAATCAGCACCTCTCGCCCGATCAGTGCAGCAGCAGCTCAGCTCTGCCAGTGGCTGAGCATCTGCACTAGCAGCCAGGAGCGGTGTCCGTGCTGCCCCTGGCTGTTAGTCCCCTAATTGCTGCGATCGAGCGCAATTTCTCCTGATACCCTTGACAAAATAAAAAAAATTGTGTCTGAAATAAAATTTTTGTGAAAAAAAGTTAAATGTTCATTTTTTCCCTTCCACATTGCTTCACTTCTTTTGAAGCACCTAAAGGGTTAATAAACTTTTTAAATGTGGTTTTGAACACCTTGTGGGGTGCAGTGTTTGGAATGGTGTCACTTTTGGGTATTTTCTGTCATATTGACTCCTAAAAGTGACTTCAAATGTGAGGTGTTCCCTAAAATAAATGGTTTTGTAAATTTTGTTGGAAAAATGAGAAATCGTTGGTCAAATTTTAAACATTATAACTTCCTAAGTAAAAAAAATGATGTTTCAAAAATTGTGCCCATGTAAAGTAGACACGTGGGAAATGTTATTTATTAACTTTTTTGTGTGACATAATGCTCTGATTTAGGGGCATAAAAATTAAAAGTTTGAAAATTGTGAAATTTACATTTTTTTCACAAATAAACACAGGAAATTTTACCACTATCATAAAGTACAATATGTAACCACATAAAGTCACACTGGTCAGATTTCAAAATTAAGGCCTGGTCATTAACCTACAAAGTGGCTTGGTCCTTAAGGGGCTAAGTAGCCAGATCGGAAAACATTTTAAACAGAAAAAAAAACAAAATCCAGAAATGCATTTTTTTATCACCTCTGCTCCCTAAAAAGTGTAATTAGAAGCAAAGCATCATATGTGCTCATAATTGATTCAGATCATTTATATCTGAAAAAACACCAGTTCATCACGCAAAAAACAAGTTCTCAGTCAGCCCCATCAAAAGAAAAATAAAAATGTTACAGGTCTTGGAAAATGGCGAAACAAACAAAAAATAAATATTTTTACAATATTTACTACGAAACCTAAGAAAAAATGTGTAGGGACCAAAATATTCAAAAAGAAACCAAGAGAGCACACAATTGGTAAACCCCTAAAAATTAACCTTTAAAGGGGTTGTCCGGGCTTTTCACATAATCTCAGTGCATATCTGGGTTGCAGAATGCTGACAATAAGTGATTTACCTTCTGTGGCCAGTTTGCATGGTTTCCAAGATATCATCTCTTGCTTGAAAGAAAATCGTCCAGGGGGGTGTGCTCTGGCATTGAAATGAGAACTGGTCGTTTCCGCCTCACTAGTTTCACTTTCCATAGATCACTGTTCAGCATGTGTATGGGGGAGGAGCAGCTGGGTGGTCCTGCTCTCTGCACTGAGCCTGCTAGAGGGGGGATTTGTTACTGTGTGAGGAGGGCTAGGCTTCTTCATGTGGTCGGGGAAGGCCTGTTGCTATGGAGGGCATGTTTTTAGTAGAGTAGGAGGAAAGGACCAGTTCTCATTTCAATGCCAGAACACCCCCCTGCGGACGTTTTTCTTACAAGCAAAAGATGATATCTTGGAAACCGTGCAAACTAGCCACAGAAGGTAAATTACTTATTGTCAGCATTCTGCAGCCCAGATATGCACTGAGATTAGGTAAAAAACCTGGACAACCCCTTTAATACCCGAAAAAACACCCCTAATGGGTAGACATAAATATGTCTCATAGGAGAAAAGTGCTGTAGTGCTGTAAACTTATCTCGTAGTCAAAAAGACTCAAAAAATAAAAGAAGTGCAGCTCAAATAACTTATCTCGTAGTAAACAATACGTATGCTGCAAAAAAATTGAAAAAATGCAGTCCATGCAGCTCATCGATCTTATCTCGTAGTAAACAGTGTTTTTTCGGGTATATTTGTATGTGTGTGGGTTTTTCTGTGTATCCCTTTTTTTGTTTTGTTAGGGTGATAAAGGGTCCCTAGGGATATCGACGTTGAGCTGGGGCGCCATATCGTCAATAACTAGGGTGCCAACCTCCGCGGTCAGGAAAGGACACATTAGGTCTTATTAGGGTGAGGTTCCCCCCTTCCTTTGATAAAAATTTTTCTTTGTGTGTCAATTTCTCGGCACTGTTGTAAGCCCGATATCACCCAGTCTTTTAGAATTTATAAAAATTTTCTAAAAATATTGAATTAAAGGTTAATTTTTAGGGGTTTACCAATTGTGTGCTCTCTTGGTTTCTTTTTACAATATTTACTACCTCACATCTTTTAAACTCCACATTAATTAAAAATTGTTTCACACAAAATAGAGGAACTGCATATGCAATTACCGTACAATTCCCCTATTTTGTCTAAAACACGGTTTAATTAACCTCTTCATGACCTGAGGTTTTTTTTCGTTTTTTGCGTTTTTCACTCCCCTTTTTTCCAGAGCCATATCTTTTTTATTTTTCCGTCAATATGGCCATGTGAGGACTAATTTTTTGTCGTGTAAAAGAAAACGGGAAAAAAATTCCAAGTGCGGTGAAATTGCAAAAAAGTGCAATCCCATACTTGTTTATTTGTTCGGCTTTTTTCCAGGTTCACTAAATGCTAAAACTGGCCTGCCATTATGATTCTCCAGGTCACTATGAGCTCATAGACACCAAACATTTCTAGGTTCTTTTTTATCTAATTGATGAAAAAAAATTCCAAAGTTTGATAGAAAAAAATTGTGCCATTTTCTGAGACCCGTAGCATCTCCATTTTTCATGATCTCCGGTTCGGTGAGGGCTTATTTTTTTGCATGCCAAATTGAAGCTTTTAATGATAACACTTTTGTGCAGATACAATCTTTAGATTGCATGTTATTGCATTTAAATGCAATGTCGTGGCGACAAAAAAAACGTAATTCTGGCATTTTGATTTGCCGTTTAGTAATCAGGTTCTTTCTTTTATTAACAGATCGGGCGATCCTGAACGCTGCAAATAGGGATGAGCAAGTATACTCGTTAGGATTCGGTACTCGGCGAGTAATGCGGTACTCACGGTACTCAAATCCTGGCGAGTAAATTTCACTACCCGCCTCGCAATATTCGGCACAGCCCAGCACAGTCCCGCACAGTCCCGCACAGCCCCGCACAGTCCCGCACAGCCCAGCACAGTCCCCACACAGCCCAGAACAGTCCCCACACAGCCCAGCACAGTCCCCACACAGCCCAGCACAGTCCCCACACAGCTCAGCACAGTCCCCACACAGCTCAGCACAGTCCCCACACAGCCCAGCACAGTCCCCACACAGCCCAGCACAGTCCCCACGCAGCCCAGCACAGTCCCCACACAGCCCAGCACAGTCCCCACACAGCCCAGCACAGTCCCCACACAGCCCAGCACAGTCCCCACACAGCCCAGCACAGTCCCCACACAGCCCAGCACAGTCCCCACACAGCCCAGCACAGTCCCCACACAGCCCAGCACAGTCCCCACACAGCCCAGAACAGTCCCCACAGCCCAGAACAGTCCCCACACAGCCCAGAACAGTCCCCACACAGCCCAGAACAGTCCCCACACAGCCCAGAACAGTCCCCGCACAGCCCGGCACAGTCCCGCACAGCCCGGCACAGTCCCTGCACAGCCCAGCAGTCCTGCACAGCCCGGCACAGTCCCGGCACAGCCCAGCACAGTCCCTGCACAGCCCAGCAGTCCTGCACAGCCTGGCACAGCCCGGCACAGGCCAGCACAGCCCCGCACACACACAGCCCATTACTCGCATTTCCCATAGACTTACATTGGACTCGCTACTCGTTATGAGTACCCGAGTATTAGGAGCTACTTGTAACGAGTACAGCGAGTCCGAGTATTTCACTACTCGCTCATCCCTAGCTGCCATACCAAATATGTCTATGTTTGATTTTATTTTTTTTGTTTTATTTTGAATGGGGCGAAAGAGGGGTGATTTGAACTTTTATATTATTTATATTTGTTTTTTCATATTTTTAAACACTTTTTTTTAACTTTTGGCATGCTCCAATAGCTTCCATGGAAGGCTAGAAGCTGCCACAACTTGATCGGCTCTGCTACATAGAGGAGATGCTCAGATCGCCTCTATATAAAATTACAGGCTTGCTATGAGTACCGACCACAGGGTGGCGCTCACAGCAATCTGGTATCAACAACCAAAGAGGTCTCACGGAGACCTCTGGTTGTCATGCCGACGCACCGATGACCCCCGATCACGTGACGGGGGTCAGCAGTGTGCGTATTTCCGGCCCGACGGCCAGAAGCGCACGTTAAATGCTGCTGTTAGAGTTTGACATTTAACTAATTAATAGGCACGGGTGGATTGCGATTCCACTCACACCTTTTGCGGGCACATGTCAGATGGTGAAAACAGCCAGAGCCCACCTCAAAGCGGGGGAGTCTGACTATCCTTTCCATGCTCTGGTGGATCTGCACTATTTTACGTCATGATTCAACAAGTGAACAACTCTATTCCTGATCAGAAGACCAATGGGATTTTTTTTTTACTTGGAGCCATGTCTGGACATTTCTGGTTGCAGATTGGACCTCCAAAATAGGAAAATAACTGCAGATTAGTGTTGAGCATTCCGATACAGCAAGTATCGGGTATCGGCCGATATTAGCGGTATCGGAATTCCGATACTTAGTTCCGATACTTTTGTCATATCGGATTCCGGAATCGGAATCGGAATAGGAAGTTCCCATCATGCTATGAGCCTGCTTGCTTTGATTAAGCCAATGGGAATCCTCCGAAGTGTGGGCACATCCTGTTAGGCATGTAGGCATGTTAACTATTGGCATGGCTGTGATTGGCTGTCGAAATGATGTCATGATGCACTATAAAAGCCACCGCAGCCGCCATTTCTGGTCACTCTGCTGTGAATTCAGTTAGGGACAGTTAGGGACAGGCTGCTGTAGAAGACTGTGAGGGACAGTTAGAAATAGCGATTCCACCAAACATCTAGTGCTTTACCCAGGCTACATAAACCACCACTGTAGCCTTCTTTGCCCTAGCAGCAGTGTTCACAGCTGTCTGCAAGGGCTGTGTGAGTGCAGCTCACGCTGCGGAGTGGGTCCTGCAGCCACGTCAGGCTGTAGGCCACCCAGTGTGATCACTGCTGCCTCATACATCTTTTATTTTTTGAGCTGCATTTTTTACATAATTTCAATCTAGTGTGCTTCCATCCGTATCCATATACGTTGGTTGCAAACACTAGTAGTAGACAGCGGAGCCTTTCTGCAGCCTTTCAGTGCTAGTGTCCACTTTGCTGCACTGTTCACGGCTGTCTGAGAGGTCTCTGACTGTGTGTGAGTGCAGCTCACGCTGAGTAGTGTGTCCTGCAGCTACGTCTGGCTGTAGGACGCTCAGCGTGCGTCAGTGCCTCACACATATTTTTATTTCAGTGCAGCTCATTTTTTCTTCTATTAGTGTGCATCTATCCGTCTCCATCTACGGTGGTTGCAAACACTATAAAGGAGTACACAGCGGAGCCTTTCTGCAGCCTGTCAATGCCAGTGCCCACTTAGCTGCACTGTTGACGGCTGTCTGAGAGGCCTCTGACTGTGTGTGAGTGCAGCTCACGCTGAGTAGAGTGTCCTGCAGCTACGTCTGGTTGTAGGACGCTCAACGTGCGTCACTGCCTCACACATATTTGTCTTTGAGTGCAGCTCATTTTTTCTTCTCCTATTAGTGTGCATCCATCCGTATCCATCAACATTGGTTGGTTGCAAACACTATATAGGAGTAGATAGAGGAGCCTTTTTTTCTGGCTTGTGCCCTGCCGGCGCAGCCAGATTAGTATTACCCAATTTTTTTGGAGCCTCATCTTTTGCATTGTAGGTTACCTGCCTGCATTGTAATAGCTCCAAAAAGTTGGTGATACTATCAGTTTCAATTCTTTGTTCACATACTTTGAGTTTGTTTCCAACAAAGAAACCACAAAAAAAGTTCACCAAACACTACATTTTGAACTTGTGTAGGCCACATCAGCTCCTATTAAAGTCTAGTCCACACACACACACACTTCATAAAATTAGTGTTTCTTGTACCTGTAACCAGCTGTTCAGGAATAAGCACACTAAGGCCCCCCTTTGTACTTTTTTGCCTATCTTAAGCAGTCTTGCAAGATGAAGAAGGCAGGGAGTAAGGCGCGTGGGCGTGGAGTTTCAGCAGGGAGAGGACGTGGGGATTCTGCAGGGAGAGGACGTGGGGATTCTACAGGTAGAGGACGTGGGGATTCTGGGCCTGCTGCGGGCACCAGTGGATCAGCATCCCCCAGTTTTAGCAGGCAACAGTCCTTTATGCGCAGCTTTGTAGGACCTCAACGTACCCCACTGCTGCGGGAGGAACAAATTGAAGCCGTTGTCGGATGGATGGCAGCTAACGCATCGACTTCAATTACTTCCGCATCCTCTCAGGGTCAGAGCACCGAAGAGCAACCATCTGTCTCTTCACCACCTGCCAAAGTGCCCAGGCAGTCAGAGAGACATGGACAGGAGCCATCACAGTCTCTACTTCTGTTCTCGGAATCTGTTGGCTTGGAAAGAGGGGGCCAGCCAAGCAGCATTCCTGAATGTGAAGAAGAGGGAGTATGCAGTGATGCGCAACTTCTTTGTCCCTCTGAATCTGAAGAGGCGAGTGGGCCAGTGCCTATGGTCAGCACACCTCAGTACGCATCAGATGATGACGAGACTCAGTTGCCACTTTCTGGTGCATACGGTGCTGGCGAGACAACCCCGGAGAAGCAGCTGTTTGAAGAGGGGAGGGAAGATGATGAGGTCCTTGACCCATCATGGCGTGAGCAACAGGAAGGTGGTGGGAGCAGCTCGGAGGAAGAGATTCCCCTACCGGCCAAAACAGGAGGCAGAGGGAGGGGGAAGACTTGGTTGCCTGTACCCTCCACTTCGGCACCCGTTAGGAGCATTCCTCCTTCCAAAGGCAAACCGGGCGCTCACAAGAGTTGCAGTGCGTGGTCCTTTTTTGACACAGTTGCAGATGACATTTGCTTTGTCAAATGCAAGCTGTGTCATCAGAGAGTCAAAAGAGGGAGAAATGTCAGCAACCTCAATACCACAAATATGTGGAAACATGTGCGCACCAAGCACGAGTTGGAGTTGCAGAGACACCCTGAAGACGTAGGCCAACGTACAGCACCACCTACCACCTCTTCAGTTCGTGTTGGGCCCTCTTCCTCCAGCTCACACACTGCTGGTTCGGCTTCCTCACAGGATCGCCAAGGAAGAACCTCTGCCACTGTTGTCCGGAGACCCTGTCAGATTACACCCATAGCAGCACGTTCCCATCCATCACAGCCATCGGTAGCACAGGCATGGGATAAAAGGCGCCCTTACTCGGCAAACCATCCCCGAGCACAGTCTCTGAATGCTGGCATTGCCAAACTTCTGGCAGTTGAAATGCTGTCATTCAGGCTGGTGGACACTGACACCTTCCGGGACTTAATGGCATTGGCAGTCCCCCAATACAACGTGCCCAGCCGCTTTTATTTCAGCAGGCGAGCCGTCCCTGCCCTGCAGAAACATGTTGAGGGCAAAATAAAACATGCGCTACTAAACGCCGTTAGTAGCAAGGTCCACCTGACCACCGATGCGTGGACCAGTAACCATGGACAGGGACGATACCTTTCCCTCACTGCCCACTGGGTCAATGTTGTGGAGCCGGGTACGGATCTGGAGAGTGGCGCTGTACGTGTTCTTCCAACGCCACGGATTGCAGGACTCCAGTCTGTACACATAGACTCCTCCTCCTACTCAAGTTCCTCAGAAACAGCAGAGCAGGAGCCTGTTACGACCGATATGAGCACAACCGTGGCCAAACGTCAACAGGCTGTACTCAAATTAATTTCTTTGGGGAATCGAAGCCACACAGCGCAGGAGCTCTGGAATGCTATCAAGCTGGAGAGCGATGTGTGGTTTGGGCCAGCGAATCTCCAGCCGGGCTTGGTAGTGTGTGACAATGGCCGAAATCTGGTGGCAGCTCTTGGCCTAGGCAACCTCACACACATCCCATGTCTGGCACATGTTCTTAACTTGGTCGTGCAGAGCTTTCTGAGGGACTATCCGGATCTTGCTGCACTGTTGCACAAGGTCCGCATAGAGTGCGCTCACTTGCGACGTTCCAGCACGGCAAGATCGCGCCTCGCTGCTCTGCAGCGACGATTTGGCCTTCCGGAACATCGCATCATATGTGACCTACCCACCCGGTGGAATTCAACGTTACATATGTTGGAGCGGTTGTGTGAGCAGCAGGCAGCAGTCATGGAGTACCAGCTGCATCAGGCGCAAACAAGTCGCACTGTGCGCCGTTCACACTTCAGCACCATTGAGTGGGCCTCTATGAAGGACATCTGCCTCGTTTTGCGTGCCTTCGATGAATCCACGCGGATGGCGAGTGCAGATGATGCACTAGTCAGCATGACTGTCCCCCTTATCTGCCTGCTTCAACAAACACTGCAAGCACTAAGGGATGAGGTTTCAGAAGAGGTGGAGGATGAGGAGTCCCAAATGCCATCTGCTTCTGGACAGTCTGCGCTACGTGTTTCCTCACAAAGGCCTAGGCAGGGGACACTTTGTGAGGAGGAGGATGAGGAGGAGTCGATGGAGGAGGAAGACATCTCTCCAGAGGAGGGAGGTACACAAACCTCTACTCAGTATGTACAGCGAGGGTGGGGTGATGCAGAGCAGGCCGAGGTCACGCCTCAAACAGGTGACAGCGGTTCTTTGGCAGTTGGGAGTCTGCAGCACATGGTTGATTTCATGCTGCAGTGCCTGAGAAACGACCGCCGCATCGCCCACATTCTCGTCTCGGCTGATTATTGGGTGTACACCCTCCTAGATCCTCGCTACCGGGACAGCGTACAAAGGCTCATACCAACGTTGAACCGGGAGCGTAAAATGCGGGAGTACGAAGAGTCACTGGTGCAGTCCATAATGTTTTCCATTCCACCCGACAGCATTGTTGCTAGTGCTTTACAAAGCAGCTCTGTGCGTCGAGGCAGTGGAGGAAAGTCTGCACAAAGAGGGAGCAGAGGCAGCGCCGCAGCACAAGGCAAGACCACTATGGCCCAAATGTGGCAAAGTTTTGTGTGTCCACCACAATTGTCTACACCATCAGCGACGCCTCGAGTCAGCAGGAGGCAACGCTTCCGTCAGATGGTGTCAGACTACATGTCTTGCCCTGTCGCTGTACTCCCAGATGGCTCTTCCCCCTTCAAGTTTTGGGTCTCTAAGCTGGATACATGGCCAGAGCTTAGCCAGTATGCATTGGAGGTGCTGGCTTGCCCTGCTGCCAGTGTATTATCGGAACGTGTCTTTAGTGCCGCAGGTGGTGTACTAACAGACCGTCGCACGCGACTATCTTCCGATAATGTTGACCGGCTGACTTTTCTGAAAATGAACAAGGCCTGGATCTCCAAAGACTTTGCCATTCCTCTTACAGACTAAATTAGTGGTTGGCAACTGTATCCAGGTCTGCTGGTGTGTTCATTTTTCTACCACCTGAACTATAATCCCTTTGCTTCAACACAGCCAGTTGTCGCTCAGATGTGTCGTCTGCACAGAGAAACACACTAGCTCCTGTGTTAGTGGGGTTCAGTAATGCCAGCTGATCCCCTGCTGTGTGGACGGCAAAGTCACCAGCTCCATCAACATTCAAACCACTACTGATTTTTAACCGTGCCCAACTTAGGTCTCTGGCTCCACTGTCTCTACTATTTCCCCTGACCTCCAACCCCGCCATCTACATCTCTGAAGTGGCGTCAGCACAATCTACACTTGTTCCTGTGGCTCAGTCCCATCAGTTTATCCCCTGATGTGTGTCCGGCAAGGTCTCCTGCTCTGTCCACATTCCCATAACCAGTAGTGGGAATGAGGACAGAGCTGGCGAACTTGCCGGACAAACATCAGGGGATCAACTGACGGGACTGAGCACCAGTAACACAGGAACAAGTGTAGATTGTGCTGACGCCACTTCAGAGATGTAGCTGGCGGGGTTGGAGGCCAGGGTAAATAGTAGAGACAGTGGAGCCAGAGGCCTAAGTGGAGCATGGTTAGAATCAGTAGTAGTCCACAACCTCCATAAAAACCGCTGCCCATTGGCCTCTGCATGCGGCATGCGTAATCCTGGGCTCCAACAGCTTCAGTTGGTGTTCAGAAGTGTCGTCTCCACAGAGCCAAATACATTCGTTAGAGTGTTAGTGGGGTTCAGCACTGCCAGCTGTTCCCCTGCTGTGGAGATGGCAAGTCTCCTGCTGCCTTCACCTGCCAAAATCCAGTAGGCCCCAGCCTGCTCCTCGCCTAATCCTGGGCTCCAACAGCGTCAGTTGGTGTTCAGAAGTGTCGTCTCCACAGAGCCAAACACCTTCGTTAGAGTGTTAGTGGGGTTCAGCACTGCCAGCTGTTCCCCTGCTGTGGAGATGGCAAGTCTCCTGCTGCCTTCACCTGCCAAAATCCAGTAGGCCCCAGCCTGCTCCTCGCCTAATCCTGGGCTCCAACAGCGTCAGTTGGTGTTCAGAAGTGTCGTCTCCACAGAGCCAAACACCTTCGTTAGAGTGTTAGTGGGGTTCAGCACTGCCAGCTGTTCCCCTGCTGTGGAGATGGCAAGTCTCCTGCTGCCTTCACCTGCCAAAATCCAGTAGGCCACAGCCTGCTCCTCGCCTAATCCTGGGCTCCAACAGCGTCAGTTGGTGTTCAGAAGTGTCGTCTCCACAGAGCCAAACACCTTCGTTAGAGTGTTAGTGGGGTTCAGCACTGCCAGCTGTTCCCCTGCTGTGGAGATGGCAAGTCTCCTGCTGCCTTCACCTGCCAAAATCCAGTAGGCCACAGCCTGCTCCTCGCCTAATCCTGGGCTCCAACAGCGTCAGTTGGTGTTCAGAAGTGTCGTCTCCACAGAGCCAAACACCTTCGTTAGAGTGTTAGTGGGGTTCAGCACTGCCAGCTGTTCCCCTGCTGTGGAGATGGCAAGTCTCCTGCTGCCTTCACCTGCCAAAATTCAGTAGGCCCCAGCCTGCTCCTCGCCTAATCCTGGGCTCCAACAGCGTCAGTTGGTGTTCAGAAGTGTCGTCTCCACAGAGCCAAACACCTTCGTTAGAGTGTTAGTGGGGTTCAGCACTGCCAGCTGTTCCCCTGCTGTGGAGATGGCAAGTCTCCTGCTGCCTTCACCTGCCAAAATCCAGTAGGCCACAGCCTGCTCCTCGCCTAATCCTGGGCTCCAACAGCGTCAGTTGGTGTTCAGAAGTGTCGTCTCCACAGAGCCAAACACATTCGTTAGAGTGTTAGTGGGGTTCAGCACTGCCAGCTGTTCCCCTGCTGTGGAGATGGCAAGTCTCCTGCTGCCTTCACCTGCCAAAATCCAGTAGGCCACAGCCTGCTCCTCGCCTAATCCTGGGCTCCAACAGCGTCAGTTGGTGTTCAGAAGTGTCGTCTCCACAGAGCCAAACACATTCGTTCAAGTGTTAGTGGGGTTCATCATTGCCAGCTGATCCCCTGCTGTGGAGATGGCAGTCTCTCCTGCTGTCTCCGCATTACAAAGACAGTAGGCCTCTGCCTACACCCTCCTATTTCCTGGGCTTCAACACAGCCAGTTGTAGTTCGGAAGTGCCGTCCACACGGAAAGAGATACTTGCTCCCGTGTCTCAGTGGGGTTCAGTAACGTCAGCTGATCCCCTGCTGTGTGGATGGCAGTCTCTCCTGCTGTCACCTCATTCAAAATACAGTAGGCCTCTGCCTACACCCTCCTATTTCCTGGGCTTCAACACAGCCAGTTGTAGTTCGGAAGTGCCGTCCACACGGAAAGAGATACTTGCTCCCGTGTCTCAGTGGGGTTCAGTAATGTCAGCTGATCCCCTGCTGTGTGGATGGCAGTCTCTCCTGCTGTCACCTCATTCAAAATACAGTAGGCCTCTGCCTACACCCTCCTATTTCCTGGGCTTCAACACAGCCAGTTGTAGTTCGGAAGTGCCGTCCACACGGAAAGAGATACTTGCTCCCGTGTCTCAGTGGGGTTCAGTAATGTCAGCTGATCCCCTGCTGTGTGGATGGCAGTCTCTCCTGCTGTCACCTCATTCAAAATACAGTAGGCCTCTGCCTACACCCTCCTATTTCCTGGGCTTCAACACAGCCAGTTGTAGTTCGGAAGTGCCGTCCACACGGAAAGAGATACTTGCTCCCGTGTCTCAGTGGGGTTCAGTAATGTCAGCTGAACCCCTGCTGTGTGGATGGCAGTCTCTCCTGCTGTCACCTCATTCAAAATACAGTAGGCCTCTGCCTACACCCTCCTATTTCCTGGGCTTCAACACAGCCAGTTGTAGTTCGGAAGTGCCGTCCACACGGAAAGAGATACTTGCTCCCGTGTCTCAGTGGGGTTCAGTAATGTCAGCTGATCCCCTGCTGTGTGGATGGCAGTCTCTCCTGCTGTCACCTCATTCAAAATACAGTAGGCCTCTGCCTACACCCTCCTATTTCCTGGGCTTCAACACAGCCAGTTGTAGTTCGGAAGTGCCGTCCACACGGAAAGAGATACTTGCTCCCGTGTCTCAGTGGGGTTCAGTAATGTCAGCTGATCCCCTGCTGTGTGGATGGCAGTCTCTCCTGCTGTCACCTCATTCAAAATACAGTAGGCCTCTGCCTACACCCTCCTATTTCCTGGGCTTCAACACAGCCAGTTGTAGTTCGGAAGTGCCGTCCACACGGAAAGAGATACTTACTCCCGTGTCTCAGTGGGGTTCAGTAATGTCAGCTGATCCCCTGCTGTGTGGATGGCAGTCTCTCCTGCTGTCACCTCATTCAAAATACAGTAGGCCTCTGCCTACACCCTCCTATTTCCTGGGCTTCAACACAGCCAGTTGTAGTTCGGAAGTGCCGTCCACACGGAAAGAGATACTTGCTCCCGTGTCTCAGTGGGGTTCAGTAATGTCAGCTGATCCCCTGCTGTGTGGATGGCAGTCTCTCCTGCTGTCACCTCATTCAAAATACAGTAGGCCTCTGCCTACACCCTCCTATTTCCTGGGCTTCAACACAGCCAGTTGTAGTTCGGAAGTGCCGTCCACACGGAAAGAGATACTTGCTCCCGTGTCTCAGTGGGGTTCAGTAATGTCAGCTGATCCCCTGCTGTGTGGATGGCAAAGTCTCCTGCTGCCTACACAGTCGTACCACTACTGATTTTTAACCGTGCTCCAATTAGGCCTGTGGCTCCACTGTCTCTCGTATTTCCCCTGTCCTCCAACCCTGCCAGTTACAGCTCCGAAGTGGCGTCTGCACAATCCACACTTGTTCCTGTGTTCCAGGTGTTCAGTCCGGTCAGTTAATCCCCTGATGTGTGTCCGGCAATGTCGCCTGCTCTGTCCACATTCCCATTATGGGAATGTGGACAGAGCAGGCGACATTGCCGGACACACATCAGGGGATTAACTGACCGGACTGAACACCTGGAACACAGGAACAAGTGTGGATTGTGCAGACGCCACTTCGGAGCTGTAACTGGCGGGGTTGGAGGACAGGGGAAATACGAAAATCAGTGAAGCCACAGGCCTAAGTGGAGCTTGGTTCAAATTAGTAGTCTACAACCGATCTTAAAATTTCTTCAATGCAGCCTCAGCCTGCTCCGTGCTTGTCCCTGGGCTTCAACACAGCCAGTTGTTGCTCGGAAGTGCCGTCTTCACAGAGTAAAACACTAGCTCCTGTGTTTGTGGGGTTCAGTAACGTCAGCTGTTCCCCTGCTGTTTTGATGGCAATCTGTCCTGCTGCCTCCCAATTGACAGCACATCAGGCCTCAGCCTGCTAAGTGCTTGTCCTGGGCTCCAACATCGCCAGTTGCTGCTCATAACTGACTTTGGCACGGGTACTCCCTCCTGCCCAGCTTGGTTCCAGCCCTGCCTGCTGTTTCCGGGAAGTGTCAATGTCAGTTTGCCACCCCAAGTTGCCATGTCGTGTTGCGGTTGGGTTAGCCGAGGCTAGGGTGCCAGCAGTTTAGGTGCTTCCTATGTGGACTGCGGGTTCTGGTAAGAAAGGTTTGTTCCATAGTGCCAGTAGGACAAGCACCCCCTGTAGGACTGTGTGATTCGGTAACTGCGGCCAGCTTGCGGCATGCCAACTTTGCTTTTCAGGGGTAACTTCTGATACCCCTCCGGGTTCCAGCACCGTCAGCTGGTTCTCATCAGAGCCTTTGGCCTAGGTGCCTCCATCTCGGTATCCGAGATCCGGCAACGTCTGCTGGTCCTTGGTAGTGCTTTGTAGCACAGGTACCTCCTGCTTAGTAACCGGGTTCCAGCACCGTCAGCTGGTCCTCGGTTGTGCCATTGGCTCTTATTCCTTCTGCTGCCCCTCCGGGTGCCAGCACTGTCAGCTGGTCCTCGCTATTTCCATTTGCTCTTGCAGCTTATGCTACCCCTCCGGGTTCCAGCACCGTCAGCTGGTTCTCGTCAGAGCCTTTGGCCTAGGTGCCTCCATCTCGGTATCCGAGTTCCGGCAACGTCTGCTGGTCCTTGGTAGTGCTTTGTAGCACAGGTACCTCCTGCTTAGTAACCGGGTTCCAGCACCGTCAGCTGGTCCTCGGTTGTGCCATTGGCTCTTATTCCTTCTGCTGCCCCTCCGGGTGCCAGCACTGTCAGCTGGTCCTCGCTATTTCCATTTGCTCTTGCAGCTTATGCTACCCCTCCGGGTTCCAGCACCGTCAGCTGGTTCTCGTCAGAGCCTTTGGCCTAGGTGCCTCCATCTCGGTATCCGAGTTCCGGCAACGTCTGCTGGTCCTTGGTAGAGCTTTGTAGCACAGGTACCTCCTGCTTAGTAACCGGGTTCCAGCACCGTCAGCTGGTCCTCGGTTGTGCCATTGGCTCTTATTCCTTCTGCTGCCCCTCCGGGTGCCAGCACTGTCAGCTGGTCCTCGCTATTTCCATTTGCTCTTGCAGCTTATGCTACCCCTCCGGGTTCCAGCACCGTCAGCTGGTTCTCGTCAGAGCCTTTGGCCTAGGTGCCTCCATCTCGGTATCCGAGTTCCGGCAACGTCTGCTGGTCCTTGGTAGTGCTTTGTAGCACAGGTACCTCCTGCTTAGTAACCGGGTTCCAGCACCGTCAGCTGGTCCTCGGTAGTGCCATTGGCTCTTGTTCCTTCTGCTGCCCCTCCGGGTGCCAGTACTGTCAGCTGGTTCAAGAGGACAAAGAACAGGAAGACAACCACCAAGATGCAGAACAACAAGAGAGAGAAGACAAAGAAGCATAAAAAAAACAAAGCAGAAGAACATTAAGCATAAGACTAATACTCTGAGCAAATGATATTATCTTATTTATAAGCAGAAGAAGACTAAGCAGTGTATGGGGGTGAGTCCGTTCCTCCTCGTGGTGCCCCTGGAAAAGGCCTGCTGCTGCAGGCCAAACTGAACGCGGACAAATCCTGTTGTAAATCTTTTGTGACAGGCAGAACGGAAGGTGTAAACTTCTAACTTTTCTAGATAACAACTACAGGAATGCCTGACACAAACAAGAATATGATGAAGAAGAATAGGAAGAAGATGAAGAAGCTGAATATGTAGAATAATAATTGTTGAATAAGAAGAATATGAAGAATGTAAGAAAAGGAAGAAGAAGAATATGAAGAATGTAAGAAAAGGAAGAAGAAGAAGAAGAAGAAGAAGAAGAAGAAGAAGAAGAAGAAGAAGAAGAAGAAGAATGTAAAAAAAGGAAGTAGAAGAAGAAGAAGAATGTAAAAAAAGGAAGTAGAAGAAGAAGAATGTAAAAAAGGAAGAAGAAGAAGAAGAAGAAGAATGTAAAAAAAGGAAGTAGAAGAAGAGGAAGAAGAATGTAAAAAAAGGAAGTAGAAGAAGAAGAAGAATGTAAAAAAAGGAAGTAGAAGAAGAAGAATGTAAAAAAAGGAAGTAGAAGAAGAAGAAGAAGAAAGAAGAAAGAAGAAGAAGACATACATGTCTGGCAAAATATAAATGAGGCTAACATAGTCAATATCTTTGTAACTCCTAACATCTTTAAAAAAAAGTTTAATTCCTGCTATTCCATTTGATTGGGCTAAACCTCTATGGCTTTAATGTCTCCTCCACCTCCCACAATACATTCTACATTATTCTTAGTTGTTTTTCTTCATGTAGAATTAACCTACAAGGAAAGAAAGGGTTTTTTTTAATTCCGATATTTTGGCCCCATTGACTTGCATTGGTTCCCGGTATCGGAATTGGCGATACCGATACTTTTTTTTTTTTTTTTTAAGATCGGCCGATCCATTCCGATCCGATATTTTCAAGTATCGGCTGGTATCGCTCAACTCTACTGCAGATACTTTGGGAAATTTGTTTCTGTATTTTCCCCCCTAACTAGTAGTAAGGCTGTTGAGTGATTTGCTTTCTACACAACACTTTCATGACTTAATGTATACCTTTGAATTTATAATTCTTTAGTAGACTACACCCTTTTAACCATAGCTCACTTTTTATTTTAGGACATACCGACAGTGTAACTTTGGTTTTAAATATACCTGCAGCTTACTTACAGCAATCACCACATAATTAAACTTTTTTTTTTTTTGCACAAAATTTTTTTGCAATGCATACGTGACATTTGTTGACAGATCATTAATTTACATGTAAAAACTATAAAGCAAATACACAACATGTGAACATGGCCTAAAGGAGAAAACTTTATTTTGAATTTTTGTCAGGAACTGGGTGTGTGAGGTTGCTCCCAGTTGTCAGGGATTTATTTTATCCCACCAATTGTCACAAACTTACTATTTATTAGTGTTTGTGGGTCATATACCCATCCACAACTTTTGTTTCCATCTTCAGTTCAGTTTTGGAACTTGCAGCTCTCTGGCGCCCCCTTACCCTCAGGTCAGTTAAAGAATTACACCCATGATAAGTAGTCACCAGAAAGGCTGCCTTAGGGCAGTTTCACGCGTCAGCGTCTCCGGTACGTGTAGTGACAGTTTTCTCAAGTACCGGAGACACTGACACACGTAGACACATTCGAATGAATGTGTCTATGCAGATGTCAGCGTGTTTTCACGGACCGTGTGTCTGTGTGCAAAACACGCTGACATGTCCGTTTTTGTGCAACAGCATGGATCACACGGACCCATACAAGTCAATGGGTCCGTGTAAACATGTACCGCACATGGATGATGTCCGTGTGCTGTCCGTGTGCATTTTTAAAAGTCAAAGGGTTAAGATTGAAAATAATTTTTCAAAAACACGGACAGCACAGGGACAGCACACGGATGGTACACACGGACATACGGATAGCACACGGATGGCATACGTATGCACACGGACACGGATAGCTCCGGTACCGTTTTTTCCGGTACCGGAATTATCTGGACGTGTGAAACTGCCCTTACTGTGTACTGGCTATTGGGCACTTTGCAGTTAAGGTGGTGAGTATGTCCGCAGACCCAGGGTGGGTAATACACACATAAAACCTCCGTTCTGTCACTGCCAGAGTCTCCCAAATCCCCAGAACACTGTGCTGCCACCAGATCCTGTATCTACATTAAAAATCAATATCGGGTCAGGAGCTAACCCATATGGTAGCGTAATTTTTAGCGGGAGGTTGTGGCGGTACGTTATAGAGCAAGGAAAAACAAAACTAGTAAATTTATAGATTTACTCCAGAAAATATAGGCAGTGCTTATAATAATATAAAAGATGTGACAAAAAAAAGACAAAATACAGTATATACAATTACAAAATAAAGTGGATTAAAATAAGAACTTATATTTATCAGTCTGTTGTGAATTCTCTCTCTAGCTTCCCTCTGGTGATTACTGAAGATAGTGGAGCTGGTCAGATTGAGAGTTCTCTTTCTGGGCTCCCTCTGATGGTTACTGGAGGTAGTGGAGCTGATCTGATTGACAGAGGCTTGTCACCTGATAATGAGGAAGACGATTGTAGATCTTGGGTTTCTGATTGGGATTTAAGACAGCTGACTCCCTCTATCCCTGCTGGTGATTTTTTTCCTGTGCCTCCTGAGTTCTGATGTCTCCTGCTCCTTCCCTGCATGTTCAGCTAAGTGGCTCATTTGCTATTCTGTTTGCATTCGATCTGGTTTTGTTTATCTCTGCTTTGTGCTGGTCATCTAGCTCTGGCTGGGGCTGTGCTGAATCACCGCCCATATGTTACTGCATGTGCCAGTTTGTTTTGTCCCGTGTTATATTGGTCTCTTTTTGCTTTGCTTTCAGAATATAGCAGAGTGCTGATATAGTGGGGGCGAAGTCGTGCGACTTAGGTGTTTTTGTGCATCAGACGTGTTGGAGTTTTTGCAGGGTTTTTTTGCGTGATTGCATACAGTGTCTTTCCTTTCCTGTCTAGTCAGTGTGGGCCCCATCGTTTGCTCAGTCTATTTTTCTGCCTGCGTTTGCGTTTTCATCTTGTCTCACCAACAACATATGTTTGGGGGCTATCTATTCCTTTGGGGTCTGCTCCGGGGCAGTTTAGATTTCCCCTTTCTTGCTTTAGGCTTAGTTAGCTCTCCGGCTGTGCCGAGGCGTCTAGGATCATCGTAGGTACGCTCCACGGGTACTGCTAGTTGTGTGGACAGGATCAGGGGTCTGCATCCGTTTAGTTACCAACCTCTCTGGTTTTCTGTGGCTTAGCCTGGGCCTGCTATCCTCCTCGGTGACCCATTAATAACAGAATCACCAACCTAACTGTAGACTCTAGGGTACTCTAAAGAAGGAAAGAATTTTAAAAAAAAATGTGTCAGAATTTTTTTTTCATATATTTTTTCCTCTTTTTTTCTGGGGCTGTAGGAGGATATTTTTTGTCTAAATGGAGACTAGGCAATTGTCTGATCATGTTGAGCAGCTCGCTGCTGAAGTGCGGGAAATTTCTGCCTATCTCGCTCAATCATCTGCTGTTGAACCAAAAATCCATACTCCTGATGTGTTTTCTGGGGATCGGTCTAAATTTTTGAACTTTAAGATAATTGTAAATTATTTTTTGCTTTGAAGCCTAACTCAACGGGGAGCTCTGTGCAGCAGGTTAAAATTGTCATCTCCCTGCTACGCGGCGATCCCCAGGATTGGGCCTTTTCTTTGACACCCGGAGATCCTATTCTGGCTAATGTGGATGCGTTTTTTCCAAGTCTTGGGGTTGTTGTATTATGAACCTAATGCTATTGATCAAGCTGAGAAAACTTTATTGGCATTGAACGAGGGTCAGGATTCTGCAGAGTTATATTGTCAAAAATTCCGAAAGTGGGTGGTCCTTACTAAATGGAATGACGATGCCCTAGCAGCTCTCTTTCGGAAGGGTTTGTCAGAAACCGTAAAAGATGTTATGGTGGGATTTCCTGTTCCCTCTGGTCTTGACGACTGTCATTGGCAATTCATATTGATCAGCGTTTACATGAACGTAAAACTACATGAGATGCATTGCCGCCTTTCGAACGAACTTCTGAACCCATGCAATGTGATAGGGTTTTGTCTAAGGCGCAACATCAGGAGTTTAGAAGGCGTAATAAGTTGTGTTTTTTCTGCGGGGATGCCTCTTATACTATTGCAGTCTGCCCTAAACGAGAAAAGCGTTTTTCTCACACATTTGCGGTGGGCAGTGCCTAAGTTCCTTTTGGCGATTACCCTGATCTGCTCCTTGTCTACATTTTCCGCTAAGCCTTTTGCTGATTCAGGAGCAGCTTTGAATTTGATGGATTTGGACTTTGCTAAACGTTGTGGTTTTCCCATGATACCCCTGCGGACTCCTATCCCATTGAGGGGTATTGATGCTACTCCCTTGGCGGAGAATAAACCCCAATTTTGGACCCAGGTGATAATGCGGGTCGCCCCGGACCACCAAGAAAATTGTAAATTTTTGGTGTTGCACAATTTGCATGATACTATTGTTCTGCATTTCCCTTGGTTGCAAACTCATAATCCTGTTTTAGATTGGAAATCTGTGTCTGTGGTGAGTTGGGGTTGTCAATGTGCTCTTAGTGACACTCCTGTTTTCTCCACCTCTCCCCAGTCGCATGATATTCCTGACTATTTGGCTGATTTTTCTGATGTATTCAGTGAGAGTAAGTCTGTGTCTTTGCCTCCTCATAGGAGTTATGACTGTGCAATTGTAGTTAATGCCTGGGTGTAAATTTCCCAAGGGTCGGCTTTTCAACTTATCGGTACCCGAACATGATGCTATGGGATCTTATATCAAGGAGTCGTTGGAGAAGGGTCATATTAGACCATCCTCTTCACCTTTAGGTGCTGGGGGTTTTTTTGTGGCCAAGAAAGATGGTTCATTAAGGCCATGTATTGACTATCGTTCCCTTAACAAAATCACTGTTAAATATCAGTACCTGTTACCCCTGATTTCTGATTTATTTTCCAGAGTTAAAAGTGCCTGTTGGTTTACCAAGCTTGACCTCAGGGGGCGTATAATCTTATTTGCATCAAGCACGGGGATGAATGGAAGATGGCGTTTAATACTACGGAGGGACATTTTGAGTACCTGGTTGTCATGATCTGACAGTTAATGTATATAGTGAACTTTTTTTTCCTGGGCTGTGTGCCAAAGAGTTTTTGCCCCCGGTGGCCATTAGGGTCATTACACGTGGTGTCGTTTGGTCTAAGTTACCCCGGTGGTGGTTAGTGGCATTACACTTTAGTTAAAGTGCACATGATTAATACAGGTGTGACGCTCTATAAAAGAGTTCAGGTGTGTTTAATCATTGTTGGTGATAGTTGTGCTTTTGCAACCAACCTTGGTGGAGGAAGGAGCTGGAGAGAGTTCTTTACACTGTTGTGGAAGGAGTCACAGAAGGGATTTCCTTGCTGCTCTGTCAGAGCTTGGTGGCAGCTATTCAGGTGGAAGGCTCCATTCGGTTGCTGGACTCTGTGTTGGAGCATTAGCACAGAAAAAGCTAAGTGTTTCTTTATCCCTGTTTGTGACTTTCCTTATGTGTGTTCTAGTACAGTAGTGGGATTAGTTTCCGCACCGACCAATTCCCTAGTGAGGGACTAGGTGCAGGGCGAGTCAGGGTTTCTAGGTTCCCGATCGGCGCCCGGTGCAGAACCGGCATAGGGACTGTTGAGGAGTGCAGGGTCACTGGCTCAGGGGAGTGCAGGAGGTCTCCACATCGCCATTCCCTAGTGCAGGGCCCACCACTGTAATTGTTCCCTGTGTTTACCCTTATTGTTTAAATTCGCCAGCTGGAGGCGGGGTATCCAGTTTTACGTGTACTGCTTAAATTCGCCAGCTGGAGGCGGTGTATCCGGCTGCACGTCCCATTATGTAAATTCGCCTGGCTGGAGGCGGTGTATCCAGGGTAACGTGTGCCATAAATTCGCCCTGCTGGAGGCACTGTGTTCAGTCACACGTTGATCATTACATTAGCACCAACCCTAAAACATTTTTTTCTGCTGAGCCATGGACCTAATGCAAACCTTTACCCAGGTACTGCAGACCTTTACTGAAGAGATTAGGGGGCTGTGCGGTGAGATGGTGCAGCAACTGCAGCTGTTGGAGGGCTTTGGAGGTTTGATTCAGGCAGAGGCTCAGCCAGAACCCAAGATATCTCCCCCGGACCGGTTTTCTGGAGGGAGAGATCAATTCTTGGTATTTCAGAAAGTCTGCAAATTATATTTCAGGCTGTGCCCTCGCTCATCAGGGAGTGAAGAGCAATGGGTGGGAATCATTATGTCCCTTCTGAAGGGGGATCCCCAATCCTGGGCCTTCTCTCTGCAGGACGATTCACCATCTTTAGAGTCCGTGGAGGAGTTTTTTGCGGCTTTGGCGCTTGTGTATGGGAATCCTGATGGCGTCTCTCTGGCGGAATCCCGACTCCGTAGGTGTAAACAGGGAGCCTGGGCTGCTGAGGAGTACTGCTCAGAGTTTAGGAGGTGGGCCACTGACACTCAGTGGAATGACCCTGCGCTTAGGAGTCAATTTGTGCAGGGTCTGTCTCCAAAGTTGTAGGACACTCTGGTGCAGTACGCCACCCCCAGGTCGCTGGAGGCCGCCATGTCCCTTGCCATCCGGGTGGATAGACGCCTTAGGGAAAGACATACACAAAATGTGACCCCGGTAGTCCTCTCCAGGGGGGAGGACCCACCAGTGCGGTTGGTGGAACCCAAGCAGCCTGGTGTTGTTGGTACAAAAAGGGGGTTGCCTGTGGTTTGCCATCGTGGGGGGGTATGCTTTTCCTGTGGGGAGCCGGGCCATTTCATGGGAGCCTGCCCAGTGCGTGCCAAGTCTCCAGACGAACCTATGCAAGTAGGTGTTGGGTTGTGTTCAGGCCTGCCTACGGTTCAGGGAGTGGTGTCGGCATGTTTTTTCTGTGGGCAGACTGGTCATGTCCATAAGACTTGCCCATTGCGTGCCAAATTATCTGTGTCATCTCAGAAGCCGCATACCCCTGGTCGTTTGGAGGGAGACGACCAGGCAGTGTACATTTCCTATATTTTGCCCTCCCAAGGTATCATGTTAGCAGAAGTGTTGGCTGGCGGGGTACCGGAGGTGGTACCGGTGCTTGTGGACAGCGGAGCAGGAGTCAGTCTGGTGGATGCTCGCTTTGTCCAGACTCATAGCCTGAAGTGTAAGACGCTGGCCCAACCTATAAGCGTCCAAGCCATTAACTCTGTTCTACTGAGCCAGGCGAGCCTTACCCAAGTTGTAGAAAACATCCATCTGCATATAGGACATCATGAGGAGTCCTTGTCATGCTACGTCTTGGAGGGAATGTCAGTACCTATCGTTTTAGGCTTCCCTTGGCTGAAAAAACAACCCGGTGATTGATTGGCGAGCGAGGGAAGTAGTCAGCTGGGGGCAGTTGTGTGAGGGCTGCTGCATAGGGACTACTGTCTCTGCTGTCTCTCTGCAACGGACCCCTTCCTCTTCAATGAAAGCAGCGGATGTGCTGCAGGAGAGTAGGGGCAAGTCTCAGCCCTCGCCGCTAGCCAACCCTGTGAGGCGCAGTCCTCGTGGTGGAAAGGGTTGGAGGGTGGTGTACCCCATGGTGAATTGCGGGGGTGTGAGTGTGGTGACACAGGGAGACGTCTCGGTTGTCAATTCCAGAAAGAGTTCTCCAAGTGGTGACAAACGAACGAGTGGCAATAAACGTTCAGGTTCGGACCTGTGTGTGAACGAGCATGTATGGGTGGCCACCAAAAAACATCTTGTAGAAGTGTGTTGTGGAGTCTTACCAGCTCATACCAAACATACACATACACAACTGGCTCCCCAGGTCGGCGCTTCAGAGATGTGTGGTACCTCCAGAACATACAGTACATTGTCAATACCAACGGTACTCGTTTGTCATAAACCTGAGGTTCAGGTAGTGGGGGTGTTAAACTCTAGATCTGGGCGTCCCCGCTGTAGGGTGTTCCCTAATGAGGAGCGGTCTTGAGGGTCCGGAGGCCCCTCATTAAGGGGAGGGAACTGTCATGATCTGAGTTTGATCTGACAGTTAATGTATATAGTGAACTTTTTTTCCTGGGCTGTGTGCCAAAGGGAGTTTTTGCCCCCGGTGGCCATTAGGGTCATTACACGTGGTGTCGTTTGGTCTAAGTTACCCCGGTGGTGGTTAGTGGTATTACACTTTAGTTAAAGTGCACATGATTAATACAGGTGTGACGCTCTATAAAAGAGTTCATGTGTGTTTAATCATTGTTGGTGATAGTTGTGCTTTTGCAACCAACCTTGGTGGAGGAAGGAGCTGGAGAGAGTTCTTTACACTGTTGTGGAAGGAGTCACAGAAGGGATTTCCTTGCTGCTCTGTCAGAGCTTGGTGGCAGCTATTCAGGTGGAAGGCTCCATTCGGTTGCTGGACTCTGTGCTGGAGCATTAGCACAGAAAAAGCTAAGTGTTTCTTTATCCCGGTTTGTGACTTTCCTTATGTGTGTTCTAGTACAGTAGTGGGATTAGTTTCCACACCGACCAATTACCGAGTGAAGGACAAGGTGCAGGCGAGTCAGGGTTTCTAGGTTTCCGATCGGCGCCCGGTGCGGAACCAGCATAGGGACTGTTGAGGAGTGCAGGGTCACTGGCTCAGGGGAGTGCAGGAGGTCTCCACGTCCCCATTCCCTAGTGCAGGGCCCACCTCTGTAATGGTTCCGTGTTTACTCTTATTACTAAAATTCGCCAGCTGAAGGCGGGGTATCCAGTTTTACATGTACTTCTTAAATTTGCCATCTGGAGGCGGTGTATCCGGCTGCACGTCCCATTATTATTTAAAGTCGCCTGGCTGGAGGCGGTGTATCCAGGGTTACGTGTGCCATAAATTCGCCCTGCTGGAGGCGCTGTGTCCAGTCACACGTTGATCATTACACTGGTGATGCCTTTTGGGCTCACTAATGCCCCTTCTGTCTTCCAGTCTTTTATGAACGATATTTTCCGGGACTTTGTTGATAAGTTTTTGATTATTTATCTGGATGATATTTTGATCTTTTCCAGTGATTGGGAATCTCATGTGGAACATGTCTGGACTGTGTTCCGGATTTTGAGGGAAAATTCTCTGTATGTTAAGGGATCGAAGTGCCTCTTTGGTGTACATAGGATTTCATTTTTGGGATTCATTTTGGCCCCGTCGGCTATTGAAATGGACCCTGCCAAGATACAGGCCATTTATGATAGCGTTCAGTCCTCTTCTTTGAAGGCTCTCCAGAAGTTTTTGGGTTTTGCTAATTTCTACCGTAAATTTATAAGTAATTTTTCTGGTGTTGTTAAACCTCTGACTGATTTGACCAAAAAGGGCGCTGATGTGGTGAATTGGTCTCCAGAGGCAGTTTCACCATTTCAGGAGCTTAAGCGGAGATTCACTTCTGCTCCGGTTCTACGGCAACCTGATGCCTCACTCCCATTTCAGGTGGAGGTAGATGCTTCTGAGATTGGTGCAGGAGCCGTTTTGTCCCAATGAGATCCGGTGACTTCTAAGATGAATCCCTGTGCCTTCTTTTCTTGAAAATTCTCCCCATCTAAACGTAACTATGACGTGGGGAATCGGGAATTGTTGGCCATGAAATCGGCATTTGAAGAGTGGAGACATTGGTTGGAGGGAGCTAGACATTAAGTTGTGGTCCTCACCGACAAGAATTTGATTTATCTTGAATCAGCCAAACGCTTGAATCCTAGACAGGCTAGGTGGGCCTTGTTTTTCATGCGTTTTAATTTTGTGGTCTCTTTTCTTCTGGGCACTAAGAATGTTAAGGCAGACGCCCTTTCTAGGAGTTTCTTTGCAGATTCTCTTGATGTGACCGAGCCTACTACCATTCTAAATGAGGATGTAGTTCTTTCCGCCATCTCACCCGATTTGAGCCCTGGAGGAATTTCAGGAGGACAAACCTGAACGTTGCCCTATGGGAAAATTGTATGTCCCTGACCAGTGGAGGAAAAGAGTAATGTCTGAAATTCATTGCTCCGCGTTCGCTGGTCATCCAGGTATTTTTGGTACCAGAGATTTGGTGAGTCGGTCTTTTTGGTGGCCTGCCTTATCTCGTGATTTCAGGAATTTTGTGCAGTCCTGTGGGACTTGTTCTCGGTCCAAGCCCTGTTCTCGTTGTAGTGGGTTGTTAATGCCCCTGCCGATGCCCAGGAAGCTATGGACTCATATCTCAATGGATTTTATTTCTGATCTTCCTGTCTCTCAGAGAATGACTGTTATATGGGTGATTTGTGATAGATTTTCTAAGATGGTCCATCTTGTACCACTCCCAAAGTTGCCATCTTCTTCTGAGTTGGTGCCCTTGTTTTTACAACAGGTGGTTCGGTTGCACGGGATTCCTGAGAACATTGTGTCAGACAGAGGAGTCCAGTTTGCTTCCAGATTTTGGAGAGCTTTTTGTTCCAAACTGGGAATTCAGTTATCTTTCTCCTCTGCATTTCATCCTCAGACCAATGGTCAGACAGAGAACAAACCAGACTTCGGAATCCTATTTGAGATGTTTCATATCTGCTGATCAGGATGACTGGGTCTCATTTTTGCCCTTGGCCGAATTTGCGCTAAACATTAGGGGTAGTTCTGCCACTTTGATGTCGATCTTTTTCTGTAACTTTGGGTTTCATCCTCGATTTTCTTCAGGGCAGGTGGAATCTTCGGCCTGCCCAAATGTGGATTCTGTGGTAGAGAGAATGCAGCAGATTTGGACCAAGTGGTGGATACGTTGTCCCACTCTCAGGAAAAAGCCCAACGGTTTTCCAGCCGGCATAGGACCATTGGTCCCCGGTTTATGATATGGTTTGGTTGTCTTCAAAGAATATTTCTATGAAGGTTGCGTCTCCAAAATTCAAGCCAAGATTCATAGGACCTTATAAGATTTTGGAAATCCTTAATCCCGTTTGGCTCTTCCAGTTACGTTTAAGATTCATAACGTGTTCCATACATCCTTGTTGAAGAGGTTTGTAGAACCAGTAGTTCCCATGGCGGCGCCTCCTGACCCTGTATTGGTTAAAGGTAATTTGGAATATGAGGTAGAGAAAATATTGGCTTCTCGTTTGGCTAGACGGAGACTCCAGTACCTGGTCAAATGGATGGGTTATGGCCAGGAGGATAATTCTTGGGTCTCTGCTTCTGACATTCATGCCGAAAGATTGGTTCGTGCTTTTCACCAGGCCCATCCTGACCGGCCTGGTGGCAGGGGGGGTACTGTTGTGAATTTTCTCTCTGGCTTCCCTCTGGTGATTACTGAAGATAGTGGAGCTGGTCTGATTGAGAGTTCTCTTTCTGGGCTCCCTCTGGTGGTTACTGGAGGTAGTGGAGTGGATCTGATTGACAGAGGCTTGCCACCTGATAATGAGGAAGACGATTGGAGATCTGGGGTTTCTGATTGGGATTTAAGACAGGTGACTCCCTCTATCCCTGCTGATTTTCTTCCTGTGTCTCCTGAGGTCTGATGTCTCCTGCTCTTTCCCTGCATGTTCAGCTAAGTGGTTAATTTGCTATTCTGTTTGCATTTGATTTGGTTTTGTTTATCTCTGCTTTGTGAGGGTCAGCTAGCTCCAGCTGGGGCTGTGCTGAATCACCGCCCATATGTTACTGCATGTGCCAGTTTGTTTTGTCCCCTTTTATATTGGTCTCTTTTTGCTTTGCTTTCAGAATATAGCAGAGTGCTGATATAGTGGGGGCGAAGTCGTGCGACTTAGGTGTTTTTGTGCATCAGACATGTTGGACTTTTTGCAGGGTTTTTTGTGTGACTGCAGACAGTGTCTTTCCTTTCCTGTCCTGTCTAGTCAGTGTGGGCCCCATCGTTTGCTCAGTCTATTTTCCTGCCTGTGTTTGTGTTTTCATCTTGTCTCACCGACAATATACGTTTGGGGGCTATCTATTCCTTTGGGGTCTGCTCCGGGGCAGTTTAGATTTCCCCTTTCTTGTTTTAGGCTTAGTTAGCTCTCCGGCTGTGCCGAGGCATCTAGTATAATCGTAGGTACGCTCCACGGGTACTGCTAGTTGTGTGGATAGGATCAGGGGTCTGCATCCGCTTAGTTACCAACCTGTCTGGTTTTCTTTCTGTGGCTTAACCTGGGCCTGCTATCTTCCTCGGTGACCCATTCATAACATCAGTCCATGGCATGCCGTGTTGAGGAGGGGCACCTTTCCTAGGGACAGCTTCCTAGCTGGCACCCCGGGCAAATGACAACTTCCTAATCAAGCATCCTAATCTTATGCCTTTTCCTGGCTGATCTCACTGGGTGGACAGAGCTAGGGAATGTACTCCCCTTTTGAAAGTTACTAAAAAACTTATAAGTGCCACAACTCTGGCTGCGAGGCTCCCACAGTGACGACAGGAGTATTATATGTTTTCTTACCTAATTATCTTTCATTTAAGACCGGTCATCATATGTCTATGTATTACTGGGAGGCAGATAACCTTTACTCGCTTTCTGGTGGGTGCAGAAGTCGTCAAAACGCTGTGGTGAATAGCTTTAATGATGTAGATTCCAAAAATATTTCCTGTCTATGATTAGTCTGCATTATTATATTTGAGTTTGAATCGACAATGGAACATGTGCCTCAAATCTTTACTGCTGGCTTGAGCCGGTCATAGCATGGTCTCACATTACACCAGCTTGTATAGCAGGAGGGAGGGGTGAGTGGACATTCCAACCGGAAAGAGGGGAGAAGGGATGGTGGCTCAGTGGTTAGAACTGCAGTCTTGCAGTGCTGGAGTCCTGGGTTCAAATCCCATCAAGAACATCTGCAAGGAGTTTGTATGTTCACCCCGTGTTTGCGTGGGTTTCCTCCCACACTCCAAAAACATACCGATAGGGAAGTTAGATTGTGAGCCCCATTGGGGACAGCGAAAATAATGTGTGCAAACTTAATCCTATATAGCGCTAACAAATCCTAGCGCTGCAGGATATGTTAGCGCTATATAAAGATTATTATTAAAAAAGCTTTAACCTTTTGTTTGTTGTGCACCTGCTCCATAAGACACCATTCTAAATAAGTGTAAATTCTGCACTGCCTAGGTATAACGAACGGTTTATTCTCAGTGAACTTTGATTCTTTGTGTTTCGCTTCTTCAACTTATATGTATTATAATACATAATAAGAGAATGTTAAATGGATTTTCTGAGCACAAAAGAAACTGTGACAATGTGCACTCTATTGAGAGAAGTGGATGACGCCAGTCTGGCTCTATCCCTCCTTTTTCCTCTCCTGAACAAACTTCTAAGCTGAGTTATAATCAAAATTCAATTTGATGTTACTAAAAATCATCTCAGACAATCAGGCCATGTTCAAATGGTCAGTATTTTATATCACTACGTGTAAGCCAAAATCAGGAGTGGAACAATCAGAGGAAAAGTACAATAGAAACACGTCACCACTTCCATATTTATCATCCACTACTGGCTTTGGCTTATGTGTGAACGTGGCCTCAGATTGAAGAGGGTGGGGGCTGGAGACTGAGGCGTGAGACTGAGGCTGAGTTCACACGTGGCTTTTTTTCGCGTTTCCGCGGCGGTTTTAACCGCGCGATTTTGCCGCGAAAAATAAGCAACCCATGCATTCCTATGGGATTCCGCAATGCTGTGCTAATGCTGCGGTTTTCACCGCGGCGGAATCGCTTCGCGGTAAAAACCGCAGCATGCTCATTAATTTGCGGAATCGCGGCGATCCCGCACCCATAGGAATGCATTGTTCCTCTTACTTCCCGCATGTGGCTGTGCACACCATGCGGAAAGTAAGCAGAACATTTGCGGATGGTACCCACGGTCCGGAGGAGAGGAGACTGTCCTCCGGGCTTTGGGTACCATATCCCTGTAAAAAATAGAATTTAAAAATAAAAAATATTGTTATTCTCACCCTCCGACATCGCGCGCAGTCTTCCAGCTTCTCTCCACGCTCTCGTTCCCAGTAGTCCTTTGCGAAAATGCCCGCGATGGCGTCCGTTCTCGCGGGATTGCGAAGTCTCGCGGTCATTCGCGCGACATCGCGAATAACCGCGAGACATCGCGATCCCGCGAGAACGTACATCATCGCGGGCATTTCCGCAAAGGATTACTGGGAACGGATGCGCGGGACGTCGGAGGGTAAGAATAACACCATTTTTTATTTTACATTCTATCTTTTACTACTGATGCTGCATAGGCGACCTCAGTAGTAAAAAGTTGGTCACACTCGTCAAACACTATGTTTGACGAGTGTGACCAACCTGTCAATCAGTTCTCCAAGCGATGCTCCAGATCGCTTGGAAAACGCTAGCATTTTGCAAGCTAAATACGCTTGCAAAATGCTAGTTTTTCCGCGGGAAAATCGCGGGAATTTAAAATGCGATTTTCCTGCGGACTGGAATTCCGGAATTCTCGCGGTAATTTCCGCGAGAGTTCCGGTACATGTGCACTTAGCCTGACATTGCGGAGGGTGTTCTAGTGCATGGCATTGTGCAGTCCCCTATGTATAGTGATACACTAAGGTCGCAGAACCCAAATGGCTGAAAAATATTAACAAAACCCAAATACAAAAATGATTTTTAAGCAAAATTAAATACATTTTATTAAAGAAATGACCCAAAAGGACTCTAAAGCCTTTACGATTGCTAAGTGCTTTTTCTCACTGTGAATGTTTAAGTGCTGCTCAACGTACTGAAATCTCTATAATTGTGCCATCTGTGTGAAACATGTTCTAAGCGAATTCTGATTTTACACACTTGAGCATACAGTATGTAGTGCTGCTATCAGCAGTCCTATGCTTTGCTGAATGTTCCATTGCCTGCACCACTGAGGCTGAGGAATACAGGGCTTAATGGTTCATTTACTATCAGAAAAGAAACACAGTAAAAATGGTCATCATCAATGACCTGGCAAAGAATCTTCCTGCAGCTTAGTAAATGTGGGAAGAGGTTTTGGGATAGCAAAATAGGGATACAACTGTGACTAGTGTGAAGATACATCAGCAATATGTGTACATAAGAGTCATAATATTAAAAATATCAAAATAATATCAAGCATGTTCTGCAGCACTTTACAAATCAGAGAGTACAGGTAGAAACAAAATCAGACATTACATAGTAACAGACAAGAGCTAGTGCCCTGCTCACAAGAGATTACAATCTATGAGGAACAAGACAAATCTATGGCGCTCATTTGTAAGTTGAATTATTGTTAATCCACTCCACAGATTTCTTTCTATATTAATGTGGGAATTTGTATGATTATGTCCGCAGCTGATATTCATATAGCATATATATATATACAGTTGTGGCCAAAAGTATTGACACCCCTGCAATTCTGTCAGATAATACTCAGTTTCTTCCTGAAAATGATTGCAAACACACATTATCTTCATTTAATTTGTCCTAAATGAAAAAACACAAAAAGAATTGTCCTAAAGCCAAATTGGATATAATTCCACACCAAACATAAAAAAAGAGGGTGGACAAAAGTATTGGCACTGTTCGAAAAATCATGTAATGCTTCTCTAATTTGTGTAATTAACAGCACCTGTAACTTACCTGTGGCACCTAACAGGTGTTGGAAATAACAATCACACTTGCAGCCAGTTGACATGGATTAAAGTTGACTCAACCTCTGTCCTGTGTCCTTGTGTGTACCACATTGAGCATGGACAAAAGAAAGAAGACCAAAGAACTGTCTGAGGACTTGAGAAACCAAATTGTGAGGAAGCATGAGCAATCTCAAGGCTACAAGTCCATCTCCAAAGACCTGAATGTTCCTGTGTCTACCGCGCACAGTGTCATCAAGAAGTTTAAAGCCCATGGCACTGTTGCTAACCTCCCTAGATATGGACAGAAAATAAAAATTGACAAAAGGTTTCAACGCAAGATTGTGCGGATGTTGGATAAAGAACTTCGACTAACATCCAAACAAGTTCAAGCTGCCCTGCAGTCCGAGGGTACAACAGTGTCAACCCGTACTATCCGTCGGCATCTGAATGAAAAGGGACTGTATGGTAGGAGACCCAGTAAGACCCCACTTCTTACCCCGAGACATAAAAAAGTCAGGCTGGAGTTTGCCAAAACTTACCTGAAAAAGCCTAAAACGTTTTGGAAGAATGTTCTCTGGTCAGATGATACAAAAGTAGAGCTTTTTGGGCAAAGGCATCAACATAGAGTTTACAGGAGAATAAAAGGCATTCAAAGAATGTTTTGGGGTCGCTTTGCTGCCTCTGGCACTGGACTGCTTGACCGTGTGCATGGCATTATGAAGTCTGAAGACTACCAACAAATTCTGCAGCAGTGCAGAAGTAGGAACCAGTGTGAGAAAGCTGGGTCTCCCTCAGAGGTCATGGGTCTTCCAGCAGGACAATGACCCAAAACACACTTCAAAAAGCACTAGAAAATGGTTTGAGAGAAAGCACTGGAGACTTCTAAGGTGGCCAGCAATGAGTCCAGACCTGAATCCCATAGAACACCTGTGGAGAGATCTAAAAATGGCAGTTTGGAGAAGGCACCCTTCAAATATCAGGGACCTGGAGCAGTTTACCAAAGAAGAATGGTCTAAAATTCCAGCAGAGCATTGTAAGAAACTCATTGATTGTTACCGGAAGCGGTTGGTCGCAGTTATTTTGGCTAAAGGTTGTGCAACCAAGTATTAGGCTGAGGGTGCCAATACTTTTGTCTGGCCCATTTTTGGAGTTTTGTGTGAAATGATCAATGTTTTGCTTTTTGCTTCATTCTCTTTCGTGTTTTTTTCATTTAAGACAAATTAAATGAAGATAATAATACCAAAGCATTTGTGATTGCAATCATTTTCAGGAAGAAACTGAGTATTATCTGACAGAATTGCAGGGGTGTCAATACTTTTGGCCACAACTGTGTATATATATATATATATTAGTGTGTAAATACAGAAATTTGCAGTGTATTGTACTAGTGAATAAATGGATGCAGGATTCAATCTGCTGGTGGGTGAACATTTTTTTTTTTTTTTTTTTTTTAAAGCTTACAGAAGTTATCCGCTTTTACAAAAGCAAACACCAAACAATTCCTGTTTAATTCCTGTTTCCCTGTTACAGCATTGGTTCCCTGACGCTACTCTCGGTTCCTTCTGTACTTTGGCTGCAGCAGTCACTTAATGTCAACAGCTCACATCATCGGCTGCAGCCAGTCACTGAGCTCATCATCATGTGTTGTCTACATCGGAAAGAGCCTGTGCAGCAGTAGTGATCTCAGTGGTGGTGAGAGTAACGCTGCAGCCAAAATACACACACTGGAATCAGAGCATCAGCAGGGGAAAGTGAATGCTATCTGGCTTAGTTATTTTAAATAACAGGAATAGTTTGGTGTCCACTTTTCAAAAAGTTGAAAACCCCTTTAAATCACTCCCCTTTTCTAATTGGCTAAAGTACCCTTCCAGTGGTTTTATATTTTACCATCTGTTAACTATCAGTAATTTATGTTCAGTGTGTGCATCATAATACCAGTCGTGTCTTCTGCCTTTTCCAGCTCTGCCCTAGTTCTCCTTGCCGGGTCACACAGCCAACCAACCGTTCTTTTCTTAAAGGAGTTGTCCAGATATAGGTGTTTAGTGACCTATCTACAGCATAGGTCATCAGAAGGAGATTGGTGAGGGTCTGACACCATCACCGAACAGATTTAAATACTTTGAGTGATGCTGTAAGAGCACAAGTTCATTCAAAGTGTATTGCTTGTAGACAGCTTTTAGTGCTGTACTTTTTTAATAGGGTCTGTGGTGAAGTAGACAGCAACAGCCAGCAGCGGCCACAACACTTTGAATGAAGCTGAACGTAGCACTCTCCTTCAAAGAATTTACATTCATTCACTGCCAGAGGAAAGCAGCTGATCAGTTGTGGAGCCTGGTGTCAGACCCCCCATCAATATGCTACTGATGATCTATCCTGTAGCTAGGTACACTGTGCATCAGCACACTGCGACATGCATAAAAACATGAGGCTGACATGGGGCTTATTTTTCAAAAAGCGTAATAGTAGTCCAACCACGCCAAGGTGTACCTCAATATGGATGGTCCCTGCAGATAGGTCAAATACCTCTGATTGAACAACCTCTTTAGTCTATTAGAGCAGCGCTCTGAGTCCCATAGACTTACATAGAAAAATAGGCTATGTCTGCACAGAAGCACTGAGTGAGTCAAGATGTCACATGATGCAGGCGAGAACTAGTGCGGAACTGGAGATGGCAGAAGACAGCGAAAGGTAAGTAATTAACGAGGCTGTCAGAGACAGAGACTAACATTGATCTATCTTCAGGATGGATCAATGTCTGATTGGTGGAGGTACAACACCCGCCCCACTCTGATCAGCTGTTCTTGGTGTCAGCGGCAGAACTACTTAGTTATGGAGCTACACAACTCTGTTGACTGAATCATGGCCGCGGCCGAGTACTGCACATCCACTCCCCATGATTTGAATAAAAGGCTGATGTGCAGTTACCGGCTGCAGCCACTATTCAGTCAACAGAGCTTTGCAGCTCCACAACTAAGCACTTCTGGCTGCCACTGACATCAGGAACAGCTGATCGATGGGGCGCCAGGTGTTGTACCCTCACCAATCAGACACTGATGACCTATCCTAAAGATAGGTTATTAATGTTAAAGTCGCAGACAACCCCTGCACACACTGAACATACATTACTAATAGCTAAGGTGATGTGGACATAAAAAACTCAACTGGATTGGTATTAAATTTAGGGTTCATAAAAGGTCCATTATTACGTTACGAATTAAGAACAAAACAGAATTCATGTCTTGGAAGCATTCGTTTCCAAAAATCTCTCTGTCCTCTATGATCTGAACCTTGCCTAAGTTTAAAACAAAAAAATCTTAAAAATAAACCTAATTAGCACGAGCATGTCTGTGCCCAATCTCTTACAAGATGATATTTTACCCTGCACACTGAATGACATAAAACAACTCTAGCTGTACTGAGGTTGTCAGAAGCTTTATGCCCCTAGATATGAAACGGTAAAACCACAGGGACCCACAAATGCAAAAAAAAGTTATAGGTCTCAAAACATTGGGATACAAAACTATTTGTATTCTTTTCTAGTAAGGCCGGGGTCACACTGGCGAGGAATACGGCCAAGTGAGAGGCGCTAAAAGCACGCATTACACACGGACAAATGATTCTCTATGGGGTCACTCGCACCAGGCGTATATTTCTCATCCGTATCCTACGCTCCGTGCCAATCGTAGCATGCTGCGATTGTCAGCGTACTACGCCCGTAGTACGCCAATGCAAGTCTATGGGTGCGCAAAAAATACGGATTACACACGGACCAGACGTGTGACCTGCGAGCAATACGCAGGTCTTTTGGCTGGTGACAGGAAATGGGCCAATCCATCATCAGGAAGCCTAGACATGCAAATGAGCTCAAAAAGCGCTCCAGACATCCCGGAAGTACGCCTCCACGGAGTACAGCGGCAGCATGGTGTCCACTTACATAAATGTGGAGATGCTCATTGTCCTGGTGCAGGAGCGTCCCAAAATCTGGGACCAACGTGACGCAAATTATGCAAACTGGGCAAGAAAGGAGGCGTCACGGAGGCGCATTTGTCGCCAGATGTACTGTTGTGAGTTAATTTTCCCCTTCACCATTGAGGTCTGATGAACTCCCTCTTCTGGTGAAGGAAGTGAGGCTGATTACAAAGCACCTGAGCAGAATGATGATGACTGGGATTGCTGACTGGATATAAGGCAGCCGACGCCCTTCTGCCTTGCGGGTGATTTCTCTGAGGGATTCTTGGAGACCAGTCTGATTCCTGCTCCTCAAAAGCTAAGTTTTCTGCTCTACTTTTTGCATTTGTGTTTTGGTTTTGTTTTGCCTTGTTTTTCTGGATTTCTGCCTTTCCCTGCTGGGTGAGCTGAATTTCTTTTTGCTCTGTCTTCAGATAATACCCGAGTACTGATATAGCGTCTTCAGGGCTTTTTTCCCTATCAGTCTGTTGGCTCTTGTTTTTGAGAGGGTTTTGGCGGATTGCAGACAGCAGCTTTTCTATTCTGTCCTATTTAGTTAGCTTGGGCCCCATCATTTGCTCAGCCTATCTTTCTGTGTGTTTCTTCATCTTGCTTCACCGTCATATGTTGGGGGCTGCCTATTGCTTTGGGGTCTGCTCTGGGGCAGTTTAGATTTCCCTTTCTGTCTTTAGGCTATGTAGTTCTCCAGCTGTGATCAAGGGTTCTAGGGCACCGTAGGAACCCCCCCACGGCTACTGCTAGTTGTTGTTGTTAGGTTCAGGGGTCTGCAATCCGATAGCTGCCAACTTCTCTAGTTTTCTGGACTTAGCTAGTATTTCTGTTTTTGCCTCCTATGGGGACTCATTCATAACAATGTACCATGACTTTGGTGACCGACCACGTGAGGAGCAGCATAAAATTCATAAGTACAATGCAAAACATGAGTAACCTTAGCGCGCAACAAAAAAGGAATATAGAATCAGCACCCCCCCTTCCTGTGCATGTACTTTTTGCCTCATGAGGCCGTTAGATTTGGATGTGACACGTGGATTCACACAGCCATAATTTGGGGTTAGGCCACAAGCTCCTCATCCTCCTAGACAAAACAATTATTAAGTGTAGCTAAAGAGACCCTGTGTATCTGCCCAATTACATGTGCCACCATGGGTAGAAAGCACACCCCAGAAGGCCCCATGCCTAGACTACTGGTAGCAAATGTGACCTATCAAATATGTGAATTTGACAATATTTCCTGTCACATTGCAGTGGAAGATGTGATGAAACGCTGGCGAAGCATCCGGGACCATTACCGTCGGGAACGCCAGCAGCGGTCCAGGAGTGGGGATGCTGGATATGTAAAAAGGAAATACATCTATTATGACCGGCTCTCCTTCCTCGCCCCAATTCTGGATCTGAGACCGTAAGTAGATACCTCACATCACATTACACAAATACTTTACAGGGCCAAAAATATTCATGTATTTTTGCCTCTGTTCTATTTCATAACAGAACTCAATCCAACCTTACGGATCGAGGAACGGCCTCAGAGACAGAGCCCATAATAGATCCTGTAGGGGATGAGGTGGCTGGCCCATCTTCTCCCCCTACAAGAAGGATGGCAGAAGATGAGGCATCACAGGACAACCCATTGGCTGCCTAACACACAACACCACCAGGACGGTCTGCTGCTGCCCCATCACCCATCCTGGAAGAGCCGGGCAACTTGAGCAGCAGCCCAAGTGGCCATATCAGGGGATCCCCACAGGCTGCTGTTACATCCCGACAAACACGAAGAAGGTGCCAGGTCACTGTTCAAGAGAGCAGGACCAATGTGGACACAGGGGTGCTCAATTATTTATCAAGAGTAACTACAGATGATGGGGAGGCCTACTCACGTAGCCTCACCCTTTATCTCCGTGCCCTTACCCGTGAGGTCAGGCTCCGTATTAGGGGATGTTTTCAGATCCTGCTTGATGCAAGCACCCCCCCAATACCCCATATGAGCTTTTCGAATATCTGGAGAGGTGGCAGCTCTCCCCCCGAAATCTAATGCGCATGAGACCATCCACACAGATGCTTGCTCAAGCAGGGTCCGAACATCCTCTAATACGTGGGCCTACACCTCAACCCCTTCCTCCCACTACCCAACCTTCTATTCAGCAGCCACAAATGTCAGCCTCTAGCCAACCCCACCAATATGGCCACTTGTACCCACCCAGTGTTGGAGGCTGGTCCCAACCTGGTTGGGGACGAATTGGCTATCTTGGGGGGTATGAGCCACGTGCCTACCACAGCCAACAAGATGCCCCTCACCATCATCATTACTCTGGCCAGTATCCCCAACAGTCCCAGGAGGCAGGGCAATTCCAACATCATGGGCAACAGTATGGCCCCACACAGGGCGATGTTGGCCACAGTGTCCAGCAGCACCCACAGGCTGCTCTTCCACGTTCCCCTTCCCCAACCTATGAGGATTTATAAGTCTGATGGCCGTAGATGTCCAGTGCGGTGTAACTGGTGCTCCAGATACAAAGGAAAAAACAGGTGTTCTCCATCACCAAACTTTGTTACCTAATTTAACATTCTAATTTTTTAACAATGTTTTCCAATCATATTAAAGAATCCATCATGACAGGCAAGGCTACCTCACGCCTTTCAGACAGATATTACATGTGTGTACAAAAGAGAATATTTAAACGTGCTATACTGTAAAGTCAAAGGATGAAAATACACTACTCACTTGCTAATGCCTAGGAAAGGCGTGCTGGCCTTAGTGAAGTAGTCACCTTTTTTGCTAGCAATCTATAGTAACAAATCAAGGCTACCAGCCTTCAGAATATCACGCTCTCTCTATGTCTTAACAAGTGAGTTTTGTTTTTTCATCCTTTCCAGTATAGCATGGTTAAATATTCTCTGTTCTACAGACAGGTAATATCTGTCTGAAAGCCGTGAGGTAGCCTTGCCTGTCATGGTGGAATATTTCTATGATTGGAAAACATTCTGAAGAAATGTGAGTGTTATCTTTAAGCATTAATTTTGTTGATGGAGCTCACCTATTTTTTTCCTTTCTAGTAAAATATTCTCATGCAGCAATGTTGTTATTGCCTAATGTTTTTTTGGGTTATGTTATGTAATGTTACTTTTCAAAAAAGTTTAAGAAGGCACAAAGGGCCATTTTGCCCATTGCCAAAATGTTCATATGGCAATATTAGGTTTGCCTTTAAGAAACAAAAAAAAAGGCAAAACTAAAAATTTGTCTACTATAGTTAACGTCTGTGTGATTTTTCAAAAACCCTGTCAACATACTAACATACACTAACCAATGCAATGAAACAGTCATAGAATCATAAGGGGTTGAGTAATATATATTTAGACACACTTAAAGAAACAAATTATAACATAGACACAGCATGCTCTTGCCAAGAAGTTGCCCCCTCAGGTGAGATAAAGTAATTAGTGAAAATATCACGCACTTTGAGGCCAGAGAGCGGTCTACGTTGAGGGTTCATAGGTGGTCTCACCCTGCGCACATTGTCCGGCCTACGCACAACACCATCAGAGGAGGAACAATCATGTATCCTGGTGAAGTTATGCAGAACCACACAGGCTTTCACAACTTCATTCACATTTTGTTCACTCAACTGAATGGCAGACTGGAGTACCCGCCATTTGGCACAAAGAATCCCAAAGGAACACTCCACCAGTCGCCTAGCACGTGATAGGCGCAAGTTAAAAATTCTGCGCCTGTGGTCAAGGTTGTGCCGGGGATATGGCCTCATGACATTGCACGTTAACTGAAACGCCTCATCTGCCACAAGGACATAAGGGACTGATTCTTCAGGGGAGCCTGGTAGCTGGCGTGGTGGTGGTAGATCCAACTGGTTGGTGCGTAGCCGCCAAGCCATTATGGAAGTATTGAAGACTCTAGAGTCTCCCGTCCTTCCATAGGCCCCAATGTCAACAATTATAAACTTGTATTGAGGGTCTACCAGAGCCAACAATACAACAGAAAAGTATTGTTTATAATTGAAGAATTGGGAGCCAGAGTTCGGCGGCTTACGCACCCGGATATGTTTGCCATCCAGGGCCCCAATACAATTTGGAAACTGGCAGTCCTCCTCAAAGTCCCTTGATATCCTCAACCAGTCTTCCATCCTGGGCTCGGGCATGACCACTTGATGGAGTCTTGTCCAGATTTCTGTACATGTAGACCTCACTATGCCTGAAATGGTTGATCTTCCAATGAGAAACTCATGGTGGAGGGTGGCATAAGACAGGCCAGTGGACAGGAAGCTGTAGAACATAAATTGATAAGTTTAGAATGCATAAAGTCCAAAAACATCAGTTACATGCCGACCAAACTTGGTAGGAATTGAGATAGAATAACACACATATTTGGTTGCACAATGACTAAGTGATATGCAGGACATATTGGATGTAACATTCTGGTGTGTAAGTTGAAACATATTTGGAGTAAGATGAGGGCATTAAACTTTGTCCAAGAAGGCAAAAAAAAAACATACTTTAGCACACACATTATGAACATAGAGAATGTGGTTGTGTTGTACATACCGTATAGTAAGTAGAAGTCGCTCCTCTGCAGATATCGCTTTGCGCATCCTTGTGTCCTGAAAGGTTATCCCAGGGCGCACTGTCTGCAAGAGTCGATCAAATGTGGAAATGCTCATGCGACAGTACTGGTAACATTTTTCAGGATGCTCCCGCAGATAAGAATAGAGGTGGTGAAAATGACCTCTTGTGAGTCGTTGCCTCAAAAGTGGATGGACCCACATGCGTCTCCTCCTCCGCGGATCCACTATCACTTGGTATGGTTGCCCAAAGCGCCGTGACAAAAGCCAGTTAAAGAGAACCTGCTCAGTTGTATTGAATCTCAGACCCTCTGCCATGTTGCACAAAGAACACCAACACACCTCGTGAAAGCAAGCTCACAAATGGACAGAATGGAGGCAGCCACCTGTTTCAGAGTGTATAAATAGGGTGCAGGCTAATGATTTAAATTGTTAGCAGGCCTCAAAACCGTTAAATGTCCATTTTGCAAGGCTGTGAGAAAATCTCGCCATACGGATTGCATACGGATGCCATACGGATTACATACGGATGCAGACATACGCAAAATACGCGACTGCACCTTGCTTACAGATGACCTACGGAGCACTATTTAGGGGTCATTCATCCGTATTACGCCTGTAATCTACGGACTGTATTTTGCGCAGGTTAGTGTGACCCCGGCCTAAGAAGTAAAAGCATATTCTATTGGCATCATACAGATCTGACAAAAGTTACTATGTCACATTTACCATATACTTGAACTGAAAAAATAATGGAAAAAAATCCAATAAAGACAAAGAAGTATAAGCCAATTAAAACAAATATATTTTATTGATTCAAAAAGGATTTAAAAAAAAAAAACTTACATAAGATCAATAAGTCAAGGGAGATACAAATGCAGAATATGCTGTCTGCACAGAGAATATACCAAGGTTAAAAAGATGTATGTCATAGACCAGGGGTGGGCAACTAATTTTCCTGAGGGGCCACATGAGAGACAATAACTGTTGTGGAGGGTCAAACCAATAGCTGAAATTCTACTCAATATTAATTAATTATATCACTTAATATTGAGCAGAATTAAGTATGCTGACACCCCCCTATATATCTTACACCCCCCCACAGCCCCTTCTATACAGCATGAGCCTCACACAGCCTACTACATATGCGGCATGAGCCCCACACAGCCTCCCTATATACTGCATGAGCCCCACACAGCCTCCCTAAATACTGCATGAGCCCCACACAGCCTCCCTAAATACTGCATGAGCCACACACAGCCTACCTAAATACTGCATGAGCCACACACAGCCTACCTATGTATACTGCATGAGCCACACACAGCCTACCTATGTATACTGCATGAGCCACACACAGCCTACCTATGTATACTGCATGAGCCCCACACAGCCTACCTATGTATACTGCATGAGCCCCACACAGCCTACCTATGTATACTGCATGAGCCCCACATAGCCTACCTATGTATACTGCAAGAGCCCCACACAGCCTACCTATGTATACTGCATGAGCCCCACAGCCTACCTATGTATACTGCATGAGCCCCACACAGCTTACCTATGTATACTGCATGAGCCCCACACAGCCTACCTATGTATACTGCATGAGCCCCACACAGCCTACCTATATACTGAATGAGCCCCACACAGCCTACCTATATACTGAATGAGCCCCACACAGCCTACCTATATACTGAATGAGCCCCACACAGCCTACCTATATACTGAATGAGCCCCACACAGCCTACCTATATACTGAATGAGCCCCACACAGCCTCCCTATATACTGAATGAGCCCCACACAGCCTCCTCATGTACAGCATGAGCCCCACACAGCCTCCCCATGTACAGCATGAGCTCCACACAGCCCCATGTACTTCATGAGCCCCACACAGCCTCCCCACGTACTTCATGAGCCCTACACAGCCTCCCCATGTACTTCATGAGCCCGTTTCCCCATATACTGCATGAGACCCCACACAGCCTCCCCATATACTCAATGAGGCCCCACACAGCCTCCTCGTGTACAGCATGAGCCCCACACAGCCTCCTCATCTACAGCATGAGCCCCACACAGCCTCCTCATCTACAGCATGAGCCCCACACAGCCTCCCCATGTACTGCATGAGGCCCCCACAGCCTCCCCATGTACAGATTGAGCCCCACACAGAAGTACATGGTGGCGGATTACCGCGTCATAGGACACAGAGCAGCGCTGCTGCTTTGCAGAGCCATAGTAACGGTCACTGGCCACCTATGCTTCTTATCAGCATTTACAACAAGATTTGATCTGCTATTCAATTTGCATGTGGGACTCCCACACGTTCCTATATACTTACCTTAGAACACTGACGAAGGTCTTTACTGACCGAAACGTTTGTACCTAGTGGCTACTGTATGTATTAAATATCTTCTCACACCTGCAATTTACAAGTGTGTCCAGCATTTGTTATATAAATTGCTGAGGTAATCTGGAGAAATTTCACCCCATGCTTCCAGAAGCCCCTCCCACAAGTTGGTTTGGCTTGATGGGCACTTTTTGCCTACCAAATGGTCAAGCTGCTCCCACAACAGCTCAATGGGGTTGAGAGCTGGTGACTGCGCTGGCCACTCCATTACAGATAGAATACCAGGTGCCTGCTTCTTCCCTAAATAGTTCTTGCATAATTTGGAGGTGTGCTTTGGGTCATTGTCCTGTTTTAGGATGAAATTGGCTCCAATCAAGTGCTGTCGACAGAGTGTCGCATGGCGTTGCAAAACAGAGTGATAGCCTTCCTTACTCAAAATCCCTTTTACCTTGTACAAATCTCCCACTCTACCAGCACCAAAGCAACCCCAGACCATCACATTACCTCCACCATGCTTGACAGATGGCGTCAGGCAGTCTTCCAGCATCTTTTCGGTTATTCTGTGCTTCACAAATGTTCTTCTGTGTGATCCAGACACCTCAAACTTGGATTCGTCTGTCCATAACATTTTTTTCCAACCTTCCTCTGTCTAATGTCTGTTCTTTTGCCCATATTAATATTTTCCTTTTATTAGCCAGTCTCAGGTATGGCTTTTTCTTTGCCACTCTGCCCTGAAGGCCAGCATCCCGGAGTCGCCTCTTCACTGTAGACGTTGACACTGGCGTTTTGTGTGTACTATATAATGAAGCTGCCAGTTGAGGACTTGTGAGGTGTGATATCTGAAACTACAGACTCTAATGTACTTGTCTTATTGCCCAGTTGTGCAGCGGGGCCTCCCACTTCTCTTTCTACTCTGGTTAGAGCCTGTTTGTGCTCTCCTCTGAAGGGAGTAGTACACACCGTTGTAGGAAATTTTCAGTTTCTTGGCAATTTCTCACATGGAACAGCCTTCATTTCTAAGAACAACAATAGAATGTTGTTTCACATGAAAGTTCTTTTTTCTGGCCATTTTGAGAGTTTAATGGAACCAACAAATGTAATGCTCCAGATTCTCAACTAGCTCAAAGGAAGGTCAGGTTTATAGCTTCTCTAATCAGCCAAACTATTTTCAGCTGTGCTAACATACTTGCACAAGGGTTTTCAAGGGTATTCTAAGCATCCATTAGCCTTCTTACACAGTTAGCTGTTATGAACAGGTTGCTGAGGAAGAAATAAAAAACAAACAAGCTAAGTCTCAGAAAACCAAAGAGGTTGGTAACTATGCAAACAGTAGACCCCTGATCCTAACACGCAACTAGCAGCAGTCGTGGAGCATTCCTACGGTGGTCCTAGACGCCTTGTCACAACCGGAGAACTAAATAAGCCTAAAGTAGGAAAAGAGGAAAACTAACTGCCCCAGAGCAGACCCCAAAGGAGAGACAGCCCCCCCACATGTATTGATGGTTAAACCAGATGAAAACACAAAGAAAGGCAGGAAAATAGGCTGAGCAAACGATGGGGCCAAACTAACTAGAAAGGACAGGAAAGGAAAGAAACTGTCTGCAATCTGCCAAAAAACCCTACAAAAATGTCCAACACAACTGATAGCAAAATTAACCCTGAAGTCACTAGACTTCTCCCACTATATCAGCACTCTGAAATATTCTGAGACAGAGCAAAAAGAGACCAATCTAATAAGGGACAAAAAAAAGACAATTTGGCAAATAAGTGTGGAAATTCAGCACAGCCCAGCCGGGCTGGCTGACCACACAGAAAACTGAAATGACCAACAAGAGCAAGTGTGAACATTAGCAAAAAACAAACTTATCTTGAGATGACTGGAACAGAGCTGAGTCCTAGACCTGAGAAGCAGACTGAATCACCAGCACTAGGATAGGGCGTCGGCTGTCTTCTATCCATTCTGATCCTCCAGAGATCCAATCGTCATCTTCCTCACCAGGTGGGCAGATCACCACCACTCAAACCAACCTCTCTACCTCCCGTCACCACCAGAGGGAGAATGGAAGGGGAACTCTCAACTGGTGGAGCAGAAAATGAGCTCATAACAGTTAGCAAACACAAAGTACCATAAGAACACTGGAGTGATGGTTGTTGGAAATGGGCCTCTATACACCTATGAAGATATTGCATTACAAACCAGACGTTTGGAGCTAGAATAGTCATTTACCACATTAACAATGCATAGAGTGTATTTCTGAATCATTTAATGTTAGCTTAATTGGAAAAAACTGTGCTTTTCTTTCAGAAATAAGGAAATGTCTAAGTGACCCTAAACTTTTGAATGGTAGTGTATATAGGAGCTATTTATAGTGGCCACATACAAATAAATGTAGGAAGTGGTAAGAGGGTTACATAAATATCCACAAAAAGTCAAATCGTATTTTCAGTTTATATGAAATACGTATTGGCTAAGGCTAGTGCATAGTATAAGGCACAGGGTCCATATACTGTTCTTACACTGGGGCCTGTTCTGTCTGTGTCAGCCTTCTCCAGCAAGTCCCACCCAGAACAAATCACAGCCTGTCATAGCTCCACTGTTTCTAGAAACCATTTCTGAGTGCTGACTTCTTCTGGGGAAGGACAACTTCTATAATCAGATTCCCCTGTCTGCCAAATTCTCAGGATTGTGTGTAAATTCGATGTGAGCATTAGATCTACAGAACACTCAGTCTTACGCCGTGTACACATGTTCAGTTTTTTATCATATACCTCAGTATCTGTAAGGCTACTTTTACACTTACCGCTTTTTTTTGCGGCCCGTTTTGGTGGACCGTATCGCCGCAATTTTTACAGTATGCCGCAGTAACGGGCTGCGAAAAAGCTTGTGGCCTGTTACTATATTAATAACATTGGGGGAAAAAAAACGGCGTTCCGCAAAACCGGAAGTCACGGTGCGCCACAAAAACAAACTTCTGTTTATTTTTGCGGCCCCATTGATTTTCAGTGGGGGACGTGTCCGTATGCCATGAAAGGGATCGAGCACACCATGGAGTTTTTGCGGGCCGATTTTATGGCCCCATAGAAATCTATTGGGGATGCAAAAACGGGCCGCAAAAACACAGTAAGTATAAAAGCAGCCTAAGGGTATGTGCACACGCAGTGAAATCTGCTGCGTTGTACAGTACCTTTATTTCCAATGGAAAAAAAAACGCAGTGCACATGCTGCGGATTTTTCCGCGCGGTTTTGCTGCAGTTTACAATCCGCAGCATGTCAATTGTTTGGAGGAGAAACACTGCGGTTTTACACCTCATCCATTATGAGGTGTAAAACTGCAAGACTTCTGTCCTGCAGATTTACCTGTGGTTTTCTCTCCAAAATCCGCACACCAAAAAAACTACGTGTGCTCATACCCTAAGCCAAAACCAGGAGAGGAACAGTCAGAGGAAAAGTATAATAGAAACCCGTCACCACTTCTGGATTTATCACCCACTCCTGGATTTGTCTGAGGTAAAATACTGACCAAACACTGATAGCGTGACCACTGTCTTCCGGGATGAAGCCTCAGTGGAGTCCCAGCTGTGTAGCTCTGCCTATCCTACATGTAGCCAGCTGCTTGGGTACAGGGCCTCCCGATAATCCGCCAGGTCGCCGGCCATGTCTCCCCCTTGCTCCGGTTCCCCGTGCGTGCTGCACTGCTATGTATATACGCGGGGCAGAGTGGTGACGTAAAGTGTCCTCACGGAGGACTCATCGACAGGTGTCGCTGTTGGTATGAGCGCCGCTCAGCTCTATCGTTTGCTGACGTCCCAGGACACGCCCTCTTTTACCCTTGTGCGTCCGTGCTCACTGTGCCGGCCTCCGCCTGAGCAGGAGCGTGTGTTGCGCGCGTGCCTCTCTCTTCCGGTCCGGACCCGCCGCCGCTTCTCCCGTGTGCTCACACACCGCTCAGCTACCGCCATGTTGGGAGCTGCTCTCCGGCGCTGCGTGACTTCTGGCCTCCGCAGCCTCCCTCGCTGCCGCCTGCAGCCTCAGCCGGCCTGCTCCCAAGGTGAGCTCTCTTACGTTTCGCCATTCTGCCCTTGACGTGTGAGATAGCGGGGCCTATCTGCGCTGTGTGCCTGTAGCCGGTGACCTGCCCTGCGGGGTCTGCCCCTCAGTGCTGGTGTCCTTGTGGTGACCCGGAAAGGCCGCGCTGTGCCGTGCATGGTGGCTGGAGCCTTCTCTGCAGAGGCCTGAGCACTTGTGGCTGCTGCTGCCCTGTTATACAGGGGCACTGAGCAGATGCCGGGAGTCTCACACTGCGGCTCCTGGCTTTCCTGCAGCCCCTTGCAGTGCTAACCATTGTGTGCAGCAGGTTATTGCAGCCCTGCACAGTGAGACGTGAGCTGAGCAGCTGATGGGGCTGTTCATCCCGGAAGCAAGGTCACATTGCCTGGTGGCTCCCCTGCAGGGTCCTGCCCTGGGCCGCCGCTCACTCGCTGCACGGTCTGCTCTACACTTGTCATCTTAAATTGGATCTTCGCCTCCATAAAACTTTTGACGTAAGAAGTTATAATCGGTGGCGATCTGCGTCCTTAGACCTCACTGATCGCTAAAAACCCAGGGGTAGATGCCCGTCCCCAGATGCTGCTCTTCTGTGACACTGAAGGCAGAGAGCAGCCCCTCCAATAAGTTCTGCCCCTTTGGTTTTAGTGATCGATGGGGTCTCCACATCCCACCAAAGCTTTGCTTGTGAACATTTTCTGAAAATGCAGTTCCTCTTATCTGTTTACTGCGGTGTGGCTCAAGGCTTGATCAGCTTCTCCATACATTCTCCTGTGGGCCAAGGTTATGACATACAGCTTGACCTTGAGCCTGACACACGCTGGACGCCTGCTGCTGAGGCTTATTTCTAGCATTTCACAAATCTCCTTATTGATTTGTAGTGATGAAAACAAACTCCATTATAACTAATTCTGTGCATGAACCAAGACTTGAAAATACTTGTCCATACTTCATGTGCAGGTCTGATGACCCAAACTAATGGAATCACGGGCAGAGATGTTTCTGTAGTCTGGGCTGCGAGATCTGCGATTGGGCTGGGGCTTGTGGCCATTATACAGATAAGAACACGGCTGTAAGAACTGGCCCTTGTGCCGCCGTATGACAGCGTCTACCAACGCATGTCTAGTGCAGATGTGTGTAAAGCCATCCACTTTTCATACAGAAAAAAATAAACTTTTCTTTCCATATGTATGCACTCTGTGTCAGCAATTTAGTAATAGAAAACTGCATCTGGTTTTTTATGTTGAGAATGGCAATGGATCAATTAAAAATGCTATACGGATGGAAACCTGTATGTGATCCAGTTTTTGCAAACCTGTTTTATTTTAATGGGCAACTCTGGTCAGGACTCTGGAGTCGGTAAACCAAACCTCTGACTCCTCAATTTCGATGACTCGGACTCAGACCCCACAGCCCTGCCTCACTACTGAGCAGGTGCCTAAAGTGCAGCCCAGATTCATCTCAGCTAAAAGCCCAGATCCTTAGCTCAGGAACAGAACAGATATTTATAGGACATTTTATAACTTTTTCAAATTATGAATGGCATCAACATCTGGCAGAGGAGTCACATGATCACGGCAGCCAGTTTCCTGCTGCCTTTTCATTCCTTCTAGTGATGAGCGAGCATGCTCGTTTCCTAATTGAGAATTTTTGGTGTGCTCGGAAAAAAAAATGCTTGCGTCACCGCGGCTGCAGATCTAACTAACCGGCAATCCTGTTGCAGCTGTCGAACTTCTGCAAGATATGTGGCCGCTGTGACTCTAGCATTTTTTTGATTAGGATACGAGTTTGCTTGTTCATCACTAATTCCTTCCAAAAAAGGGATAAAAAGGCTGCAGTCAAACAGTTTCTTCCAATCTGCAGTTTCTTCACCCCCTCCACCAGATGTTAAAACATGTAGGGATCGAGGACAAGTGATGCTCCTCAGAGGGGTGAGTATAGATTTTTTTTTTTTCTCAAAATCTCCTTGGTGCCTAGTAAACCCTCCATTAACTTTTTTCCCCCTCTAAACGTGTGCACTGTAGCGTGTATTAATATACTGTACTTTCTGCTAACGGCGTCTCCTCCGGTTTCAAACATTACTCTGGTTGTCTTCTGAGTGACATCACCGCTCTTCAGACTCGTAGTGTAAGTCTATAGACACGGGAGCGAGGCTGCACAGGCTTTAATTGTAAGAGTAGCACTGTGGCTCAGTGGTTAGCCTTGCAGCGCTGGAGTCCTGGGTTCAAATCCCACCAAGGAAAACATCTGCAAGGAGTTTGTATGTTCTCCCCGTGTTTGTGTGGGTTTCCTATCAAGGACAATAGAAAAAAATTGGAGTCCGGCTCAATAGTCCTTACTCAAGTCATGAGTAAGACTGCTTAGTGCAGTCGAAACGTGTCGACCATGAACATTTTCTTTTGAAAAATAAAAATAAAAATCCAGTCCTGTTGAGCCAGACTCAATTTTTTTTCTATTGTCCTTGATGGGAGGCCAGGGTGGATGAGCATAGAGCAACTGGGTGAGCTGGAATCAAATTTGTTACTCTGGTTTCCTCCCACATTCCAAAGACATACTGATTGGGAATATAGATTGTGAGCCTTATCTGGGACAGCGATGATAATGTGTGCAAACTGTAAAGCGCTACAGAATATGTTGGCGCTATATAAAAATAAAGTTTATTATTAAGAGAGACTTTTGGCTCACGCAGAGAGATTCAGATATGCAGTCTGAATTGCGTGACTTGGAAGAGTACCGACACTGTACTGGATACCGCAGAAGATGGTGAGGTGAGTATATTAACAACTTGATGCTGCAGGACATACAGGTTTATGGGTACAAAAAGTTAATTGAAGGGCTAATTAAAGCATAATGTGTAATATAGGAGAGGACCCGCCAGCTCCTGACATGTTAGTTTCAGTAGATACTTGCATTCCCCATATAATAAATACTCTGGTTCACTTTTTCTTAGAACTCTGTATTATGTCCGTCTCCTGTTTATACCTTCTCCAAGCTTCTGAATATATGTCCCCGGTGTCTGTAAGCACCGGTTGATCAATGTCACACACCCAACTGATAACACCTAGTTGTCAATTTATTCATAAGTTGCTTGGAGGAAAACCAGGAACCAGAAATGAAGAAAAGCTGCTCTAGAATGATTTCATGGGAATTAAATTCATTATTTAGACTTGTCAGGAGTAGTGACCGGTACCCGAAGGAAGATGGTGTGCTGGCAACGGGTTACTCCCCCCTCTACTTAGGACTTGCATGCTTGGTGCAGGGGGATAGCTGACTGAACTAGGGTGTGGCTGGTGATGGCTAAAGTTTGCAGCCAGGTTTACACAATTTATTATATTTCTAATATACGATGTGCACTTCTTATTTTCCCATACCTAGCCATTATCCTTTGCTGTGCTCACATTGTTGTAGTGGCAAGGAGTCGTCTGCCGTGCCCTTCAGGATGACTACAGGACAGGAAGCCCGCTGCTCACATGGAAATGCTTCCCCACAATCTGCTCTTCCTTTACAACTTCATAAAGAAGTAACACGGATCCTTAGCTGATCTGGTAAATGATTACCCCTGCTAGATATGGATGTGTAGTGGAGGATCACTTTGCTATCTGCTGACTTACGTTTACGAAAGGGTTATAATTCATTAGAAAGCCTCCCAATTCCATTTCTTCATCTTTTTAGTCTTAATGGGGTATTCTGAGAGTTTAATATAAATGACCCTTACAGATTGGTAATCAATTATAATTGAGAGCCACGTTATTATTCAGGGACACACAATGTACAGAGCTGGACCTGTTACAGCTCAGTGTCCCCTGAAATCAGCTGATCATTGGGAAAATGCCTACAACAGGTGTTGGCTAGAGGACACCATAGACTTCCATAGAGGACATGGTGTATTATGAGAGCGTAGGTAACGTGACTGCTAGGATGGAGGTGTCGACCTTCTGAAGATATTCTTTAAAGCCTCATTTATGGCCAGTGGATTTGTAGACCCTACAGTCTGTGAAGCAGAGTACATGTGGATGGGGTTTCTTAAATCTATCTATATGCTATGAAACCCTGAACAGACACTCTCACCTCCACAGATTCTCGGTTCAGATTTAGATGAGCCAATCATGGCTGTTAAATGACTGCCAATATGCTATACTATGGATGATTAGACAGGCCAACAAACATTCTATGCACGCAGATCATTAATACAATCGTTCGTGCGTATAGATCATTTTATCTACCGCAGATCTCATTACAGAAGGTGATGTGCTGCCGATAACCTGACTATTTGCTTTGTTCCATCAAACTAAAAAAACAAGCATTTTGCTCGTTTGTCAGTTTGGAAGGGCCAATAATTGAGAATGGGCGTTCCTGACAACACTTTCTCCAATGCTTGACTTGTATATGGGCCTGTAACACTGTATTTCATTGCAGAAATAATGTAATACCATGCAATAACACGCTCTGGCACTGTCTCATGGTCAAGGGAATTATCTGCCATGGAAATTGAGTCTTTTCAGTCTTTGGCCTATTGAGCTGTATAGTATTTTCTTTACTTTAAGCTCTCCTGTCTTTCTTACAGTTGCAATTGCTGCTCGTTGCTATTCTCATGCCAAACATGAGTCAGATGAAGAGTTTGATGCTCGCTGGGTGACTTATTTCAACAAGCCAGATATTGATGCCTGGGAACTGCGAAAAGGTACTGCTAATCACTGCTCCTTCTGATAATGTAATCATGAAAATATTGGGACATTGTATTGACTTTCAGTTTGTTGCATTTAATGAACACCTGTCTTCGTATTTCAGGAAATACTTGCATTTGCCATAAAATTACTGCTGGAGCACCTTGGAACTCTGCATTGCACCATTCTTCTCATGGCTCTGGAAAGTAGGAGTGAGTTCACAACGTGCTGTCACCTTCTCCCTGTTGATGGATTGTGTCCCTACAGTTAGACACTGTCCAATCAGAGGTGTCATTTTTACTGTAACACCCTCTTGACAAGGAGAATTTTGTCAATTTAGTCATTTATTTCCAGGAAGAATAGCCGAGGAAAGGCACAATGCAGACTTCTAATATGCTTCAAAATTATTTTGAATGCAAGTATTTACTAGAGTATACATGTCAGATGACTGAATTTTGGAACTATTCATGTAACTGTTGTATAGCAGTTGTCTTGTAGACTGCAAATGCAGCGATAGCTCAGACTTGCTATAATGTGACCTAGCTGCGTTACATAACGAGGACTCTTGGATGATGATTGGATTGCCATTAAAGGGAATCTGATGGTAAAGCGGTCTATAAGCTGCTAAAATCAAGATGACTTTTTTTAATAGCTCTACTCATTAAGTCTTTGAACCCAGTATGTGTCCCGTACGGTCAAGACCACCTCAAAACGCTCAATAGTGTTATTTAGTAGAGCTGTGTGATATTTCATGCTTCAAACATTCTTTATCAATCAATGCTTTTCTTGTATACAAATGAGCTTTTCAGATCTATGGGCCAGAAATGAATCTGCATACAGAGATTATTTTAAATGGAAGGAGCCGTTACCAGTATGAGACATGTAACTAGCACAGTAGAACTGAATTTTGGCTTGCAAATGCAGTTGCTGCAGCTCACAGCTTTGCTCTATGGCAACAATATTACAACACTGTCTGCCGCCTGTGAGCTGAAGCAGAGAAGAATCTGCAGATGGTCTGTAAGGGCGAAGTCAGACGGCTGTATAACACGGCCCATATTGCATCACTGTGCATGGACTGGCCGGTGGTTCTCTTGTCCCGAGCGTCACGGCTGTATAGAAATACATGCTGTCACACTCTGGTCAGGAGAGCCAGAGCCAGTCTGAGCATTGCAATGCGATCTACGTCCGTACTTAACGGCTGTCTAACTTCACTCTTGTAATCGAGCACAGCTCAGCAGTGAGATCAGGAGAGCAGACATCAGCCATCACCCTGGATTTGCCCCCTATCATTTTATAATAATCTCCGGAGGCAGATTCTAATGCAGATCAGTGTCCAGCCCATAGTCCTGAGCAGCTCATTTACATATAAAAAAAAAGACATCTCTGGACTAAAGGGGGTTTTACACATAGCGATATCGCTAGCAATATCGCTAAAACGTCACTCATTTTTTACATTTAGCGATGCACCAGCGATACGACCCGGTCAGGATCGCTGGTGCATCGCTAAATGATCGCTAGTGAGCTTCCACACAGGAAGATCTCACAGCGATGCAGCAGCGACGCAGCGGACTATACTTACCTTTCACACACAGCGATCCAGACGTCCTCCCGCCTGCGTCCAGCGTCGCTTGTCTCACACAGCAGGAAGCGCCCGACGAGAAATGGAGCCGCCCGATCTCGCGCGATGAGCGACAGCAGGGGAGCCGGTCGGAGGTAAGTATCACACATAGCGATATCGCTAGTAATATCGCTGTAACGTCACAAAATCAGTGACGTTTTAGCGATATTGCTAGCGATCTCGCTATGTGTAAAACCCCCTTTACCTCCGACCGGCTCCCCCGCTGTCCGTCGCTGATCGCGCGGCTCCATTTCTCGTCGTCTGCTTCCTGCTGGGAGAGACGAGCGACGCTGGACGTGGGCGGGAGGACATCTGGATCGCTGTGTGTGAAAGGTGAGTATCGTGCGCTGCGTCGCTGCTGCATCGCTGCTGCATCGCTGTGAGATCTTTCTGTGTGAAAGCTCACTAGCGATCATTTAGCGATGCACCAGCGATCCTGACCGTGTCGTATCGCTGGTGCATCGCTAAATGTAAAAGGGCCTTAAGACATTAGATCGCAGATATCAAGGTATCATTTTATTCGGCGACCTGTGTGCCCATATAGGCAGCTTAGTAGGATTGATTGTACTAACAGATTCCCTTTAAGATGGGGTAGTTCAAAAAGTGCATAACACTTTTAAAGGACCAGCACTGTAGATGTACAATTTGAAAAAGAAAGCTGCCTGTGTTGTCACCTTTATCCTTCATGACCACAACTTCGACAGCTGGTTTAGTATGGAGGAGATCAGAGGACTTTTTGTTTAACTGGATACACTACGTAATGGTAGCTGCAAAGCAGAAGAAAGCGTGCTTTTGGGGTTTTTTTCGCCTCTTCGTCGCAGAGATATTTGCAATCAGAATTTGGCACCTAGGGAGTTAATTTCCTTTTAACCTAAGGCCACACTCAGACGTTCAGTAATTTGGTCAGTATTTTATATCAGTATTTGTCAATCAAAACCAGGAGTGGAACAATCAGAGGAAAAAAGTATAATGGAAACACGTCACCACTTCTGTATTTATCACCCACTGCTGGATTTGGCTTACAGATACTGTTGTAAAATACGACCAAATACTGAACGTGACCTACAGGTGCTTCTCATGAAATTAGAATATCAAAAAGTTAACTTATTTCAGTTCTTCTATACAAAAAGTGAAACTCGTATTATATAGAGCCATTACAAACAGTAATCTATTTCTAATGATGATGATTGACTTATAGACAATGACAACCCAAAATTCATTATAGCAGTAAGTTAGAATAATTAACAAAAAAACAGCTGCAAAGGCTTCCTAAGCGTCTAAAAAGATCCCTTAGGCTATGTGCACACGTCCGGTATTCCCGCGTATTCTATGCATTTTTGCCGCATTTTTCGGCTCTTAAATGCTGCGAAAATGCATAAAATAAGCAAGCCATTGTAATCAATGGCATTCCGCGCATGCTGTGCTAATGCTGCGTATTTTTCCGCGGCAAAATCGCATCACGGAAAAATACGCAGCATGCTCATTCTTTGTGCGGAATCGCGGGAATTCCGCACACATAGGAATGTATTGTTCGCTTACTTTCCGCATGTGGTTATGCCCACCATGCGCAAAGTAAGCGGAAAATGTGCAGATGGTACCCACGGTCTGGAGGAGAGGAGACTCTCCTACAGGCTCTGGGTACCATATCCCTGTTTAAAAAAAAAAAAAAAGAATTAAAATAAAAAATCGTGTTCTCACCTTCTCGCAAGACCGCTACGTCAAAGGTCATTGTCGCAAGGCATCACTGGGAGCGGGACTTGCCGGGAGCATTGCGAGGATCTGGGACGCCGGAATGTGAGAAACACTATTTATTTTATTTTTAACTTTGTCTTTTTACTATTGATGCTGCATAGGCAGCCTTTTCATAGGCTGTAAGCAATAATTATCAACATTAACAGAAATAAACACTTGAAATGGATCACTCTGTAATGACTCTGTATGAGTATCACTTTTTATATTGAAGAACTGAAATTAACTTTTCGATATTCCTATTTTGTGAGAAACACTTGTAAGTTTTTCACCAGTAGTGTGTACTTCACTCTAGCACCTTTCAGTTAGGGTCCCTATTGGGGATTTTGTGATGAATCTAAACTCAGTTGTGCTACATTACAAACCCTTCCATCATCTTTTTCTCATTTCATAGCATTGTCACATTTACTATATTACCCCCTCCCCCAACACTGACTGAAAATGTGTTCTCAAAGGTGTCAGCATCATACTTATTCCTGTTTTGCTGGACTTGTAATCATTCTGCAGTGAAAGCAGAGCAGGCTATTATGTTTTACCAGGACTAGCCTGTTCTGAGTTTTTGTGTGGGCATTCTTTTTTCCTCCACCAGTGTTGCTGCCTTATGATTGTGCGGCATTTTACAGTGGGAAGAAGTTCTCGCCTTCAGGGAAACTAATGCCCACATGGTTGTAAAGAAGCCCTCCCATGATTTCCCCCCCCCCCCCACCAAACTTGTGTATATAATGTCATTGTGTTACTATACATGGGCTTCTCTGGTATGAAGAACCGTTCTGCTACTCTTCTGAGCGCTAGACTCTGCGTGACCTGGAGGTGGCTTTTATGATACAAGTCTATAAAGCATCAGAATGAAGCTCCATTGAAGCTCCATAGACAAATCCAGGGAGTCTGAAGAACAGTGACATCACTCAGTAGAGGAGCGGAATGGCATTAGACACCAGAGAAGGCAGCTTTATTATTTATATAGTAACATTGATTCCATGGACAAGTTCATGGGAGGGCTTCTTTAACAGAAATTAACTCATTAGGTGCCAAATAATTTGGCTAATATCTCCACACAACAGAAAAGCGAAAAATAAAATTCTTTTGCAGCCACTATTATATTGTGTGTCCAATTCAATATGAAACATTTGGTGAAAAGTCCTCTTTGAAGCAAAGGGAGGATGCTTTCTTTTGTTTCTGCACCTGGGGATCTTCTGTGTAGGTGCCGGTGAGTCACTGTGACCTCCGGTGTGCGCCGATAATATGCTCTCCCCACTTCTGCCTTGCACAGTCATTGCTAGGAACCATTTACGCATGGCAATGATTATGCAGGGAGGAAGTGGGGAAGAGCACCTTATCTCCGCGCGCACACAACAGAGGTCACTGGAGGAGAAGTTGCCAGCACCTGCACCAAAGATCCCTGAATGCAACGCCCACAGAAGGGAGGATCAGGTATGTATTTCTGAGGGAGTGCAGGGCGCAGCATTCCGGGGCCGTAACTGGCGCTGATGGGGTTGGGTGGGGGGGGGGGTAAGTTTTGCAATGAAAACAGGAGGCAGAGGTTTAGTCTATGCTCCGGAGCCTGGAAGAAATCATTAACATAGAATATAACATTTCCAAGCAACAAGACCATTAATATGAGGCATACAGGCAGGACCAGTGTAACATTTCTAATGCCTGTATGCCCATATTGATAGGTCATATGTCCTGGGGGTGACATTCCCTTTAAACTTTCTCCATAGCTGCCTTATGTATTTGCTATGTAAGAACCTAATGGGTACTTAGTGAAAAACTAACTGACTGACTCCAATGTATCGGAATACAGAAGTCCTAATTTCTTAGGACTTCTTCTATGGAGATATAAGCTAGTCACCACTGGACTACCCATAACAATGTAACCTGGTACTGGGTAAGGTAGAGGACCCTCCTGTGCCTCAGATCCACTGATCCTGGTCCCCTGAAGCTTGTATACAGTGCTTGCCTGTGTCTTGGAATACCCTCAGCGCTTTGGTATACTGACTAATCTGGCCAATGTTCTGATCAGGCAGGTGGCATGGGTTTCAGTGGGGTGTGCTGATGGACAGGGTCTGGGCACATTTTCAGGACTGGAATGTTGGTGTTGGGTAGAATACTTGGATTACGGGGAGTGAAGGAGGATTGGCATCTTAATGTGATTATACAAGGCAGAACGTTTGAAGTGTGTGTGTGTGTATATATATATATATATATCTATATTATCTTCAGCCCATTCCCTCAGCTTATACATGAGTCATATAGCCGGGGTGTGTCACATCATACTGACACCCCCCCCCCCCCCCCCCCGGGGCGTCTCTGCAGCCCCTCTGCTTGTCCCACAGTCTCCTTTTCCTTCCTACAGCGGTCACATGGTACCACTCATTAAACTCATTAAAGTCATGAGTATGCACATATTTATGACTTTAATGAGCGGTACCACGTGACCGCTGAAGGAAGGGAGACCGTGGGAGAACGGGGCTGCAGAGACGCGCCAGTGGGAGGTAAGTATATGCTATATTCACCTGTCCCGGTTCCAATGCTGCTCGCCGCTGTCTGCCCACCGGGTCTCTGTCAGTGACGTTCAGGCAGCAGAGGGCATTTAACCTACTGATGTCTCCATTAATTTTACTTTTATTGGTATCTATTTTTATTTTTTAAATTTACCAGTAGCTGCTGCGTTTTCCACCCTAGGCTTATACACAAGTCAATAAGTTTTCCCAGTTTTTTTTTTTTTTTTTTGTGGCAAAATTAAGGGGGTTGGCTTATACACGGGTATATACGGTGTATATTCATATTATATTTACTGCCACAGTCGTAACGTTGCTGCTCAAGACCATGTTTTATTTTTTCCTTTCCAACTAGGCGTGAACACTCTTGTCGGTTACGATTTAGTTCCAGAACCAAAAATCCTTGATGCTGCTTTGCGTGCTTGCAGACGGTTGAATGACTTTGCAAGTACGGTCCGCATTTTGGAAGCAGTGAAGGTGAGTAGAATATCCCACTGTTGTGCGATTAAAGGCTTGAATTGACTTGTGCATCTTATTTTATTTTTTTTGTAGTTTTTCCCTACTTTAACAATTTTTCTGAATGGGCCCTTTTTGGGGTAATAAAATGTAATCCAAAAAACCTTTTAAAGTTGGGGAAACATCTTCAAAATTGAATACACTATTTTATACACTTGTGTTAGTTAAGTCACCATTTCCCAGCCGCTCATGTTCCAGTGCATCTCAGTTCCCCTCTGGTCTTGATACATCCTGCTCTGTCTGGATAGACATGTCTGCTGCAGCCAGTGATTTGCAGATTTGGCATCCTGTTTGTCAAGATGGGACTGGCTGGTAAGGGGAGTATGGTGAGGTTCCTTATTTTTTTAGTTTTATATATGTACGCACAATTCTAAGTTGTTTTTTTTTGTTTTTTATGGAAAGCCTGTTTAAAGGAACGCTGCTTTACGTAAAACTTATTCACTATTGTTCTTAGTGTTGCACATGAGGTGAAAATGTATGACTTGGTAACTTTGGCATTCATTGAATCTCAATACTAATATTTAGCTAGTATCTGCGCTTGATCTCTAAACAATGGGTAATGATGGCTTTGTGACTAGCCCTTTTTTTTTTTTTTGCCCCTTTCCCAGGATAAAGCCGGACCTCACAAGGAAATCTATCCCTATGTAATTCAGGAACTCAGACCAACTTTAGATGAGCTTGGTATTTCCACCCCAGAAGAGCTGGGTTTAGATAAACCATGAAAAGGTAATTTTTTTTTTTTTTTTTAAATAGTCTTGTGTAAAAATGATCACCAAAGCAGCTTTTTCTCAATAGCAAATTTGTTCAGCTTTTAATTTGAGCAATAAAAATAGTAAACTTTATTTACTCAACAAGCTGTTCTTTATGTGGCGCTAAAGGGCATGGTCTGTTGATGGGAGCTTACAAGCCGGGACCACACTTTTTCCCGGCAGATGATTGCTCGTTTAAACAGCCATCATGTGTCCTTAACAGCCACAGGTAAAGCATTTAACAGGTGCCGGCAGTGGTGCTTATCATTCTGCTCACCCTTGATGTGATCATGGGTTGCTATGATAGCTGAGGGTCTTCTGAAGACCCCCATGCCTGTCATTACGATACTCCTGTGAAAGCCAGGGTTGAGGAGATCTTGCCTATGAAAATTTAAGCTATTTCCATGAGGGACAGATGCGCTGTGGATTTTCCAACTAGATTTCACAACAAAGGTACTAAATATTACAGTAATTGACAGATATTGACTTGTGGGACATGTTTTAAATTTGCAGCATCTGTAGAATTTGATGGCACTTGTAATTATGACAAATTTGCTTGTAACTCGTGGATTTGGACGCAGTCCCCTCCCGAAATTCCGTCTAGATGTTCCTTTAAGGCCAAAGTCGCACAGGATTTGGCTGAAATATCTTGGATTCTGCTTTGAGTAGAACTGAGGTGGCTGTGAAATCCAGGTGGTGGATATTAACCGCCCCCCAAAAAAAATAAACTGGAGTGCAAGTTGGTATGCATACAAAGCAGATTATTGCAGGTTCCACCATATATGAATATGCAATAAACCTCCTTAGACCTTTTTGGTATATTGATTTATAATTTCAGTTTGCTGCTTCCTGGCTTTTTGACTATTTGCAGGGAAATTCAAGTTTCCCAGACCGTGTAAGAAATTTGACATGACCTCCATCACAGACAACGGTCTATGTAAAAGTACTTAGACATGTAGCGTTAATGCCTCGTACCTGTGTTTTTTGTAATGTTCACCATTGTTAGGCTGTGTGCCCACGTTGCGTTTTTTATGCATTTCCGATGCAGCAGAGACTTTAAAAATGCTAATAAAACGCATCCCCATGCAATCCTATGGGATTCCGCGGTTGCTGTGCCCATGCTGCGGATTTTACAGCTGCGGAAACGCATAGTGGTAAAATCCGCAGCATGTCCATTATTTCTGCGGGATCGCAGCGATTCCGTCACCATAGGATTGCATTGAAATTCTCACTCTATGCATGTGGCTATGCCCACCATGCCTGAAGTGAGAGCTTCATGTGCGGATAGTACCCAGGGTCTGGATGATAGGAGACTCTCCTCCATGCCCTGGGTACAATATTCCTGTAAAAAAAAAAAAAAAAAAATAGAATTTAAATAAAAAATTGGGATATACTTATTCTGTCGGCCCCCGGAGTCTTCCCGCCTCTCAGCCACGCTGCCAGCATCTTTCGTTCCCAGGGATGCATTGTGTGAATGACCCCTGACGTAGTGGCCTCGCGTAATACTACGTCATCAGAGGTCATTGTTGCAAGGCGTCCCTGGGGACGGAAGTTGCCGGCAGCACCAATGAGGGGCGGAACGACTCCGGGGGCTGACAGAGGGTAAGTATATCTGTTTATTTTTTTTAATTATTTTTAACATTCTATCAATAGTTAAAAGTTGGTCACACTTGTCAAGCACTATGCTTGACAAGTGTGACCAACCTGTCAATCACTTTTCCAAGCGATGCTTCAAATCACTTCGAAAAGCGTTAGCATTCTGCAAGTTAAAAACGCTTGCAAAACGCTAGTGTTTTGCGGGAAAACACATGCGAATTCCGCATGCGTTTTACCTGCGGCAGGGAGTTGCGGAAATGCTGCAGATATTTCCGCAGCATTTCTGCAACGTGAGCACTTAGACTTACTGTAGAACTCTTTATATAGTGACAACGTCTGGTATTTACACTAACTGTGTCTAAGAACGGTAAGGCTATGGGCCCACGTAGTGTTCTAAAACGCACAATGAAAACCGGACTCCTTCCCAGAAATCGCGCGTTTTTTTCCACGCAATTTCACTGTGATTTTACCGCGATTCTGTTAGCGATTTTGCCGCGATTTTCTCAAGCACTTTCCAAGTGATTTGAAGCATCGCTTGGAAAGTGATTGACAGGTTGGTCACACTCGTCAAACATAGTGTTTGACAAGTGTGACCAGCTTTTTACTATTGAGGCCGCTTATGCGGCCTCAATAGTAAAAGATAAAATGATAAAAAATAAAATAAAAAGTCGGGGTGTATTTACCTTCCGACGTCCCGCGCTGCCATCCCGGGCCTCAGCGTTCCCAGCGATGCCTTGCGAGACCTGTGATGACGTTGGTCTCGCGTTACTATAGCGATCTCGCGAGACCACGTCATCACAGGACCTTGCTGCAAGGCATTACTGGGAACGCTGAGGCCGGGAATGCAGAGCGGGACGTCGGAAGGTAAATATACCCCGATTTTATTTTTTTATTTTTTTTTTTACAGGGGTATGGTACCCAGGGCCTGGAGGACAGTCTCCTCTCCTCCACACTGTGGGTACCAACCGCACATGAGACGGTTAACTTTCCGCATGGTGGGCATAGCGACATGCGGGAAGTAAGCAATTCTCATGCATTCCTATGGGTGCGGAATCGCGGCAATTCTTTGGGATTCCGCACAAAAGAATGATCATGCTGCGATTTTTTTTTTTTTTTTTTTTTTTTTTTCCCCCCACGATGTGATTCCGCCGCGGAAAAAAGCGCAGCATTAGCACAGTATGTGCGGAATGCCTTAGGAATGCAAGGGGTGCGTCATGTACAAGATTTCTAAATGTTTTCGCGCCAAAAATCGCATCGTGGGCACACAGCCTAAATCTACGTTTACACATGTTGATTTTGTAGGGTGTTAGTGTATTGTATTGTATATCTATCTATTTGGTAAGATTATTTTTGAAAATAACTCTTCTTTCTTCCTACAGATTATCCATCCAAATGTTTTATCAATGCTACTTGATTGTACACAGCCATCCTGAAATACAAAGATGTTAAAATATTACCTTTATTTCGAAAAAACGCAACTGTTCTTTTATTGAGTCCCTATCTGTGTAATATTATGTTGGACCTAATAAAGGGATGTTGTTTGATCTGATTGCTGATCCGCTGGTTTGTTCTATAGTTTTGCATTGTACTCTTTAGATTAGCCTGTAGCTGTCTTTCAACTTCTCCGCACATGCGGGCACACACCCCCTACAAACCACGCAGCATTTTATTTATTCGTCTTTTGGCTAAATACCTTGGCAACCTGTCATTGTATCCTGCTTTAGTTGCATCCTATCTTCCACAGGATACGTTTTTAAGATGATAAATGCATGTCTCTCCTCTGAGACCTGAACATAGCTCTATACTCTTTCTCCATTCCTTTCTATGAATTTTTTGTTATTTGAGTCTTCCAAAGAAGTGGAATAGGCTATGCATGTGTATCCTTCGTTCCTTTCAAAGTGGTCATGAGACAGGGTCATGAATCTCTGTTCTAGGTAGATTTGGTACCCACATCTCATGTATTTACATCCTGTGACTATGCTGTAAATGTTGAAGATGGATGTAACCATTAGAGGTTGTCCGGTCTCCTGATAAGTCTGGTAGGATCCACCAGTATTGACGGTGATACCAGGTGGTTATGGGATCGCAGGTAGGTGATTTGCAAACTTTCTGCCATATTACGACTAGATGTGCTTGGCCTCCCCGAATACAAGTGAATTGAGAAAAGCCAAGCACGTCTAGTCTGCATGTAACCACATGTATGCAAATTGTATACTTTGTAGCGTGACCACACATTCTCGCCTGCAATACTGATGAATTCAGGCAGCGTGGGGAACACCGCTCTCAGGATTCAGAAGCCTGCAGTCGCATAATGTGTAATATAATTTTTTAATTAGTACAAGGTTTTAATAGCGAGCTACGTCTGGCTTTCTTTTCACTCTCCATTCATATGAGGCTTATTTGGCAGACTAATAGGTAGGATATATAGTAGATGGGTACCATCTATATTAAAAGGTACATCTTGACGTTGTTGGATGGCTTTTGCACTCTTTGATCAAAAAATGCTATCGAAGAACCTTACGTTTTTAACATCAACAGCAGTATTGGAGTTCATGAATTCATTAGTTGCAGTTTGCTGATACACAATGTATGTAAAAGTTAATCTTTAAAGGCTGTCTTTAGTAATACTCAGACTGCAGGCAGTGAGGACATGTCTCTCCTCTCCGACAGCTTGACAGTGCCTGTAGTGATGATCTTACCTAGCCACACTTCTGCAAATTCGATAACATGAACCCCATTTTTTTTCCATAGTTTTGTAAATATCATAGAAAATATGCAGAAAATTTATTGTAGTACATTGTGAATATCAGACATTTAATCATTTTTATGATACAATAATCAAGATAAGTAGAACATAATATATATTTATTGGAATACAACTTTAGAACACAAACTAACAAACTGTAAATGTAATATTGAAAATATTATATATATATATATATATATATATATATATATATATATATATGCAAAAAACCGTTTTCAACAAAAACATACTAAATAACATTTGTGCAGTCTATGAATTTGTTCTATGAATTTGTTCTAAGAAGTAGAATTGCCTCCATCAGATCCTCCTTCATAGATTACCTCAAATTTGACCTAATAATTTTAAGGCCAGAGAACAACCTCTCTACACTAACTTGGGTTGGAGGCAAAGCTGTAACCACATGGGCAACATCTCTAACAATTTCTGGGTATAAGGGAATTGCCTCATGCACAGTCAGTTTTGATGAACGGTTGAATTTTTCTATTTCTTTGAGAGCAAGTGAAACCTTTTGCTGAAATATGGTCAATCTGCTTGCTAAAGGACACGGAGTGAAATCTTTTTTCCTTGCGGAAACGCTTTGCCTGCTCCATGTCATCCAAATACTTGTCAAAGTCAAACGCCTTATCTGATGAGGATGAAGATATGGCAGCAGTAGCACTGTCAGGACCCAAGTCCTCTTGTGCCTGGCAGTCCTCCTGTAGGCCACTCATCCGAACTGCTACCTCAGTCAGAGCTTCTTTACCTTTAGTAAGCTGTTGATCATCAAGCAATATACGATGACTTGGGTCCACATAAACAGCTGCCAGAAAAATGTTATTTTCCAATAGCTGTGTCTCTCTCAGTTTCATTGAAGCAGAAATGCCATCTGCGATTAAACCTCCTCTTTGGGACAGACAAAATAGCAAGTTCTTCCACTCCCTTATGAAAATGCCAGGAGTTAAATCCTCAGCTTGTAATTTTTTAGTCATGGTAAATGGGTGATTAAGTAATTCCTTCAATTCAGCCACCTGTGTCCATTGACCTTCATTTAGGGTTACCTGAGGGTTCGCCTTATCTATAAGAAACTGTTTTATTTCAAGCAGTCGCTCAATCATTAAATAAGTGCTGCCCCGAGTGCCATGATCGACAATTGCCCCTTTCCCAGCACGTCTCCAAGATGGAATCAATTTTAGGGTTCTGGCAGCAATACCCAATTTCCTCACTCTTCCAATCAGATTTCCAGCATGTCCCTCTTGCACACTATCTTTTATTGCCAGCTGCAGTGTGTGCACAACACAGCGCATGTGATGAATATGAAAGTGTTCTGAAGAAGCTTCAACAAGATCATCTATTTCTAAAGTATAATTTTGCTGTTCTTCTGTTGTAATATCTGTTTGTTCCTCAGTTACATGAACAGCACTGTGGCCTTCCATCTCAAACCTACTGAATCCTAAATTTTCTTCTAGCTGTTGTTCATTACTCTCATTCATCAGTTTAATTATACTTATGTTTGAAGCATTGTCCGTTACAATAGCAAGAACCTGTTCTTTTTTGAGTTCGTAATCTTGCAGAACTTTTTCCACTAAGGCCTGGAGAAACTGGCTGCTGTGATAAGCTTTAGTATCTTTTACTGCCAGTGTCTTGGTAACAATTTCTTTGTTGTCACAAACATATTGAACATTGATGGCAAAATAGTTCACTCTGTGACATGTGCAGGCATCCACTTTAAAAAACATGAAGCGTCTTGAAAGTCTTAAGATCTTCTTTTTTGTTTAAAGGCTTCTTCAATCACAAATTTTCTAATACTTTCTCTTTTTCCAGAGAAACACCAATGGATAGAGCAGATTTCTAATCTGCTTTTGCTATTGAAAACATTATCTATGAGCTCAAAAACCACTCAGGTGATGCGGTTTTTTAAAAAGCGGATCTGCTTTTGCAGCTGAAAACCGTATCCTCAAAAAACGCAGGAAAAACGCTGTGTGAATGTAGCCTTAGATCAGGAATAGAACAGCACGTTATAGGACATTTCATAACTTTCCCAAATTCCTATAAAAAAATATTCAGCACATTCTGCATTGAAGTACTGTACTCAATTTATTATATATTTTAGGAGTCGGAGTTGGTCCATTTTATTCCGACTCCACCAAAATGAGCTCCGACTCTACAACCCTGGTTCCACTAGTATAGTACTGGAGGACGAGTCAGCATTGTCCATGTCTCTCCACTGGAAAAATAGACGTTACTGTGCAGGGACGCCAGGAGGAAGAGCAATGGAAAGAACCATGAAACAAAGTGAATCTACGGCCTTTTTCAAGTATTTTTGTAGTGTTAGTTACCCTTTAAAATGGGTTGTTGGTTTTAACAATTTTTTTTTTTTTTTCTTCATGGTGTTAGATCTATAAAATAAAAAATAGAGCGGTCATGCACCATCCCCAGGTCCAGTGCTGTTTGTTGAAAGCCTACAGACATCACATGTACGGGGAGAGATGAGTTTTGGTGTGCACTTGGCTCATTCAGCGAGGTGCTGGTGGAATGAGGTGTGGGACCCCCAAGGCAGGAAAAACTTTACCTAACACTCAATGGATAGTGATGTTTTGGTTCAACAATTGGCACATGGTGAAATACAATTTGACGCAACTTGCAAGAAGTAACACAATGTTTAAACTCTATATGGGTCTTTATCATAGTGTCGTTGTTCAGTAAGAGTAAAGGGACCCTATGACTTCCCATTGAAAGGGTTATGTGATGGAACTGCACCTTTGGGTATACTGAGGCGCTCCTGTGCTAAAACATCATGCGGGCAAGTGACTGGCTATACTGGTCACTTATGCTGTAAACATGAATTCACTACAGGACAACCCCTTGTAAGAGGGACCTGTCCGCTGTTGCTACCCATACCACAGTGAATGAATCTGATACTGGCTGCAATATTGTACCATGTATTTTTTTACTTTGAAATTTTGCCTCATTTCAAACAAAACAGGAGCAGGAGAATTTTTTTTTTTTTTTTATATTCTTGTCCGCCCCAACAGGTTTCTTCCTATGCATACACACAAACCTGTCAGTCCATGGGATCTGTCTCGTCTGGCTTTTGAATGTACGTTTTCTCTGAAATACTGCACACGTGGTCAAAATTTAATAACAGAAAAATACACAATGTTGACAGAAATAACTTGAGTCTGACAAAAGTAATAAGTCAATCTATGAAACTGAACAAATGAAAGTCAGACATTGCTTTTCAACCATGCTTCCACAGAATTTAAAAACAAAATAAAACTCATGAAATAGGCTTGGACAGAAATGATGATGCCCTTAACTTAATATTTTGTTGCCCAACCTTTTGAGGCAATCGCTGCAATCAAACCATTCCTGTAACTGTCAATGAGACTTCTGCACCTGTCGACAGGTATTTAGGCCCACTCCACAAGATCAAACTGTTCCAGTTGTCTCGTGTTTGAAGATTGCCTTTTCCAGACGGCATGTTTCGGCTCTTTCCAAAGATGCTCTATAGGATTTAGGTCAGGGCTCATAGAAGGCCACTTCAGAATAGTCCAATGCCTTCCTCTTGACCATTCTTGGGTGTTTTTAGCTATATGTTTTTGGTCATTATCCTGTTACAAGATCCATGACCTGCAACTGAGACCAAGCTTTCTGACACTGGGCAGCCCGTTTCTCTCTAAAATACCTTGATAGCCTTGAGATTTCATTATACCCTGCACAGATTCTAGACACCCTGTGCCAGATGCAGCAAATCAGTCCCAAAACATAAGCGCCTCCTCCATGTTTAACAGTAGGGACAATGTTCTTATGTTTCATTTTTCCATCTGTGAACATAGAGCTCATGTGCCTTGCCAAAAAGTTCAATTTTTGTCTCATCTGTCCATAGGACACTCTCCCAGAAGCTTTGTAGCTTGTCAACATGTAGTTTGGCAAATTCCAGTCTGGCTTTTTTTATTTTTTTCTTCAACAATGGTGTCCTCCTTGGTCATCTCCCATGAAGTCCACTTTGGCTCATACAACAACAGATGGTGCGATCTGACACTGTTCCTTGAGCTTGAAGTTCACCCTTATTCTGTTTAGAAGTTTTTCTGGGCTCTCGATACCATTTGTATTATCAGTCTCTTTGATTTGTCAATTTTCCTCCTATGGCCACGACCAGGGAGGTTGGCTACAGTCCCATGGAGCTTACATTTCTGAATATGTGCAACTTTAGTCACAGGTACATCAAGCTGCTTGGAGATGGTCTTATAAATTTTACCTTTTAACATGTTTGTCTATAATTTTCTTTCTAATCTTCTGAGACAACTCATTCCTTTGCTTCCTCTGGTCCATGTTGAGTGTAATACCATGACATCAAACAGCACAGTGAGTATCTGTAGCCCTCTATACAGGCCCACTCACTTTCCAAGATTGTAGACACCTGTGATGCTAATTAGTGAACACACCTTGATTTAACATGTCCCTTTTGTCACATTATTTTCAGGGGCACCATCATTTCTGCCCAGGCCTATTTCATGAGGTTTTTTTTTCTTTTTCAAATCTGGAAGCATGGCTGAAAAGCAATGTCTTAGGCTGGTTTCACACTAGCGTTTTTTTGCGCTGTGTCTCGTGCGCATTGCTCCCATATCTTTAACATGACAGACGCATGGTATTGAGCTTGTACGTTTTCGTGCGCTGCGTTTTTTCAAGGTGTGCGCCCAGGCGCGCCAGACGCAGCATTTGCATTTTTCTTTGCGCCCAACTGCTGCAAAAAAACGCATGCGCACGGAATGCGCAAAAAAAATTAGTCTATGGGATCGCACGCGTGCGCTAGGACATGTGCACGCATGCGTTTAAAATCGCATGCATTTTTTAGAGTTAACATTGCGACAAACTGGTTAAATCGCATGCGCGAAAAACCAGCAAACGCATTCAAAATGCTTAACGCGTTTTTGTATGCGTTTGGAATGTGCATGAGGCGCAGCGCAAAAAAAAACGCTAGTGTGAAAGTAGCCTTACTTTCATTTGTTCATTTTCATAGATTTTTGACTTATTACATTTGTCATTCAGTTTATTTCTGTGACCACTGTGGATTTTCTCTCATTAAACGAGAGGTACCAACAATTTTGACCACGCGGGTATACCCTTAGGCCTGTTTCACACATCCGTTTGTCACCATCAGTCAAAATCCGCCGTTTTGGAAAAAAAAAACGGATCCGCCATTTTTCTTTGCGGATCCATTTTCCAGAACGTCCCCCTGAAAGCACCATGGAGGACATCCTCCTCCTCCTTACAGGGACAGGAAAGCACACGAGAGGTTAAAAGGCCCCGCCCCACCCCTTTTCCCTCAGTGTCATTCCTGTCCCTGCATGGAGGGACATACGAGAGGAAGATGAACTTACCGGAGGATCGGGCGGCCAGTCCAAACCTTTCCCCCTGCCGGGATGCCCAGGGCCGACACTTCCCGGTGGGGAGTCCCTCTGCCCCAAAGACAGGAGCAGGATGTCGCTCCTGGAGGGAGTCGCTCCTCCCGGTGGGAGGCTCTCGGCTCCAGGCTGTACTGCAGTGGCAGCCGAGTCCCCGCAGGCAGCGGGTGGTGCAGGTGCCGGCTTCACAGATCAGGAAGCCGGATCCCTGCAGGCAGTGGTGCGGACGCCGCCATTACAGAACGCCGGGGGTGCGTCAGATCCGGGCAGGAAGCGGGAGGACCCGTGGCGCGGCGGTGACGTCATGCGCTGACTTTGAATCAGCGCGCCAGCAAGCTCAGCGCACGCCAGCAGCTCAGCAGGCTCAGCGTACGCCAGCAGCAGCTTTGGTGGTTATGGACCCAGATGCACCAGCTGACAAAGGGGTAAGTGCGCTTGGCGCAATCCACCCCCCACACCGCCTTCCCCGCAGCCCAGGACGATTAACCCGACTATCCCTGTTCTGTATCATACAGGAGAAGGGTACCCCAGCCCCCCCGACAGGCTAAAGATCCGGCCAAGGCCACATCTAAATCTGTCAGATGCCCGGTCTGCAGAGTAAAGCTGCCAGACACCCACATCAAAACTCTCTGTGGACCCTGCACTTCAAGGGTTGTAAGAGACGAGCAACCGTCCCTCCTTACCAAGATGCGATCCCTGATCCGGGAGGAAGTACAGGCCTCCAGATCCAGCCTCTCACGGCCACAGTCCCCCAGTCCAGGGCCAGGCCGGAAGCGGCCGAAGTGGGAGATGGAGCTAGCCTTGGAAACAAGCTCGCCTGAAGGGTCAGACCTCCGGGACTCGGATCCCGAGGAAGAGGGGGAGATCCCGACCGACAGGCGGGACCAAGGCAGGAAATACCTGTTTAGACTAGAGGACACTGATGACTTGGTGCAGGCGGTAAGGAACACTATGCAAATTGAAGAAGTTCCTAAACCGCAGACCCGACAGGACCTGATGTTTGGGGGACTGGTTGCTCGGAGACAGACTGTGTTCCCTGTAAGACACATTAAGACAATGGTCCTAGAAGAGTGGAAGGAGGCAGAACGTCGACTCGTGCTGTCCTGGGACTTTGAGCCGACTGCCTTTTGACCCAGAGGAAACTCGATTGTGGGAGGAAATTCCTAAGATCGATGTTCCTGTAGCTAAGGTTACCAAAAAGACCGCCATCCCCTTCGAGGACTCGTCAAGTCTCCGAGACCCGATGGACAGGAAGGCTGATGTCCTGTAAAAGAGAACATGGGAAACGGCGGCTGCCCTCACTAGGGTTAACATAGCAGCTACCTCGGTGGCCAGGTCCATGTACCTATGGGTGGGGCAGTTGGAAGAGCACTTAACCAACAAGACCCCTAGATCCGAGATCCTAGCTTCCCTCCCCCTGATGAAATCAGCCACGGCGTTTCTTTCAGATACATCGGCCGAATCAGTAAGATTCGCAGCCAGAAACCTCTCCCTTTCCAATGCAGCTAGGTGAGCAGTTTGGCTAAAGTCCTGGTCGGGGGATAATGCTTCAAAGGCGAAGCTTTGCTCCATCCCCTTTTCAGGCTCAAGGTTGTTCGGACCAGCTCTAGATAGCATCTTAGAGCAGGTGTCTGACAAAAACAAAGGGTTTCCAGAGGAAAAACCCAAGCGTCCCCAGTCCTTTCGGAGGGGGCCCTTTTTCCGGAGACAGACCGACTTTAGGAGCTAGGGTAGATCCAATCGAAGCTCCTATAGAAACGTTTAGAGCCAAGCGGGGAGAAGCAAAGCCCCTCTTTTTGCATCAACCTCCAGGTCCAGAAGGCAATGACGCCATAGGCGTTGGGGGAAGACTGCGACATTTCGCAGAGATGTGGGGCCAGGTAACTCACAACCAGTGAGTCCTCAGAACCATCGCAGAAGGTTACAGCACAGAATGTTGTTCCTCTCCCCCCGACAGACACATTGCCCCCACCGTAGTCCCGGAAGGCTCTGCCATGTGGGCAGACCTACAGAACATGCTCAGGTCAAAGGTCATTGTGCCAGTTCCACAGTCGGAGAGGGGAAAAGGTCACTACTCCTCCCTGTTCTCCATTTCAAAACCATCCGGCGAGGCCAGAACTATCATAAACTTGAAACCTCTAAACGCCTGGGTGGTATACAAGCGGTTTCGGATGGAATCAATACGTTCGGCAATTCATCTGATAGACAGGAATGCCGTTATGTGTACCCTCGACCTGAAGAGTGCGTATTATCAGGTCCCCATCCATCCCTCATCTCAGACCCTGCTAAGATTCGCAATCAGACTACCGGCCCGGACCTGCCACTTCCAGTTCCAATGCCTTCCATTCGGGCTGGCTTCAGCCCCCCGAATATTTACAAAGCTGGTAACTGAGGTAGTGGCCTACCTGAGAACCCAGAGGGTCACTATAATACCATACCTAGACGACTTTCTCCTAGTCGCAAGACCAGAAGAGAGGCTCATTCAGGACAGGAGCCGAACGATCGGAACATTGGAGTATCTTGGCTGGCCTATCAACGAACAGAAGTCGGACCTAAAGCCAGAAAGCAGGAAAATCTTCCTGGGAGTCCTTCTAGACTCAAGAAGCAGAGTATCCCTGCTACCAGAAAAGAAGCAGCGGATCATTCAGGACAGAGCCAAGAGCCTCCTAAAACATCGCTCCTCCTTAAGAGGGGCAATGGAGGTCCTGGGCCTGATGACTGCCTGCATTCCGTGCGTCAGATGGGCCCAGTTCCATTCGAGGCCCCTGCAAAAAGAAATCCTCGCAATATGGGACAGACGTCAGGATTCACTAGACTGGCCCATATCATTGCCAGATCCGGTAAAAAGATCTCTACGGTGGTGGATACAGCCCAGAAACTTACAGGTGGGCGTGCTATGGACAACCTCGCCATACGTGGTAATCACTACAGACTCCAGTACGTGGGGATGGGGAGCCCATGTAGAAGGAAGAATTTTCCAGGGAAGATGGCCAGTCAGCATCAGAAACATCCTCCAACTTCAGGGAGCTCTATGCGGTCTGGGAAGCCCTGCGTCAGAACCGGTCGGTAGTGAGAAATCGACACGTCCGAATACTGTCCGACAACACGGCAGTCTCGTTCCTGAAGCACCAGGGAGGCCCGAGACATCGACCACCAGGCACTAGCAGGACGAATATTCGCTTGGGCAGAAGAGGTTGTCCTCTCAGTAACGGCAATCCACCTGGAGGGTTCTCAGAATGTAGTGGCAGACTACCTAAGCAGACAGCAGGTCTGCCCGACAGAGTGGGAACTAAACGGAGAGATCTTTCATCAACTATGTCAGCGTCGGGGGACCCCCAGTATAGACCTGTTCGCAAACCGAAAGAACTCAAAGGTTGCCAGATTCTACTCCCTGAACCCGGCGGACCACCCGGATGGAGTGGATGCCCTAAGCCAGGCCTGGAAGGAACCCCTCCTGTACGCATTCCCACCACTTATACCGGCGGTACTCAGGAAGATCCGCGAGGACCGCGCGACGGTGATGATGATAGTACCATACTGGCCAAGGAGGAGTTGGTTTCCGCTGCTAGGGGGCCATGGCAGTAGGAAACCCAGTCGAGCTACCCCTGAAGGAGGACATCATCCACCAGGGCCCGATCCGCCACCCAGATCCAGCAAGACTACACCTCTCGCATGGATCCTGAAAGGAACATCTTGAGAGCAAAGGGCTTATCCGATCAGGTCATATCCACTCTACTGGCCAGCAGGAAGCCGGTAACATCCGCAATCTACCGGAAGATATGGAAGAGATACTGCCTGGAAGGAGGCAGGTCTGACCTCCTGGCAGGTACCCCCGACCTCCCTAGTGTTCTAGACTTTCTACAGTCGGGGTATAATAAGGGCCTTAAACCCAGCACGTTAAAATTCCAGATTTTGGCCTTGAGCTCCTTCTTTGACTACCCTTTAGCTTCCCATCCTTGGGTGGTAAGATTCATAAAGGCCACGCAGCGTCTTCGCCCCACAATTAGGCAGCTTACCCCGCCATGGGACCTCGGCCTGGTACTCAGATCCTTATGTAGGGACCCCTACATCCCTAGTGAAAGGATGACCATTTCAACTCTCACTCGGAAGACGACTTTCCTTGTAGCCATCACCACGGCCAAAAGAATAGGAGAGATCCAGGCCCTGTCCACCAAAGATCCATATCTCCAGATCAGAGAAGATCATATAATCTTATTAGATCCAGCGTTTATCCCCAAGGTAGCCTCTTACCAGAATATAAATCAGGAGATAGTGTTACCATCCTTCTGCAGGAATCCCCGCAACGGGAAGGAACAGCATCTCCACTCTCCAGACGTAAGGCAGGCAGTTATAAGCTATCTAGAGGCCACCAATGACTGGCGTATTGACCCAAACCTGTTCATCCTCTTTGGGGGTAGAAATAAGGGGGAAAAAGCCTCTAAGGCGTCCATCGCAAGATGGATCACCTCGGTAATTTCGGACGCCTACCAGTCGGAAGGCGCCAGCCCGCCAGATTCCTTAAGGGCCCACTCTACCAGGGCAGTTTCGGCCTCGTGGGCTGAGCGCGCAGGCGCCTCAGTCGAGCAGATCTGTAGAGTGGCAACCTGGGCCAGCCTTAATACATTTTGCAAACACTACAAGCTTGATGTGCTATCAGGCCAACATACTGCATTCGGGAGAAAGGTTCGCCAGGCTTTGGTACTCTCCATGGTGCTGTCAGGGGGACGTCCTGGAAAATAGGTATTAGACCTCCCGGTAATGATGTTTCCAGGAGTCCATCCTGACAGCACAGGTAGTTCCCTCCCTGTTTGTTATGTGATGTAATATGATGGTATCATTAAAAGAATTATTGCATTATCCTCGCTGTGGTACTCGTTAAATCACTGAGGGAAAAGGGGTGGGGCGGGGCCTTTTAACCTCTCGTGTGCTTTCCTGTCCCTGTAAGGAGGAGGAGGACGACGTCCTCCATGGTGCTGTCAGGATGGACTCCTGGAAACATCATCACCGGTAGGTCTAATACCTAATTTTTCCCCCATTGACTTTCATTATCGGCGGATTTTGACTGATGGCCGTCCGTAGCATCTGCATTTTTGCGGATCCGCCAATATTTTGGCGTCCGCTGACCTGACCGGATGTACCCTGCAATGTTTTTTCTCTCTCCGGATCCGCTATTTTCTGTTTTAACCCGCAATTCTGTCTGGCTGCTGGATGAAAATATCTCTCATCGCGCGATCTCCGGCCCCATTTCTCTCATCGCGCGATCTCCATGCTCTCACCCACATCCCGCGAGATGATCGCTCACCGCAGATGCCCGCTCACTACATCCGCCTGTATTTTTTTTTTTTTTTTTTTCCCCCAGGCGCGGCTCCTTTAAATTTTTAGCATCGGCGGATCCGTACATACGCCGATCCGCTGACCCCCGTTTCTGTCAGTCCGCCTGCTGATCCGTTTTCTGCTATTTTGGCGGATTGAGATTGACAGAATAGACTGATGTGTGAAACAGGCCTTAGTCGTGACTCCTACTGTACAGGTACTGATATTCCCTCTATAATGATTGCCTGGCAGAAACCTAGATACTAGATAGGTGGTTAGAATTGACCTGGACCATGAAACACATTGGAAAGTTCTAGGTGCTGGACTGATGACCTGAGAACCATCTCTTACCTGACTGCATACACGGCTCTGCTTTTATGTGCATCATGTCACAACGACATCGTACCACACTGGCCAATGCCATCAAAAGTCGGTTCTCTGGATTTCCGTCCAGCAGCCACAAATTAAAGACTTGGCTGATGGTCTGGGGCCCTGCAAATCAATTCTCGCCAACTCTAACAGATATCATTGGCCTTCAATTCTCATGGTTTGAGAAGTTAGACAACCACATCACATTGTGACAGCAAATGATTGGAAGGAATAATAGGATAACGCAAGCTTCATCTAAGCCCACATATACACCAAGCCAGTACAGTTTTGTGGCCAAACTAATCTTTTCCAATGAAATATCACAAGGGTCTATATGAAATTATGAAAATTGAAAAATAGTGGACAAAGCCCCCACTGATTTGCTAAGCCAATGTTAGTGTGCAATGGAGAATACAAAGATTTCCAGCAACCAGACCTGAAAGATTTCAAGTATTTGGAGGGAATGAATCGCCTATGCTGGATTTTGATCATTCAAACCAGATTCACATTTCATTTCTAACATGTTTATATTGTCTAATGTAGATAGATAGATATATATATATATAATTTGTTTGCACATGATTTTGAGGGGAAGAACTTTGGACACAACACTTTACCGCAGTCACATAGAGTGCAGACGATAGCCTGGAGATGCTTATTGATTTTTATGGGTGTTTTCTAGGAATGCTCTGTAATAGAGCTCATGCTGCAGGGAGGAGAGCAGGTGAGATGTGATATTACCTATTGTGAATGGTAGATCCTGTGTGATCTATATAATTGTGTCATCTTGTAATCCTGTATATAAAAATAATGACATAACTTCTGACATGTAATATCTCCACAAGGGAAGTATCTGCTTAATGGCCAGTGTGAAAATTGCGAGATTTATATATAATTTTTTTTTTTTTTTTTTTTAGCATATGGAGTGTACAAGAAATGAAAATTTGAAAAATATGCTTACATGCTTAACAACCTATTGCTTAATTCAAGTTTTTAGTTTGTGATGACCATTCCCCTTTTTCTCTATATAACAATTATACGTGTCCAATCTCTTATATTTACCAATGGCGGCTGCTGATTGTCTTGTCTGGTGATATGCGCCTCCATCAATGGCTATGTTTGGGAGGGGAATGCTGTGCTAACAAGGGAGCAGCACTTCACAGTGGAAGAAACCCATGCCGATTCAATAACTATATTAATAACTGGTATATAATGTTTCCAACATCTGTGGGGAAAAGACAATTTGACACAAAGCTAGGAGGGATAGCTAATACTAGAGAAGAGAGAGAGGATTCAAAAAGATATAAATAAACTGGAGCAGTGGGCAGCAACTAACAGAATGGTTTTTAACAGGGAAAAATGCAAAGTAGTACATATGGGCAATAAAAATGAAAAAAGCATATACAGAATAGGAGGAATAGGGCTAAGCAACAGCACATGTGAAAAAGACTTGGGTATACTAATAGATCACAGACTGAATATGAGTCAACAGTGTGATGCAGCAGCAAAAAAGGCAAATGCAATTCTAGGATGTATTAACAGAAGCATACAGTCTAGATCACGTGAAGTCATTATTGCCCTCTACTCCTCTTTGGTCAGACCTCATCTGGAATACTGTGTCCAGTTTTGGGCGCCACATTTTAAAAAAGACATCAACAAACTGGAGCAAGTTCAGAAAAGATCGACCAGAATGGTGACCGGTCTGCAAACCCTGTCTTATGAGGAAAGGTTGCAGGATTTGGGAATGTTTAGCTTGCAAAAGAGAAGACTGAGAGGAGACTTAATAGCTGTCTACAACTATCTCAAGGGCTGTCACATTGTAGAAGGATCAACTTTATTCTCATTTGCACAAGGAAAGACTAGAACCAATGGGATGAAACTGAATGGGAGGAGACACAGATTAGATATTAGAAAAAACTTTTTGGCAGAGTGATCAATGAGTGGAACAGGCTGCCACAAGAAGTGGTGAGTTCTCCAATGGAAGTCGTCAAACAGAGGCTGGACAGACATCTGTCTGGGATGATTTAGCGAATGCTGCTTTGAGCAGGGGGTTGGACCAGATGGCCCAGGAGGTCCCTGCCAACTCTACGATTCTATGATTCTAAAATAATAAAGTTAGCGTCTCACTATTCACTCAGGAGCTAATCAGGTTGAAATTTGCTGCCCTTATTTCACTTTATACACAGAAAAATTGGAAGAGGATTTCAGAACAGCATCCTAGTGGTGACAGCAGATTCACACTATACCAAGGTCCTAAAATCCTGGCTCTCCGGTACCTTCCATATCTTTCTCCTTTTTTGTGTGAAAATTGAGGTAAAACGACTTATGTACCAGCCCTCCTGGACCTTTACTTGGTGCACTTAATCACATTACAACTTGAGAAACATTCCAAGTGTGACTATATTGACTGGGATGGCTCTTCAACTAACCCCTTCTCAACATTTGACTTACCCATGTAGGATTCAGATATCTGGCAGCTGCTATTAAAGCGCACCAGTCAGCAGGATTGTGCTCAGTAACCTACAGGCATTGTTAGGTTGGCGCCGTTAAACGAATTAAAATGATACCTGGGTTGATCAAAGCTGTCTTGTGGTTCTTGTGTAATCTGTGTGAGAACTTTGCAGTTAATGATATGCCTGTGCTGCTGGGCGGCAGTGTAGACATAGTCTTATCTTCCTGCTCTAAGCCAGAGAAACCAAGAAGAGACCTGCCCACAGGCCGCCCCAAAGCACAGTCAGTCTGTCTCTCTCTCTCTATGAAGAACATGTTTGTGCTTCAGGCGGCCTGTGGGAAGGCCTGGAAGATAAGACTCTGTGGCACGAGTATACTCGCTCATCACTAGTTTTCAGTTAATGATATGCCTGTGCTCTGAGGCAGGACTGTAGGCAGAGACTCTGCCTACAGTCCTGTCTCAGAACACAGGCATATCATTAACTGAAAACTAGTGATGAGCGAGTATACTTGTTGCTCAGGTGTGCTCCGAGTATTTTGGCGTGCTCGGAGATTTGTTTCTGTCGAAGCAGCTGCATGATTTGCGGCTGCTAGACAGCCTGAATACATGTGGGGATTTCCTAACAAACAGGCATTCCTCACATGTATTCAGCCTGTCCAGCAGCCGCAAATCATGCAGCTGCATCGACACAAACTAAATTTCCGAGTATGCTCGGGAAAACCCTAGCAACGAGTGTACTCGCTCATCACTACTGAAAACTTCTAACACTGATTACACAAGAACCACAAGACTGATTTCTCCACCCCAGGTATCATTTTAATCAGTTTAACAGTGGCAACCTGACAGTGTCTGTAGGTTACTTAGCAAAATCCTGCTGAGAGCTTCACTTTAAGCCCTGAAATGCTGCTGGGGATCAAATACACTGAGGATCGGATGCAGATCAGTGCTTACAAGCTCTATTGGAAACTTGTAGGCACTGCAGTGCACATGTTTCCATAAAAACAGTACATCAGTGCCGCAGTATTGGAGGATGGCTGATGTGGTACCGATATAAGAAAGGTAAGAAGAAGGTGGATCCAGGAAACTACCTTCTCGTAAGTCTGACATTAGTGGTGTAAAATTTTTGAGGGCATTATAAGAGATGACCTGCAGAAATATATTGCAGAGAATAACATAGTAACTGACATCCAGCTTGGATTCAAGAAGAATAAATTGTGTCTAACTAACATGTTGGGTTTCTATGAGGAGGTGAGTGCAAATCTGGATGTTGGTAATGCGGCTGATGTGATTTATCTGAACTTTGATACTGTACCACATAACAGCTTTATATTGAAGCTACAAAAGCAAGGACTGGGGGAGGCTATATGCAGATGGGTAAGGAATTAGCTAATTGACCGGAAACAAAGAGTTGTCATAAATGCTACATTCTCTAAATGGGATATATTCAACATTGGGAACCGCAGGGATCTGTACTGGGAGCAGTGGGGACCGCAGGGATCTGTGCTAGAACCGATTATTTTTACCCGCTTTATTAATGACCTTGTGGATGGGATTGAGAGTGAAGTGTCAGTTTTTGTTGACGACACCAAACTATGTAGGATATTAAAATCTGACCTTGATTTTACAATATTACAAAACAATCTGGATAATATGTCTGACTGGGCAAACACTTGGCAAATTAAATTTACTGTAGATAAAGGTAGAGTAATGCACCTAGGACGGAGTATTCCTATGGCTGCATATACATTAAATGGGAGTATACTAGAGACTACAGAACAGGAGAAGGACTGCGGTATTCTGGTTACAAGTAAGCTGAGCAGCGGTACTCAATGTCAAGGAGCAGCCACAAAAGCAAACAAGATTTTAAAGGTGTATAAAAAGAAAATCCTGTGATCCCAATGTATTGTTATTTTATAAATCATTAGTGAGGCCACATCTAGCATATGGGAGCCAGTTTTCGGCTCCACATTTAAAAAAAGGATATTCAGAAGATAGAGTCAGTTCAAAGACAGGCAACTAGGTTATTACAGGGGATGGAAGGCCTCTCATGTGAGGAGAGGTTGGAAACATTGGGCTTGTTTAGATTAGAAAAACACATACTTATAAGTGAGATCTCTGAAGATAAGTACATGTGTGGTCAGTACAAAGGATTAGGGGTCGTGTGTTATATGTGGAGGTAAATAGGAAAGGCTTCTTTATGGTGAGAGCAGTCAGGCTGTGAAATGTCCTGCTGGTGGTAACTAAGGCTACTTTCACACTAGCGTCGGCCGACGTACGTCACAATGCGTCGTTTTGGCGAAAAAACGCATCCTGCAAAGTTGCCCGCAGGAGGCGTTTTTTTCTCCATAGACTTGCATTAGTGTCGCATTGCGACGTATGGCCACACGTCACATCCGTCGTGCGACGGATGCGTCGTGTTTTGGTGGCCGCGACGCACACAAAAACGTTACATGTAACGCTTTTTTGTGCGTCGTGTCTGCCATTTTCGACCGCGCGTGCGTGGCCAAAACTCCGCCCCCTCCTCCCTGAACATTAGGCTACTTTCACACTAGCGTCGGCCGACGGATGTCGCACGCTGTGAAAGTTTTGCACAACGGGGGCAGCGGATGCAGTTTTTCAACGCATCCGCTGCCCCATTGTAATGTTCAGGGAGGAGGGGCGGAGTTTCGGCCGCGCATGCGCGGTCGAAAATGGCGGACACGATGCACAAAAAAAGTTACATGTAACGTTTTTGTGTGCGTTGCGGCCGCATCCATCGCACGACGGATGTGACGTGTGACCATACGTTGCAATGCGACGCTAATGCAAGTCTATGGAGAAAAAACGCATCCTGCGGGCAACTTTGCAGGATGCGTTTTTTCGCCAAAACGACGCATTGCGACGTACGTCGGCCGACGCTAGTGTGAAAGTAGCCTAAGGCAGATACTAGATCAGCATTTAAAAAAAGGTCTGGGAGCTTTTCTTCGAACTAATGGCATTGTGGGCAATAAATCTAGTGATAATGTATAACCGGTGGAGAAAGGCCGAACTTGTTGGACCTGTGTCTTTTCCCATCATATGTTACACTATCTAAAAATATAAAGGACCATATCTCTGGAACGCTATGGAAGATTGAAAAAAAAGGCATAAGATAAAAGTAAAAACTGGGCATTTTTGACATGGGGACAGATTCCCTTCAAATTAAATGAAAAAATGCGTCTACCTACAATTACCACAGGAGGGCGCTCACAGGACCTGCATTTAATACAGCTCTAATAGGCCCCTGATGTTATTTTCCTGCACTGCTCAGCCTCAGACGGTGGTGATCGCCCACAGGTTGCAATGTCCAGCACACGGTGCACTCAGTGTCCGCCCCTAATAGGAGAATGTGCTATTAACGTTGTTGGCTGGGGAGCTCCGGAGGCCGCGTACAACACGTGACCTTCAACGTCCTATGAATCGTCACTACGTCACGCGTCTCCTTGCCAGCCTCCTAAATGGCCACTTTAGTCACCTTCACAAGGCGTGACTCTGAAGTCATGTGACTAGATCGGCAGGTTCTAATTGGTCAGACTTGTTCAGTCGTTTACATGGGTGTCAGCCGGCCTGAAAGAGCCGTATGGAGCCTAGCAGTCGGAGTGACACCGGAGCCCGCTCCTCCGCCGGGGACAGCGCCCAGGTAACGCCGTGTACGGTGTGTGTGTGTGTGTGTGTGTGTGTGTGTGTGTGTGTGTGTGTGTGTGTGTGCCTGCCGTCCCGGCAGCCTCTGCCTCCTTAGCTGTCACCTCCTGTTACATTTCCCCTGACTGTCTCTGCTGCCCGCGATTCTCCTCCAGCAGTTGTGAAGATTTCATCCTGTTTTTGCTCTTTCAAAGTTGTCGCAGCAGATCTGCAAGTGGTGTGAACGGTAGCCAGGGTTTTCCTCCATAAAAAGTCATCTGGTCCAAAAAGTGCAAACACTAAAAAACGAGCTAATCTGCCGTGCTGACATCTGGACTGGACATAACTTGGTGCATGAGACACAGCTGTTGTGAAGCAGGTGATGATGATGGCCACCGGTCGCCTCCTAGCACGCCTGCACGGAATGGATTCCGCAGGATGTCTGGGGTCGCAGCCTGAATTTCTCGCTGTATGTCCTCTCGCAGTGCCTGTAATATCTGTGCCTTGTCACTGTACACCCGTCCCTTCAAATGGCCCGAAGGAAAACATTTAGCAATAACTGATTCTTTTCTCTTGATCGTGCCCTTTCATTTCCTGAATGACAGTAATTTTGTACGGGAGAACACCACTTTTCTTGACCGCTCGCTGACATGTGGACTGTGACGTGCGTGTGTCATCAGAAAGCCTAACAGTTTACGTGGCTATGCCAGAAGTCGCTGTTTCACATGTGGAAATGTTTCCTCAAACGTGCGCCATCATTCCTATCCAATCAAATCAAATATCTATGCGGGCACCATCTACCAAATGAATTTTCTGGGATCACCTAAAATATATATATATATATATATATATATATATATATATATATATATATATACACTTGTGATCACCCCTATCCGGTAATGTTCTTGTACGTTCCAGCCTATTTACCAATGACAGAATACACGGTTTGAACAATGGATTTTGACCTACAAAACCACTTTAGAAACTCACTTTGGCAACTCTTTAGCCCATTTACGACTTATGACGTATAGGTGCATCATGGGTCTCCTCCCCCCTCTTTGATGCGCGCTCTGGTTCTGAGCCTGCATCTTTTCCGGCACATGACTGCTGATTTCATCAGCTGACACGTGCCACTAACAGCCACGGATGGAATATCGATCCACCCGCGGCTTTTAACATGTTAAATGCTGCTGTTAATCTCTGCGGCATTTAACATGTCCGTGCCGGAAGCGCATTGCTAGTTCCACCCATCGACGCCTGTCACATGATCACGCGGTGCCGGATGGGTTGGCATGCTGATCTGCTATGAGCGCCGCCCAGTGGCCGGTGTTCATAGCAGATGACCCTGCTATGTGTAGCACAAGTGATCAGAAGATCACAACTTCAAGTCTCCTAAGGAGACTATTGAAGCAAGTGAAAAGTAAAAAAAAAAAAAAAAAAATTTTTAAATATAACAGTTCAAATCACTCCCCTTTTGCCCCATTCAATAGAAAACAATAAAAAATACACATTTGGTATTGCTGTGTTCATAAATACCCAATCTATGAAAATATAAAAATAATCCAATTGGTAAACGGCGTAACGAGAAAACAATTCAAAACACCAGAATTAAGGGTTTTTTTTACCGCAATATTGCAATAACAGGCAGTCAAAACATCATATCTTCCCCAAAATGGTATCAATAAAAACGTTAGCTCTGCGCACAAAAATAAGCCCTCACCCAGATTCCGAAAAATGAAGGCGCTATGTGTCTCAGAAAATTTTCCTTTTTTATTCACCACTGGAAAATAACTTATACATGTTTAGTGTCTACAAGCTGGTAATGACCTGGGGAATCATAATGGCAGGTCAGTTTTAGAATTTGGTGAAAAAAAATAATTATGGAAGTGCACTTTTTTTTGCAATTTCACTCTCTTGGAATTTTTTTCCCATTTTCCAGTTCACTATATGGTAAAATCAGTGGTGTCTTTCAAAAGTACAACTCGTCCCGCAAAAAACAAACCCTCACTTGGCCATATTGACGTAAAAATAAAAAAGCTGTGGGAAGAAGGGGAGCGAAAAACGGAAACACAAAATAAAGGAAAATTCCAAAGTGGTTAAGGACATAATTTTCACAATGAAACGTGCTCCTCCAAATTGTATCTGTACGGGGTTAACAAATGACGAAGGAATTTGTCAGGAGTGAAATGCAAGCACCACTTATAAATCACCGACGTACGCAGAAAGGCGCAGCCAGTCTATATCGTAGTGGAGACAGCCGGGTGGGTGACAAGTTGGTGAGACCACTCGGCGCGAGGAAGGTTCTCATTGTTGAGGTTCATTACTCACTTTATTTCATGAGAAGTAAGAATCTACAGTCCCAATTTCAGTACGGCTACTGTCTCTTAGGCTGGGTTCACACTGCGTTAGGGGGCATTGCGCTGACGGATCCGTTGCATAGCGGCACTAAGGCTATGTAATGGATCCGTTAACACCCCCATTGCCCACAATAATACTAATGCATGCCAAAATCGGTATGCGTTAGAAAGTATGCTTTAATTCATGACGCACCCTTGAACGCTGCTTGCAGCGTTTTTGGGTGCGTTGGCAGTAACGCACAGTGAGCGGACCTGTTCGCTGTGCATAGAACTGTATGGGCCAACGCTAGGTAGCACATGGTACCTGACCGATACCTAGCGTTGGCGCATACCATTAGCGCTAGGTCACGAAAGATGTAAAAAATGACATCAGCATTAGCGCATTCGTTAAACGGATGCCCTAACGCAATGTGAACCTAGCCTTAGAAGTTACAGCAATTTTTCCAGGTAAAGTAGTCAGGGAATCGCCCTGTATAATTTTAATTGCAATTGTGAATTTTACCATTATAAGACCAAGTCCACACCTGTAGGGTTTTCTTGAAGACTTAGACATTTTTCCTCTGATTTACGGTGCAGATCTGAAATCAATCTGTTTGTTCATCCATGAGTGAAAACGTGTAAGATGTGTCGATTGTCGCTAGTCTCAGGGTTTCCCCATTTAGAGGAACACATCAGAGTCCTTCCAGTCCTAAGTAAACGTCTTTTCATCTCCTTGGTTCTTCTGATCATGGCGACATGTTGGCATTTTATCACAAAGCGAGAGACTTTGTTATCACAAAGATGCATTTCATTGTTACGGATCAGGTTCCTTGTTGACAAGTACTGTTTATCCTGCAATGACTGATAACTGAAGACCAATGCCCACCTATCTGTGTCCTTCCAGGGGATTTTGCATGTGCTCTTCTTGTAGGGCTATCTCTGTAGCAGCTGAATGTTTCGCCTCGCTCTCCCATTCTGCTAATGAGAGTAATGTAAGAAATTGCCACCATTCCTAGTGACTGTAATAATCATCTTCACAGGGATGGATAATGGAGTCCAAGGGGCCTGCGGTGGAGAAAAAAGGCCCATATCTGATGAGCAAGGGTCCTACAATCCAGGCCAAGCTGCGTAAGTATTTACAGCGATATGTAATGGAGTGAACGGTTTTCCCACAGACACCAATGTCTTATTCATGTCCTTTAGGTCTATAAATATTCATGAATTCACGTTATATTGTTGTAATGAAATCTACACAAATGGGTTCTGGCCCTCCTGCATGCCACAGCTTGGGTTTATCCTAACTGGTTGTTGTAGCCAGATTATAATGATGCTATTAAATAACTGGATGTTATTGTTTAAAGAGCATCTCCCACCCCCCCCCCCCCCCCATAAAAAATAACCAAAAAAAAGATATTAATTGGTGTTTTTTTTTTTTTATCTTCATTCACAATGCTAAAGGGCTTGTCAACTACTAGGACAACCCTTTCTCATTGGGCCCCGATTAATAAAAAAAAAAAAAAAGCTTATATTCCCCTCCGATGCCGATGCCATTCCCGCAGTGTCGGCACTTGTGGGCCCAGGGCTCTCGTGTGGTTGTTGTGACACGTGACCCCGGCACTGAATCAGCTTTCGTGTGAATGGAACATGAAGAGGAAGCCTGGGCTGCGGCTGATCTGACCTCCTCTTCATGTTCAATTCGACAGAAGGTGGAAACAGTAACTCCAGCGCTGATTGGGCGTCGGGGTCACATGTCACAACATCCACGCAAGAGCCCCGAAGAGCAAGTGCCGACACAACAGGAGCAACACAGGCATGGGAGGAGAGTATGTGAATTTTTTTATTTTCTCAGGGCCAAGTATGGTGTATGATAAGGACAACGCCTTTAAATTCTATTCGAGTACATGCACCAGTAATCCGCCTGAAAAAGCACAGTAAAGGGGCCCCATAAAATGACCATAAGGCCACATCCCCACCTTCAGAATTTGATTTTTTTATTTATTTTTTTACCTCCGTATTTGTAATCTAAAACCAGGAGTGGAGCAATCAGATGAAAAGTATAATAGAAACACGTCACCACTTCTGGATTTATCACCCACTCCTAGCCCTGGCTTACAGATACTGAGGTAAAATACTGAACGTGTGAACATGGCCTGGTTCACAGCACTGTCAAAAGGGCGTTGTTGTGCAACTGTTCCATCGTGTCACGTCTTTTACCCGCTTCAAGGTTCGGAAAGCCTGAAGCAGTTTAAAGTGACCAGTCCAAAGCGTCCCGCTCTCTATACTTTAAAGTATAAAGTAAAAGACACCACTGCAAAAAAAATACATCTGAAAGGAAGCTTCATGAGCACGATTGCCTGTGGTTTCCTGAAGTAACTTCACCTTAATTGGATCCAGGCTCCTAGGCCGTCTATATGGACATATAGGTTATAGGAAACTGAATAAATGATATCCGAGCGCCGTTGTCTTATGCCCCAGAAATCTTAATCTGTAAATGAAATGTTAAGGACATATATTTAGCATAAAATCTGATTTGCACAGTAGTTCATTTTCAGGTGATGGCGTCCATTAATAATAAGGTTTTCATACTCCTTTACATTGACATGAGAATTCCACTTTATTTTAATATCCATAACTTCTAAGCTGAAGTAGGTGATTGATTATTCTTGATATCTTCCAGTGAGGGAAACAAATTATGGGAACCATATCACTTGCGGTATTTTCATTTTCGAATCCTGTGCAGAAAAGACAAAGCTGAAATCTGATTGAGGGCTCATGCTCACTTGCGAGATATACAGTCTAGTGCAATCCGATTAAAAAATCGGATTGCACTCAGACCAATGTTACTCAATGGGTGACATTTCATCTGCAATTTTTTTCTCAGCTGAAATTGGACTGATAAAAAAAATCGTAGCATGCTGCGTTTTGCCGCACATCTCGGACGAGACTCGCCAATCGATTTTTACACACCGGTGTCCTTTGAAAAGCCAGCAATTCATGTGATAGATATACATACCGCACATGAATTGCCGGCTTTTCAAGGGACACCGGTGCGTAAAAATTGGACAGCACTCGCATATAGATATATCTATATCATAGAGAATATATATATATATATATATATATATATATATCCAGTAATTCATTTGCTGGCATCTGTAAAATCACTGCAGGAGCCAACAGGATAGGAGAGATGGATTACATACAGTAAAATTAATATAGAATAGGTAGATATATACATGTCAGTGACCAATACAATTAGCATAGTGCATGTGTGCAAAATATTGGACATGTATTTAATAAAAGATTCCTTTACGGGAAAAATGGCGTCGGGTCCCCCTATGATTAATAGCTAGCAATGGCTGTGCAGACAGCTGGGTGCTGATGTTAATAGCCTAGGAAGGAGCCGTGGATACTGCGAGCCCCCCCCCCCAGCTAAAAACATCAGCTCTCAGCCGCCTCAGAAAAGGAGCATCTTAGACTCCTTTTCTGAGGCGGCTGAGAGCTGATGTTTTTAGCCAGGGGGGGGGCTCGCAGTATCCTCGGCACATATCCTTGCTCTTCCGTGGTGGCATATGGGGTTAATAGTTGGGGGGGCTTATGTCACCTTTGTGACGATCTCGTATCCCCATAGTCAAATTGTAAATAAAACACAAACGTCCTGAAAAAAGTCCTTTAATTGAAATAAAGACAGACTCCTATTAGTATTCTTAATTAAACAATACTTACAACCACACCCAATTCCCCGAAGCCCTCGATCTCCTGTAATAAAAGTAAAATAATAAACCAACAATATACCATACCTGTCCGTCCGTGTCCCACACTGTAATCCATATCTGGGATGTATACAGTTTTCAACCAGGACGGTGCCAAGATGCGACCGCCTCGCTAAAAACCCACTGGTGAATGAGGAGATGCTGGGAGTGGAGCCTCAGAGACTAGCGGTGACATCACTGAAGCTGCGCTCCTTTACAGCCTGACCTGCGGTGACCTCTGGACCGTGGGAAAATGCCAGTGATGAGGTCACCGCAGTTCTTGCTCAGTGTATTCACAACAGATCACCGTGAAAATTTCTATTCTATTGCCGGCTATCTCTATATATCTCTATAAAATATATCTATCGTTTTAAAATGTGTAAAAGCTCATGATAAAATCGCATTGCGTACCTCTTTTCTCACCTTGTTTGTTCTCATACTGCTATCAACCGCTCATTTCACATTACCTAATCCCATTTTACGTGTAGGAATTGTAACCTTTATGTGAATGTCTTATTTTTACTCTTTAATAAAAAAAAAAATTTGAAAAGAAAATCGCATTGTGTACACATGTCATATGGATGTTCCATTTAAAAATCACATGGCACTTGTCCATTTTTTCAGTCCGGAAATTGGACCGTTTTTTTTTTGTTTTTTTTTTCGCGCATATGGGTATGAGCCCTGAGACTGTAGAACCAAGGCGCTTGGTGCACCAAATAGTTCAAGGGCCATTCTCTCCTATTTGTATTTTTATCTGTCTTCACAACAGTTTTGGCTTTACAGGAGCCAGAAGAGGACAGAGATGGATTTGGAAAAACAAGCAGGTGAGAAGGTGCTCCTCTTAACGGCTGACTCTCCGTTTTTTGCACTTTGTTTTTTTCCTCCCCTTCTTCCCAGAGCCGTAACTTTTTTTTTTTAATAATGTCCAAACAGGCGTATGTGGGCTTCTTATTTATTTGGGACAAGTTGTACTTTTGAAATACCCCATTCATTTTACTGCATAGTGTACTGGAAAACAAGAAAAAAAAAGTGCTGTGAAATTGTGAAAAAGAACCACACAATTCTGACATTGTTTTTTGGGAATTGACCTTTTTATTGATGAAATGTTGGAATAGATATGACAATTTGATCAGTTGTTACAACAGCATTTTTTGTAGTATTGCAGCCATAAAAAAAATATAATTTGGGGGTTTTAAAACTTTTTTTTTTTTTTTTTACTTTTTTTGTTTGTTTACAAATCGTTTTAATAGATTGGACTTTTTTGATCGTGTTGACATGTAAGGTATTTTTTTTAGTTTTACTTTTAATCGGGGAAGGGATAGGGGGGTGCTTTAACCCCTTAAAGTCCAATGACGGGCAGAGTCTGTTTTTGGATGCCTCCCACTGTTTGGTGTGGGCTCTGGCGATGAGCCTGCACCTTTTCTGGCACATGACAGCTGATCTGATCAGCTGACATGTGCCCCTAACAGCCGCTGGTGGAATCGCGGTCTACCCGCTGCAGATAGCATGTTTAAATGCCACCATCAAACTCTGACAACGGCATTTAGCAGGCACGCGCAGGAAGCGCGCCATTACCTCCTCCCATCGGCGCCCGTGTCACATGACCGCGGATCGCCGATGGGTTGGCATGACAATCCAGGGTCAGCAGGAGATCCCTGTGGTTGTCATACCCCGGATAGCTATGAGCGCCGCCTAGCGGTTGGCGCTTATAGCAAGTCAGCATATTTGCTACATAGAGCAGGGCTGCAGCCCTGCTCTATGTAGTACAAACGATTGGATGATCGCAGCTTCTAGTCTCCCATGGAGATTATTGAAGCAAGTATAAAAAAAAAAAAAAAAAAAAAAATTGTAGAAAATATAAATGTTCAAATCACCCCCCTTTCCTCCCATTCAAAATAAAACAATAAAAAAAACAAACATACACATATTTGGTATTGGTGCCGCATTCAGAATAACCCGATCTATCAATATATAAAAATAATTAATCAAATCGGTAAACGGCTTAGTGAGGAAAAATCGAAACGCCAGAATTACGTTTTGTTTTTTTTTTTGTTGGTCATTGCAACAAAATGCAATAACGGACGATCAAATGATCATATACACACTAAAATGGTATCAATAAAAACGTCAGATCGGTGCGCAAAAAAATAAGCCCTCACCCGGCCCCTGATCCTGGAAAATGGCAACTTTTTTTTTTTAATACAAATTTTGGAATTTTTTTTTTCACCACTTAAATAAAAAAGAACCTAGACATGTTTGGTGTCTGTGAACTCGTAATGACCTGGAAAATCATAATGGCAGGTGATTTTTAGCATTCAGTGAACATGGTAAAAAAAAAAAAAATTCAAAAAACAATTGTGGAATTGCACTTTTATTTTTTATTTTTTTGCAGCTTCACCACATATGGAATCTTTCACCATTGATATAGTAAAATCAATGATGCCATTCAAAAGTACAACTCGTTCCGCAAAAAAACAAGCCCTCACATGGCCATATTAATGGGGGGGGGGAAAAAAAAAAAAAAGGTATGGCCGTGGGAAGAAGGGGATCAAAAAAATGGAATTGCAAAAACGAAAATACTCCTTGTCCTTAAGGGGATAAACTTGCATGTTTATATTTTGTTGCGCTCTTTTCACTGTATTTTAGTCCCCTTAATGCACTTCAATCTGCTATCATCTGATCGCTTGTACTATATACATCAATACCACAGCATTGCTGCATATAGAAAAACTCACGGTCTCCTTTTGAAGTCTGGCCCACTCCAAACTCAATACCGACTTGAGCCGTTCATATATGGCAGATATCGGTAGGCGCTTAAAGCGAATCTGTCACCCTTTTTTCGACTATGAGCTGCCGCCACTGACATCAGGGGCTTATCTACAGCATTCTGTAAAGCTGTAGATAAGCCCCCTATGTAACCTGAGAGATAAGAAAAAGAGTTAGATTATACTTACCGGGGGGCGGTCTGGTCTTGGTCCGATGGTGTTACGGTCCGGCGCCTCCCATCTTCTGACGTCCTCTTCTGTCCTTCCTGTCGTGGCTTCTGCGCAGGTGCACTGCTCTGCCCTGTTGAGTGCAGAACAGAATACTGCAGTGCGCAGGCGCCGTACCTCTCACGGAGCCTGCGCACTGCAGGACTCTGCTCTGCCCTCAACAGGGCAGAGTAGTGTGCCTGCGCAGGAGCCACGACAGGAAGGAAAGAGGACGGCATCGTATGAAGATGGGAGGCGCCGGACCGGACTGCGACACTCATCGGGCCGGACTGAACGCCAGGGTGAATATAATCTAACTTTTTTTTTTTTTTTTTTTTTTCTCTTCTTATCTCTCAGGTTACATCGGGGGCTTATCTACAGCATTACAGAATGCTGTAGAAAAGCCCCTGATGTCAGTGGCGGAAGCTCATAGTCGAAAAAAAAGGTTGACAGATTCCCTTTAAAGAGGATATTTCACCAGTTTTAACCTGTTAAACTAGCCACATCATAAAGTAGTGGCTGCAAAACTGAATAAAATGTGTATATTTTTTTAGTCTCTCTGTGGCAGAGATATTGACTAGTAAAGTTTAGACTTTAATTTTTATTGTCACTGCTGGCCTCTACTGTGATTGTAAGTGGAGGAGAGACGTAGAACAGAGCAGGTATTATTACAAAACACCTGCATCTGCAGCTCTCATCCCGTGGCACTGTTCACTCTGTGTGTTTTTAATATATCAAAACTCCTGAAATACAAATAGGTATAAATATTGCTACATTGTAATCACCTATAATAAAGAGCAGCACGGTGGCTCAGTGGTTAGCACTGCAGCACTGGAGTTCTGGGTTCAAATTTCACCAAGGACAACATCTGCAAGGAGTTTGTATATTCGCCCCGTGTTTGCATGTGCCTCCTCCAGGTTCTCCGGTTTCCTCCCACACTCTAAAGACATACTGATAGGGAATTTAGATTGTGAGCTCCAATGGGGACAGTGATGATGATATTGTATGTAAAGCGCTGCAGAATATATTTATTTATTATGCTTTGCTTATATAGAGCTAAGAGCAGGCTGAGAAATGTAAATGGTCTCCCTGGGCATGACGTTCATTCCTCAGGGCACATTAATGCCAATTGTAGGATATGGGAGAACACAGATTTCCTTATAAAGTGTCATCGTCAAGAGACCATATGTTGGTAATAGTTAAAGGGGTATTCCCATCTCCAAGTTCCTATCATAATATGTAATAATAATATTAGCAAATGCCTCCAATTAGAAATGTAGTATAGTTCTTCAGATTTACTATGTTGTGTCCCCCATGTAGGGTGTGATGAAACGTGAAGGATCCACACCTCGCCACCCTGCCTGACGTCAAACGTTAGCGGGATCACTTGGTAAGGTCTCCCCACTTGAACCGACGTGACGTTCCGCACCCCTTAGGGACATGCAAGGTCAGCTTGGCACAGTATTACACGGACACCCTCCTGTCCTCACGGGCCCAGGGAGGCACGGGGAGTGAGAGAAGGTGGCACAAGCAGTCACTGATGTGGCACTACACTTGCTCACAACCCTGACAGGCTGAGAAGCCCCTTTCACTAGCGCCAGTGAAACAGATCCTATCAGGTTAGTAGGACTGCCACCAGTTCCTCGTTCGATATATGCTTGGTCCATTAACAAGGTTGTATCGGGCCAGGAGTTAGCCACCAGTGGCATGTGAGATTAGGCTGAGAAACAGACGTGTGGATTTGTTGATCGAGATTAAAAAAAAAAAGCCCTAGATTATATATTACTAGCTGAAGAGCCCGGCTCTGCCTGGGCATAGTAACCAACTACGGTTAGTTATAACATATATACATATATATATATATATTATATATACACTCACTGGCCACTTTATTAGGTACACCATGCTAGTAAGGGGTTGGACCCCCTTTTGCCTTCAGAACTGCCTCAATTCTTCGTGGCAGAGATTCGACAAGGTGCTGGAAGCATTCCTCAGAGATTTTGGACCATATTGACATGATGGCATCACACAGTTGGCGCAGATTTGTCGGCTGCACATCCCTGATGCGAATCTCCCGTTCCACCACATCCCAAAGATGCTCTATTGGATTGAGATCTGGTGACTGAGGAGGCCATTTGAGTACAGTAAACTCATTGTCATGTTCAAGAAACCAATCTGAGATGGTTCGAGCTTTATGACATGGCGCATTATCCTGCTGAAAGTAGCCATCAGATGTTGGGTACATTGTGGTCATAAAGGGATGGACATGGTCAGCAACAATACTCAGGTAGGCTGTGGCGTTGCAACGATGCTCAATTGGTACCAAGGGGCCCAAAGAGTGCCCAGAAAAAATTCCCCACACCATGACACCACCACCACCAGCCTGAACCGTTGATACAAGGCAGGATGGATCCATGCTTTCATGTTGTTTACGCCAAATTCTGACCCTACCATCCGAATGTCGCAGCAGAAATCGAGACTCATCAGACCAGGCAACGTTTTTCCAATCTTCTACTGTCCAATTTCGATGAGCTTGTGCAAATTGTAGCCTCAGTTTCCTGTTCTTAGCTGAGAGGAGTGGTACCCAGTGTGGTCTTCTGCTGCTGTAGCCCATCTGCCTCAAAGTTCGACGCACTGTGCGTTCAGAGATGCTCTTCTGCCTACCTTGGTTGTAACGGGTGGCAATTTGAGTCACTGTTGCCTTTCTATCAGCTCGAACCAGTCTGCCCATTCTCCTCTGACCTCTGGCATCAACATGGCATTTCCGGCCACAGAACTGCCGCTCACTGGATTTTTTTTCTTTTTCGGACCATTCTCTGTAAACCCTAGAGATGGTTGTGCGTGAAAATCCCAGTAGATCAGCAGTTTCTGAAATTCTCAGACCAGCCCTTCTGGCACCAACAATCATGCCACGTTCAAAGGCACTCAAATCACCTTTCTTCCCCATACTGATGCTCGGTTTGAACTGCAGGAGATTGTCTTGACCATGTCTACATGCCTAAATGCACTGAGTTGCCGCCATGTGATTGGCTGATTAGAAATTAAGTCTTAACACACAGTTGGACAGGTGTACCTAATAAAGTGGCCAGTGAGTGTATATATATATATTTATTTATTGTAGAACTTCGCATAGCCATATTCACTATAATATCCCACATCGTCCCGTCAGCCAGAGCCACCAGACTACTACCCCTAATATTCCACATCATCCCGTCAGAGCCACCGTCTACTACCACTAATATCCCACAGCCTGGGGTCAGAACCAGAGCGGTGAGTGGAACGGTCCTAACTTCCATACCGGGGATCCCTTTAAGAGATACCTGGAGTCAGAACCAGAGCGCTGAGTGGATTTGTCCTGACTACCATACCAATGATCCCTTTAATAGAACCCTGGGGTCAGAATCAGAGCGTTGAGGGATTTGCCCTAACTTCCATACAGAAGATCCCTTTAAGAGAGCCTGGGGTGAGAACCAAAGTGCTGGATGCATTTGCCCTGACTTCCATACCGGAGATCCCTTTAAGAAAGGCCTGGGGTCAGTACCAAAGCGCAGAGTGGATTTGCCCTAACTTCCATACGAATGATCCCTTTAAGAGACCCTGGGGTCAGAACCACAGAGATGAGTGGAACGGTCCTAACTTCCATACCAGGGATCCCTTTAAGAGAGGCCTGGGGTCAAAACCAAAGCCCTGGATGGATTTGCTCTGACTTCCATACCAATGATCCCTTTAAGAGGGAAGATGTGCCTACGGGATGGAGGATGTGTGATGGATATATGGGCAGGGAGGGGAGGATTCATTTGTCATGTGCTCTCTGCTCCTTTCAGGGGGGCAGACAATGGCTGGAGCTTATGTTCCCGAAGATGCTAGATTTATCCCACCATGTCAGTGTCTGCTGAGGTGTTGTCAAGTGGGAAAACTTGCTCATAGCAACCAATCACAGCTCAGCTACTTTTAACCAGCTCTGGTGAAATGAGATGCTTAGTGATTGGTTGCAAGGAAAACTGTTGCTCATAGCAACCAATCACAGCTCAGCTTCTTTTGAACAGCTCTGGTAAAATGAAAGATGCTTTGTGATTGGTTGGTGATACATACATACACTTTTATATATAGAGATGTATTTAATTGTCATATGGGCACACTAGACAGTGTTTGACAAGTGTGACGACTTTTTACTATGAGGCTACCTATGCAGCATCAGTAGTAAAAAGACATGTTAAAAATAATAAATAAAATCGTGTTATTCTCACCTTCCGGCGGCCCCCGCAGCGTTCCCAGGCTTCAGCGATGCTCCCGGCAAGTCCCGTTCCCAGCGATGACTTGCGACAAAGACCTGTGATGACGTAGCATCACACGAGACCGCTACGTCATCACAGGTCATTGTCGCAAGGCATCACTGGGAACGGGAGTTGGTGGGAGCATCGCTGAGGCCTGGGGATGCCAGGTGAGAATCACAATTTTTTTTTTTTTTTTTTTTTTTTTTTTTTTTTAAACACAGGTATATGGTACCCAGGGCCTGGAGGAGAATCTCCTCTCCTCCAGACCGTGGGTACCATCCGCACATTTTCTGCTTACTTTGCGCATGGTGGGCATAGCCACATGCGGAACAATGCATTCCTCAAAAACAATGAGCATGCTGCGTATTTTTCCGCGATACGATTCCGCCGTGGAAAAATACGCAGCATTAGCACCGCATGTGCAGAATGCCATTGAATACAATGGGTTGCTTATTGTATGTGTTTTTGCAGCCAAAAAACGTTGCAAAAACACATAAAATCCGCAATGTGTGCACATAGCCTTAACCCTCTGGGTCACTCCCCGCCTGCTCTCTGGGCTGAACCTAAATGCCCTCCCTTGGCAATTTGGAGGTGAATCTCCCTAAATTTATGAAAGATCAAAACTCCTTTCTGGGCAGTCCTAGAGCAGCGGTTCTTGCTCCATCAGATCTGACCGGGCCCCTGCTTCTCATAGAGGCTAATCACAATTTTGCTACCTAGGTGCTACTGGCTGTTCTATGTATCTCTTTTCCCGTGCGCGTAAGAATGGCTTGAGACCCAGACAGGCGCTTGCCCTGTTCTGGGGATCTCTGAAATATGCACGATGTACAGCTAAGACGTATAGTATTTCCATAGCTCCTCTATGACTTCCTAGCTGGCTGAACAAAGGACTCAGTCCGCAAGGCTTGTTATATCAGCTAGCTAGTGGGGCATGTGAAACTTTGTGTGAAGCTGGCCAGGTGTCATGTTACCACAGCACATGCTGAAAGGGCTTTTATAATCGGATGCTAAATTGGATGCAGATGATTGACATGGAATTAAATCTCCAATATTATTTACATAGGGCATTGCGATAGCTTAGGCATCCAAAATTAGGACCACTATGAGCCGTCTAGCTTACTGTCATCCTGAGAGGTCATAACCATGGATACCTAAGCTGCTGAAATGCCCTACATGGGGTAGACAACATGGTTAATCTGAAGAATTATGCTAAATGTCTAGTTGGAGGTATTTTCTAATATTATAATTATTACACCTACTACGTATTGGGAGAGGGTCTTGGAGATGGGAATGCCCCTTTTTATTTGCTGAAGCTTTTCATTGTAGCTGATTGTGTTGCGCAGTACAGAATTCTGACACTTGCCACATACTGGCAGCCATCGGCCCCAATTCCTATGTAAATATACATGTTCTCAGCCAGTCCCCATACATTATTGTTCATTTGACTTTGGAGTCTTTAGAAAAACGTCACATGTTGGGCAGTACAAGAACGCTAGTATATAAGCCTGCCTTATTCAACAACGCACACTTCCTAGCAGCGAAGTAGAACACCCGTGGTTTTTATTAAGTGCTATGGGTAGTGCTACTTTTAGTCTAGCCCTGACTACGTCAGACAGGTTATAGAAACTGGTCTTACAAGGATCACACTGACAGCCTTAGGATTCTTGATCCTGCATAAGTGTGGGTTCAAGGTAAAGGAGCAGATGTTATATTTTCGGGTTGACTTGGCGCTGCTGGGAATTAATTGCTGTACTCTCTTGTATGCTGGATATATTACCGAGCTTCTCTCCTTTCAGAAAGGCAGCGAGACTTGGCACGGACAGCTCTCAGAAAAAAAGGAATGCTTGGAGGGCCAGGGAAAGTGAAGGCTGCACCTAAAAGGTAGGGCTTGCTGAACAATATGTTGGTTAATAGAGCTGTCGGTTACTTATGTCTGTGTGTTTATACCTTTTCTGTATTGCAGGTCAGTAAAGTTTAACAAGGGATATGCGGCTCTCAGCCAGGCGTCTGATGAAACCCTAGTATCCTTGGATTCTGACAGGTGACCGTTACTGAAGGGGCATTCTAGTCCCTATCCACTGTATAGCTGAACACTGTTGGATAGGTGTGGGTCCTAGCACAAAGACTTCCCAATGTTCACCAGAACTGGCGACTTGGGTCTACTATTCTCCCATATTTCTCCTTTTGCTGCAAAACCATGGTCAAGAGGAGTTGAATGGTGCAGCAGGTTGCATTTGCGCCCTGCTGCTTCACTTACCTCTATGACACTAATGAAGATAGCGGAGCATAAAGCACTCTCCAGGTAATCTCCACTGTCAAACACTTCAACACACTGGAGCAGTAATGGGCATGTGCCACCTACTGCTCCATTCAACTCCTCCTGGTCGCTGTCTTTCAACTCCAGTCCTGACAATTTGGTAAAAAATGAAATCTTGCCATAAGGCTATGTGCACACGTAGATTTTGGTCCTGCGGTTTTTCTTCCGCGCTGATTTGGAAAAATCCGAAGGTAAATTCTCAGGTCAAAAGACCTGTGGTTTACCTGCGGTTTCACACCTCTACAATGGTGAAGGTGTGAAACCGCAACGGAATCCGCACAAAGAATTGACATGCTGTGAATTTGAACCTGCGGAAAAATCCGCAGCATGTGCAATGCGTTTTTCAGTTTACCATTGAAATCAATGGTACTGTACAACGCAGCTAAATCTGCTGCGGACCCGCAGCTCCTGAAACGCTGTGGATCCGCAGCAGAATCCGCACCGTGTGCACATAGCCTAAAAATTACGGTCCGCAGGCAGCAACTCTTTAAGAACCACATGTCCCATGATGCGTAGCCCATGCTTTATAAAGAAAGCTAGAGCCAGATTACACTTACCAGAAATTACGATTGTATGGATCAGCGAGACCCTAGAGAGACTCCGAAGCTGGGGGTCTGTAAAATGGATCCTGTGCAGCAGCATGAGACAACAGTATGCAAATGCTAAAGCACTGCAGGTAGGGGCAGAGGGGCAATGGTAGAGAAAATACTGTAACTTGGATTTCTAAATCCAATATTTGAAGGTATAGAAAATGCAGTAGGTAACTGGATAGGAGGAATACCCCTTTTTTTTGGACACAATAGCTGATTGATTCAATAGAATCTACAAAGACGTACAATTTATTCACAAAAATTACTGAAAATGCCAAAACAGATTGTGAGCAAAGCCTAAAAAGTATCTACTCTTGAGAGTAAAGAATGATTTTAGTAAGTTTTTAAATTGGCTATATACATGTATAGGCACATATGCAGTTTATCTTGACTTTTCCAAATCTGTGCTATGACTGCACAGTGTGAATACACCCTATACTTATGAAGAATGCCACTTGGAATTAATGCAACAGCAGTAAAGTATTTACATGGTTAATTTACACGTCAACTGTAACATATTATTAAAAGGTGGAATTTCTTAGTCTATTTTTTAGCTTTGAATAGAGGTCATCTTTAAGATATTGTTTTCGGTGCAGGGGTTCCTTGAAATGCTGTTAATGATTGATTGTCGGCAAACATTGTAGGGTGGGGTGTGAGTTAGGGGAAGTAGAAGATCTCCATTTAATGCATCATAGCTATGTTGTCAGAAAATGATCTATTGTATAACTCCTTACCTACCCAGTTTTTCATCCTTTTCTTCCTGTTCCATGATCCATAGCATTTTTGTTGTATCGACACAGCCTATGAGAGTTTACTATTTGGCAAGACAACTTATAGTTTTAAAGGGAACCTGTCACGTTATTTTTAGCATGTAAACTGTCCCCAGTGTGTTGTTAGTGATGCACATTGCATCATTAACGTTTTTTTCAATTAAAAACGGTGCTTTAATTATGTGCAAAAAGCACTTTATATAGTTATATTGTATCTGCTCATGTAGCCATAGGGGAGTTCTTCATTTCTTTCAGTCGCTTGTGTCGCTGCTCATGCAATTTGAACGATGTTACTGGGGTTGCGCCAATGTCTGTCAAATCAGCTTTGAAATTCTGCGCTTGGGCAGTGTGTGTCGTGGAGCCGCGCTTGCGCAGTGTTGAGCGGCTCCCTGCGTACTAAAGCTGTGTGTAGTATCCAGCTTCATGGACTGTCGGCGCATGCTCACACAGTTGGTGAAGCTGGGTACTACATACCACTTCATTGCACACTCGTGGCTCCACGATACACACTGTGCAAGCACGGGATTTCAAAGCGGATTTCAGTGACCTAGGCACAACATCATTCAACTTGAGTGGGCAGTGCCGTGACTGAACGAAAAGACCACTGATCTAGTGACAGTTGGGTATCCATGGTTACAATCATTGGCAACTAGCTAAGGTCCTGCAATGCCTGCACTTGAGGAAAGTGACAGTGAATCAGGAGAACTATACTTAATTTCTAATTGGAGGTATTTCCTAATATTATTTCACCTACTACATATTGGGATGGGATCTTGGAGATGAGAATACTCCTTTAATGTCGCTTCACTAGTTGCTGCTGCTCACAAAAGCCCTTGGGAAGTGGAGACTGAGTGTCAGAAGTGGATGGCCACAAGCTGCCAGGACTAGGACAGAAAATAAAGCCTTAGGCCGGGGTCACACTGGCGAGGAATACGGCCGAGTGGGAGGCGCTAAAAGCACGCATTAGACACGGACCAATGATTCTCTATGGGGTCCCTCGCACCAGCCGTATATTTCTCATCCGTATTCTAGGCTCCGTGCCAATCGCAGCATGTTGCGATTGTCAGTGTACTACGGCCGTAGTACACCAATGCAAGTCTATGGGTGCGCAAAAAATACGGATTACAGACGGACCACACATGTGACCTGCGAGAAATACGCACCCGGTGTCTTTTAGCAAAGCCGGCAATTCAGTGCGCTATACACACTGACAGTTTTAATAAAGAAACGAAAGAATAGATATAGACACATAGTGTGTGTGTGTGTGTGTGTGTGTATATATATATATATATATATATATATATATATATATATATATATATATATATATATATATTATATTATGCATTCTGTGTCTATATCTATTCTTTGGTTTGTGCTCTAAAACCTGTCATAGGGCTCCATATGTCCATTTTGCAAGCCTGCGAGAGAATCTCGCCATACGGATGCTTACATGCGCAAAATACGCAACCACACCTTGATTACGGATGACATACGGAGCACTGTTTAGGGGCCATTCATCCGTATTACGCATGTAAACTACGGACCGTATTTTGCGTCGGTTAGTGTGACCCCGGCCTTAGGCTATGTGCACACTGTGCGGATTCTGCTGCAGATGCGCAGCAGATTTGGCCCTGCGTATACGCAGCAGAACCGCATGTGATGTACAGCACCATTGTAGCCTATGTGAAACAAAATCCGCTGTGCACATGCTGCGTTTTTTTTCCACGCAGATTTGGTGCGGAATGGAAAAAGCAGCATGTCACTTCTTTTGTGCGGTTTTGCTGCAGTTTTCCACCTGCTCCATTCTAGAAATCCGCAGGTGTAAAACCGCACAAAACGTGCAGGAAAAATGCAGGTCATTCGACCTGCGGATTTAGTAAATTCTGCACGGAAAATTCCAAAGCAGAATACGCACCGTGTGCACATAGCCTTAGCTCCAGTTCTGGCTCATACCCAATGTTGTGACTTTGTGTAACTGTCAAGATTCTATTTTCCTTTGAGCCACAGCTGACTCTATTTCTTCTTTTCCTATCTACATCCTGTTGGCTTTGACTCCGGCTTCCTGCCCTTATTTCCTCTGCTTCCTGTTGCAGTGATGTAGAATTGGAATCTAGATGTTCCTCTGGATATTCCTCGGCAGAGGCAAGTATACATTTAAAGACGTACATTTTGATATTTGCCTACAGGGGCTCTTTCAGACGTGCTTTTCACAGATGAAACTTCTATTGAGCCGTTCACATGTTCATGTTTTGTGTTTTTGTTCTTTTTGCAAACTGCGTGTCTGCAAACATATAAAAAAAAGTCCATTTTTTTATCCAATTCATTGATCAATCTTGCACATTCAAGTAAATGGGTCTGTGAAAAAAAATTTGCAGACAAAAAAAGATGTCATATTGATAATAGAAATGGACTCAGAATTATTATTTTTTTTTTTTTTTTTTTTTATAAATGAAAATCAGATCCAGGACACTGATGAGAACTAGATTTTTATTTAGTTATATTGAAAAGATTCTGATGTCTAAATGAGGCCCAAGGGGGAACCTTCACTTTGATTATCAGTTTGCAATGGCATTGGCTTTTTTTCTACACTATACAGAAAAGGGGACTGTAAAACAAATTGAATCGGCATGATGGGTAATGTGGCCCACTGTTTAGGCATACATTGCCCATTAAAATCATTTTGTTTCCTTTTCCAAACCCGTTGGGGAAAAAAAAAATGGTCGTCTACACCAATTAAAGGGAAACTGTCATCAGGTTTTTGTCGTCTAATATGATAGCAGCATGATGTAGAGAAAGAGACCCTGATTCCAGCAGTGTCACTTACAGGACTGCTTAGTGTAGTCATGATAAAATCACTGTTTTATCAGCAGGCGATTATCATTAGAGGACTAGTCAACCTACTGCCAGGTAGTCAAGCATATTCCTAAATGCTGTATAATCCTGCATCCCCATCCCTGATTGGCAGCTTTCTATGGACAGTGTACATGTGCAGAAAGCTAGTGTTGGGGTTTTACAGAGCCCAATATTCAGAGAACTGCTAGATCTGCAGTAGATAAAACGGATTTATCAAATGACAGCAAGCTGCCCTGTAAGTGACATCACTGGAATCGGAGCATCTGCCCCTACATTATGCTGCTCTCAGATTATGTAGCAAACACCTCATGACATATTTCCTTTAATATGAAAAAGGAGCTATATAGATATGCTTGCTGTCTTCTCTGGGAGCTTTTCCTGACCTAAACGACAACTCTTGGCTCTAACCATGAAATACAGCCATTGGCTTGCTAGGAGAACTTGAATTCCCCAGGGCTTCCCACGCCTGCCGTCAAAATAATTGTCAATGATAATTACACTTAAAGGGAATCTGTCGCCTATTTTTCGCCTATCAGCTTCCAGCACCGACATCAGGGGCTTATCTACAGCATTCTGTAATGCTGTAGATAAGCCCCCCCCTCCGATGTAACCTGAAAGATAAGAAAAAAGGGTTAGATTATACTCACCCAGGGGTGATCCTGGTCCGGTCCGGCGTCTCCCTTCTTCTAACGGTGACATCTTCTTGCCTTCCTGTCGTGGCTCCTGCGCAGGCGCACTGCTCTGCCCTGTTGAGGGATACTGCAGTGCACAGGTGCCGAGAGAGGTCCGGCACCTGTGCACTGCAGTATTCTGCTCTGCCCTCAACAGGGCAGAGCAGTGCGCCTGTGTAGGAGCCACGACAGGAAGGCAAGAAGATGATGAAGGGAGATGCCGGACCGGACCAGGATCACCCCCTGGGTGAGTATAATCTAACTTTTTTTTTTCTTATCTTTCAGGCTACATCGGGGGGCTTATCTACAGCATTACAGAATTCTGTAGATAAGCCCCTGATGTCGATGCTGGCAGCTGATAGGTTAAAAATAGGGTGACAGATTCCCTTTAAAAGGTAATTCGTTTCTGAAAGTCAATAACTAAGGTGTTAAATTTGTTCATGTTTGTTTCCCTAGCAGGTCTCACAAGACCTGAACCGGCAGCTTCTTCAGGATGGCTACCACTTAGATGAGATTCCAGATGACGAAGATCTAGACTTGATTCCCCCCAAGCCTGTACGCTCATTCTCCTGTCCGTGCTGTTTGGGGGAAACTTGGTCATGCTGCATCCAGTGATTAAACATGGGGGGTAAAATATATGCTTTGTCCTACTGTCATCTACTCGCTGCCTCCTTGCCTTTCTCTGATCTAGGGAGGTGACTGATCAGATGGCCAACAGAACTGGCTGGTATGGATAGATGACCTACATGTGGCCTGAGAGGTTTAGGCTCTTATTGTACACAGGATGACTCTGAGAAGCTGGCTTTGTTACATGCATTTGAGAACACTATATATGGCCAGAGGAGAGCATAACCAGACCATATTTTCCAAACACATAAGCTATGGTGCTTTTAATGTAGCACACTGGGCCACCAGAAGAAGCTTGCTAACCATGAATTCACAGACACTGGATATTGGCATGGATGCAATCTCATGAGGGTTCTGGTGTTAGAGTTTTATACTGAATCACAACTGTATTGATTTGTTTGGGCGCTGCCTATGTACTGTAAAACCCCCATCCGTTCCTAGCTCTGTTACATACCGAAGTTGGTCATTGCAACTACATTACTGGATATGGGGACAGGGACACATGAAGTGGCATTGCAGCTTATGATGTCTCGCAAGCCCTGTTACATCACGTTATATTGAGTAAGTGCAAATAGGGGAACGTAACTGTTTACATAATGCAAAGTGAACCTCCTGGAAGATATGGGCTTTTTATTCCAGAATTGAATGTGTTACCTTTGTTGGTGGATAGTGAGAGTGCTAAGAGCACGCTCCTCAAGGCTCTAGTACTTGTACTCTGCTAAATATTTCCAGGGTTTGTATCTTTATTAAACACTTTCTGTTTTATGGACTCTGCTTCATTACTGAAGAGATTTCACACTGTGTATATACTCAATATTAACATTGCAATAAATGATAAAGAAGTGGAATTGGGGAAATCACAGGTTCTCTAGACATGTTCCTAATGATGAAAAAATGGAAGCAAAATTTAATACTTCTCAATGGTATTTAGTATGAGTGGCACGTAAAGAAATCCTCGCATGTATGCGCCTTGGCATGTTATCAGTGAGGTTATTAATAGATTTCTGGGGGATTGTTTGCTATGCTGAATACACTTTGTTGTGGAAATCATGACGATCTGTTGACATCCCAGTTTTACTCTATGGGAGACCTATCCAGAGACCCGACAGGTTATGAGAGCATGGTTAGACCATGCCGGCTGGTCACAATAGCATGAGCAATATGTCGCCTGGGAAACTTGAGAGATGGCTGTTACAGTGGTCCCAAAGCTAAATTAAGGGTGAACTGTCAATTTACCTGGAATAACAATCTGAGGGATCCAGCTACTTTACATTTTCACCTCACACTATAATCCCAGGAGTAGGCCTGGTGTGATGTTCCTTTGTGAGGGTCACTTCATTGACCTCATAGGCTCTCATCAGTGGGCAAGTCAGAAGACCACAAGGCAACTCCATGAAGAGGCCTTCATGAGGCAATGTGACATCAGTGCCAGGATGATGTGGATTAGCATAGGGTACATTTTATATTAATAATTTTATTTCTATAGCACCAACATATTCTGCAGCACGTTACATTATAGAGGGGACTGCTACAGACATTACAACATACCAATAAACACATAGATCAAAACAGATACCAAGAGGAATGAGGGTCCTGCTCGCAAGCTTACAATCTATAAGGGAAAAGGGGAGACACGAAAGGTGGGTGGTAATTGCTTTTATTGTTCAGACCAGCCATAGTGTAAGAATCGGGTGTTCATATAATGCTGCATGAACCAATTAACAGTCTAAATATGTAACCATACAGACACAGAGGGCTATTAAATGCATAAAGCATGTGAGAACATGATGCAAGGAACTTGGTTATGGTAAAAAAAAAATTGAATGGGTCACACAGGGATATTTAGGTTAATGCGTTGAGGCGATAGGCCAGTCTGAACAAATGCATTTTTAGGGCACTCTTAAAACTTTGGGGATTAATCGTATAAACCTGGGTAGTGCATTTCAAAGAATGGGTGCAGCACGTGAAAAGTCTTGGAGACGGGAGTGGGAGGTTCTAATTATTGATGTTAACCTCAAGTCATTAGCAGAATGGAGGGCACGGGTAGGGTGGTAGACTGAGATGAGGGAGGAGATGTAGGGTGTAGGTGAGGGTAATAAGTTTATGCTGAATTCTGGAGTGGATGGGTAACCAGTGTAATGACTGGCACAAGGTAGAGGCATTGGTATAATGATTGGTGAGAAATATGATCCTAGCTGCAGCATTCAGGACAGATTGGAGAGGGGAGAGTTTGGTAAGAGGGAGACCGATTAGAAGAGAGTTACAATAGTCCAGACAAGAATGAATAAGAGAAACAGTAAGAGTTTTTTCAGATTCGAAAGTAAGAAAGGGTGGAATTCTAGAATTGTAATATGAATTACAATCTAGAGTAAAAAAAAAAGTGTAGCCAGAATCTTAAGGTATGTGCACACGCTGCGGATTTGGCCTCTGCGGATCCGCAGCAGTTCCACAAACAGTGTACAGTGCCATGTAAGTCTATGGGATTTACAATCCGCAGTGCACATGCTGCGGTTTTTTCACTGCGGAAAAGCTGCCGTTTTAAATCCGCAGAAAGAATTACATGTCAATTCTTTCTGCAGTTTGCCACCTATTCCATTGTCCAGGTGTCAAACCGCAGGGGAAAACCACTGGCCAATCTGCAGGTCAATTTACCTGCGGATCCGCACAGAAAAATCCGCTGGTGAATCTACAGCGTGTGCACATAGCCTTACTGTCTGGAATTTCAAGTTCCTTCTTGTACAAAGCTGTAATATGAACCCACCTGACCAGGCAGTAGTGCCATATTGTACCTGTGTGTGAAACTGGTTTATAAAGATTTTTACCTGTTGGATTTGCTATACAGCAAGTATTGTGCTGTGTTTCATCAGATGCCATTTAGATATTGCTTTAGATTAGGACAGGGATGCTGCCATGTGCATTATGTCTTCCCCCTATACTTATAATTACTTTTGGATTTGCCTCTCAATTTTGGAAAAACACATGCATTTCAGAAAAGTGGCTGAATCTAAACATCATACATTGTACCATGATTACAGCACTCCTGACTGTAAGTGGGAAGTCTTCTGGTTATGTAACACAATGCTGTCATTCACAGAAGAAAACGTGGTCTACGATGGTCTTCCTGGTTTAAAGGGAACCTGTCACTGGTTTTGTTAGTGTGTAAACCAATGCCACCTCCTTTCTGAGCACCTGTACTGCTTTACTTAAATGTCCATCTTTCCCTAACCCCCTGTATACCACCAAAAGTACCTTTTTATATTCCCTCCCTCTGCATTGTATGTAAATCCTTTTGGTCTCGTCACCTGTGCAGACTCTTTGCCCCCAAAAGCCGTTCTCCCCCATTGCTTGATGTGGAGGACACGTCCAGCACCATCCACATAGCCGAAATAAATTTATGGCCTGCGTATTCGCCTTATGGGCTAGCGCAGGCGCACTTTGCCCTAGTGCAGGCAGAGCACAAAACATTACTGCATATGCTCCCCAGGAAGCTTCATTATGGATCCTTTTTACCGGAATGACATTTTAGAAGGATGGTTGCATTGTTTCATACACTAAAAAACTGGAGACAGGTTCCTTTTAAAGAAAGACTAAAGTTAGAAAAATGCAGGAAAGTGTTCTGAGTTTGCAGGATTTTCTGCACGTTTTTAACATGAACAGACTTGCAGAATGTAGACCTGTTTATTTTGAGTTTCGCGTGAGCTTGTATCTAGTCTACACCCCTGTTGCAGCCCGCTATTATATAGAAACGCAGTCTAGTGTGCCTATGCTACAGCTGGCCATAGACTTCAGAAAACTATCAGCAGAGGGATCCATTTGGCCAATAATGGTCTCTCCAGCCTTCCCCACACACTGGAACACTTGGCGGATCAACACCTGTGTTCTCTATGGTGAGAGTGGAGTAAGTGGCTGATCTGCCCCAAGTGAAAAAAAAAAATGGAAATTCCAACTGCCTGATCCTTTTCTACCTCAACATCATGTATCGGGGGTAAAGTAAGGAGGCCCAAATCCATTGTGTATGTTCGACCAGTCTGGACAAAGTCAGGGGAGAAGTAGACTTTCTTCTAATGTGTATGGTGGATTTAATCTGTCAGCTGGTTTCTTATTACCTTAGCTGAGACCAGTATACCATAGGAAAATAGACCCTGATTTCAGTGATGTATCATTTTGTTTACTGGGTGCAGCAATTGTGTGGCAGTTTTTAGATGCAGCAGAGCTCAGAAAATGCACCCACCAACTTTGTGTACATTGTCTATTGACAGTGAGCTGCTTATCAGAGGAAGGGACAAGGTCGAAAAACTTGATACAAGCTAGTCCTGCCACTGAATCTGCTGATAATAAAACCTTCATTGTAAGGAAACAGCACACAGCCTAATGAGTGACACATCCCTAAAATCTGGCTCAGCTCTTACCCTGTGCTGTCCACAGATTACATGGCAAAACTTTGACCTATTCCCTTTAATTCTGTGCTAGTAGAGTAAGGAAAATAGGCAGAGAATTTCCATTATTAAGGAATAGAAATTTATGAAGCTGTCACGCTCGGGTCGGGAGAGCTGCCGGCTCGTCCGAGCACTGTATGCCAATCGCGCTCAGATTTAGACAGCACCCTTGGAGTACATATACATGGGCGTATTTTCTCTAGTAAAATTTGTATCTTAAAAATCTGCACGCACTTGTTCATATTCTGTTTCAGAACTGCTTTGATTAACCCCTGTGCATTGCAAAGAGTGAATGTATGTGCACATGTTGCAGATTTGCCTGTGGAATTTTCTGCACAGAATCTGCATCTCTTGGTAGAAAACGCAGCAAAAAATCCTCATGGATTTGATGTGGTTTTTTTTCATGCGGATTTGTATGTGTTTTTGTAAGCTAAATAAAGATCTATTATTTAACAAAAAAAAGAGTGGTGTCATTTCTTTGTCCAACCTCTTATTTTACATACTCCACTGAAGAATGTTTACACACACAGATCTATAGATGGATAGATATACAGCGCTGGCAAAAATTAAGAAACCACTTCCAAATGTTCCGTTTGTCTGATTTTTCTCTTCATAGGTATGTTTGAGTAAAATGTAAATTGCTCTTTGTCTATAAACTTCTGACATGTCTCCGACGTTCTAGGCAATAGTGTATTTTTTTTTTTTGACAAAGAAAAATGGTCAAAATAAAAAAAAAAAAAAAAGCGCTTTCAGACCTCAATGCAAAGAAAACAACTTCATAATCATTTAGAACCAATGATACTAATGTATTAACTCAGGAAGAGTTCTGAAATCAATATTTTGTGTAATAACCATGATTTTTAAAAACATCTTTTACGCGTCTTGGCATACTTGCCACCAACCTTTCACACTGCTCCTGGTGCAAAAATTTAAGTAGTTCTTCTTTGATGGTTTGTGACTATCCATCCTCTTGATTACATTCCAGAGGTTTTCAATGGGGTTCATGTCTGGAGAATGGGCTGCCCATGACAGAGTTTTGATATGGTGATTTCTTAGATGGTGCTCTAGCAAAAATTATCGATAGAAAAAAAAAAAAATCTGTGTTAGGCCAGAGTCACACTTGCGAGAAACTTGCACAAGTCTCGCACTTCAATACTCGGCATGCCGCTGGCACTCAGACCGGAGCTTTCAGCTGTATAGAAATACATGCAGCCGCCCACTCCGGTCCCGAGTGCTTGGCAGCAGTGCCAGGTACTGAGGTGCGAGACTCCTGCGAGTTTCTCACAAGTGTGACCCCAGCCTAACGCAATATCTGTTTAATTGAAAAAAAATGGCGTGGGCTCCCACGCAACTTTCTGTGCCAGAGAGGGAAAGCCAGCAACTGGGGGCCGATGTTTATAGCCCTCGGATTGTCCCAGGCTATGGGCTGATCTTCATAGCCTAGGAAGGGGCCACGGATATTGCCCCCTTCCCGACTAAAAACACCAGCTCTCAGCTGCCCCAGAAATGGCGCACCTCTAAGATGCGCCAATTCCGGCACTTAGCCTCTCTCTTCCCACTGCTGTGTAGTGGTGGCATATTGGGTAATAAGGGGTTAAACCAACAGTATACTCCCTGGTCCGACGTAATCCCTTTAATAACAAGTGTCCCACGACGATGTCCCCTATAGAGCAGTCACATCAGCAGATGTGACCTCTCTACAGGGCCTCCGATGACACACTGACCGGAGATACCCTGCGGGAGGGTTATCATCGGAGTTCAGGCTGTCCCTTTATGGCACCACTGCTGTGTGAGAATTTTGACAGGATGAACTCAGGTGACCTGCTGGTGGCGGAGTGATACAGTGCGGAGCATTATCTATCTCCGTCATTGTATCACCGGAGCGCCTGGAGAGCGGTGACAGCTCTCCACAGGAGATCGTGGTGGGACACTCATTAAATGGATTACGTCGGAACAGGGAGTATATTGTATATTTTTTTCAGGTGATCGACAGCGTCGGAGATTAGCTGTATATGGTGAGTATGTGTACTTTGTTTTTTTTAATTCAACACATTAACCAGATGATGGGACTACTACTGTCCCATCATTGGCTAATGGAGTCACTGTAGTAGACATAGCCGGATGGGACTAGTAGTCCCATCGAACGATGACTGTCTACACACACACACACACACGCAGACCCCCCCCCACACACAGACACGCACATTCTCCGCCCACACACTTCCCTCCTCCCGATCTGCACCATTTCTAGCACCCACATCCACAGAAAATCCGCAGATCTTTTTTTACATCTGCTGTTTTGCTGCGGATGTGCCTGACTCAATGAATGCAGAAATGCTGCAGAGCCACAAAAAGAATTGACATGCTGCGGAAAAAACCCCACTGCAAATCTGGCGGATTTTTCCACAGCATGTGCACAACAAATCTCCATTTCACACTGACGAACATTGGCTGTGCAATTCCGCACGTCCGGAAACGCATCTAAATCCGCAACATGTGCACATACCCGCAAAGCTGAAGTGAAAATCTGCATAAAATGACATTGTGCATGTTATATCCACAATGCTTGTACATTTCTGTGGATTTTCTCCCCAAAGAGTGTATGAAATTTTGTAAACTGTCATCCACATTGCTGGTACAGTAATCTGCTCCAGCAAAAGATACCCAGCCTGAGTGGATGTACATGTGGGAGAAAAATTTGAAGTGAACTGGTCAGATTCCTGCTGCCCAAACCATCAGCAAGAATCGGACCTGGCTGTGCATAAAAATGCTGCATCTTAAAGTTCCAGCAAAGCGGATGGAATTTATGATAATCTCATGTACACTGCACTTTTTATGCAGCATAAAATGACCTGCGGTGCATGTTTCAAAGTCACAACAGTGTCAATTCCTCCTGCGGTTACGCTGAGTTATATGTGCAGATTTTCTCCATAGACTTGCAGAAAATCTAATTAAATTAAAATTAGTAATAAAAAAAACCAAAACGTGTTTTTAGTAAGTTTCAATAGTGGAACTGCACTGAAAACACATGTAATTGACACATGATTTGACTATCAGTAAAGTTTTGTCAAAGCCAAACACCAAGTAGTAACAGAAATACAGCAGCTTTATTTAAGACTTAGTCTACCAACAAGATAAACGTGATAAAAGTTTTTTTTTTTTTCTTAAATCCAATGGAAAAACAGAAGCAATCCAACTTAACAGGTGCAGAAATTCTATAACACCAAAAGCTCACTGTGGGAACATAGTCTTATTCTGAAATGCAGCAACACTTCAGAGAAAACAGTTTGAGAAGGTAATCAAGGACTATATGGAGAAAACCGACCAGTCCGATTACATCCCAGGCCAGTTTATTCTTGCCACCATCTAGTTGATCGATAGGCTTCTTCCATGTGTGTACATAGTTACATACCTGTCAGTCAGCTGGGGAGGAGTGGGGAGAAACCAGAAAGGGACGTCAGCAGACTAGTCAAGTCTCTCTTAACAGAGGAAATTATGGAACCACTCTCCATAATCTTTAAAAATTCTGGGAAAACAGAAGTCCCGGAAGACTGGAAAAATAGCAAATGTTGCCCCCATGGCCAAAAAGGGAAAGAAGGTGGACCCAGGAAATTAACATCCAGTGAGCCTTACTTCTATACCAGGAAAGATATTTGAACAAATTATTAAACATGCATGCAAGTACCTTGATGAGAATGGAGTGATTAATCAGAGCAAGCATGGGTTTGTAGCAAACAACTCATGCCAGACTAATTTAACTTTCTTCTATGACAGAATCACTGACTGGGTGGATCAGGGAAATGCAGTAGACATAGTATATCTTGACTTCAGAAAAGCATTTGACAAAAGTATCTCATAATATCATTATTGAAAAAAGGACCAAATATGGCATTGACATGGCTATGGTTAGGTGGATTCATAAGTGGTTTAGTGATCGCACCCAAACAGTGGTCATAAATGGCTGCACATCCAATTGGAAGAAAGTCTCAAGTGGGGTACCACAAGGCTCTATCCTGGCTCCAGTGTTGTTCAACATTTTTATCAATGATTTAGATGAGGGAATTGATGATATACTAAATAAATTTACTGATGACACAAAGCTAGGAGGGATAGCCATCACTAGAGAGAGAGATGATCCAAAAAGATCTAAACAAACGAACTGTGGGCAGCAACTAACAATGTTTTTTTAACAGAGAAATGCAAGATTTTACATTTAGGCAATAAAAATGGAAAAAAAAAAAAAAACATGCAAAATGGGAGGAATAGGAATAATAAGCAACAGCATGTGTGAAAAAAACTAGGGTATACTAATAGATCACAGACTGCACGAGTCAACAGTGTGATACAGCAGTAAAAAAGACAAATACAATTCTGGGAAGTATTAACAGAAGCTGACAGTGTAGACCATGTGAAGTACCGTATATACTCGTGTGTAAGCCGAGATTTTCAGCCCATTTTTTTTGGTCTGAATGTCCCCCTCTCGGCTTATTACACGAGTCACATACGGGGGGGGGGGGGGGAAATCGGCGGGGGTGTCAGATCATACTCAGCCTTCTCTGCAGCTCCCCTGCTTGTTTTATGTTGTCGGCGCTGCTCTCTTCCTGCTTCAAAACCAAAGGAAAAAACAATGTGTGTATATACCCTAATGAAAGTAAATAAGCAAAAAAGCAAGTGCATTAAATAACATAGGGTACTTGGTAAACACTATTTTGATCAAAAAAGTATAAAGCTGTCCCACCACGGCAAGGTGTACCCATTTGAGACAGTAACTACACTAATGGTTAAAACCTACCTAGTGTGAAAAGTGTATGAAACAAGAGGGGATAATAGGGAGAAAAATGGGAAGCGCAAGCTTCTAGGTGTAGTAGTTAGTTATCAAAGGTATATGCTCAGTGTGAATACACTCACCTATTTGGTGTCTTGAGATACTGCATGTAGATCCAGCCCCTGGATCACTCCATTCCTCTTTCCATTCAGTTTGCTGCAAAGATCTGGGAACTAGTGAGAGCACTGGACAGTGCTTTCATAGGTTATAACACTTCGTGAATGTTTTTCCCAGCAATATGCGCTCCTGAAGGATGATGATGGAACTTGATATTTAGATTCAAGGATGATTTTTATTTTTAATTCAAAATAGAATACAACCGATTTGGACTGCTAAGAGTCTTCCTCAGGTATAATGTCAAGACTCATCCTTCAGGAGCGCATATTGCTGGGAAAAACATTCACCTAGTGTGAATAGTGGCAGAGTCTCTGGGTCCCAAACGGACACCCAGCTTCAGAGGGACTATAAGTGAACTCCACAGCTCAGTAGAAAGGAGGCCACACCCTATTTGTACTGAATGCAAAAATGCTGAAGAGAAAACAAAAAACTGAACTGGAGTAGAATATGCGTACATTTAATGAGCGGGTACCAAGTGACCGCTGAAGCAGGAAGAGAGCAGCGCCGACAACATGGAACAAGCAGGGGAGCTGCAGAGAAGCGCCAGGACCGGGTGGAGGCATAGTTACCTGTCCCTGCGCTCTGCAGTGACATTCAGGTCAGAGGGCCCTCTGCCTGCACAGTCACTGCAGAGCGCAACGCTGATGAGCAGCGACGGAGGTGAGCATACAGGTTTTTTTTTTGTAACGGAGGCAGCGGCAGCAATATGGGGCCACACACTGTCCAGCATTATCTGGGGCCACACACTGTGCAGCATTATCTGGGGACACTCACTGTGCAGCATTATCTGGGGCCACACACTGTGCAGCATTATCTGGGGCCACTCACTGTGCAGCATTATCTGGGGCCACTCACTGTGCAGCATTATCTGGGGCCACACAATGTGCAGCATTATCTGGGGCCACACACTGTGCAGCATTATCTGGGGCCACACACTGTGCAGCATTATCCGGGGCCACACACTGTGCAGCATTATCCGGGGCCATTCACTGTGCAGCATTATCCGAGGCCACTCACTGTGCAGCATTATCCGGGGCCACTCACTGTGAAAGCATTATCTGGGGCCATTCACTGTGCAGCATTATCCGAGGCCACTCACTGTGCAGCATTATCTGGGGCCACTCACTGTGCAGCATTATCTGGGGCCACTCACTGTGCAGCATTATCTGGGGCCACTCACTGTGCAGCATTATCTGGGGCCACTCACTGTGCAGCATTATCTGGGGCCACTCACTGTGCAGCATTATCTGGGGCCACTCACTGTGCAGCATTATCTGGGGCCACTCACTGTGCAGCATTATCTGGGGCCACTCACTGTGCAGCATTATCTGGGGCCACTCACTGTGCACCCTAGGCTTATACGAGAGTCAATAAGTTTTCCCAGTTTTTTGTGACAAAATTAGGGGGATCGGCTTATACACAAGTATATACGGTAATTATCCCCTCTACTCCTCCTTGGTCAGGCCTCATCTGAAATACTGTGTCCAGTTCTGGGCTCCACATTTTAAAAAAGACAAAAACTGGAGCAAGTTTAGAGAAGAGGTACCAAGATGGTGGGCGGACTACAAGCTATGTCCTATGAGGAATGGTTAGAGGATTTGGGAATGTTTAGCTTGCAAAAAAGAAGACCGAGAGGAGACTTAATAGCGGTCTGCAAATATCTGAAGTAATGTCACAGTGTATTGGGATCATCCCTATACTAATTTGCACATGGAAACATGAGAAGCAATGGGATGAAAACTGAAATGGAGAAGATACAAATTAAATATTAGGAAAAACTGACAATGAGGGTGATCAATAAGTGGAACAGGTTGTCAGGAGAGGTGGTGAGTTCTCCTTCAATGGAAGTCTTCAGAGGCTGGAAAGACATCTGTCTGAGATGGTTTAGTGAATCCTGCATCAAGCAGGGGGTTAGACCAGATGACCTTAGAGGTCCCTTCCAACACTATCATTCTCTGATTACCTATAGTACCCTTCCCCCCCAGTTGAATCTTCAAAACACTACAGCATTTCAGAGAAAGCATGGTTTGGAGTAAAACATACCTGGCTGAAATCCCACAGCCAGCCACAGAATCATGCTGCCCACAGTTCAGCAGCATGAATCTAATTACAGGGTCCCTTTGCCTAAATATTTAGTAGTAAAAGTTATTTAAAACTTATGAGCATGTGCATTTGCATTTCAGTCCAATGTGCAACAGTCTCATGTACTGAATTGTGCTTGGTACTGTAAATACATGAATCAATTTTCCTCTAAAAGCGCTGGAACGGGATAGTAAAATCTGATGTCATACAAATTATAATAAGGGACAATCAGAGCAGGACACATTAAAGTTTTCATAGCAACCAATCATCTTTATTTTGCACACACTTTGGAAAAATAACAGTTTGCATTTGATGACCTAATATGACCAGCCGTAGCTTCCAGTGTAGGTAAAAATGCCCCTGGTTCTTAAATATGTAAATATTTCTTTTTAAAGAGGACGCGTCACAATATTTTATTTTTAACTGTATATATTAGTAAAAATCGTCATTGGGACTGATTAAACCATTTGTTTTTTTCTCCACAGCATTGAGATATTGGTTTAGATGCAAATTTCTCTTCAGCCAAGGGAGGGTTAACAGGGATTCTTCTCTGGGGACATTTACTATGGCCCCATCATAAGAAAGCAGCATCGATCAAGATCGAAATAAAAAATAAAACCCACAGAGGTCAGAACAGACTTTCACATCAAGTCTCACCAGATCACCCTGAAAATGACTGTATGACACCGACTTCTTTTGATTGGTCAAAGTCATATAGGAGAAAAAGTAAACGCCCCGATATCTATTAACGCCCCTTAAGAGAAAATTTGCATATAAGTTTCAAAAGATCATATCTCTTTAAAACACTTTTCACTTATATATACACTAAAAATAAAAAAAAATATTGTGCAAGTTTTAAGTCAGCCCTGTAGTTGTAAGCACTGCAGCGTGATGGTGTGACAACATTATATCTATCCGCCATTACAACAGACAACAAGCCCTGAATAATAGGAGATTGTGGGATGGATCCACAGTCAGAGTTATACTTTCATTAGCAGAAATAAAGAGAACGGAGCCAGCATGGAGACTTAATTCTCCATGGATTCCTTGGCTTGAGGCCTGACCCCGGACCAGCAGGAGAATACTTGCGGAATCTAACGGTGTAACCTGGTACTGAGATATGGAAGATGAAACCTGAAAGAATAAAAAGATAGACATCCTGACTTATTGCATGTCTTGTTATAAGATAGACTACAAGAAGGTCATACCCAGAGTAGAATAAGAATACAATTATTCTGAACACCTCAGTAAATTATGTCACACCAATACTGTTATATTACTTGGGCCTCTGCTTTGAGGCATTAGCAGCCAATGGTAAGCCGTGCCCAGTAATACAATGTAGGAAATGTCTAGAATGCTATCCAAGGGCTCTTTCATACGTCAGTGTCTCTGGTATGTGTGGTGACAGTTTTCACACATACCGTAGACACTGACACACGTAAACCCATTCAAGTGAATAGGTCTGTGCACATGTTAGTGTGTTTCCACAGACCGTGTGTCCATGTGACCCACATGTAGACATGTCCATTTGTTTACTGTCAGCACGGGCCGCAAAACATCCCGCACACGTAGAACACACACGGATGTCATCCTAGTGACATGCACCAGTGACAGGGAAGAAGCGGTACAGTAAGCACCGAGGTGACCTCAGCACTGTGGAAAAAAGTCAGTCATGAGGTCACTGCAGTCCAAGTTCAGTGTCTTCACAGCAGATCACCATGAAAAATTCTCAAGGTGAACTGATGTGAAGACAATGAGCTTGAACTGTGGTGACCTAATCACTGACTTTCTCCCCACGGTGCTGAGGTCACCGCAGTTAAGCCCTGCTGGGAATGCAGCTTCACTGACCGGTGGTAACCACGATGATGTCACCGCTGGTCACTGATGCTGCGCTCGCAGCAGCTCAATCACCAGTGGTTCTCTAGCATACAAACGCATGGGCCATGCACATACAGTGAACAAGTTGGTAAGACAGTGTTCACACCACCAAGAGACTGGAACACAGAGAAACAATACAACAAACATGAAAAAATACTCTGCTGTAAAAAAAATTTCAACAATAAACAGCAAGTGTTAGTAAAAAGATGATACAAAATGGTATTTAGTTGATACGTTTTTTAAAAAAATGTATGCTAAGCCGCTCTACCAACGCTAAGGTATACCCATCAGAGCAGTCCTCTCCAATGTATTTAACCCCTTCCCGACCAGTGATACAGCGTATGCATCATGAAAGTCGGTGCCAATCCGACCAATGACGCATATGCTTTGTCATGACTTGAAAGCCCCCCTGCGGGTCGGGTGACCTGGGTCACTGAAAGGTCACCTGACCCGCATGTATAGGGGGGGGCTTTGTACCTCACCCCAGGGAGGTGGCTTAGCCCCCCCGCGGCTATGATCGCTCCGATTGGCTGCTAAAAGTGAAAGCCAATCAGCGCGATAGTAATATTTCATCAATGAAATCTGATGAAACATTACAATCCAGCCATGGCCGATGCTGCAGTAGCATCGGACATGGCTGGAAACACCGACCCGACACCCCCACTGGCTAACGGGGGCGATCTGCCTCCCACCACCGACTGACGGCGATCTGCCGCCGCAGTCACCATCTGCTCCCCTCCGTTCCCCCCGCCTTCTGATCACCGTCCCTCCCCCCAGTAACTCCTGTGTCCCCGTGATGCTCCCCCGGTGTCCCGCCGTCCCTCCTGCATGGGCGCCGCCATTTTCCAAAATGGCGGGCGCATACGCAGTGCACCCGTCGAATCTGCCATTCATCTTGATCACTGTGATAAACTCTCACAGTGATCAAAATAAAAAACCGCCCCCCTTATCACCCCCATAGGTAGGCACAAATAATATAAAGAAAATATTTTTAATTTTCCATTAGGGTTAGGGTTGGATTTAGGGTTAGGGGTGTGTTGAGGTTATGGATAGTAAAAAGATGATAGCAAAACAGGGTATTTAGTTGATACGTTTTCTATTGGTTTCTTGCTCCTGCAAGTTTTTGGGAGGTCTCCACCCCCCTCATGTGGGCCATGCACATATAAAGCCGTCTCACACAGCATGTCCACATCAGACATTATCTTTCTGAACCCTGCTCATATAGGTACTATTCATATGGTCAGGTTTTAAATAGAATCATAGAATCGTAGAGTTGGAAGGGACCTCCTGGGCCATCTGGTCCAACCCCCTGCTCAAAGGATGTCATCCGAGTGCAATCTGATGTTACACAGTCACCCATAGACTTATATGGGCGAGTGTGATCGAATCGCATATATCATAGCATAACATTGGGCTGAGTGCTATCCGATAAAACATCACATAGCACTCGGCCATGTTATAATGTCGTATGAGCGAGCCCTCAGGAACAAATACAGACCAAATGGATGCAAAAGAGGCACTTAAATGCTCGCTCTATAACACATCTTAAAATCGGACTTCTACAGCACACGCTCACAGGCACCTGTCCCATTAACATGGGTTAATAGGAAAGTGGCCATTTTAAAACTCTGGAGCGATTACCTCTCTAGATAAAACAATTGTGATTTGCTAATTAAAAGTCATTAAGTAGTTTATTAATAAAAATACATTTCCTCGATTAGTTTTCTCTAATCCCGGCGAACCCAATTAACATAATAACCCTGAATAGATAGCGCATTATTCAGGTTGATCTAATCTGGACTTGGGGAAAAAAAAATGTTCTTGAAAATATACAATCAGGACAGCAAAGGAATTCTTTATTTAAGCACGGAGTGCTCTATATATTATTTCTAGAAAAGAATAAAGTCAGTTCACCACTTGTTTTTTTCATATATTACTGTGTCACATATTTGTGCAAAATGTTTTGTTTTTCTACAATACAAGCCGAAACTTCTATGTTTCCAGATATTTTAACACTAGATCATTTATGTAGCATCATGTACATAGAAAAGATTCAGACCTTTGTCACCTGAGCCCTGGTGCAGTGTGCTCATTTACCTCAATTTTGATGACTGCGAAGTCCGGTACGGGAGGGTTGTAGAGGAGGGCGCAGGAGTCCCCACTAACTGGTGACGGGGTAAACAGCTTGTCAGCAGCAGGAGCTGGTGTGTAGGTCAGCATCGCACACAGTGTGTCCACATCTATAAATTTAGGGGTGAGTCCAGCACGGACCGTGTTATCAGAACAAGCCATACATTCCACGCAATCTGGGTAGAAAGACAAAAGAGGGAAGACCTTGGCAATTCTTCATTAGCACATGTTCTACAGTCATATGTAAAAGTTTGGGCACCCCTATTAATGTTAACCTTTTTTCTTTATAACAATTTTGGTTTTTGCAACAGCTATTTCAGTTTCATATATCTAATAACTGATGGACTCAGTTATATTTCTGGATTCAAATGAGGTTTATTGTACTAACAGAAAATGTGCAATCTGCATTTAAACAAAATTTGACCGGTGCAAAAGTATGGGCACCCTTATCATTTTCTTGATTTGAACACTCCTAACTACTTTTTACTGACTTCCTGAAGCACTAAATTGGTTTTGTAACCTCATTGAGCTTTGAACTTCATAGCCAGGTGTATCAAATCATGAGAAAAGGTATTTAAAGTGGCCACTTGCAAGTAGTTCTCCTATTTGATTCTCCTATGAAGAGTGGCATCATGGGATCCTCAAAACAACTCTCAAATGATCTGAAAACAAAGATTATTCAACATAGCTTTTCAGGGGAAGGATACAAAAAGTTGTCTCAGAGATTTAACCAGTCAGTTTCCACTGTGAGGAACATAGTAAGGAAATGGAAGAACACAGGTACAGTTCTTGTTAAGCCCAGAAGTGGCAGGCCAAGAAAAATATCAGAAAGGCAGAGAAGAAGAATGGTGAGAACAGTCAAGGACAATCCACAGACCACCTCCAAAGACCTGCAGCATCAGCTTGCTGCAGATGGTGTCACTGTGCATCGGTCAACAATACAGCGCATGCATAACGCCTTTTCGTATGACCAAACAACTCAATCTTTGTTTCATCAGTCCACAGGACCTTCTTCCAAAATGTAACTCGCTTGTCCAAATGTGCTTTTGCATACCTCAGGCGACTCTGTTTGTGGCGTGCTTGCAGAAACGGCTTCTTTCGCATCACTCTCCCATACAGCTTCTCCTTGTGCAAAGTGCGCTGTATTGTTGACCGATGCACAGTGACACCATCTGCAGCAAGATGATGCTGCAGGTCTTTGGAAGTGGTCTGTGGATTGTCCTTGACTGTTCTCACCATTCTTCTTCTCTGCCTTTCTGATATTTTTCTTGGCCTGCCACTTCTGGGCTTAACAAGAACTGTACCTGTGTTCTTCCATTTCCTTACTATGTTCCTCACAGTGGAAACTGACTGGTTAAATCTCTGAGACAACTTTTTGTATCCTTCCCCTGAAAAGCTATGTTGAATAATCTTTGTTTTCAGATCATTTGAGAGTTGTTTTGAGGAGCCCATGATGCCACTCTTCATAGGAGAATCAAATAGGAGAACTACTTGCAAGTGGCCACTTTAAATACCTTTTCTCATGATTTGATACACCTGGCTATGAAGTTCAAAGCTCAATGAGGTTACAAAACCAATTTAGTGCTTCAGGAAGTCAGTAAAAAGTAGTTAGGAGTGTTCAAATCAAGAAAATGATAAGGGTGCCCATACTTTTGCACCGGTCAAATTTTGTTTAAATGCAGATTGCACATTTTCTGTTAGTACAATAAACCTCATTTGAATTCAGAAATATAACTGAGTCCATCAATTATTAGATATATGAAACTGAAATACCTGTTGCAAAAACCAAAATTGTTATAAAGAAAAAAGGTTAACATTAATAGGGGTGCCCAAACTTTTACATATGACTGTATGTTGCACAACTTCCTTGTAAAATGGCGCTTGCTCTTGTCCTAAAGCTCTAAATAGGACAGTGTTCACCAGTTAGATTATGTATCTAGAGGAACGGAGTTGCTCGTCAGGGGGAGGAAAGTCTATCCGAAACACGCGTCGGGGTATGTGCGCTCAGGATCTTAACCCTTGAAGGTACTGTGACCTAGATATAACATCTAGTATTCCTCCTTGCACTTTGCACTCTTGATATATTACACTCTATTCCTTTTACATATTGCTGTTTTGCACATTGAGTGCTTATTTATCTATTGAATGCACTTTCTTATACTTGACTTTTTTTTTTATACCAATTTATCACTTTTTTTACCAGAGGCTTCTTATATGGACCCATTACCTTTTTGGTTCAATATATATATATATATATATATATATATATATATATATATATTTTATCTATTTATATATATCTTACGTGATACTTCTATTGATCCTGCATACGCACACACTGTTTTTAATCCTTGAATTTTAATTTTTTTTGTCACTATGCTTTAATATTAAAATATTGATTATTACCCAATTTCCCTGATTGGAATTCGCTGTCTTTTCTGTGTCTTGGCTATTGGGTTTTACTCTACACAATAAGTGGTTCCCACTTTATTATCCACTATGCACCAAGTTGATCGCATCATCATAATTTGAGGTCAAGGTTATTCTATGATATATACATTTTGTTCTTATTATATTATATATCAATTATATATTATATATAATTTTAGTGTTCTCTGGTGTTCGTGTGACTTTTTTCTATGGTTGTTTTCTATGTAGGAAGCAGGTAATACTTGTTACCAATAGGTTATTCTACAGTTACTCACCTCCCTCCAGATACGCATGGGGTTCATTGGCTCCGAGATACATGGCCTCTCCAGGCTGAAGAGTCACCACATTGAGAAAATAAATAGCAAAACAGCCTATATCTCCAGGGAATTGCGAGTGCAGAGTGAGTAGCAGGTCTCCAATACAGTATGACACATCTTCTGCTCTTTGAACTGAAATATGAACAGTTATGTAAGAAGAAAAGTAACTATGGTAGATGATAGAATTCAAAGTGAGGCGTAAAAGGAGATGGTAGTTTCTGGTTGACTGAGCTACTCCTGGAAAAGTAGTTGTTTCTCGCTTTAGCATGCTGAAAAATGTCTGCCACGTTTGCCTCTATTAGTCTCTGGCCGTGTTTCCCTACCTTGCTGCGTTACACGCTGCACCAGCAAGTTCAGTTGTTCTGCAACCTCTTTCTTGCCGCTCTGCATCATGCAGGTGAAGCATCGCTGCATCGCTTTCCGTTGCTCTGCGTCCTTACTGGGATCTTCTGCACTGGCCTCCAGCTGTTGTGCAGCATCCACACCAATAAGTGTACGAAACTCTGGAATACCTAAAAAGCAATGGAGAGAAATCCTTTAAAAACAGAGCTGCTAACTTCAAGGAGAAAATGCATTGCCTATGTGTAAAGAAATGTTTTATTTGGGTAGTTGTCAGAACTTATCACGTGCTATCACTTTTCTTATCGGAATGGCTGTCCTACAGCTCAAGAGTTATTCTTATGTGCATAGATGAATAGTCCGATTTTGCAATTTACTGATTAAAGTGGTAGCCCGGTCTAACATGTAAAATCTGCAGGTACTCTGGGTGACTGCAGACTTGTGAATCCTCCACCACCCCCCCTCCAGCACAGGCACTGTACACTGCGAGGATTTGCTGGTGTGTGCCCCGGGAACGGCAGGCAGGTATGCGGTCAAGAATACACATGTACTGAGCGAGGTTGCGCCCACTTGACAGGTTCTGCCTGGTAGTAGGAATATTGCATACCTCACCGCTTTTCCCGGGGCAGACACCAGCAAATCCTTGCAGCACACCGTGCGTGCACAGAGAGGATTCACAAGTCTGCAGTCATCCAGACGTTACATTTTAGTCCGGACAACCCCTTTAATACAATTTTCAGCCACTCTCTTATTTGTTGCCTTGGAGACAGACCACCGCTGTCAGACAGCAGAACATACTTCATGCTTATAAGCTCTTTTCTACTTTATCTAACTTGTAAGCACTGTTTTGAAGCTGAAGAATGCCGTAATCCCCTATTCTCGGCCAGCTTCAGAGCAGTGCTTACAATCTAGACAGCAGTGGTGGTCGGTCTCTTGGAAACACAAGCTAAAAGAAAAGTGGTGATCTCAAGAACAGTTGCACATTTTTTTAAGCATAAAATTGCTTGTTTTTACAACCACTCTCTCACCATATCCATCTGTGAAGCTGGGAATAACCCTTTAAAGAGGATATATACCCAAAATATACCAACAGTCGTGTATTACAAACTCAGGAGATAGCCAAGACTATTAGCCCGGTCTTAGATCTTGCCATTATTACAAAAGTGACCACAGTAGGTGAAGCCATATTAGTTGTCACAAATATATTTTTGCAAACCATCAAGCATCTGTCATTTCATCTATCAGTACTAAAGTGACCATTAGTTTCTGAGCAGCAGCTTGAAAAGTGACGGGCATGACGGAACCGGAAAAATAGCAATCGCTCTAATCTTTGCATATAGAAATCTGTAACACCTCCCAAATAGAACAAGGCACCCACGTATGTGCACAGTGTAATGGTGACCATCGTGGTGTACAATGCGTACCCTGCAAGAATCCTACAATCTCAGATATAGGTCTGAATCCACAAAGACCCCGGAAAGGGGTGAGAGCAATGGCCATCTCTGGCTTGTGGTTGTCATCGGGGTAATGCTGAGGAAATTGAGCATGCAGCTTCTTGGCCAGCGTCTAGGTATAAGGAAAGTAAGAGGGGAAAAAAAAGACAAGACTGAGGGGTTAGAACGACAAATGATAAAGCAGAAAGAACAATTAAATGTGGACAAAGAAAACAATAGAAGAGAAAATATTTATGTTAGAAAAAGGAAAACAAGAATATGACAAAATCTAAATAAAAAAAAAAAACTCCCATTAAAGGGGTTGTCTGGTCAAGTTCAGTTATCACCCATTGAGAAAATAGTTGATAATTTATAGAATTGTGGTGCTCAGACTACTGGGACCCCCACCGCTCAGCTGAATGGAGCAGCAGTGCACATGCCTGACTGCGGCTCCACTCATTTCCCACTGGGCTGCTAAAGGCAGATTTTGGCTTTTTCCAGCAGCCCCATAGAGAATGAATGGTCCATGGTAATGGAGATAATAGTGACCCATTCTGCTGATCACTCCCACCAATCTAAGTTGTATGGAGGAGGGGGCCAAAATCACTCCTGTAGTTCTTGACAAAGTTTTCACACACACTGCAGCAAACGTTTGACCTGTGTAAATTAAAACAAAGCTTTCTAGACTAAATATTAAGTTTTGTTGTTTTTCTAGTGTGTCAAATACTTACTTCATGCAATAAAATGCAAATTATGTAAAAATCATACAATGTAATTTTCTGGACTTATTTTTTGTAGATTCTGTCTTTCACAGTTGAAGTGTTCTATAAAAATTACAGACCTCTCCATTCTTTGTAAGTGGGAAAACTTGCAAAATCAGCAGTGTATCAAATACTTATTTTCCCCTCTGTATTACCAGCATAGCAGTTTTAACCCATTCATTCCATTTCTAATGTTATCTTAGCCGTGGTTCTGCAGCAGCCTCAAGCCTTCACAGTGGTTGTTTTCATGCAGCCACACCAGGTAAGTACCATTTTCTTTGGTCTCCTGATTTTTACCTGGAAAAGACCCTATTGCGCTTATTGTTATTCTGGCTTTTTACCTCTTAGAAGTGTGTATTCGTGTCTCCTGTTTTTATTACATGCTGTGTATGTGTTTGGTATGTTCTTCTACTCATTTCTCATGAGTAGCTGATAGTAGTAAACTTAAATATCAAGGGTGGGATATCCTGTATGAAAGAAAGGAAAAGTACTTTTAATGATGTGTGAACCAGAAGAAGCATGTAAACATGCGAAACAGCTGTTGCTCATTTCACTGCTGTCTCTGTCTGCAATCTTGTGACTGAAGTATCAGATGTTTTCAGGTGAGAGTCTGGCACCAAATGCTTTTTATTCCCAACAACATTCAATGGGACATACACCTCTGATATAATGAGATCCCGGGTGCCACCCCGAAGTAAGGCCAAAATTTGTAACTGAGTGAGAAAGAAAAAGGTGACACTCACCATCCCTTAAAAGTCTTTTATTCGGAAAACTAAAAATGGTAGCAGGAGTACATGGGGCACGTTATGGACAGATTTGAATGTTTCAAAGACCCATCGAAGCGCAAGAAGGCGCAAAACGGCCCTTGACTTTTAAGGGATGGTGAGTGCCACCTTTTTCTTCCTTACTCAGTCACAATTTACAAGTATCAAGCTGAGCACCACAAGACATGGCTATTATCTGAATACTTTTTTTTATCTTATTTTTACTTCCTTCCTCCAGCATTTTTTTATTTGATCCTTGTGAAATTTAAAAACAGATTTTCAGATCAGGTAAGCAGCGTGTGAACAAGCCCTTAAATCTATGCTGCGGAAATCACTGATATGATTGTTGAAGAAAGCTGTAACTGGCCATTAACCCCTTAATGACCGCCATTACGTCTTTTAACTGACGTGAGATATAAGAGAATAGCATCCCCATACAGGTGACAATCCAGCAGCTGTCGGCTGTACACTATAGCTGACAAATTGCTGCATCAGCCACGATCAGTGTTTGCACCATCCAAATCATTTTAACCCCTTAGATGCTGCTGTTAATAGTGACAACATCATATAAATGGTTAACAGAGTGTGGGGGCTTCCTCTTTATCCGCATCGGCACCCTGAGATCATGATTTTGTGGTCCTGATGTTTGCCATGGCAATTCACGAGCAAATAGTGGCCTTAGAACCTGACCGCTGTTGTAACCTGCTTAGAAGTTAGCGTCATTTAGGTGGTAAATACCTGGATAGGTCCCAAAAAAAAAAGAAAATTTTGAAAATTTCCTTGATAAAATGAAATTACCGTATTTTTCTCAAATTTCTGATATTTTTTTATAAATAAAAACAAAACACATTGACCTAAATTTACCGTTATCATAAAGTACAATGTGTTACGAAAAAAACAACCTCAAAATCACTGGGATTTGTTGAAGCGTTCCAGAGTTATTACCACAAAGTGACACTGGTCAGATTTTAAAAATTTGGCTCCGTCACTAAGGGGTTAATATATGCAGTTCCAGATAGCACTCTTTCAAAAGAATAGGCAGGGATCTAAGGGGAACGTTTCTCCTTGTGGAGAGTGACAACTCAAGCCTGGTATGTCAGAGTGAGGAGACCTATAAGCCATGCTACTATTATATCCATATGCCCAAATGGAAAATATGGACATGGGTTTTCTGATTGGCATGAAGAATTATCAGAAGAAAAAAAACATATCTTTATGCTGGTATTTGAAAACTGAAGTTTACAGGTCCATCTTAGATTCCCGTCATGAGCTTTGTGGTCAACAACAGAGTGTTTGCTAAAAATAATTAAAAGCACAAACTCTGTTTCTAATTTGCTGCTGGTCTCATCTTTTCCAGAATGAAAAAAGTAGCTTTTCAAAAAAATGGTGGAAAATTTCAGCAAGTGGCCATGAATTTAAAAAAAAAACAACAACAACAACAAAAAAAACCACTATCAGGCTGGACGTTTGTTTAAAGGGAATGCATCATCAGGAAAATAACTATTGTTTAAATCAGGTTTTTATTCAAAATATTTATTTTTTACATTTTCTATATTAGCTATATATAAAAAAAATAGAACTACACTTACCGGTAGTTGGGTTTCTAAGACCCTCCACGACAGCACATAGGAGGTTGCCTCCCCATCCTGATTAGGGACAGGAAACAAGAGGTTAAATAGCCCTCCCCTTCCTCTAATCCCCAGTGTTTTTCAAGGACCACATACAGTGAATGCTTGAAATATTATTTATTCACATAAGTCACATGAACAAAATTTTGTTAGGGGGGGAAATTACCCGTGCTGTCATGGAGGGTCTTAGAAACCCAACTACCGGTAAGTGTAGTTCTATTTTCTCTAATCCCCTCCACAACAGCACATAGGAGGTTTACCAAAGAATAATGGTTTAGGGAGGGACCACGGCTTGCAGGACTTTACTGCCAAAGGCTAGATCTCGTACTGACATAAGATCTAATCTATAATGCCTAGTGAAGGTATGGACTGAAGAGCAGGTAACAGCTATGCAGATCTGCTCAATGGATGCATCAGCTTTTTCTGCCCAGGAGACGGATACAGCTCTGGTGGAGTGAGCTTTCAGGGATACCGGAGGAGGTAGATCCTGGTTTTTATAAGCGGCCGTTATTGCTTTTTTGATCCAGTTAGCTAGGGAGCTTTTGGACGCTTTCTTCCCCTTGTTTGGCCCGCCATACTGAACAAAGAGATTCTGATCTTTCCTCCAAAGCTTTGTTTCTTTCAAATAGGTCAGAACTGCTCGCCGGACATCCAGCGAATGGAATCCCCTCTCTCGTCTCTCGGGCTATCACAGAAGGAGGGCAGTACTATTTCCTGAGATCTGTGGAAATCTGAAGACACTTTTGGCACAAAGGAAGGGTCTAGTCGAAGAATTATCCCAGCAAAGAGCAAACAGATGAACGGCATACTAGGGCACACAAATCACCACATTAACAGACGGAGCTATTTATCTGAAGTATTGCGATATATATTTCAGTCAAAAAACGTAGGTGCTTGCATGAAAAAACATGAATATTTCAATGTAAAGCAGAAAGAGAAATATGCAGCACTCACCAATATAGCTGAAAAACTGTGCGTCTTTATTTCACATGAATTCCATGAATAGATATGTGGACATGCAGGACGTTAGAGGAATGCTAGGGGAGGGAGGTGCCAGACAACGGCCGTTTCACGATTACTCGCTTCTACGGGTCCAGGACTGTTTCACGATTACTCGCTTCTATGGGTCCAGGACTGGACCCGTAGAAGCGAGTAATCGTGAAACGGCCGTTGTCCGGCACCTCCCTCCCCTAGCATTCCTCTAACGTCCTGCATGTCCACATATCTATTCATGGAATTCATGTGAAATAAAGACGCACAGTTTTTCAGCTATATTGGTGAGTGCTGCATATTTCTCTTTTTTCGCTAGTCGAAGAATTAGCCTATCGTCCAGAATTTTTAGATAAGGCTCTCTGATGGACAGAGCCTGAATTTCTCCCACTCTCCTTGCCGTTGTAAGAGCTACGAGTAGAGCCGTTTTCCAGGATAGTTTATCTATCTGGGCCCGGTCGATAGGTTCAAATGGAGGGTTCGTTAGGCCCTTTAGTACTATATTCAGGTCCCATGCCGGGGCCATGTTGGATTTATTTGAATGGATTCTGGAAGCTGCTGACAAAAACCTCTTAATCCATCGATATTCTGCTAGGTTTTGATCGAAGAAAGAACTTAGGGCTGATATTTGTACCTTCAAGGTGTTGGGTTTCAGACCTTTGGCTAACCCGTCCTATAAGAAGTCTAAGATCTTTGACACGTTGGGGTGGAAGGGATCTATTGGAGTGGATCCGTACCATGCTGAAAAGGTCTTCCATATTTTGGAATATAAGGCATTTGTAATTGGCTTCCTACTTTTTTGTAGGGCAGCTATCACTGCATCCGAGAGGCCTCTGGCTTTCAGGATTGTGGCTTCAGAAGCCAGGCTGCCAAGTTTAGGCTGTGGGGAGCCGGGTGAAGGATGGGACCTTGATGTAGAAGGTCGCGGTCCGTGGGCAGGATCAGGGGACCCTCTGAGTTCATCAGTTTTAGGGCTCCAAACCAGCTTCTCTTTGGCCAGAGAGGGGTGATCAGGATTGTGTTGACCCCGTCTGTCCTGACCTTTTGCAGAGTCTTTGGTATTAGGGGAATTGGCGGAAAGGCGTATGCCAGTCCGAAGTTCCACGGGTGAGCGAAGGCGTCCACCCTTGAGTGTTTTTCGTTTGGACCTATGGAGAAGTAATGCTTTGTTTTGGCATTCCTCCGGCTCGCAAATAGGTCTACCTCTGGGAGACCCCATTTTTTGGTTAAGGTATGGAATACTCTGATGTTGAGGCTCCATCCCCCTGGATCTAAGTCGATCCTGCTTAAGAAGTCTGCCTCGGTGTTGTCGGATGCTTTTAGGTAGAGACCTGAAAGGGACAGGAGATTGTGTTCCGCCCAGTTGAATATCCGTGCCGAAACCTCCTGCAGACTTCCGTACTTTGTGCTGCCGTGATGACGTAGATGGGCCACAGTGGTCATATTGTCAGCGTAAACTCTGACATGGATTCCCTGGACTAGCGTTTCTGCTGCCTTTAGGGCTTCTTCCACTGCTCTCAGTTCCCTGTAATTTGATGATTGATTTTCCATGTTTCTGGGCCAGAGTCCCTGGAAGATTCCCTGAGATGATACTGCCCCCCAGCCGCGTTCGCTGGCGTCTGTTGTGATTGACGTCATGGGATCTTGTATCCAGAGTGTCCCTTTTGCTAGATTTTCCTGGTTGAGCCACCAGTTGAGAGACAATTTTACGTGCTGGGGTAGTGATATTCTTGTATTGAGAGTCTCCGGGTCTTTGTTCCAGCGGGAAAGGATATATCTCTGGAGTATCCTTGAGTGGGCCTGGGCCCAGGGGACCGCTTGGATGCACGAAGTCATTGACCCCAATGTTGACATGGCGAATCTTATGGTCACTGTTTTCTGACTTTTTAGAGTCCGAATTTTTGATCTCACATCCACCTGTTTGGTGGATGGAAGGAATGATATTTGGTCGTGGGAGTCCAGGAGTATCCCCAGAAAGATCTTCCTGGTTGAGGGATTCAGATCTGACTTCACCATGTTTACCATCCAGCCCAGGGTCGCCAGGGTCTGCAGTACTGTTTGTAGGTGATATGCTAGCATGGAGTTGGAAGGAGCCAAGACCAGGAGGTCGTCTAAGTAAGGGACGACACATATCTCTTTCCCTCTGAGGAATGCTACCACTTCTGCCATTATTTTCGTAAATGTTTGGGGTGCCGAAGAGATGCCGAAGGATAGAACTCTGAATTGGAAGTGGTGTACTTCCGTGTCTAGGGTGACTGCGAATCTTAGACATTGCCAATGGGATGGATGGATGGGAACTTGGTAATAGGCCTCTTGGAGATCTATGGTGGCCATCGCGGTCTCATCCGATCAGTGGTATCGTCGTTTTTATTGAATCCATTTTGAAGCGTTGGTACCGGACATATCGGTTTAGCTTCCTCAGGTTGATGATGACCCGGTATTTCCCACTTGGCTTTTTTTACTAAGAACAGTCGGGAGTAGTGACCCTGACCTTTTTCCAGATCTGGGACTGGTGAGATTACCGCAGATGATAGCATCTTTTGGAGCTCGCCGTGTAAAACTTTTTGTAGTTTTGCTGACGGAAGATGTGTAACTACCAAGTTTTGTGGGGGGCTGGAGGAAAATTCTATTTTTTCTCCCCATCTGACCGAGACTAGGATTCTTTGATTCGCTGTTATCCCCTGCCAGCTCGGGAAGTAATCTGCGATTCTGCCCCCTACTTGCTTGGCGTCATTTTTTCTCTCTGTCTGAACGGGTATCGTGAAAAATATTTTTGCCTCTTCAGCCTTTTGGGTAGCTCCAGCGTCCCGTTTTCCCTTTGCCCCTGTATTGCGGGGTATGAGTTTGGGGTGGATGATAGGGTTTTTTCCTTGGTGGTGTCGGCTCAGGAAGGTTTTTCTTTTTGTCGGTCACCTTCTCCAATAGTTCGTCCAATGCTGAGTCAAATACGTATTCGCCCTTGAATGGGATGGAACATAACTTCGATTTTGATAGGATATCCCCACTCCACATTTTTAGCCACAGGGCCCTTCGAGTGGTGTTAGAGAGCACGGACGTTCTTGCTGCAATGCGGACTGACTACGCAGAAGAGTCTGCTAAAAAGGCGGCTGCCTTCTGTAGCAGAGGTAGAGAGGCTAGGAGGTCTTCCTTCGAAGTTTCCCTTCTTATATGGTCTCCTAGCTGCTGAAGCCAGGAGGTACAGGGTCCTGGTTACGCAGGCCGATGCAACGTTTGTTTTCAAGGAAGCCGCTGAGGCTTCCCAGGACTTCCTCAATAAGCTATCCATCTTCCGGTCCAGCGGATCTTTCAGCTGTGAGGAGTCCTCGAAGGGTAGCGTAGTCTTTTTAGCTACTCTGGCTACCTGGATATCTACCTTTGGAATCTCCGTCCAACATTTTGCGGCTTCTTCATCCAGGGAAAAAATCGATCCTTCATTTCGCCCGGGATACTTAGCTTCTTTTCCGGGAGTTCCCATTCTTCCAGGATTAGACTCTGGATATTATCGTGGATAGGGAAAACAATTTTCTTCCTGGATTTCAGGCCGCCAAATAGGTCCTCCTACAATGAGCGGGGCAGCCTATCTACTTCTACCCCCATTGTTTTTCTGACTGCTGAGAGTAGTTCTTCCATATCATCTGAGGAAAAGAACCATTTCTTATCGTCTTCTGACTGGACTGGGGTTAGTTCACCTTCTTCCCTCCAGTCCGCTGAGAACGATGATTCGGGTTCTGAATTGGAAATGTCCTCAGGGGTGTATTTCCTCTTCCTTGAGGTTGAGGGCCCCCCCCCCCCGGATGGCTGGGAGAGGGTAGACAGGGACGACTGGATTTCCTGTCGCATCATCCCTCTGAGCTCCTCTATCAGGGATGATTGTTCCTCTCGTACGATTTTTGCCGTGCACTGATGGCACAATGTCTTTTTATGATCAAAGGAGAGTTTTTTCCTACAGATGGCGCATTTTCGGCTTGTAGGTTTTTCTTCCGTTTTTGGTGTAGGATCCTTGTCTCACTGAAAGAAAGAGAGGGAGGGAGGGGGGCCCCCTAAGAATGGGTCCTAACGGCATATACCCCTTTCCGAGTATACTCACTGGGCCAGGGTTTGAGCTGGGCTCTGCAGACGCAGCTTTCAGGGAAGGCGCATCCATCATGCAGATGCTTTTTGTCCTACCTTATGGGGTCTTCCATCAGGGTTCTTAAATAGGAACCGTGATCCAGCTTCCTTTTTCCTCATCCAATCGGATGAGATCGCTCCCCTTCCAAGTTCCTGGCGCCACCTGTTTCCTTTTTTTTTTAATTCCCCGCCAAAATGGCGGTGCGTTCCACTGTGAAACGCAGGAGGAAGCGCCGACACTTCTCCAGACCTCGTGGAGCGCGTCACTTCCGGTGCATGCCGCTCAGGAGAGGGAGGCATGCAGCGCCCAGGGGGAGCGAATACCGGGCTAGGGAGCTACGGGAGGCCCCCACTCACCATCCAGCATTGCCGAAGCGCCAGAGGATGGTGCGGGTCCCACCAGCGGCGGGAGCAGGACGGGGCGGAACGATCGACCCCGGCTGCCCGGCATGAGGTAAGAAGATCCCCGGGATGTCACCGGCCCCATCCACGGAGCACATCCTCTTCATTCCTGTTTAGGGACAGGAAAACACTGGGGATTAGAGGAAGGGGAGGGCTATTTAACCTCTTGTTTCCTGTCCCTAATCAGGATGGGGAGGCAACCTCCTATGTGCTGTCGTGGAGGGGATTAGAGAAAATGAAAGTATGGCATTTTTGCATTGGCCAATAAGGACCACTTCTTTTAAATAGATTATTATACTAATAATAATTTTTATTTATATAGCGCCAAAATACTCCGCAGCGCTTTACAGTTTAACAGTTTCAAAACACAAGTCATAAGTAACAACATTAACAATACAATAGTTAAAGCAAAATTAGACAACCTTGCTTGTGAGAGCTTACAATCTACAATGAGGTGCGGGAGATACAAAGTACAGGTGTGTATTTACAATGGTGTATTTACAATGGTGGTCCAGCCATCTTGAGGAAGTGGGGGATAGATGGGGATAGTGAATGAGCTACACACACTTACACATAAAAGGACTTTGATTAGTGAACGTGATAGACCGCTCTGAATAAATGTGTTTTTTAGGGAGGGCCTAAAACTACGCAAATTGTGGATAGTCCTAGTTTCTTGGGGTAGAGCATTACAGAGGATTGTCACAGCGTGGGAGAAGTCTTGGAGTCGGAGGTACAGATTAGTACAGAGGTTAGTCGAAAGTCGTTTGCAGAGCACAGCGGTCGGTTAGGCCGATAGACAAATGAGGGAGGAGATGCTGTCCGGAGTCCTGGTCAAAGAGAAAGAGGTCCTGCCTCATTTTGTTGTTTCTGATCCCTCCTCTGTCCCTGTCACTTCCCCCTTCCTTTTCCCCTTTTTTCTTCCCGGTCACTTCCTCCCTGCCAGCGTCATGCCCCGCCTTCCTCCAACCCCCTTTTGGGGTCTCGTCCTGCGGTTACTTTACAGTAATCCAGGCGGGAGTGGATCAATGTGACAGCGAGGGTTTTTGTTGTTTCCATGGTGAGAAAAGGGTGGATTCTAGAAATGTTCTTTAGGTGTAAGCGGCAAGAGATTGTATATGGGATGTGAAGGCGAGATTGGTGTCAAACATAATAGCCAGACAGTGCCTTCTTCCAGGGTGTTATTAAGGTGCCACCCACGGAGAGGGAAATGTCAGCACAATTTTGGAAACAAATTTTTTTTTTTGTTAGGAAGTTATAAGGGTTAAAAGTTGACCAGCGATTTCTCATTTTTACAACAAAATTTACAAAACCATTTTTTCAGGGACCACATCATATTTAAAGTCATTTTGAGGGGTGTACATGACAGAAAATACCCAAAAGTGACACCATTCTAAAAACTGGACCCCTCAAGGTGCTCAAAACCACATTCAAGAAGTTTATTACCCCTTTACGTGCTTCACAGGAACTGAAGCAATGTGAAGGAAAAAAATTAACATTTACTTTTTTTTTTGCAAAAAATTTACTTGAGAACCAATGTTTTTTTATTTTCACAAGTGTTAAAAGAGAAAATTAACCACAAAATTTGTTGTGTAATTTCTCCTGAATACGCAGATACCCTATATGTGGGGTTTTACCACTTTTTGGGCGCACGGCAGAGCTCGCAAGGGAAGGAGCGCCTTTTGACTTTTTCAACGCCGAATTGGCTGGAATTGAGATCGGACGCCATATTGCGTTTGGAGATCCCCTGAGGTGCGTAAACAGTGTAGAGCCATGAAAATAAAAAAATCTTTTTTTTCCACAAAAATGATCTTTTCGCCTCCAAATTTTTATTTACAAGGGTAACAGGAGAAATTAGTTCCCCAAAGTTGTGCAATTTGTCCTCAGTACGCCCATAAAGAGCTTATCTAGATGTGTGGTGAGCACTTTGAACCCCCAAGTGCTTCACAGAGGTTTACAACGCCCAGGCGTGAAAATAAAAAATCTTTTTTTTCCCCTCAAAAATGATTTTTTTAGCCCGCTATTTTTTTATTTTCACGAGAATAACAGGAGAAATTGGACCACAAAAGTTGTTGTGCAATTTGACCCGAGTACGCTGATACCCCATATGTGGGGTTTACCACTGCTTGGGCACATGGCAGAGCTCGGAAGGGAAGGAGCGCCATTTTGGAATGTAGACTTTGATGGAATGTTCTGCTGGCATCATGTTGCGTTTGCAGAGCCCCTGATGTGCCTAAAGAGTGGAAACCCCCCACAAGGAGCTTACTAGATGTGTAGTGAGCACTTTGAACGCCCAAGTGCTTCACAGAAGTTTATAACGTAGAGCAGTGAAAATAAAAATAAAACATTTCCACAAAAGTGATTTTTTTTTGCTCCCAATTTTTTTACTTTCTCAAGGATAACAGGAGAAAATGGACCCCCAAAGTTGGTGTGCAATTTGTCCTGAGCACGCTGATGCCCCGTATGTTAGGGTAAACCACTGTTTGGGCAGACCACTGTTTGGGTACACGTCTGGGATCGGAAGGGAGGGAGCACCATTTGACTTTTTGAACGCAAAATTGTCTGGAATCAATGGTGGCGCCATGTCACGTTTGGAGACCCCCCTGATGTGCCTAAATAGTGGAAACCCCTCAATTCTAGCTCCAACCCTAACCCACCCCTAACACCTAACCCTAACCCTAATTCCAACCCTAACCGAAAAATGAAAATAAATATAATTTTCTTTATTTCATTTTATTTCCCTAACTAAGGGGGTTATTTACTTTTTTTTTTTTTTTTGATCACTGTGATAGGGTTTATCACAGTGATCAAAATGTACATTGAATGAATGGAATCTGCCGGCCAGTTAATAACGGTGATCGCAAAAGCGGGGGTCGGTAAACACTTACCCGAATCATGTTCTCTGGGGTCTCTGCTACCGCAGCTAAGACCCCGGAGAAAATCTGACTCTGGGGAGCGCTAAACACTTAAACCACAGCGCCGTTAATTAACGGAGCTGTGGTTTAAGTACCCTTAACTACCGCTGTTAAAAGGCGTATCGGCGGTCGTTAAGGGGTTAATTGCCAATGGTCATGCCTGTCGTTCAGATGACCACTGCAGCTAATCATTGGCATCAGTGGTCGTGTGCTATACATGCAAGTGTCATTGCTGAGGCCAGTTGCGTAAATGAGCTACATGACGTCATTGTTGCAGAACCAGTGGGGACCACTAGAATGGGCTCACCCAAGCCATGGGGGATAAAGTACAACATATTTCCTGCCTTTAACCTATTTAAGACCAAGACAACCACTCAAGCCTTCCTTCACATATTGCAATATCGATAATTACAACTGAACATTGCTAGAGACACAGATTCTGCAACACAAGCAACTATAGCACAAAATCTCCAGTACATAAGAATATGAACTACATGAAAGACTAAAAGAACTCTGTAACCCCAATCTTGTTACCTTGTCTGGATGAGCCTGGATGGACAGTGCCAGCCTCACTGACAGTACTTTAAACAGAAAAGGTAGCTGATCCTGGAAAGCTTGTCTGACCTTCCACCCCAGGCATTCTGGATGGGATGCAATCCATTGTCCTAAGGTCTTCTGATTAACACGGTTGTCTGTGATCAAAGCGTCACCTTTGGGGTGAGTCCCCATCCACAACTAATCAAGAAAAATATTCAGATTAGGGATTAAATAAGAGGTAATCACAAAACAGATTTACTGAAACTAGTGCAAGATACTGTAATGGGGGATGAGGAGCGAGGAATATTCTCAACTATCAGTGGAGGGGTCAGGAATTAATATTGCAATACTGTGATAAGAAGAATTCTATCATTCAGATTTCATAAAAAATCAGCTAAGTTTAAAAAAAAAATATGTACATGTAAATTAGATTCATATTTCTTATTCTTTACAAAAGAATTTTCAGTAGTCTCGATATCATCACAGGCAGGATAACAATGACTATACACAGCTGATTACACAGGAACCACCATTCACAATAGGTCAACTGTATGATCACCTTTCTCCCGTTCCCTTTAAAATTACTTTTGCAAACGCTCAGATGCTTTTATACAAAATTTGGGTCTGCTACTAAAATAATATTGCTGTAAAGATGCAAATTTCTTCCAGCAGAATGTTAATATATTGTCCTAAGGTTCCAAACTGAAGGGCAAATCTTAAAGGGGTTGTCCGGTCTAAAATTAAAAGTCTGTGTGACTGCAGACTCGTGAATTCTTCCAGTTCAAGCATTGTGGCTCCGCAAGGATTCACCATTCTCTGCCAGAGTGACTGCAGGACTTTTTCACTTTAGACTGGACAACCCCTTTAAGTAACCACGTTCATAAATAAAACTTTTTGAAAGGCAAACGTGGATCTCTTGAAACAACGCATATGAATCTAGAGTAGCCCCAGGGGCCAGTGAAAAGGTTACAAGATTTCCAAATTGGCTTTAAAATAGCATGTCATATGGAAAGCAAAAAGACTACAAAAAACCCTTAAAACATTAAAAAAAAACTGATACCAACAGTAAGTTATTTAGTTATTATCTGATAACATATTCCCTGAACTAAGACTTCAATTTAATATTAATGTGAATTTAAAGGGAATCTGTCACCTAATTTTTGGCCTATGAGATGCGGCCACCGCCATCAGGGGCTTATCTACAGCATTCTGTAATGCTGTAGACAAGCCCCGATGTAACCTGAAAGATAAGAAGAACGAGTTAGATTACACTCACCCAGGGGTCCGGTCCGGTGCCTCACATCTTCTAGCGATGACGTCCTCCTCCTTACTTCTGCCTCGGCTCCTGGGCAGGTGTACTTTATCTGCCCTGTTGAGGGCAGAGCAGAGTAGTGCAGTGCGCAGGCGCCGGGAAAGGTCACAGAGGTTCGACACCTGCGCACTGCAGTACTTTAACTCTTGCCCTCAACAGGGCAGATAAAGTACGCCTGCGCGGGAGCTGCGGCAGAATGAGGAGGACAGCATCTCTAGAAGATGGGAGGTCCCCTCGGTGAGTATAATCTAACTCTTTTTTCTTATCTTTCAGGTTACATCGGGAGCTTATCTACAGCATTACAGAATGCTGTAGATAAGCACCTGATGGCATTGGCCGCATCTCATAAGGCCCTTTTACATTTAGCGATGCACCAGCGATCCGACCTGGTCATGATCGCTGGTGCATCGCTAAATGATCGCTAGTGAGCTTTCATACAGAAAGATCTCACAGCGATGCAGCAGCGACGCAGCGCACGATACTCACCTTTCACACACAGCGATCCTGACGACCTCCCGCCCGCATCCAGCGTCGCTCGTCATCACAGCAGGAACCTGACGATGAGAAATGGAGCCGGACATTCTCGCGCGATCAGCGATGGACAGCGGGGGAGCCGGTCGGAGGTAAGTATCACACATAGCGATATCGCTATAACGTCACAAAACCAGTGACGTTTTAGCGATATTGCTAGCGATATCGCCATTTGTAAAACCCCCTTTAGGCCAAAAATGAGGTGACAGATTCCTTTTAATGAATTGCTGTCAATAGTCTTAAATCATATCTTTGTTACCTCCGCATATGGTTTGTTTGGCTCGATGTTCCGCTCAGAGTCACCACTAGCCCATAGTTGAGCTACTTCGCTGTCTCGCCCAAGTTTGCCCCATGCATAGTCTTGCACCGCACAGGACAGAAGAAACACTGCATATGAAAAAAAAAAGGACTCAGAATAAGGCAAGCCAAATACTTCCTCACAATTTTATTTAAGAAAGTTTGGGATTACTCAGCCAGTCTGCAGGACTATGCACAAGAAATTTTCTATTGCTCCTCTCATCCTCGCAGTTTGGAGCGGTCATAAATGCAGACAGCCCATTTGTGCCGTGTTCCCAAAATGATATGACAACAGTGCACTCTTTGTAATTTAATGGATATTTCCCACAACTGAAAATCAAACAGGTCACCAAATAAATTACAAATTTCCACAGAATTCTTTCTGCCTATTCTTTTTTCTCTGCACAAAGTTTAGATCCGCTGCATGCCAATTCTATTCTAAAATGTCCAAAATATCAACATAAACTTGTGCATTTATTGAAGATGTAATGACAGCCATCTTCCCAGTGCCTTTACCTGACATGCAGCCCCATATCAATGACTGTGGAAATTTGCATGTTCTCTTCATGTCATCTTTATAAATCTCATTGGAACGGCACCAAACAAAAGCTCCAACATCATCACCTTGCCCAATGCAGATTCGCGATTCATCACTGAATATGACTTTCATCCAGTCATCCACAATTCACGATTGCTTTTTCTTAGTCCATTGTAACCTTGTTTTTTTTCTGTTTAGGTGTTAATGATGGCTTTCATTTAGCTTTTCTGTATGTAAATCCCATTTCCTTTATGCTTATATGGGTGCGAGTGAGCCGAGACTCAGCCGTGTGTCGTTGCAAATCACAGCATGCTGCGATTTCACTTAGACGCTGAAAACGGCCGAGAAAAAAAATCCTTAATGGGAGCTGCCCCATAGATGAATACTGGTCCGAGTGCTAGGCAATGTTTTATCACATAGCATTCGTCCGTATTCCTTGCAAGTGTGACCCCGGCCTTAGTCACGTGACGATGCGCTGCTCTTCCTAATTCTATCAATGTTCAGTGAAAAACAGAGAAGCAGGAAGAGAAGCTCATTGTCACGTGACCATAAGATTGAAAATTGCATATGAGTGAGGCAGCCGGCCATGTGATGACTCCTGGAACCAGCAAGCAGAGCTGAATCCTGACAGTGAGTAGATTATACTCAGTTAGGATTGGCATGCTACAGGGCTTCATTTTATATTTAAAAAGGTGCGTCCTGGTTTGAGATGAAAGTCTGCAGTCAATATAGGTGTGCCCACTCACACTTTTCTCCCATACTGTCTCCCTCCTCACACTATTCCCCTCAATAGTCTCCTCGCACATTTGCACTCTCACTCTCCATACTGCCACCTCACACATCCGACTACCCATACTGTGTCCGCACCCATCCCATCACTCTCGCTCCTCATACTGAGACTGCACCCATCCCCCCATCTACACCCTTGCTCCTCATATCATGTCCTCATATTGTGTCTATACCTGTCCCTTCTTTGCTCCTCAAACTTGCATCCTCAAATCAAACCCCATTATACTAAATCACCTCCACACACACAGTAAGTCTCTCCACCACAGTGAATCTCCCCCAGCCCTGTTACACTAAATCTCCCTCCACACACAATAAATATTCCACACAATCCAGTAAATACCCCTCCCATTATATTCAATCTTCGGTGTCTTCAGCTCCACTAGTGTGGAGCACTTACCACCACTGTGAGCCAGCGTGTGACGTCCGCAGCATGATCACATGATCTGATCATGCTCCCGACGCCGCTCTGACCCAATGGTCAGAGCATCAATTGGAGATGCAAGTACAATTGAGCACTGTGAGCCGGCGCGTTGCAGCTTCCCTGAGTCTACGGTCAGCCGGCTCAGAGGACTGATGACTACCAGGCCGGGGCGCGGCAAAATGCTGCTCAGTGCACTGCCCATCGGCAGTCCGTTCTACAATTCTTCCTTTCAGTAAATGGAAATTTAAAACATCTTGACCTAATACAACTCGCTCAACTACTGGGCTTGTCACAACGGTTCCGCATCGGTAAGAGCCAGCAGCTTGGCCTTATGACAGGAGCACCAGGCCACTTTGTTTAGAGGTGAATGACTCCATACTGACAGCAAGCAGAAATCCTGTAAAAGGCCGAGAATTGAAACAATGAGAAGTTGCACAACTTTTCATTATACCATGACAGAGCTTTATGTACTTAAGACAGACTTGTGTTGGTTGGGCACATTGCCACCTGTTTCACACTAGGTGTGGATTGCGGGAAGAACTTTCATCTGATTTAGAATTGCCACGTTTTTTCTTTGACGGGAAGCAGTATTCATCTCCTGCAGAGTCAGAACTGGATAAAATTTGCCACAAGTCTAAGACAGTTATCTGCAGACCATGGTTAGATCCAAGTAAATGTAGAGTAACATGCAATTAACTGTGGTGGTTATATACATAAGCTGATGCTACTAAAATATGCTGAACCACCGCAAAGCAGCATGCTGGGTATTGTTCCAGCCACTACTTCCAGAGGCCATGAGATATTATTTATTGTTGTTTGGAGTTGTTGTGTGATGTGATGACTCTTTTCCCTGCATAAGTCATCATTAGAACTACAATTACCCATCACTGCAAAGCTCCTGGCAGCTGAGCTTCACCCCCCCCTACAACTCCTGACTCATCTGCTGTGCAACGCCTCCTGCCAGGGTCTTTGTAGAGATGTAGAATTGTAGCTCTAATGATGACTCATCAAGAGAAAAATAGAGTTCCTGTTTCTACACAGAGTTTAGAAGAATTCAGCTAGTCAGTTTTAATTACATGATGTCCTAGACCTAATGGAAAAAAGAAAATAATTAACAGGGTAGAAAGGCAAACGTAGGAATTGTATGTACACAGTGCTATATAATATGAAGATTGCTATATATTAAGAGGATGAAAACAATTATGGGAGTACTAGTACGGTATGTGCACACGTTGCGGATTCGTCTGTGGATCCGCAGCGGATTTGGCCCTGCAGATCCACAGCAGAGTTTCATGCGGTGTACAGTACCATGTAAATCTATGTAAAACAAAAACCGCTGTGCAGCTGTGGAAGATTCCGCACGGAAACGCAGCGGTTTATTTTCTGCCGCATGTCAACTTTGTGCGGATTCCGCAGCGTTTTTACACCTATTCCATTCTAGGAATCCGCAGGTGTAAAGACGCAGGCGAAATCCGCACTAAATCGTCAGAAAATCCGCAGGTCATTTTACTTGCAGATTCTGCAGATTCCGGGCGGAAAATTCTGCAATGGAATCCGCAACATGTGCACATACCCTAAGGGTATGTGCACACTTTGCGGATTGCTGTGCGGATTTTTCCGCGTGGAATCTGCTTATTTTGGCAGAATCCGCAGGTCAAAATCAGCGCGTTTTTCCTGTGGCTTTATTGCGGAATGGGCATGCGTTTTTACACCTGCGGATTCCTATAATGGAATGGGTGTAAAAACACTGCGGAATCCGCACAAAGTTGACATGCGGCAGAAAATAAACCGCTGCGTTTCCGTGCGGATTTTTCCGCAGCATCTGCACAGCGGTTTGTTTCCCATAAATTTACATTGTACTGTAAATCACTAGGAAATCTGCAGAAGATCCGCAACATGTGCACATACCCTAAGAGGGCACCTCTTGGGTCATCACTAGATGCCACTAGCAATCTCTAGCAGTGTATCAGCTACATGTACTCTTCTCACACCACCTTAGCATAATGCTTGACAAGTACATATCTGGGCCCTCCCAGATAATCTTTTCCAGGCTCCGATAAGAAATGTCAAACTGGAACGCTATTGAGCTTTCATGCAATAAGCAAACAGAGTGCTGGCAGACATGTTGAGGATTTCTCCAAGGAAGACGTTAAGGTGTGTTCTTCTGACTCAGATACAAAGATGAAAAATACTGCCAATACCACGACCAGCCAACGCCAAACTATCTATAGGATGGAGGAAAGCTTCCAGTAGGCTTCAAGAGAACCTTTCACTGGATTTTTTATTTATAAACTGAGTCCCTCCACCAATTGCTACAGTTCCACTGATTCTGGACCAGCGTTTGTCTTCTGTGCCCCTCTGTTGCATAGCTATATCCCTTGGTAATAATGACGCAAATATTTTCTTTAACTTTTCTGTGGGCAGAAGCTTTTTCCCCTCTAAAACCAGACAGACAATCAAAACACACCCATACTAACAGACGTTCTGTGGACCATGCAAAGAAGGTTGAGAGGAAAAATCTTCATCTTTATTAATGGGGGCATAACTTTGGAATAGAGAAACAGAGGAAAAAAAAAGGTTCAGTATCAGTGAGACTGCAAGAATTGGAGGAGGTGCTCAGAATAAATTTATAAAATTCTGTAAAAATAGTGGATGAAGTTTACCAAGCATGCTTCATTGCAGCGGTTCAGCTTACTTGTGTAGCATCAGGGTAATTTTATGCTTATGACCACTACAGCAAACAGATTTTGCCAAATTTACCTGGATCTACCTATGGTCTGCAGATAAACATCTTGGTCAGGCGACAAAGCTAAACTAGGGAGATCACTACTACACCCCTTAAAAGAAACGTGACACATGAGCAACCATTTTAGTCTGCCGCTAATAACAGAGAAGCAGCAACTACTAATGCGCCAATTCTTATTGACATCTGCAACAGTGGGAAACACTCCGTCTCTGTACAAGAAAGTCCTCGGGAGGGCTCAGGGGCACTAGAAGCACCAGGTGGATGTTTTGGGAAGGGTAGAGAACAAAGCCGATGGCATACATTAATTATTATTACACGAGTGACAGCAGCTAGTTTTTGACACTTTGAAAACAGAAAGCATTCATGCCTCTGGCAGCAGGTGTTCGTTGTATATTACAGCTGATCCTCCACCGCCTCTGCTGCGGGAAAGATTACGGCATTATCGGCAGCTCAGACGCCATTGTAATTAGTGTGGCTGCATTTCTCACAATTTCTCCCTGTGATATAATCGCGATGGTGCTAACTGGTTGTTATAAAAGCTTGTGGCACAATCCTAGCCTCCAGGAATGCCATCTCAATATACCCATTAGCTAATGAGTCGACAAAATCAGAGTTACTCCCTCTCCAAAGAACAGAACATAAGTTTGAAACCTCAAGAATGGTCTCTGCAGCCTGGTCCTGAATGAAGAGGACATTCACATGCGCAGCTTCCATTCATTGTCTATTGAACTGGCATGTACAAGCGCTCCAGCAGTCTCAGACAATGAATGGAGAGGAGGCTGCACATGTGTATCTGCGCTCGGGCTGGGGCTGCAGAGACCCATTTTTTGGTGGAGTCGGTGTCATTGAAATTGAGGAGTTGGAGTCGGAGGTTTGGCTTACCGACACCACAGCCCTGGTTCCAAGGCCCTGATTTCTGGGGGGTCCCAGCAGTTAGCAGGTAATCTCCTTTCATATGGATAGGGGATAACTAGAATGGATCCGTCAAGTCTGCAACTTGTGGATGACACTGGCTGTGTGTGCTGATGTGCGTTGTGGACAGATGCAGGAGCTGCCTGCTTGGTTAGGCTACTTTCACATTAGTGTTTTTAGCGCAATAGAAACGCATGCAAAAAACGCATCATGCGTTTGCGTTTCTTAGGCGCAAGCGTTTTAACAAGTTTCAAGTCATGTTAATTCTTAAAACGCCTGCGTTACCATAGACTGTAATGAGTTATTTTGTCACATTCCGTGCGTGCATGCGTTTTTCTGACGCCGTTGGATGGACTCAAAAATGCAACAGGTTGCGTCTGGCGCGCCTAGGTGCACACCTTAAAAAAACCACATGCGCACAAAAACGCATACGAACGCGTGCAAACGCTAGACCATGTGCACGCCATGTTAAACATAGGTGCGCATGCGCATGGACGCGCACGATGCGCTGTGCAAAAAACGCTAAGGAGAAAGCAGCCTTAGGCCTCTTTCACACATCAGGTTTTCGCCGTCAGGCGCGATCCGGCGCTTTTGACAGAAACCGGATCCGGCGAAATGCAATGCCGGATCCGGTTTCCCCCCCATTGACTTGCATTTGCGCCGGATGGCCATGCGTTTCATCCGGTTTTCGCCGGATCCGGCAATGTGTCGCGATCCGGCGTCTGGAAAAAACGGTGACTGTAACGTTTTTTGTCTCCGGCGAAAAAGCCGGACCCGGCGCGTCCGGCTTTTTCACACAATGAAAGCCTATGAGCGCCGCAATGCGCCGGATCCGGTTTTTTGGTCTGAGCATGCTCAGTAGCTCTGCCCACAAGACATATATAAAAGCAAGACAGTGGGACACACAGCCACACCCAACATGCCACCCAAGACAGCAACCAGGCGCAGGAGAAGGCAGGAGACCACTGCAGCACCATCCGCACCACCACCACCCCAAATGGAGCAGCAAATAGAACATGCTGAGGAGGGGAGGCCAGCAGCAGATGAGAGACGGTAATTATCAAATAACCCATTCCTCCAAACTAGGGCTATTGAATATCAAGATATTCATTGGCCCTTTGTTTCTCTTTATTCAACAGCCGCCCAATAGATGCAGCAGCAGCAGCAGCAGCAGCAATGGCAGCAGCTGGAACACCACCCACAGGCATGGAGTGTGGCCACCAGGAAGACAGCACATCATCTTCTGGGAGCCCTCCCTCGCATCGTCAGCGTTTGACGGTAAGTTTTTATTTCCAAAATCCATCTTCTCTGTAATATATGTCTATTCATTGCCTTTTATTTCAAAACAGGAATCACAAGATGAAGAGGAGCTCCCAGAAGAAGAAGGAAGGGGTGGACAGACACCTGGAGTGGGCTCACAATTGGTAAGTTTTTTCCATCAAACGCAGAAACACAACATCACACTACACACAACACATAGAAAACAATGTTCTGCAGACCACACACAGCAAACAAATGCCTACATCCAAAGACATAACATTTTTTGTTTTCTTCTCTAGTCTTCCCAATCTGGTGCTCGGCCAAGAGGTCCTCGCAGTGCCTCCCAGGGTCGTCGGCGACAGCAACGCGGCGGTCACCAGCGTGTAAGTATAAATATTTTTGCTTTGTTTTTTTGCACTTTTTATTTCATTTATTTTGTGGAGGCTAATTATGTTATTTTTGTCTTTTTCTTTAACAGCCTTCACAGCGTGCTCCCGACTCTGACGGTGAGGATGGAGGGATTGATGTGGACCGCCTCATCGATCTCGTCAGAGAAAGGGAGCCGCTCTGGAATATGGCTGACCGCCGCCACGCTGACCTGATCGTTACCCGACGACTCTGGGAGGAAATCTGTTCGCTCCTTGTTGGCCGCTGGGAGGACCTCGAAGCTCGGGCCCAGATTAAAGAGCGTAAGTATATACAGTACCGGTTGCTTGATGTAAACCAGTGTTTCCCGAACTCCAGTCCTCGTGGTCCCCACGGATCATGTGTTCAGGATTTCTATTTACTATAGAAATCCTGAAAACATGACCCCTGGGGACCATGAGGACTGGAGTTTGGGAAACACTGATGTTGTATACTAACCACTCCTTTCTCGTTTCAGGGAACAGAATTGTGAATCGGTGGCGGTCTGTGAGAGATCGTTTCAAGAAGGAGTTCAATAAAGAGATGCGGGCCCCGAGTGGATCTGGAGGACGCAGGAGCAAGTACAAGTACGCAGAAGCCCTGTCGTTCCTCCGGGAAACGATGGTCACCAGAAGGTAAATATTACACACCACATGTGAAAAAAAATGTTATATGTAAATTTTTTTTTCAGCCAGGGCCATACCATGTCAGTATTTTAATTGTTTTTTTTCTCTTTATTCCACAGCACGGTGAGCAGCACTCGGGAGCCGGCACGATTGGACCCTTCTGAGGCGATCCATGAGGAGACCAGCACCGAGGGACACTTCGACCGCCCCGGTACATCTGCACCTTCCCAGCCTTCCCACACATTCGACCCATCTGTCCCATCCACCAGCACAGGAGCATCGTGGCCGCCTACATTACATGAAGCTGCTGGTGAGGAGATCGCTTTCCCTTTACCCCACCCTTCTGCCCCTGCCACCTCTAGTACACCTGCGGGTACTGGGCGGCAGCGGCAGAGGGGTCAGGAAAAGACTTATGCGCCAGAGTTCTTGCATCTGAATGCATCTTTCCAGAACTGTCTAAAAGTCTTGTCAGAGCAAATCTCCGCAGGCTATCAGCAGATCAACTCCAGCATTCTGGAGGTGAAGACACTTCCGCAAACCATGCATTCAGAAGATCTTCGCCAAACCACACCTTTTTCAGGTCTGTTGTGGAGCGCATGGAAACGCTCTCTCCTGCCCAGCAGATGCATGTAATGCATTCATGCCACGCTGCTCTCCAGCAAGTTACCTCCCAACCTCCTCCTCCTCCCACCACAGTAGTTCCTCCACCTGCACCCCCTCCAGCCACTTTCCATCCTCCCCCTCCTATTACATCTACACCCCCTCCAGCCACTTTCCATCCTCCCCCTCCTATTACATCTACACCCCCTCCAGCCACTTTCCATCCTCCCCCTCCTATTACATCTACACCCCCTCCAGCCACTTTCCATCCTCCCCCTCCTATTACATACCATCCACCTCCCCAGCACCATCCACCTCACCAGTACCAGCAACCTCACCAGTACCAGCAACCTCCCCAGTACCAGACATCTCCCCACTTCCAGCAACCTGCCCCGTACCAGACATCTCCCCACTTCCAGCAACCTGCCCCGTACCAAACTCCTTCCCCATACAACTTGCCATCAACATCATCTGCTCCTACAGTCCCTGCCCAACCCTCCACTCCACCACCTCTTCTGCTTCCCACATGTCCACCCATTCTGTAGTTTTTTCCACACCTTCACCTCTAACTGTTCCTTCCCCACCACGATCCCAGTCCTCTCTCCACACTCCCAGTGTCGAAGTGTCCCGCAGCCCCTACAGCAGTATTTCCACCACACACTACACAGAATTATAATGTGTGTATTTAAATAAAAATGACCAGTTTTATGGTTTCAGTTTTATAGTTTCAAAGTTTTATTAAACAAGTTTATTAAAATTTTAAAAAAGTTTACTAAAAAAAACATTTTTCAATAAAAGTTAAATTATTTTACACTGGTTGTCTGTCATTTCTTTCTGCGGCGAAAAAGGTTAAATACAGGGTATTTAAAAGGTAAAAAGGTATTCAAAACCAGGTATATAACTGTGGGTAAATTTTAGCTTTTTGCCACAGTTGTGTTCCTGGTTGTGTTTGAAGCAAAGTATTTCACCTAAAAAGTTGTGTTTATTGTTGGTGATTTCCTAACAATGTACACAACTTTTGTTAAAAGGTGAAATACTTAGCATAAAACACAACCAGGTACACACCTGTGGCCTAAAGCTAAAAATAGAGACCATGACAAGATAGCCAACTTTGGTTGGCAAAGGTATATACTGTTGGTACAGAAGGTACACAAGTTTGGTTAGGGCACAAATCTTTCACACTCTGTCATCCTGCCAGTGTACTCTGCCTTGAGGTGACAAAGTATAGTGCAAAATTGTCCCTCATTACTGAAACCGTCACAGAACTTCTAGTGGTAATGTCATGGTAATCTTGCAAGGTGGTTTCTTCAGAGGTGTCCTCAATGGAAATGGGTTCCTTGCAGATAACAAAATTGTGGAGTACCACGCACGCTTTGATCACCTCGTCCACAGTTTCTGTCTTGAGGTTGATCGCAGTCAATAGGACCCGCCATTTGGCTGTCAGAATACCAAAGGTACATTCAACCATTCTTCTTGCTCTTGTGAGGCGGTAATTAAAAATGCGTTTTGGTCCTGTCAATCCTCTGCTAGAGTACGGTTTCAAAAGGTGTTCTGACAGCTGGAAGGCTTCATCCCCTACACAGACAAATGGCATAGGTGGACCAGATGTTTGCGGCAGCGGTCTAGGTGGTGGGAACTGGAAGGTGTTTCCATACAGTTTACGCCCCATGGCAGACAGTTTGAAAACTTGAGAGTCATTGGAGCGGCCATAGGCCCCAATATCAACCGCAATAAATTTGTATTCTGGGTCAGCGATGGCCATGAGGACAATTGAAAAATATTTCTTGTAATTGAAATATTCCGATCCCGATCCAGCTGGCTTTACAATGCGGATATGTTTCCCGTCCACAGCGCCCAAGCAGTTGGGAAACTGACATATCTGTTGAAACTTGTCAGCAATTTCAATCCACCTCTCTGTTGTGGGCTCTGGTAAAAACTCTTCAGCTAAGGAGTCCCACAGTGCACGGCATGTGTACTTCACAATTCCAGATATGGTGGAAATCCCAAGTCTGTACTGGAAATGCAGTGACGAAAGGGATTCTCCAGTTGCAAGAAATCTGTGGGGAATTAAAAAACAATAAATTAGTTTTAAATCACAGCATTACATACCAAAACTCAGCTATAACACTTGGAGATACAAATTACCACCAACAAGATTGCAGTGAAAGTGTGCTCTGATGCGATCACATCCAATAAATGTGGCTTACCTTAAAGTCACCATCAGACGCTCTGCGGGTGAAACAGAGAAGCGGCAATAGGTGTCCGCTTTTCTTATGAGGTGTGCAATGCGCTCCACCAAGTAATCAAAATTCTCCATTTTCATCCTAACATATCCAAAAAATTTATCCGGGTTTCGTCGAAGGTCCATGCATAGTGTAGAATAGACCCCACGCGTCATTCTCTTGGCTGTGATGGGGTGGATCCACAAACGTCGTCTACGATGCCTGATGCGCTGCTGTCTCGCTCTCTCCTTCTCCAGAACAATCACCCTCAAACGATTCGCCTCCGCTGTAAAATCCGCCAAATTCTTCAAAATATTTCCAATGACAACATCCATCTTCGCCAGTAACTTGCTCTTCTCTCCAACCTGCACTTTCTCCTCTACAACCTGTCAAAGAAGGGCTGTAGGAACATGCTATATATAGTTTTCCAGTAGCCAATCCCGTTCGGAAGGCCACAAGGGTCAATTTTAAAAACCGGATCCGGCGTAATCCGTCGAAAAACGGATAGAAAAACGGATGAACCGGATGAGACGGATCCGGTTTTGTCTGTCCAGAAAAAGACGGATCCGCCAGAAAACCGGATCTGTCACATCCGGTTTTACGAAACATTTGCCGGATCCGGCACGACGCCGGATCGCGCCTGACGCCGAAAACCTGATGTGTGAAAGTAGCCTTAATGGGACCTGATAAGCACATGCTGGCCTCAGGACTGTGCTGAATATACCCCATGTGCACCAGCATACAGGCTTCATATTAACCATATTAGACTGGTCTGCACATGGAACAAGAATATGTTCATCTGAACTTAGCCTTACATGGACAGGAAAAATACATTTTTGCAACAAGTAGAAAATAAAAGTAGAGTCCTCAGTGGTTGGTAATTTAATGGCTAACTGAAGAAATGGTAATGTTAAATAAAACGTTTGATTTTCCAGCAGGGGCCCTATCCAGAGCCCAGACTAGCGAGGCTCTACCCCCGGCCAGCGCATCCCCAGATGAAGGACCGGTCTCTAAGGCCGGAGTCAACACCAGGGAGCTTCAGAGGAAAATGAACTCGCTGCAGTTTGTCAGGCTCCAACTGAGAAGCAGCAGATTTCTGTGACGAGACATATTACAAAGTTATTTTCACATAAACTATTGATTTATGACTAAATAAAGAGACTGTGACACTTTGTTTTTCGTTTCTCTTGACTTCCAAGCAGTGTGATGCAGGAATTACTTCACATACACCCAGAAAGGGGCCATTAACAGAACAAGCCCAAAAAACAAAGGAGTCATATCAAGATATTGGCTGAGAAAGAAGGAAAACAAAGGCTTTAGGGATCATCTCCTATTAGGCTATGTGCACACGTAGTTTTTAGTCTCTGCGGATTTTGTAGAGAAAACCGCAGGAAATACGCAGGACAAAGTGCTGCGGTTTTTCTGCGGTTTATCTGCGGATTATCTGCGTTTTTTCTGCGGTTTTGCCCTGCGGTTTTACACCTCATAATGGATGAGGTGTAAAACCGCAGCGTTTCTGCACCAAACAATTGACATGCTGCGGATTGTAAACCGCAGCAAAACCGCGCGGAAAAAAACGCAGCATGTGCACAGCTTTTTTTTATTTCCATAGGAAATAAAGGTACTGTACAACGCAGCAAAATCTGCTGCGTTTCTGCAGAGCCAAAACCGCTGCAGAAACGCAGCAGAATCCGCAGCGTGTGCACATACCCTTAAACGCCAAAATAAGTCGCCTCCAGAAAAGGGTCATGAGGTATACCGGGGAAATGCAGCAGACTAGCGGGCTGCCAGAAAGAGACCAGCAGCGACCCCCAGCAGAAAGCGCACTGGCACACTACAAGTTAACCCTCCGTCAGGCGCAATAGATCTGACAGGCACACAGTAATTAGTTTCACTTCTCTCTCCTTGCCCACTTATCAGAAAACCTCACCCCTCCTAGTTATCTCCTGACTCTACAGGCTCTGTGAAACCTGATATCACAGTGACTCAGCAGACCTTCTAGTGAGCAGATATCAACACTTTGGCTTCTCAGGCACATTGCGCCTGATTTCAACACAAATTGAAAGGTTAGTATTTTCTTTTTTTATTCATCACGATTGTGTATTTAGCTTGTTTTATGAAGGATTAATGCTAAGTTAGTGTACATAAGTACTGTTTTCTTAGACAAAAGGAGGGTGGCTTCTAAGGCACATTGCGCCCTAACACATACTCTTTCTCTCTTGCTTCAGATTTTCTGCTGCAATGGCCAGAAAACAGTATGATTCATCTAAACCCCTTCATTTAGAAGAAATGAAGATTTTTTTGTTAGAAGATGATGAGGAAGAACCAGCAGTAACTGAGGATTTAGAGGAATCTAGTGACATTTCATCTGAAGATGAGGTAGCAGAATGTAACACTGATTCTGGAACAGAGCAGGATGGTGATGACACTGATACAGAGGAAACAGACACAGATCTAGCTTATTATTTGGGCAAAGATAAAAATACAAAGGACGTCCCAAGGACGTTCCAGAACAAACACCGACTCTACCACCTTCTAAAAGACGCAGTTGTACTACCTGCTCATTTGTATTCTGGTTTCAGAAGGCTTTCTAAATATGACTGCAAAATATGTAAAGAATCAATCTGCCTTTCCCATGCAACTTTCGTCTGCCAGCCTTGCTTTTCTAAGTGTACCTGTGCTGCTTCTGCTGCAATTGAAACCACTGAAGATGAGTAGAAAATAATTAAGTAACATCTAAGTGCAATATCCTTTAAGTTTTTTTCCATAATTTTATATTTAAGCAATAGTTACGTAAAGATAACTGGAGCCTATTTGGCGGTACTACCGAAAAGTGGTACTTTTAGTTTTAATAAGTTTATGGTTAATAAATGTTTTTTTTTGCATCTGATTTGGTGTAATCTCTTTTAATACATTCCTATGAAGGTCACTGACTACTTCTATAGTCCTGAAATTGAAAAATGTAGCTACTATAGGTGGTTTTCTGACCTGTGCTTGTCAGGCACATTGCGCATGAACTGAGGAGAATCTATATTGCGCCTGACGGAGGGTTAACGGTCCGCCAGCAGCAGTTACCGGAAGTGGAGCCGGCCGTGGGTCCCGGTAACGGGCAGGCACCAGGTATTCCTGCACATGCCCAAATCCCGCAGAGCATTAGTGTAAGACAGGAGCAGAAAGTGCAGGGACCCCAATCACCGGGAGCAAACCCCGCGCCGCTGCGCACTGTAGGACTACAACTCCCAGCTAACCCCTCGCCCCCGTCCACTCACCTCTGGGTTCAGCCATTAGTGATGTGTCGTTCGTGAACGATCCGATACAATGAGCCGTTGTTTTTTTTTCTGGCGCCTGAAAGCAGTGAATCCTGACTGTGACTCATCTGGGGGGAGGAGCAGTCAGGAGAGGAGGAGATGTGGATAACTGCACGTGAGTTAACCCTTCAGTCCCAAATCTATCCTGCCAGTTCCTCCATGGCATATATAGTGTGTGACTGTATGTAAGAGGAGGGACGCAGCACATTGTCATCATCATCATCTGCAATGACCTGTGCGTTACCTTTAGGCCCAAATAAAGCTCCACATTCCTGGCCCCTCCTCCCTGGCGTATACATACAGTATATGGTGTGTAGGAGGAGAGGCTCAGCATTGTTTGGTATATCATCATCTCATAGTGTTAGGCTGTGTGCACACGCTGCGGAAAAGGTGCGGATTCATCCGCGCGGATTTTGTACAATCCGCAGGTGAAACCGCAGGTCAAAATACCTGCGGTTTTACCTGCGGATTGCTCTGCGGTTTTTCATCTCCTCGATGGAGGAGATGGCAAACCGCAGGAGAATCCGCAGAAAGAATTGACATGTCAATTCTTTCTGCGGATTGAAAACCGCAGATAATCCGCGCAGAAAATTCCGCACCGTCTGCACTGCGGTTTTTGATTCCCATAGCGAATCATTGTACTGTACACCGCGGCCAAAACTGCTGCGGGTCCGCAGCGGCCAAAACCGCTGCGGAACCGCAGCAAAATCCACAGCGTGTGCACACAGCCTTAGGCCAGGTTCACATTGCGTTTATGGCCCTGCGTTCAACGGGATCGTTACATAGCGGCACTAACACTGTAACGGATGAGGTAACGCCCCCATTGGCCGCAATGATACTAACGCATCCAAAATCGGCCTGATGCGTTACTTCATGACGCCCCCTGGAGCGCGGTCTGCAGCATTTGTGGCGGCGTCATGAAGTAACGCATCAGGCCGATTTTGGATGCGTTAGTAATGCTGAATAACAGAACGATGACTGTGGAAAACGGATTTCTATTTAAAATAAGAGCCGTTTAAAGATCCAAAAGAGCCGGCTCTTTATGATGAGCGGAGCCGAATGAGCCGGATCACCAAAAAGAGCCGAACTTCCCATCACTATCAACCATCATTCACTACTTCCACCTCGCTCCTGCTCGCAGTGCGGCTGCGCAGCACGTCACACCGCACAGCATGCCGGGAATTGTAGTCCACATTCAGCTAGTGACGTTGCAGCTAGGAATAAATATAACACACTACTTCAGCGCTCGGGACCGGCGGCAACTGTGTCCAGACACCGTTACCACCTAATATAAATAGCACACGGCTTTATTCCAGTAACACCACAGCTTCTTGTCCTGTCATGGCCAGAAAGGAACAGCAGCGGCGCTCCCCCAGCCACTGCAGCACTGACTGCCAGCTCTAGGCATCGCACGCCCTCCCTTTGCGTCATGCAACCTCACCTGTTACCTGTGTACAGGTAAGCCACGCCCCACCCGGATATCAGGAAAAGCTTGTCCCATGTTAGCCCTGCCCTTCGCCTCCTGCGTCAGTCCTCAGCGAATACAGCCGTACAAGTCCCGCCTCTTTTGTCAAAAACTCGCTAGATGATTGGCTCCCAAACAACTGAGCAATCCTTCAGCTCGCCTATTGGTTTCCCTACATACGTCAATGTCATACGCGGAAGCCCGCCCTGAGAAGTCTGCCCTGTCACATTAGTGATGGGAAGTTCGGCTCTTTTTGGTGATCCGGCTCATTCGGCTCAGCTCACCATGAAGAGCCGGCTCTTTAAACGGCTCTTTTTTTAAATAGAAATCCGTTTTCCACAGTCATCGTTCTGTTATTCAGCATTGCTGCTTCCTCAGATTGTCAGCTCTTGTGATCAGGCCCCGGCTCCTCCTCGGTTGTAGTCTTACCATGCATTGTGGCATTTTTTGTTAATGTCCTTCGTGAATTAATAAGTGCTGTGATATGTGTTGATGCACCTGATGCATCCTGATCCTGATGCAAACGCTGGTCTGTGCGACCCTATGTTAAGTATAGGGATCTAATCTGGATCAGGATTGCTACACATCACAACGCACCGTACCAAAACACTAGTGGGCTGTATCATACCATGCTGGGGGGACTATATACCATGCTGGGGGGGCTATATATCATGCTGGGGGGCTATATACCATGCTGGGCTGTATTATACCATGCTGGGGGGTTATATACCATGCTGTGCTGTATTATACCATGCTGGGGGGTTATATACCATGCCGAGCTGTATTATACCATGCTGGGGGGGCTATATACCATGCTGAGCTGTATTATACCATGCTGGGGGGGCTATATACCATGCTGAGCTGTATTATACCATGCTGGGCTGTATTATACCATGCTGGGGGACTATATACCATGCTGGGCTGTATTATACCATGCTGGGGGACTATATACCATGCTGGGCTGTATTGTACCATGCTGGGCTGTATTATACCATGCTGGGCTGTGTTATACCATGCTGGGGGGGCTATATACCATGCTGGGCTGTATTGTACCATGCTGGGGGGCTATATACCATGCTGGGCTGTATTATACCATGCTGGGGGGCTATATACCATGCTGGGCTGTATTGTACCATGCTGGGGGGCTATATACCATGCTGGGCTGTATTGTACCATGCTGGGGGGGCTATATACCATGCTGGGCTGTATTATACCATGCTGGGGGGGCTATATACCATGCTGGGCTGTATTGTACCATGCTGGGGGGCTATATACCATGCTGGGCTGTATTATACCATGCTGGGGGGGCTATATACCATGCTGAGCTGTATTATACCATGCTGGGCTGTATTATACCATGCTGGGGGGCTATATACCATGCTGGGCTGTATTATACCATGCTGGGCTGTATTATACCATGCTGGGCTGTATTATACCATGCTGGGGGACTATATACCATGCTGGGCTGTATTATACCATGCTGGGCTGTATTATACCATGCTGGGCTGTATTGTACCATGCTGGGCTGTATTATACCATGCTGGGCTGTGTTATACCATGCTGGGGGGGCTATATACCATGCTGGGCTGTATTGTACCATGCTGGGGGGCTATATACCATGCTGGGCTGTATTATACCATGCTGGGGGGGCTATATACCATGCTGGGCTGTATTGTACCATGCTGGGGGGCTATATACCATGCTGGGCTGTATTATACCATGCTGGGGGGGCTATATACCATGCTGGGGGGTTATATACCATGCTGGGGGGGGCTATATACCATACTGGGCTGTATTATACCATGCTGGGGGGGGGCTATATACCATGCTGGGCTGTATTGTACCATGCTGGGGGGCTATATACCATGCTGGGCTGTATTATACCATGCTGGGGGGGGCTATATACCATGCTGGGCTGTATTATACCATGTTGTGGGGGCTATATACCATGCTGGGCTGTATTGTACCATGCTGGGGGGCTATATACCATGCTGGGCTGTATTATACCATGCTGGGGGGGCTATATACCATGCTGGGTGGTTATATACCATGCTGTGCTGTATTATACCATGCTGGGGGGTTATATACCATGCTGTGCTGTATTATACCATGCTGGGGGGTTATATACCATGCTGTGCTGTATTATACCATGCTGGGGGGGCTATATACCATGCTGGGCTGTATTATACCATGCTGGGCTGTATTATACCATGCTGGGGGGGGCTATATACCATACTGGGCTGTATTGTACCATGCTGGGGGGCTATATACCATGCTGGGCTGTATTATACCATGCTGGGGGGGCTATATACCATGCTGGGCTGTATTATACCATGCTGGGGGGCTATATACCATGCTGGGCTGTATTATACCATGCTGGGGGGGCTATATACCATGCTGGGGGGGCTATATACCATGCTGTGCTGTATTATACCATACTGTGGGGGCTATATACCATGCTGAGCTGTATTATACCAAGCTGTGCTGTATTATACCATGCTGGGGGGGCTATATACCATGCTGAGCTGTATTATACCATGCTGGGCTGTATTATACCATGCTGGGGGACTATATACCATGCTGGGCTGTATTATACCATGCTGGGGGGGCTATATACCATGCTGGGCTGTATTGTACCATGCTGGGGGGCTATATACCATGCTGGGCTGTATTATACCATGCTGGGGGGGCTATATACCATGCTGGGCTGTATTATACCATGTTGTGGGGGCTATATACCATGCTGGGCTGTATTGTACCATGCTGGGGGGCTATATACCATGCTGGGCTGTATTATACCATGCTGGGGGGGCTATATACCATGCTGGGGGGTTATATACCATGCTGTGCTGTATTATACCATGCTGGGGGGTTATATACCATGCTGTGCTGTATTATACCATACTGTGGGGGCTATATACCATGCTGAGCTGTATTATACCATGCTGGGCTGTATTATACCATGCTGAGGGACTATATACCATGCTGGGCTGTATTATACCATGCTGGGGGGGCTATATACCATGCTGGGCTGTATTGTACCATGCTGGGGGGGCTACATACCATGCTGGGCTGTATTATACCATGTTGTGGGGGCTATATACCATGCTGGGCTGTATTGTAACATGCTGGGGGGCTATATACCATGCTGGGCTGTATTATACCATGCTGGGCTGTATTATACCATGTTGTGGGGGCTATATACCATGCTGGGCTGTATTATACCATGCTGGGTTGTATTATACAATTCTGGGGGGGGGGCACATACCATGCTGGGCTGTATTATACCATGGTGGGCTATATACCATGGTGGGTTGTATACCATGTGTTGCTGGGCTATACACTATGCGGCTGTGTTATATACCATGGGGGTACATTTTACATTATAGTCTATAAGGGGAGGCTGTGTTATATAATATGGGGGGCTACATTATATTCTATGGGGAGGTGGGCTGTATTATATTCTATTTGGGGCTACATTATATTCTATAGGGGGGCTGTATTATATTTTATGGAGGGGCTACATTATACTATATAAGGGGCTGCATTATATCCTATGAGGGGGTTGCCATATATTCTATGGAGGGGCTGCATTATACTATATGGGGGAGACTGCATTATATTCTATGGGGGGTTACATTATATTCTATACAGATATTACATCCAGCCCTGCATAGACTCAATATTAGATAAATAACTTTGTTGCCCTATGAAGGGGGGGGAAATTTCTTGCACAGGGGCCCACTGCAGTCTATGTCCGCCCCTGCAATAGTGTGAACGCAGCCCCACTCATGCAGCCCCTAACCAGGAGCCCCCGTACATGCTCCCAATACATTTTATTATCATCACCACAGCATAGCACAGGGCACAAGCCCGTCTAGTGTGGCAGGAAAGGTCACTGTATGACAGAGCAGCATGCGGGCATAGTCTATGTTATGTCTGCAGACTGGTCCCATACAGCACATCCCTCGCTTCCGAGCATGCTCAGTGCCGTATGGACCCGTGTTGTCCTGGATCCGTGCTCCATAGAGCTCCATGTTAATTCCAGACGTGTAGCCGCTAGCCGCGGATCCGTGCGTCTCCCTGTGCCTGTGTGTTTTTCAGATGACACAAAACTGCAACAAGTTGCGTTTTTGTGCATCTGATAAAATATGCAGACATGCGGATCTGTGGGAAAACGGTGACACCTGGATGCACACGCAAGTCCCATCTGTCACCACTGAAAGTCAATGGAGACGAAAACGGATCCGTGTGCAGCCAAAATATACAAGTGTGAAACCAGCGTAACCCTATATAATGATTGGGGCTGGCCCGAGATCTCTCCACAGGTTTTGCCTAAAATCACTTGATATTCCTTCCCCCACCCTTAGGGCTCATACTTACTAGCGAGAGACTTGGACGATTCTTGTGCGAGTCTCTGGCATGAAAACCTGGCACTGCCGCCGGCGCTGGGACTGGAGGGGGTGACTGCATAGAAGTACATGTTAGAAGTACATGTAACCGCACGTTCCGGTCCGAGTGCTGGTGGCAGTGCCAGGTTTTCATGCGTGAGACTCGCACAAGAATCACGTGCGTCTCTCACAAGTGAGTGTGATCCGTTAGCAGCCACAACTGCTGTCATCTGTCCTCCTCCCTGTAGTGTTGTCCTGAATCCCCCTGGCCCTGCGGTCAATGGGATCGTTACATAGCGGCACTAACGCTGTAACGGATGAGTGAACGCCCCCATTGGTCGCAATGATACTAACGCATCCAAAATTGGCCTGATGCGTTACTTCATGACGCCCCCACAAATGCTGCAGACCGCGTTCCAGGGGGCGTCATGGAGTAACGCATCAGGCCGATTTTGGATGCGTTAGTATCATTGCGGCCAATGGGGGCGTTCACTCATCCGTTACAGCGTTAGTGCCGCTATGTAACGATCCCGTTGAACGCAGGGCCATAAACACAATGTGAACCCGGCCTAACACTATGAGATGATATACCAAACAATGTGCTGAGCCTCTCCTCCTACACACCATATACTGTATGTATACGCCAGGGAGGAGGGGCCAGGAATGTGGATCTTTATTTGGGACTAAAGGTAACGCACAGGACATTGCAGATGATGATGATGACAATGTGCTGCGTCCCTCCTCTTACATACAGTCACACACTATATATGCCATGGAGGAACTGGCAGGATAGATTTGGGACTGAAGGGTTAACTCACGTGCAGTTATCCACATCTCCTCCTCTCCTGACTGCTCCTCCCCCCCAGATGAGTCACAGTCAGGATTCACTACTTCCAGGCGCCAGAAAAAAAAAACAACGCGTCATTAACCCTGCAGAGCCGGCTCTTTGTATCGGATCGTTCACGAACGACACATCATACGTCACATCCAGGAGGTACCTGTCCGAGGAGGAGTCCCGGCTGGAGGATCCAGCTCTCCACTTTGACCCTCTAGGAAGAAGCCATGGCCGGCTACGACACCAACCCCTTTGCGGACCCCGTGGAGGTTAACCCTTTCCAGGTAACAAGTCCTCCTCTCCTCTAACTGTGCAACAAGTCTCCCGTGCACTGCATGTAAGTGGGCTAATTCATGTACAGCAGGAAGTGGCTGTCTGGGAGGGGGCTCAGCAGGTGGGACCGGGGGTGATGTGGGCAGGGAAGAGGGCTACCCAGGAGTGGAGGGTGAAGTGTTTGTGACCTGCTCCCCTGTCCTCAGTGCCAGCTCCTGGTCCCCCCCCTCCACTGTCAGCTGCCAACCTCTGGTCCCCCCCCCCGTCCTCAGCTGCCCACCTCTGGTCCCCCCTCCCCCCCCCCCCCCCCTCCACTGTCCTCAGCTGGCCACCTCTGGTCCCCCCTCCCCCCCCCCCCCTCCACTGTCCTCAGCTGGCCACCTCTGGTCCCCCCTCCCCCCCCCCCCCCCCCCCCCCTCCACTGTCCTCAGCTGCCCACCTCTGGTTCCCCCCCTCCACTGTCCTCAGCTGCCACCTCTGGGTCCCCCCTCCACTGTCCTCAGCTGCCAACCCCTGGGTTCCCCCCCCCTCCACTGTCCTCAGCTGCCAACCCCTGGTTCCCCCCCCCCTCCACTGTCCTCAGCTGCCAACCCCTGGTTCCCCCCCCCCTCCACTGTCCTCAGCTGCCAACCCCTGGTTCCCCCCCCCCTCCACTGTCCTCAGCTGCCAACCCCTGGTTCCCCCCCCCCCCCTCCACTGTCCTCAGGCTGCCAACCCCTGGTTCCCCCCCCCCCCTTCACTGTCCTCAGCTGCCAACCCCTGGTTCCCCCCCCCCCCTCACTGTCCTCAGCTGCCAACCCCTGGTTCCCCCCCCCCCTTCACTGTCCTCAGCTGCCAACCCCTGGTTCCCCCCCCCCCCTTCACTGTCCTCAGCTGCCAACCCCTGGTTCCCCCCCCCCTTCACTGTCCTCAGCTGCCAACCCCTGGTTCCCCCCCCCCCCCTTCACTGTCCTCAGCTGCCAACCCCTTGTTCCCCCCCCCCTCCACTGTCCTCAGCTGCCAACCCTGGTTCCCCCCCCTCCACTGTCCTCAGCTGCCAACCCCTGGTTCCCCCCCCTCCACTGTCCTCAGCTGTCAAACCCTGGTTCCCCCCCCCTCCACTGTCCTCAGCTGTCAACCCCTGGTTCCCCCCCTCCACTGTCCTCAGCTGTCAACCCCCTGGTTCCCCCCCTCCACTGTCCTCAGCTGTCAACCCCTGGTTCCCCCCCTCCACTGTCCTCAGCTGCCAACCCCTGGTCCCCCCCCCTTCCTCCACTGTCCTCAGCTGCCAACCCTGGTCCCCCCCCTTCCTCCACTGTCCTCAGCTGCCAACCCTGGTCCCCCCCCCCCTTCCTCCACTGTCCTCAGCTGCCAACCCCTGGTCCCCCCCCCCTTCCTCCACTGTCCTCAGCTGCCAACCCTGGTCCCCCCCCCCCTTCCTCCACTGTCCTCAGCTGCCAACCCCTGGTCCCCCCCCCTTCCTCCACTGTCCTCAGCTGCCAACCCCTGGTCCCCCCCCCCCCTTCCTCCACTGTCCTCAGCTGCCAACCCCTGGTCCCCCCCCCTTCCTCCACTGTCCTCAGCTGCCAACCCCTGGTCCCCTCCCTCTACTGCCCCCCCCCTCCACTGTCCCTCAGCTGTCAACCCCTGGTCCCCCCCCCTCTTCCTCCACTGTCCTCAGCTGCCAACCCCTGGTCCCCCCCCCCCTTCCTCCACTGTCCTCAGCTGCCAACCCCTGGTCCCCCCCCCCTTCCTCCACTGTCCTCAGCTGCCAACCCCTGGTCCCCCCCCCCTTCCTCCACTGTCCTCAGCTGCCAACCCCTGGTCCCCCCCCCCCCTTCCTCCACTGTCCTCAGCTGCCAACCCCTGGTCCCCCCCCCTTCCTCCACTGTCCTCAGCTGCCAACCCTTGTCCCCTCCCCTCTACTGCCCCCCCCTCCACTGTCCTCAGCTGTCAACCCCTGGTTCCCCCCCCTCCACTGTCCTCAGCTGCCCACCTCTGGTTCCCCCCCCACTCCTCTGTCCTCAGCTGCCCACCTCTGGTTCCCCCCCCCCCTCCACTGTCCTCAGCTGCCAACCCCTGGTCCCCACCCCTCCACTGTCCTCAGCTGCCAACCCCTGGTCCCCCCCCCCCCCACTGTCCCTCAGCTGCCAACCCCTGGTCCCCCCCCCCTCCACTATCCTCAGCTGCCAACCCCTGGTTCCCCCCCCCTCCACTGTCCTCAGCTGCCAACCCCTGGTTTCCCCCCCCCCCCATCCACTGTCCTCAGCTGCCAACCCCTGGTCCCCCCCCCCCCTTCCTCCACTGTCCTCAGCTGCCAACCCCTGGTCCCCCCCCCTTCCTCCACTGTCCTCAGCTGCCAACCCCTGGTCCCCTCCCCTCTACTGCCCCCCCCCCTCCACTCTCCTCAGCTGTCAACCCCTGGTTCCCCCCCCCCTCCACTGTCCTCAGCTGCCAACCTCTGGTTCCCCCCCCTCCACTGTCCTCAGCTGCCCACCTCTGGTTCCCCCCCTCCACTGTCCCTCAGCTGCCCACCTCTGGTTCCCCCCCCCCTCCACTGTCCTCAGCTGCAACCCCTGGTCCCCCCCCCCCACTGTCCTCAGCTGCCAACCCCTGGTCCCCCCCCCCTCCACTGTCCTCAGCTGCCAACCCCTGGTCCCCCCCCTCCACTGTCCTCAGCTGCCAATCCCTGGTTCCCCCCCCCCTCCACTGTCCTCAGCTGCCAACCCTGGTCCCCCCCCCTTCCTCCACTGTCCTCAGCTGCCAACCCTGGTCCCCCCCCCCCTTCCTCCACTGTCCTCAGCTGCCAACCCCTGGTCCCCCCCCCTTCCTCCACTGTCCTCCAGCTGCCAACCCCTGGTCCCCTCCCCTCTACTGCCCCCCCTCACTGTCCTCAGCTGCCAACCCCTGGTTCCCCCCCCCCCTCACTGTCCTCAGCTGCCAACCCCTGGTCCCCCCCCCTTCTCCACTGTCCTCAGCTGCAACCCCTGGTCCCCCCCCCCCTTCCTCCACTGTCCTCAGCTGCCAACCCCTGGTCCCCCCCCCCCTTCCTCCACTGTCCTCAGCTGCCAACCCCTGGTCCCTCCCCTCTACTGCCCCCCCCTCCACTGTCCTCAGCTGCCCACCTCTGGTTCCCCCCCCCACTCCACTGTCCTCAGCTGCCAACCCTTGGTTCCCCCCCCTCCACTGTCCTCAGCTGCCAACCCCTGGTTCCCCCCCCCCCCTCCACTGTCCTCAGCTGCCAACCCCTGGTCCCCCCCCTTCCTCCCACTGTCCTCAGCTGCAACCCCTGGTCCCCCCCCCTTCCTCCACTGTCCTCAGCTGCCAACCCCTGGTCCCCCCCCTTCCTCACTGTCCTCAGCTGCCAACCCCTGGTCCCCTCCCCTCTACTGCCCCCCCCTCCACTCTCCTCAGCTGCCCACCTCTGGTTCCCCCTCCACTGTCCTCAGCTGCCCACCTCTGGTTCCCCCCCCCACCTCCCACTGTCCTCAGCTGCCAACCCCTGGTCCCCCCCCTCCACTGTCCTCAGCTGCAACCCCTGGTCCCCCCCCCCTCCACTGTCCTCAGCTGCCAACCCCTGGTCCCCCCCCCCCCCTCCACTGTCCTCAGCTGCCAATCCCTGGTTCCCCCCCCCCCTCCACTGTCCTCAGCTGCCAACCCCTGGTCCCCCCCCCTTCCTCCACTGTCCTCAGCTGCCAACCCCTGGTCCCCCCCCTTCCTCCACTGTCCTCAGCTGCCAACCCCTGGTCCCCCCCCCTTCCTCCACTGTCCTCAGCTGCCAACCCCTGGTCCCCCCCCCTTCCTCCACTGTCCTCAGCTGCCAACCCCTGGTCCCCTCCCCTCTACTGCCCCCCCCCTCCACTGTCCTCAGCTGTCAACCCCTGGTTCCCCCCCCCTCCACTGTCCTCAGCTGCCAACCCCTGGTCCCCCCCCCTTCCTCCACTGTCCTCAGCTGCCAACCCCTGGTCCCCCCCCCCCTTCCTCCACTGTCCTCAGCTGCCAACCCCTGGTCCCCCCCCCCTTCCTCCACTGTCCTCAGCTGCCAACCCCTGGTCCCCCCCCCTTCCTCCACTGACCTCAGCTGCCAACCCCTGGTCCCCTCCCCTCTACTGCCCCCCCCCTCCACTGTCCTCAGCTGCCCACCTCTGGTTCCCCCCCCACTCCACTGTCCTCAGCTGCCAACCCCTGGTTCCCCCCCCCCTCCACTGTCCTCAGCTGCCAACCCCTGGTCCCCCCCCCCCCTCCACTGTCCTCAGCTGCCAAACCCTGGTCCCCCCCCCCTCCACTGTCCTCAGCTGCCAACCCCTGGTCCTCCCCCCTCCACTGTCCTCAGCTGCCAACCCTGGTTCCCCCCCCCCCTCCACTGTCCTCAGCTGCCAACCCCTGGTCCCCCCCCCCTTCCTCCACTGTCCTCAGCTGCCAACCCCTGGTCCCCCCCCCTTCCTCACTGTCCTCAGCTGCCAACCCCTGGTCTCCCCCCTTCTCCACTGTCCTCAGCTGCCAACCCCTGGTCCCCTCCCCTCTACTGCCCCCCCCTCCACTCTCCTCGACTGTCAACCCCTGGTTCCCCCCCCCCCTCCACTGTCCTCAGCTGCCAACCTCTGGTTCCCCCCCCTCCACTGTCCTCAGCTGCCAACCTCTGGTTCCCCCCCCCTCCACTGTCCTCAGCTGCCAACCTCTGGTTCCCCCCCCTCCACTGTCCTCAGCTGCCCACCTCTGGTTCCCCCCCCCCCTCCACTGTCCTCAGCTGCCAACCCCTGGTCCCCCCCCCTTCCTCCACTGTCCTCAGCTGCCAACCCCTGGTCCCCCTCCCCTCTACTGCCCCCCCCCTCCACTCTCCTCAGCTGTCAACCCCTGGTTCCCCCCCCCCCCTCCACTGTCCTCAGCTGCCAACCTCTGGTTCCCCCCCTCCACTGTCCTCAGCTGCCACCTCTGGTTCCCCCCCCCCTCCACTGTCCTCAGCTGCCAACCCCTGGTCCCCCCCCCCTCCACTGTCCTCAGCTGCCAACCCCTGGTCCCCCCCCCCCCTCCACTGTCCTCAGCTGCCAACCCCTGGTCCCCCCCCCCCCTCCACGTCACTCAGCTGCCAACCCCTGTCCCCCCCCCCCTCCACTGTCCTCAGCTGCCAATCCCCTGTTCCCCCCCCCCTCCTCTGTCCTCAGCTGCCAACCCCTGGTCCCCCCCTTCCTCCACTGTCCTCAGCTGCCAACCCCTGGTCCCCTCCCCTCTAGCTGTCCCGGTCCCCCCCTCCACTGTCCTCAGCTGTCAACCCCTGGTTCCCCACCCCCTCCACTGTCCTCAGCTGCCAACCCCTGGTTCCCCCCTCCCCTTCACTGTCCTCAGCTGCCAACCCCTGGTTCCCCCCTCCCTCACTGTCCTCAGCTGCCAACCCCTGGTTCCCCCCTCCCCTTCACTGTCCTCAGCTGCCAACCCCTGGTTCCCCCCCCCCTCCCCTTCACTGTCCTCAGCTGCCAACCCCTGGTTCCCCCCCCCCCCCTTCACTGTCCTCAGCTGCCAACCCCTGTTCCCCCCCCCCCCTTCACTGTCCTCAGCTGCCAACCCCTGGTTCCCCCCCCCCCCCTTCACTGTCCTCAGCTGCCAACCCCTGGTTCCCCCCCCCCCCTTCACTGTCCTCAGCTGCCAACCCCTGGTTCCCCCCCTCCACTGTCCTCAGCTGTCAACCCCCTGGTTCCCCCCCCCCTTCCCTCCACTGTCCTCAGCTGCCAACCCCTGGTCCCCTCCCCTCTACTGTCCCCCCCCCTCCACTGTCCTCAGCTGTCAACCCCTGGTTCCCCCCCCCCTCCACTGTCCTCAGCTGTCAACCCCTGGTTCCCCCCCCCCTGTCCTCAGCTGCCAACCCCTGGTCCCCCCCCCCTCCTCAGCTGCAGCCCCAGCTTCCATTACAGATGCTCCTTTGCTCCCCTGTAAAATTTTGCACCTATGTCAAAACCACTGATCTATATGCAATTGTCCAGGAAGAGGAGACATCTGAAAAGTCAATTTGGCTATACCCTAATCCTTCCAGTCTGGGTGGATGACCGCTCTGAGGACAGGCACACTCATTCCGGGGCTCTCTGAATGATAAGTGCACTTGTCTCATTGGTGCAATAGGCAAGCACACCCTGCTTCTTTGCCAATGCTCAGCCTAAGGCCGGTGTCGCGCAAGCTTTTAATACGAGCGAGAGCATTGCGATAAAATATTACATAGCACTCGGCCCAGTGTTATACTATGGGGCAGCTCAGGTCTGCTATTATTTTCTCACTAGAAATAGGCCCAATGCTATTGCATTGGGAGTGTGGTAAACTCAAATCCCGCGTGGCACCGCTCATTAGCTTATCCGGCGGGGCGTGGGATTTGAATCCCATGCTGCCCATTGGCTCATCCTTCGGGGCGTGGGATTTGAATCCCGTGCTACCCATTGGCCCAGTCGGTGGGGCAGGGGATTTGAATCCCGCGCCGCTCATTGGCTGAGCCGCCCGAAGACTGGGCCAATGAGCGGTGCCGCGTGGCTTTGGCGGGGGATTTGAATCCCAGCCGCCATATCGGAATACCTATAACTTGGGTGTTCCAATATGGCGGTCGGCGTAGTTCCAATGCAAGCAGCCGGGAGATGAGCGACTGGCGCCGCTCATCTCCCGGCTGCGTTGCCGCTGACCTCCCTGTGGCGGGAGATGAGCCACGGCTACCGTCGGGAGATGCTGATTGAGAACAGCATGTTGCGATTGGCAGCACCCATTCAAGTCTGAGTGTATAACGTTGAACTGCTCTTGGATGTCATCAAAGTGCAGTCCGAAATGTCATGTGAGCGGATCAGCTAAACCTCCGACTCCACAACCTCAACCCCACAGCCCTGCCTCACTACTGAGCATGTACATAAAGCGCAGCACAGATTCATCTCAGGTAAAAGTCCAGACCCTTAGATCAGGAACAGAACAGACATTTATAGGACATTTCATAACTTTCCCAAATTATGAGAATTTACAGCCCATCCTGCATTGTACTACTGTACCAATATATTATAGATTTTAGGGGTCGGTCCACCAAAACGAACACTGACTCCACGGGCCTGGTAGAAAGTACTGGAGCGGCACTGCTTGCAGTGGTGGCTTGACATGTGGAATTCCATTAAAGTAATCTTCAAATTGTGTCCCGGATACATGTGAGATGATCTGTTATAACAGATAATTATCACACAACCACTGATTTCAAGATTGAAATGGTCTAAAAATGCACAAAAGGGTTGACCACCCCAACGATAAACCTTGGAAATATATAACAAAGGTCTCTTCAGCTTTGTTTGTAGCTTGGGCTCATTGCAGGAGAGTTTCCTGTGTCGTCATCAGTGCTGTTATAACAATCTGAAGGAATTATTGCCAACAGACATATCTTCTGCGAGATTATTGTACCGTTCAAAATTAGTTTCTCCCACGGAATACTACAATTTTGGAAGATGCCGCAGGAAAAATGTTATATGACAAGAGTACCTGTATACATGAATGGGGTCGTATGCTGTATTCTTGCCTGGGGTCCAGTAGAAAAGCTTTGGCTCATAGGGGAGTCACAACTATGAACTCCCCCACCTGATATGGCGGTCTACCCTAATAGTGATTACAGCCAGATGAGACAAATGGATATGAGCTTCTTACAGTGTTGTATGGATCTCTCCTGTGGCGTCCATGGGCTTTTATGACTCTTTGGCCCTGTGTCATTAATAAAAGCATTTTGTATGCCAGTCTTACTGAGGGGTGTGCAGGAATAAGATGCATCAAATGCATTGGGAGTCGCACACTGCTTTCATTCTGGCTAGGTGCATGTCTCTGATAAAATGCACCAAAGTGTATTACTCTAGTCACAGACTGGAGTGAGATTTCTGGCATAAGAAGCACAGTACTTTTGATTAGAATGTCGGGGGTGGGTGTAGATCATCTCCCAGGTCTGTGTATTTTGACACAATTGCCAAAAATTAGTGCAATTCACAAAATGTTTGTGCAACTCCATGTTGTGCAAAAATGTTGTGACTTTTGAATGTTTTACGCTAGTTTCTTTTCTTTTGTGAGCACTTAGAAAAATTGTTCCCTTTTTATCTCCCTTTTTTCTGATTTCTTTTAATAAGGAATTTAAAAAGAACTTGTTGTGCCATGTACGTTCACATTCTGTATTACAGCGATGTTCTCTACTAAAAGCTAGGCTTCTGTCGAGGAATACTAGTAGTGCCTCATGTATGTAACTACGAAATGAGACCTGAGCCCCATGTGGGCCCGCAGCAATGTTGTGTTTGTAAGTCAAGTAGAAACCAAGATTTGACAAGTATAATAGAAACGCGTCACCAATTGTACATTTTTTTTTTTTCTCTTTACCCCCTCTTGGTTTTGCCTCACAAATACTAAGGGTTTCCTGACGCTACTTCAGGGTCGTGAGGTGGCCTAAGGTCACCATAACCCAAATGTACATGAATAGATGGGTGCTCCAGAAATATGTATCTGCTGGATTGCCATTGTGCTGGCAGAATGTCTGTATTGTTGGATGTTCAAAAAGGCCCCGTCTCACATAGCGAGATCGCTAATGCGTCACACAGCGATCTCGCTACATGTGACACGCAGCAGTGACCGGCCCCCTCGCTGGATATCACTGATCATGCTCGAATGTCCTGGGCCGTTTTTTGATCTCTGGTGTCCTGCTGGCCAGCATGCATCGCTGTGTTTAACGCCGACGAGCGACCTCGTTGGCAACGCAGAACTCGGACGCAGGCGGGAGTCGTCAGAAAAGCTGCTGTGTGACAAGGTACCACCGAGGTCGTTATATGGATCGTCAGATCGTTGCTGTGTTGTTGAGCAGATCTGCCTGTTTGACATCTTAGTAGTGATCATTTAGTGACGCACCAGCGATCCTTACCAGGTCGTATCGTTGTCGGGATCGCTGGTGCGACACTATGTGAAACTGGAGAAGAACATCTTCACATAAGTTCTCAGTATTGTATCTCGGAGAAAGAGACCCTCTGGTTGCACAGCAGTTTTCCCACATTGGACAACTAAAAACTGAAGTCTGAACTGAGAAAGTAAGTTACTGTGTGCACAATGTAAGTGCATATTAACACATGACCATTAAACAGGTTGCCTTGATGTGGCGGGATGGCTTGTACATTATTTTGATCAAAATTATGTTTACTAAACACCCTTATTATTATTACCTTTATGCATTATTTGCAGTTTATTTTTTAATTTTAGAATATGTTTTGTTTTTTTCCCACATTGGACAATGCAAAAATGAAATTATAATTTTCGGGTCCAATTTAACGTTACATCTGCAGCATAATGAAGGGTTTTTGTGTGAATGTTCCATTATTATAGAAATTGTCTCTTCAGAGAGGAAGAGGACTAGAACTCTAGTGCCACCTATTGGAAGTAGCAATCCTAAAAGTCAATGTCGACCCTTTAATGAGCCTTGTTACATGACTTAAGATAATAGCCAAGCCAGAATCTCAGTTTGCAGACACTGTGTTTCGGGGTACTGCCCCTCATCAGTGCAAAGCGTGAGATCCAGTTTGTCTGTGAGAGAGGCGTCTGATCGATATCCAAGAAGTATCATTTCTCCTTGTGGAGAATGACATGCTAAGCATGTCGAGATGAGGAGACTTAAAGCCGCAATGCATCTCTGGGAAATTTGCTAATTATGCAAATTGTCTCTTCAGAGAGGAAGAGGACTAGAACTCTAGTGCCACCTATTGGAAGTAGCAATCCTAAAAGTCAATGTTGACCCTTTAATGAGCCTTGTCTCTGAAGAGACAATTTGCATATTTCCCAGAGGAGCATTGCGGCTTTAAGTCTCCTCACCTCGACATGCTTAGCATGTCATTCTCCACAAGGAGATATGATACTTCTTGGATATTATTATAGAAATATCAGATTTTCTCTGTGCCTGCCAGTGCCTACAATCATTTGCTCCATGTGTACAGCTACTGTTATAATGGGGAGATCAGAGTTTGACTAGGAAGTTGGCATTTCTAATTTAAAGCTGGTATTTGTCCTGGGGTTTTTGTCTTCCTTTGTCTCTCGTCTTAAGGGCCCGTCACACTAAGCGATATCGCTAGCAATATCGCTGTAACGTCACTGGTGATTGTGACTTAGCAGCGATATTGCTGTGTGTGATACCTCCGACCGGCTGCCCCGCTGGTTATCGCTGATCGCGCGAGAACGGCCTGGACCGTTTCTCATCTGCCGCTTCCTGCTGTGGCGACGAGTGACGCGAGGACATCAGGATCGCCGCGTCTGACAGGTAAGTAGCGACCCCCGTCCCCAGCGATGTCGCTAGTGAGATCTGCCTGTACGGCAGCTCACTAGCGACCACTTAGCGATGCACCAGCGATCCTGACTGGGTCATATCGTTAAGTGTGACAGTACCTTTACATGGTTCTGTGAAATACATGATTTTCTATCTTGATTTTTTTTTTCTGTGCCTGAGGTTGGCTTACAAGGAATCTGTCAGCACAAGCCAGCGCCCCAAGCTATTTGTATGGTTGTTATTCCCTGGAAGTTAATGTTATCTATATATACACTTAGGTAATCTGTTGCCCCTGGAATTAAAAAAAAAAAAAATCTATATGCAAAAACTATTAGTGTTGAACACAAGTGCTTGTTACTCGACTTTGCCTAGGGTGCTCCAGTATGCACCGAGTGTCACTGGTGCTCGAGGGAGATGTTAGAGTCCCTGCAGCCACAAAACATGGAGGCTTGGGGACTGGAATATGTCGCTGGAGCACCCGCGACACTCTGCATACTTGGGCACCCTAGGCAAACTCGAGTAACGAGCACTTGTGCTACAGGGCTGTGGAGTCAGTAAGCCAAACCGCAGACTCAGACTCCTCAACTTCTGACTCCGACCCCACAGCCCTGCCTCACTACTGAGCATGTGCATAAAGTGCTCCACAGATTCATCTCGGCTAAAAGCTTAGATCAGGAACAGAACTCACATTTATAAGATGTTTCATAGCTTTCCCAAACCCTTCATTCAATTTTAATGTGGATACCCTCAAATGAAAGCTGAAAGTCTGAACTTCAACTGCATCTGAATTGTTTTGTTTAACCCCTTCCTGACATCAGACGTACTATCCCGTCCATGGGACCCGGGCCCCATGCCCATGGACGGGATAGTACGTCTAGCGCGATCAGCGGCGCCCACGTGGTGAGCGCCGCTGATCGCGGCCGGGTGTCAGCTGATTATCACAGCTGACACCCGGCACTATGTGTCAGGGGCGGTCACGGACCGCCCCCGACACGTTAACCCCTTGCACACCGCGATCAAACATGATCGCGGTGTACCGGGAGTTAAAGGGAAGCATCGGCAGGGAGGGGGCTCCCTCCGTGCTTCCCTGAGCCCCCCACGGCAGCGCAATGTGCAGCGCTGCTGCAGGGGACTCCTTTCCTCCAGGCCCCCGGATCCAAGATGGCGACGGGGGCCTTCGGGGGCCTGGAGGAAGCTGGCTTCCTCAGTGCCTGCAAAGCGCAGGCATGAGGAAGCCTTGTGCACTGCCTGTGACAGATTGCTGATCTGTCACAGTGATCTGTGATGTGACAGATCAGCGGTCTGTCACAGGACAGTGATGTCCCACCTGGGACTATGTAATAAAGTAAAAAAAAAATTAAAAGTGTAAAAATAATTTTAAAAAAAAATCGCCAAATAAATTATTAAAAAAAAAATATTCCTCAATAAATTCATTTTTTTGAAAATAAAACCCAAAACAATAAAAGTACACATATTAGGTATCGCCGCGTCCGTAACGACCCGCCCTATAAAACTGTCCCATTAGTTAACCCCTTTAGCAAACCCCTTAAAAAATAAATATAAAAAACGAAGCAAAAAATGATTTATCATACCGCCAAACAAAAAGTGTAATAACGCGCGATCAAAAAGACGCATATAAATATCCATGGTACTGCTGAAAACGTCATCTTGTCCCGCAAAAAACGAGCCGCCACACAGCATCATCAGCGAAAAAATAAAGTTATAGCTCGCAGAATAAAGCGATGCAAAAATAATTATTTTTTATATAAAATAGTTTTCATTGCATAAAACCGACAAAACATAAAAAAACGACCTAAATGAGGTATCGCTGTAACCGTACTGACCCGAAGAATAAAACCGCTTTATCAATTTTACCGCACGCGGAACGGTGTAAACGCACTCCCCCAAAAGAAATTCATGAAACGCTGGTTTTTGTTCATTCTGCGTCCCAAAGATCGGAATAAAAAGCGATCAAAAAATGTCACGTGCCCGAAAATGGTACCAATAAAAACGTCAACTCGTCCCGCAAAAAATAAGACCTCACATGACTCGGTGGGTCAAAATACGGAAAAATTATAGCTCTCAATATGTGGTGATGCAAAAACTATTTTTACAATAAAAAGCGTCTTTTAGCGTGCGACAGTCGCCAAAAATAAATACCGCCATAAATAGTAAATCAAACCCCCCATTATCACCCCCTTAGTTAGGGAAAAATAATAAAATAAAAAAATGTATTTATTTCCATTTTTCCATTAGGGTTAGGGCTGAGATTAGGGTTAGGGGTGTGTTGGGGTTCGGGTTGGAGTTAGAATTGGGGGTTTCCACTGTTTGGGCACATCAGGGGCTCTCCAAATGCAACATTGCGTCTGATCTCAATTCCAGCCAATTCTGAGTTGAAAAAGTCATATGGTGCTCCTTCCCTTCCAAGCTCTGCCATGCGCCCAAACAGTGTTTTACCCCACATGTAGGGTATCAGCCTACTCAGGACAAATTGCAAAACAATTTTTTGGGGTCCAATTTCTCCTGATACCCTTAGGAAAATAAAAAATTGGGGGCAAAAATATCATCATTTTTGTGGAAAAAATGATTTTTTTATTTTCACGTCCGAGCGTTATAAACTTCTGTGAAGCACTTGGGGGTTCAAAGTGCTCACCACACATCTAGATAAGTTCCGTGGGGGGGTCTAGTGTCCAAAATGGGGTCACTTGTTGGGAGTTTCAATAGTTTAGGTACATCAGGGGCTCTCCAAACGCACATGACACCCGCAGACCATTCCATCAAAGTCTGCATTCCAAAATGGCACTGCTTCCCTTCCGAGCCCCGACGTGTGTCCATACAGTAGTTTTCTCCCACATATGGGGTGTCAGCATACTCAGGACAAATTGAACAACAACTTTTGCGGTCCAATTTCTCCTGTTACCCTTGGGAAAATGAAAAAATTGGGGACTAATTGATCATGTTTGTGGAAAAAATACGATTTTTTTATTTTCATGCCCGGGCATTATAAACTTCTGTGAAGCCCTTGGGGGTTCAAAGTGCTCACCACACATCTAGATAAGTTCCTTAGGGGTTCTCGTTTTCAAAATGGGGTCATTTGTGGGTGTTTCCACTGTTTAGGTACATTAGGGGCTCTCCAAAGGCAACATGACACCCGCAGACCATTCCATCAATTTCTGCATTCCAAAACGTCACTACTTCCCTTCCGAGCCCTGACGTGTGTCCATACAGTAGTTTTCTCCCACATATGGGGTGTCAGCTTACTCAGGACAAATTGGACAACAACTTTTGGGGTTCAATTTCTCCTGTTACCCTTGGGAAAATAAAAAAATTGGGGAATAATTGATCATGTTTGTGGAAAAAATACGATTTTTTTATTTTCATGCCCGGGCGTTATAAACTTCTGTGAAGCACTGGGGGGTTCAAAGTGCTCACCACACATCTAGATAAGTTCCTTGGGGGGTCTAGTTTCCAAAATGGTGTCATTTGTGGGGGGTTTCCACTGTTTAGGTACATCAGGGGTCTTCCAATCGCGACATGGTGTCCGATCTCAATTCCAGCCAAAAACGTCAAATGGCGCTGCTTCCCTTCCGAGCTCTGCCATGCGCCCAAATAGTGGTTTACCCCCACATGTGGGGTATCAGCGTACTCAGGACAAATTGCACAATAACTTTTAGGGTGCTGTTACCCTTGGAAAAATAAGAATTGAGGGTGAAAAGATCATTTTTTTGGAAAAAATATGATTTTTTAATTGTACCGCTGTATGTTATAAACTTCTGTAAAGCCCTTGTGGGTTCAAAGTTCTCACCACATATCTAGATAAGTTCCTTGGGGGGTCTAGTTTCCAAAATGGGGTCACTTGTAGGGGGTTTCCACTGTTTAGGTACATCAGGGACTCTCCAAACGTGACATGGCGTCCGATCTGAATTCCAGCCAATTTTGCATTGAAAAAGTCAAACGGCGCTCCTTCCATTCTGAGCTCTGCCATGCGCCGAAACAGTCGTTCCCCCCACAAATCAGGTATCAGCGTACTCAGGACAAATTGCACAATAACTTTTGCAGTCCAATTTCTCCTGTTACCCTTGGTAAAATAAAAAAAATTGAACCCGAAGTATTTTTTTTTTGTGAAAAAAAGTTAGATGTTCATTTCTTTTTAAATATTCAAAAAAATTCCTGTGACGCACCTAATGGGTTAATAAACTTCTTGAATGTGGTTTTGAGCACCTTAAGGGGTGCAGTTTTTAGAATGGTGTCACTTTTGGGTATTTTCTATCATATAGACCCCTCAAAGTGACTTCAAATGTGATGTGGTCCTAAAAATAAAATGGTGTTGTAAAAATGAGAAATCGCTGGTCAACTTTTAACCCTTATAACTTCCTAACCAGGGCTGTGGAGTCGGTAAGCCAAACCTGTGACTCCGACTCCTCAATTTCCCTTACACCGACTCCAACTCCGACTCCACGACTCCGACTCCCACACATATTGCTTATATTTAAGTGAAAAATTTATTGTAGTACAATGTGAACCTCAGACATTTAATCATTTTTATGATCCAATAATCAAGATATTTAGAACAGAATATATATTGGTGTACTACCCGGTTTTCATTCTTTTTGGTACAGATACGATATGGATAGACAGATGTGGATAAATGGATAGAGCAGATTTCTAATCTGCTTTTGCTATTGAAAACATTATCTATGAGCTCAAAAACCTTTCAGGTGATGCAGTTTTTTAAAAAGATGATCAGCTTTTGCAGCTGAAAAACGTATCCTCAAAAAACACAGGAAAAACGCTGTGTGTGAATGTAGCCTTAGATCAGGAAAATAACAGCCATTTATAGGACATTTCATAACTTTCCCAAACTCCTATGAAAAAAATATTCAGCACATCCTGCATTGAATTACTGTACCCAATTTATTATATATTTTAGGAGTCGGAGTCGGTCCATTTTATACCGACTCCGACTCCACCAAAATGAGCACCAACTCCGACTCCACAGCCCTGTTCCTAACAAAAAAAAATTTGGTTCCAAAATTGTGCTGATGTAAAGTAAACATGTGGGAAATGTTAGTTATCAAGTTTTTTGTGTGCCGTATCTCTGTGATTTAAGGGCATAAAAATTCAAAGTTGGAAAATTGCGAAATTTTTTGCCAAATTTCCGTTTTTCTCACAAATAAACGCAAGTTATTTGAATGAAATTTTACCACTAACATGAAGTACAACATGTCACGAGAAAACAATGTCAGAATCACCAGAATCCATAGAAGCGTTCCAGAGTTATGACCTCATAAAGGTACAGTGGTCAGAATTGTAAAAATTGGCCCGGTCATGAACGTGCAAACCACCCTTGGGGGTGAAGGGGTTAAAATTCATTGTGGTAATGTCTAGAACCAAAATTAGAAAAATGTTGTCTCTGTCCAAATATATATGGAGCTAACTGTATATCAGATGCAGCAGGAGATTTATTACTATCTTCACTTTCAGCCCCTGGATTATACACAGGGAATCCATGTGACACGACCAACTGTGGAAAGCAACTAGAAGAGACTAGGACAAACTAATTCGATGACACACATTCTTCACAAGGTCCTTCTTTTATCTCAATGTATGAACTGCAGGCTGTGTCACCGGACTGGGCGCAGCTGTATTCTGCATTCCAGAGGGTTTAATAAATAAGCGTTAGTTTGCTGTGACACCGCACGGCAGTGCTGGGACATAGCCGCATTAACGCCCAATTAAATAAATCTATAGCACAGACCCTTTAAATTTGGTTTTATGTGCCAACACTTAAGCCCAGCTTGTGTTTTTTGGCTGTTCTCTAATGTTATGATATGGAAATGCAAAACATTTTATAGAGCCCTCTGAAACTAATAGGATTTGTCAAGATACAGGTATGCCGGAGAAGGTTATGAGTTGCAAGTGCAGTGGGTGGGACAATGCACTTGAAGCTTTCCCCTGCCTCCCTCCCTATTCCCAGAGACAGGGAGTGGCCAAAGTTTGGGAGAGAGGCATTAGAGTGGCAGTGCGGTGACCACCCGACCTGCAATTCATTAGCATACAATATCTACTATGGGTTTCTCCGCGATTTTGCCGCGATTTTCTCAAGCACTTACCAAGCGATTTGAAGCATCGCTTGGAAAGTGATTGACAGGTTGGTCACACTCGTCAAACATAGTGTTTGACAAGTGTGAGCAGCTTTTTACTATTGAGGCCGCCTATGCGGCCTCAGTAGTAAAAGATAAAATGTTAAAAATCGGGGTATATTTACCTTCCGGCGTCCCGCGCTGCCATCCCGGGCCTCAGCGATGCCTTGCGAGACCTGTGATGACGTTGGTCTCGCATTACTATAGCAATCTCGCGAGACCTCGTCATCACAGGACCTTGCTGCAAGGAATTACTGGGAACGCTTAGGCCGGGAATGCAGCGCGGGACGTTGGAAGGTAAATATACCCCGATATTTTTTATTTATTTTTTACAGGGGTATGGTACCCAGGGCCTGGAGGACAGTCTCCTCTCCTCCACACCGTGGGTACCAACCGCACATGAGACGCTTCACTTCGCGCATGGTGGGCATAGCCTCATGCGGGAAGTAAGCGATTCTCATGCATTCCTATGGGTGCGGAATCGCGGCAATTCTTTGCGATTCCGCACAAAAGAATGAGCATGCTGAGATTTTTTTCCGCGATGCGATTCCGCCGCGGACAAAAGCGCAGCATGTGCGGAATGCCATAGGAATGCATGGGGGGCGTTCTGTACAAGATTTTGAAACGTTTTTGCGCCGAAAATCGCGGCAAAAGCGCTTAAAAATCGCATCGTGGGCACACAGCCTAATGCTGGGCTCAGGCGCAGCGTGCAGACACCATCTTATACCTGCCTCGATAAATCAGAGCTCCAGGAGGAGTACAGGGAACCCTGTTTGGGTCATGTGTTATATCCTCAGAGTGTTGTGATTATTGCATACAGGATTACGCCTCTAGGGTTGACCAAGAAGTGCATAAGGCCCTTTATTTTCTTATTGATTAAGCTACGGCTGACCAATAGTAGTTAACCCCTTTAAGGCTACGTGCCCACGTAGTTTTTAGGTGCTGCAGATTTGGAAAAAAACGCAGGTAAATCCGCATGTCAAAAGTCCGGCGGTTTAGCTTGCGGTTTCACACCTCATATGGAGAAGGTGTGAAACCGCAGCGGAATCCGCACAAAGAATTGACATGCTGCGGATTGTAACCCGCAGCAAATCCGCGTGGAAAAATCTGCAGCATGTGCACAGCGGTTTCCAGTTTACCACTGAAAACAATGGTGCTGTACAACGCACCTAAATCTGCTGCGGACCCGCAGAGCCAAAACCGATGTGGATCCGCAGCAGAATCCGCACCATGTGCACATAGCCTTAATGTGTATAGGTATTCAGTGTTCTCATTCATAGGGGCATAATGCGCCATGTATACGAGCTCTTAAAGGGAAACTGTCAGCAGGATTGTGCACCATAACCTACAGTGTCAGGTTGACGCCGTTATATTGGTTACAATGATACCTTGGTTGATGAAATCCATCTTGTGGTTGTTGTTTAATCTTTATTTTTTTTTTTTAATTATCAGGATAACCTTCAACCATAATAATTATATGCACATTACACATGTGATTATGCTCCAGCGCAGGTGTCACCCTGCTTGAAGAAGAGTTGTTTTTTTTTTTTTTTTTTTTCCTTTTCAATATATACCGTATATAGAATATTCATTATGTAAACTAGGGGTCAGGTCAGTGAGGGATCAAAGACCTGTCAGCAGTCTTCATTATGAATACCTAATCAGAGCACCACATGAAGACCCCCCACAGGCCGCCCCGGAGCACACCATTAACTCAAAACTGAAAATAAAGACTAAACAACAACCACAAGACGGATTTAATCAACCAAGGCATCATTGTAATCAGTATAACGGTGCCAACCTGACACTGTCTGTAGGTTACTGTGCACAATCCTGCTGGCAGGTTACTTTTAAACATAAGTACAACCATGGGCGAAGGTACCACAGAACACAAAACTTGCTTAGTTCCACCATAGATGCTATATCAGGTGGTGTATGCATGGAGATCTGCTTCCCCTTCTAATAATGCTACAAAGCAAAATATGGAATGGGACTTCCATATATATTTGTATGCCTATATAACACTCTGCTAGATATTATTGAATCCCATGGATAAAAAGCATGCAGAAGATATATTCACCTCCCGCAATGGTGCATATCTACCGGCGACATTATTTCACGTGAGCACTGTAGCAATCAGCAGCTGCTGACTGGCTGCAGCCTGTACTGTTTCTGAAAATCAAACACTCCTCTCATGGAATATTGATGAGATGCAGCCAGTCTCAGATTCGTTGCAGCAGTCACATCACCCAGAAAAACCAAAGCATTAAATCATATGCACGATATCAAACTGCTTTAGACGTTCCAAAGCACTTCCCCAGCCTCTGCCTTCCCAACTATTCTCAGCTAGTGCCACCTACTTCTGCGTAACAGATATTTCACTGTCAAAAGGTTGGTGCAAAGTGGGGAACAGAGATGGGTATTCAAAGGCTTAGGAAGTGCTTTGGCAAAATTTTTAGTGATGAGTGCAACAGGGCTTTGGATTGTGTCCTTTTTGGAGTCAGTTGATATAAAATGGACCGACTCCTAAAATCTATAATAAATTGGTACAGTAGTACAATGCAGGATGGGCTGTAAATGTTCTCAGTATTACCTGGCATGGGGGTCCCTTTCTACCTCCAAGCATGACTTTACCCATTAGAGGAAGGTAATGTCACTGTGACAACCGAACTCTGGAGTGTCACATTCCCCCCCAGTTAAGTTCAGTACTCCTGGACTGAGGAAAATATAACAAGAATTGTTAACAACAACAATTAATGCAAATCTACAAAGCAGTGTTCTCTTTATGGTAGATTTGGATATTGATACGCCTACCTCCTGGAGAGTGTTGTTCACTTGGTTGGCTGTTGTGAAGGGGTTTCTCTTCACCATGGAGATTATTCTGCGATCATCCACCACTGTTGTCTTCCCTGGGCGCCCAGGTCTTTTCGCATTGATGAGTTCACCAGTGCTTGCTTTTCTTTCTCAGGATGTACCAAACTGTAGATTTTGCCACTCCTAATGTTGTCGCAATTTCTCGGATGGGTTTTTTCTATTTTTGCAGCTTAATGATGTCTTGTTTCACCTGCATGGAGAGCTCCTTTGACCGCTTGTTTCCTTCACAGCAAAACCTTCCAAATGCAAACACCACACCTCAAATCAACTCCAGGTCTTTTATCTGCTTAATTGAGAATGACATAACGAAGGGATTGCCCACACCTGTCCATGAAATAGCCTTGGAGTCAATTGTCCAATTACTTTTGGTCCCTTTAAAAACAGGGTGGCAGATGTTAAGGAGCTGAAACTCCTAAACCCTTCATCCAATTTTAATGTGAATACCCTCAAATGAAAGCTGAAAGTCTGAACTTCAACTGCATCTGAATTGTTTTGTTTTAAATTCATTGTGGTAATGTCTAGAATAAAAATTAGAAAAATGTTGTCTCTGTCCAAATATATATGTACCTAGCTGTATGTAAGCAACTAAGCTCACAGGGATTGGTGAAGCAGGAAGCTCATCTGCATATTTCCGGTGCATTCTGGGAAGGGAAGAGAAGAGTCGCCTTAAGCCGATCGATCGCTGGGACTTGCCGGGTCTCGCTGTTTGAGGACATTGCAAAACCAGGGATTGGAGTTTCCACCCATCATAGACTGCATCAGCAATAGCAATATGGAAGAGAAGAAAATCCACATGGTCACCTGCAACACATGCTACATGTTTACGGATCTTCCGGCCCAAAAACTCAACTTTACCTGTCAGAAGTGCAAACTTGTTGCCCTCTTAGAGGAAAAGGTGCAGGGACTGGAAGAAAGAATAGCAACATTGAAGGTAATTAAAGAACATGAGGACTTCTTGGATGAAGCAGAAGCAACCATTCAGGATACGAAAAGTGAGAAAAGCTTCAGAGCACATACAGAGGCTGAAAAGTGGAGCCATGTGACGAAAAGAAGCAAACGGATCAAGTGGTCATCACCACCCACACAGCTTAGCAACCAATATGAAGCCCTCATGCTGGAGAACGAAAATGGCACAGCTCAGGATGATACCGTATCTACAAGAGAAGACACACTATCAAAAAAAGAAGTTACTCTGTCGACAAAAGCTGAAACAAATGACACTGAAAAACACTCACGAGCAACAAGCAGTGTGTCCGGAAAGAAAAGAGTGGTAGTTATGGGCGACTCACTACTAAGAGGCACGGAGGCAACTATCTGCAGGCCGGACATAACCGCACAAGAAGTATGCTGCCTCCCAGGAGCAAATATCAAGGATGTGGCCAACAGGATACCAACCATCCTCAAATCCAAGGACGACTACCCTTTCCTACTGATACATGTAGGCACAAACGACACGGCAAGAAATGACCTACCAACTATCTGCGAAGACTTTGAATTTCTGGGGAAGAAAATAAAGGAACAGGTTGTTTTCTCATCAATCCTCCCAGTCGATGGTCATGGCATCAGAAGATGGAATAGGATACTAGAGGTGAACAACTGGCTACGACGGTGGTGCAGGCAGCAAGGATTTGGATTCTTGGACCATGGCGTGAATTACCTCTACGATGGACTTCTCGCAAGAGATGGGATACACCTCACAAAACCTGGGAAACACACATTCGCCAGAAGACTTGCCACACTCATCAGGAGGGCTTTAAACTAGAAGATGAGGGGATGGGAGGAAAAACAGCAGACAAGAACATGCAGCAGAAGGACAAACTAATCAAGGATACTAGATGTGGTAAAGAGGACGCAAGACAAGGTACTCAGAAGGAAGCTAAGAAAAAGGAAGCAAAACGAGTCGAGTACGAGTCGATGGGCACCTAGGGAACAGTGACCACAATATAATACAATTCCACTTGTCCTTCAGTAAGGTGCCCTGGAAGGGGGTTATGAAAACGCTGAATTTCAGGAAAGCAAAGTTTGATCAGCTTAGAGAGGACCTTTGTCCCAATCAATTCGGCGATGTCCTCAAAAATAGGAGCACAGAAAATAAATGGGAAATATTTAAATCAGTTTTACATACCCACTGCGAGCTAGCCATACCGTACAGAAAAGGGCTAGGAACAGGAGAACACCAATGTGACTAAATAAGGATGTAAAAAGGGCAATAAATAACAAGAACAAGGGATTTAAGAAGCTAAAACAAGAAGGCAATGAGGAAGCATTAAAGTTATAGAGGAAAAAAATAAAATGTGTAAAAAAAAAAAAACAAATACATTTAGCAAAAGTGGAAACTGAGAGACTCATTGCTAAGGAAAGTAAAACAAACCCCAAACTATTCTTTAATTATATAAAGAGTAAAAAGATTAAAATTGATGGTGTTGGCCCTTTAAAGTACAATGAGGGTGAAATCATAGAGAGCGATGTGGGAAAAGCAAATGTTTTAAATACTTTTTTCTCAACAGTGTTCACACAGGAAAAGGATTTTCCAGGGGAAATGCAGAGTGATAATGTAAACTCCCCATTAAGTATTACCTGCCTAACCCAGGAAGAAGTGCAGAGCCGCCTTAGTAAGATTAAAATTGACAAATCACCAGGCCCTGATGGCATTCACCCTCGGGTATTAAGGGAGTTAAGTAATGTGATAGACAGGCCTCTATTCCTTATATTTAAAGACTCTATAGAAACAGGGTCTGTTCCTTTTGATTGGCGGCAAGCAAATGTGGTACCAATATTCAAAAAGGGGTGTAAAAGGGAACCTGGAAACTATAGGCCGGTAAGCTTAATATCTGTTGTGGGTAAAATTTTTGAAGGGTTTCTAAGGGATACCATTATGGAATATATGTTAATAAATGTTTAACTCCATATCAACATGGATTTATGAAGGATCGCTCCTGGCAAACTAACCTGATCAGCTTCTATGAGGATGTAAGCTCTCAAATGGACCAAGGAGAATCATTGGATGTCATTTATCTCGACTTTTCTAAAGCATTTGACACTGTCCCACTTAAAAGATTGGTAAGTAAGAGAAGAAAGCTTGGGCTAGGGGAAAATGTGTGTAGATGGGTAGGTAGCTGGCTTAGTGATAGAAAACAAAGAGTGGTTATTAATGGTGCATACTCAGATTGGGCCAGGTTACTAGTGGGGTACCACAGGGTTCTGTATTGTGCTCCCTACTATTTAATATATTTATGATCTAGTGGATTAGTGGATGGCTTACACAGTAAAATATCAGTATTTGCAGATGATACAAAACTATGTAAGGTAGTTAACACAAAGGAGGACAGTTTGCAACTACAGACAGATTTGAGTAAATTGGAGAATTGGGCTGAAAAATGGCAAATGAGGTTTAACACAGATAAGTGTAAGGTTATGCACATGGGAAGGAGAAACAGATGCTACAATTACTTACTAAATGGGAAACTGCTGAGGAAATCAGACATGGAAAAAGACTTGGGCATCTTAGTCAATAAAAAGCTAAATTGGAGTGCCCAGTGTCAGGCAGCTGCCACCAAAGCAAATAGGGTCATGGGATGCATTAGAAGAGGTCTGGGGACACGAGATGAAAACATAATTCTCCCTCTGTACAAATCACTCGTCAGACCACACTTGGAGTATTGTGTGCAATTTTGGACACCGGTGCTCAAAGACATTACTGAACTTGAAAGGGTTCCAAGGCGGGCTACTAAAATGATAAATGGAGTTGGTTCACTACAATACCCAGAAAGGTTATCAAAATTAGGTCTATTTACTCTAGAAAAGAGAAGACTTAGGGGAGACCTAATATATATGTACAAGTATATCAGAGGGCAATACAGAGATCTCTCCAATGAACTGTTTGTACCAAGGACTGTGACAAGAACAAGGGGGCATTCTCTTCGTTTGGAGGAAAGACAATTTCTGCACCAGCATAGAAGAGGGTTCTTCACGGTAAGAGCAGTGAGGCTCTGGAATTCTCTTCCTAAGGAAGTGGTGATGGACAACTCACTGAATGAATTTAAGAAAGGAATGGATGCTTTTCTTGTGAGTAACAGTATAGAAGGTTACGAATAACATAATATTATAGGTAGATGGTTGACACAGCTTAGGGGAAGGAAATTTTTTTTCCCTATGGAGAAAATTGGCTTCTACTCTGTGGGTTTTTTGCCTTCCCCAGGATCAACGATGCAGAACAGCTGCACTAAAAATAGGCTGAACTAGATGGACATAAGGTCTTCCTTCAGCCTTCAAAACTATGTTATGTTACTATGTTCTGTAATCATCTGTTTGAATGGCATCCAAAAAGCAAAAAAAAGCTGATCCATTTCAAATAGTCGAGAAATGGTTGGCTATTTAGCGGGTCTGTTTTCTATATACTTCAATGTTAAAAAAAAAAAAAATAATTGATCCAGGAGCATTCTGGTTTTGTTTGTTTTTGAGTTCACATATCCAGTAATCTTCTTGTTTTAAACTCATTATGCAGTAATCGGTTATCTTTTCTGTACAGAAAAGGTGTGCAGATATGACTATTATATAAACTATTGACGTCAAAGTAAGACGCTTACTGGATTCTTTTCAAACAGATGATTCGTAGACGTGTCCCCTCAGCCGAAGCTTGCGAGCAGGGCCCTCACTCCTCTTGGCTGAGTTGTCTTACACTATAAATGACTTATTTTCTGTGCCTATCTTCTCCAGTTTGTAAAGTGTGTGGAATATGTTGGCATTCTAGAAATATATATTTTTTTTCTTATAAAGACAGGTTTTGCAACACACGCTAAGATACCCCCTACTCAGCTGTGTCACCAGATCATGGGCGGGTAGCATCTGCACAGTGACATCAAGCGGCTCAGTGGGTTGTCTTGTTGGATTGTACTTGTTCACCTCTCCCTTTTCTTCTCTATCCTGACTTTGGCCATCAGAAAGACCTTTGACAACTGTGACTGATCTCTGCACACAAACCTCCCACGCTTAAGCCCCACCTGGGTTGCCAACTCTATTTTTATTTTTTTTATTTTTTTTTTTTTAATAAGCTTTCCAAAAAGAGACAGACTAATTGGAAGAACCATATTAAATCAATAAGATTGAATGATCCAGGTCTACAGCTTAGAATTATGATCTGAACACCTCTGTAAACAGTCAACAATCTGTATAAGTTTCTTCAGATTCAAAGATCACAGACACCTTCCACTTTTTTTTTTTTTTTTTTTTTAATACGGACAGGGGAAAAAAGTCCTTATTTCTGGACTGTTGGAAACCCTGTTCCTAACATCTCCATTGTGCCTCAAACAGTACAGGTGTTCATTTTGTGCCCCATACTAAAAATGTCTCCATTGTACTCCACACCAGGGCTGTGGAGTCGGTAAGCCACAGTTGCAACTCCGACTCCTGGATTTTATCAGGCTCCGACTCCGACTCCTTCATAAATGGCCAATTCATAACAACAAATTTACTGTTGTAAAATATTAAACATCGTGCTTATTCAGTTTCTCACCATCATATAAGTAATCAGACCACTTAGAGCAAAAACTACATTTATTAGAATACAATTAGAATATAGCAAATAACTTTTATAAACTTTTCTAAACTGTAAGTAAATATGCAATAAACACTTTTATGCAGTTAATAAGAAGAAATCTATAAATTTGTCCTCAGAAAAAGTATTGCCTCTGTCAGATCCTCCTTCATGGATGCCCTCAAATCTGATCTAATTTTGAGAGCAGAGAACAACCTCTCTACACTAACTTGTGTTGGTGGCAAAGCAGTAACCACTCGGGCAACATCTCTGACAATGTCAGGATACAGAGGAATCGCTTGTTGCACTGTTATTTTTGATGAACGGTCAAATTTCTCAATTTCTTTTAGTGCAAAAATTCTGCTGAAATGTACTGGCTGTGTTCCATGATGGGGATGACTCTTCTATGCGGGAACGCTTTGCACGGTCCTTGTGATCCAAATATTTTTCGAAATTAAATTCTTCATCAGTTGATGATGAGGGTGAAGATGTGGCAGGACGACCAAATTCTTCTTGTTCCTCCTGACTGTTCTGCAACCCTTTCATCCTTACTGCTATTTCAAACAGAGCTTCTTTTCCTTTACTTAGCTGTTGATCATCTAGAAGAATCCGATGCATTGGGTCTACATAAACAGCTGCCAAAAGAATGTTATTTTGTAATAGTAGCTCCTCTCTCCATTTCATTGATGTAGCAATGCCACTTGCAATTAACCCTCCTCTTTGGGACAGGCGAAACATCAGGTTCTTCCACTCCTTTAAGAAAATACCTGGAGTTAAGTCCTCTGCTTGTAATTTTTTAGTCACTGTAAATGGGTGCTCTAGCAATTTTTCCAGCTCAGTCACCTGATTCCACTGACTTTCATTTAGCGTCAGTTGAGGGTTAGCCATGTCTTCAAGAAAGGTTTTCAGTTCAACCAAGCGCTGAATCATTAAGTAAGTACTGCCCCATCGTGTGGCTTGATCAATAATTGCCCCTTTTCCAGCACGTCTCTTCAAAATTGAGTCAACTTTAGGGGTTCTGGCAACAGTAGCCAATTTTCTCACCTTGCCAATCAGTGCAGCAGCATGTCCTTCTTGCAGACTGTCTCTTATAGCCAGCTGTAGCGTATGCACAACACAGAGCATGTGATGAATGAAAGAACATATTGACACAGTTTCAACAAGATCATCTAAACTATCATGTTGCTGTTCATCTGAAGCAACTTCAGTTTGCTCCTCAGTTACAATACTGTGTTCCTCTATTTCAAACATTTCTGTGTCTGTGGACCCAGAATGTTCTTCTAGCTGCTGGTCACCATCATTACTCTCATTCATTAGCTTAATAGTACTTATCATATTTGAAGCATTGTTAGTTACGACAGAAAGAACTTGCTCTTTTTTAAGTTCATAGTCTTGCAGAACCTTTTCCACCAAGACCTGGAGAAACTCACAGGTGTGATGAGCTTTGGTGTTTTTTACTGCCAATGTCTTGGTAACTATTTCATTTTTGTCACAAACAAATCGGACATTGATGGCAAAATAGTTCACTCTGTGACGTGTGCAGGCATCCATTTTAAGAAACAGAAAGCGTCCCTTGAGAGTTTTTTAAGTTCTTCCTTTTGTTTAAAAGCTTCTTCGATTACTAATTTTCTAATACTCTCTCCAGAGAAACACCAAGCTTGCGGGCCATTTCCCCATTCAGACACAAAAGCTGGTCGTGAAAATAATGAAATAGGCACACTATCCTTTACAACAAGCTCTATGATCTGTTTTTTAAATGTATCTACTGTCATTGTCACAGTAACTTTGTCACTGACAAAATATCATGCAACTAATGGCTGCAAAGTTCTCTGCTCCTTTATTTGGCTGGAAGAGCTGGGCACTGGTTCATTGGTTTGGATGCAGTCTTTCTCATCCACTGCTTTCAGTACTTCTGGATGAAAGCGCTGTAAATGTCTCTTTAGATTAGAAGCTCTGGCAGGAGCATTTTTATATTTGCCTGAATATGCACTCATCTTGGCTTCACAGCATTTGTTTTCGTCTGGATCATTTGTCATACACTGACAGACATAATGTTTTCTATCTTGAGTGATGGTGAAATGTTCAAATACAGCTGATTTAATGTGATGCTTCTTTGACATTCTCAGGTTTTTAATTCTGCATTCACAATCCAAATGACAATTGTTTTTCCTAAAAACAATTGTACAAAATTATTGCCAGGTCGTACAACTGATATAGTGGTCAGTAATACTGTTATTATTCCTCATGTACTCACAGTTAACTGATGCAAAGTTTGTTGAAAGGATAATACTTCTTACAGTCTTCCTCTTCTGAGTAGCAGGCAGCTGTGAGATGCTTGGAAGACGCACACCTAGTATGATCTAGTCTAGAGGAGGAGCTTTACTACTAAGAATTTGCAACACATTTTCACTTTCAGTTTCATACATTGTAAGTAGGGGGGTTGGGGCAGCATGAGGTTAACCAAGTATAAGATTAGATAAGGGCAGTGGAGAACAGTGACACACAAGAAGTAAGAAATGTCTCTATCTCCAGCAGAACTGCTTATCACTGTTGTTCATAGTTTGATAGAACATATATATTTGAGTAACATTTATAAAATTCATATGAAAGTTCAATTATGAAATATTAATACATTTTTTTAAAAGCTGGAGTCGGAACATTTCCTCCGACTCCGACTCCAACCAAAACTAACTCCGACTCCACGACTCCGTCTCCACAGCCCTGCTCCACACAAAGTAATTATGCCCCCTTTGTGCCCACACTCGGTGCACAGTACTAACCGCCCATGGTGTTGTACAGCCCCAAAGTGGCATACCAGAGGAAGTCTAAACGTTCTTATGTTATGGCCTGTCCATCACAAAGTGCGAATTCTAAATCCATATTGGAGGACCAGTGCATCCAGTATTCTCTTTTACTACCACCACTCCCCTGAGTGTGTTTATTTTATTTTTTTATTTTTTTGTATGAGCCTTATTAGAGAAAATTTTTATGGCCATTAAGCTGAGTGCACACGTAGCAGAAAATTTCTGCTCAAAAACCTGACTCCCTTCCCAGAAACCGCACGTTTTTTTTCTGCGCGTTTTCCGTGTGGTTTTGATGCGTTTTTTTCCGGCGCGTTTTCAAAACGCATAGAACTGGCCAAAAATGCGGAAAAATACGCGAAATTAATTAGCATGCTGCGTTTTATACCACGATGCGTTTTTTTCGCGGTAAAAAAACCCGCATCAATATGCACAAAAAGTGCAAAATGCATAGAAATTAAAGGGAGGCTTATTTTTAGCGGTTTTATTGGCAAAACCGCTAAAAATACCGCTAAAAAACGCTGTGTGTGAGCACAGCCTTACAATTATGCAGAGCAGACTAAAGCCACACCCGATAAAAGCAAAAACTGGTCCCGTTTCACCTGGTGACAGGTCACATTTAAGTAGCATGATTGTATGTGGAGGCGTAAAAGTATCAGGGAACCCAAGGTCACGTGTATAAGTTTAAGACTTTTTTCTGGACTACTCATAAAATATTAGTGGAGCTCTGCGACCTGAGATGGCTGATAACGGGGAGCAGACTGGATTTAACTAAACAGCAAATGGTTAAAAAAAAAAAATTAATCTTTTGAAGAGCACAGCTCTCAGACTATCTATTAGATAAATGGCTGCACAGGAAAAACTTGTGACACCTTAGAGCCAACTGAGGTGACACCCAGCTCTGCCCACAACACCCATGACTCTGCCCACTCTGAGTGCAGTTCAATTGCCTTCAATAAATTCGGACTACAAGTGCAGCCATGCACATCACTCAAGCCTGTCATTAAGGGCTACTTATTTGGAAAGCTTTGATGTCTCCAGAATCCAATGGCTTAGATTCTCCTCCCTGCTGCCCCTGATTTGCCTACTAGATGGATTCTTTTGTATTACTGCTGTTTTTTATCAACAGTATAGAAGAAAATTTTACAGCAGTGAGTTGGTATTAGAAGGAACTTGTCACTAGGTGTTCCCTTTAACACGTTGTCGAAACACTAAAAGTCAAGTAATAGCATTAATGATATTTGTTATTATCCCTCTTCTGAGCATTGTATTCAGCTTATTGCTATGTAGAGGTAATTGTAAGGTGCTTAGTCACTACTAGTAATATAATGCTGCGCTTGAGACGTAATAGAAACCACTGCCTGAGCTGCCGCCTCATCACCACCAGAGCTGCTGCACCTCCGACCTTCTGTCTTTTTTCCCCGCTATCCCATAGAATGTAAGTCCGCAAGGACAGGGTCCTCTTCCCTCTGTACCAGTCTGTCATTGTAAATTTGTTGTGGAAACTTGTTTACTGTTAACGATATCTATAACTTTGTATGTAACCCCCTTCTCATGTACAGCACTAGTGTTTGACTAGTGTGACCAACTTTTTACTATTGAGGCTGCCTATGCAACATCAGTAGTAAAAATATATAAAGTTTAAAATAAAAAATAAAATAAAAAATTGTCATCTTCTCACCTTCCGGCATCCCACGCAGCGTTCCCGATCCTCGCGATGCTCCCGGCAAGTCCCGTTCCCAGCGATGCCTTGCGACAGTGACTTTTAATCACGTTGTGGTCTTGCGATACCGTAGCGGTCTCAGGAGACCACAACGTCATGGGAACGGGACTTGGCGGGAGCATCGCTGAGGCCTAGGGACGCCGGAAGGTGAGAGTATCACGATTTTTTTATGTTCTATTATTTACAGGGATATGGTACCCAGAGCCTGGAGGAGAATCTCCTCTCCTCCAGACCCTGGGTACCATCTGCAAATTTTCCGCTTACTTATTGCATGGTGGGCATAGCCACATGTGGAAAGTAAGCAGAACAATGCAATCCTTCGGGTGCGGAATTCCCGCAATTCCACATAAAGAATGAACATGCTGCGTATTTTTCCGAGATGCGATCCCGCCACGGAAAAATATGCAGCATTAGCACAGCATTGTGGAATGCCATAGGATTGCATAGGATGTTTTTTTTTTTTTTGTTTTTTTTTTCGCGTTTTCACTGCAAAATCTCGCATTTAAAAATGCCACGAAAACGCAAAAAAAGCTACGTGTGCACACAGCCTTAATGAGACCAATCACTTTGTCTTCTTACACTCGTTTATCATGTACTTGGAGTACCTCCTCACTATGCCACTTGGGACATGGTGCAATTTTACTTCTCATGGATTCTGTATGAAGCTGACAGAGGAAAAAAGTTTGTGTTTCCTTGTCAATTTGAAGATTTGCTGCAGAACTTTCTCTGACTGTTCAATATGTCTGAATCAGTCATTCAGAAATACATTTAGGCATTCAAATCTAGAGAAGCAAGTCCACATTCACACATCATTGTCTTGATTTAGCAAAGTGGTTACACCCAAATTCTGTCCTAAAATGTTATTGAGATGCTCAACATTTTTGCGAAAAGTGGAGCTATGCACAAAATTTTTACGTTTTGCGTCTTCACAACAGTTTCAGCCAGCTGATCCAAAATGGGCAGAGCCTTGGTGGGTCGGGGAAGCGACCGGTTGTGACTAGAGATGAGCGAATTTGTTCGGATTTGGTTCCGAATACGATCAGATTCGAATATTATTTTTGCAATATCCGTCAAACACAGCCGAACTTCCATTAGTTAGTCGGAGTAGAAATCACAGAATATGTTCGTAACCGATCATAAGACATACATTCAGCCTGAATGGTGTTAGAATATGGCCCGAATATGTCAAAATCAGATTCGGGGCCAAAATCTGAACAAATTCAATCTTCTCTAGTTGTGAACCCCTGCTTCTCAAATTGCTTGTGCCACAAATCTTACTCCAATCCCCAACTGGAGTAAGATTTGTGGTGAAGTTCACGCCATTTTTCAAATGCTCCTGATTAGTCAAGAACCTTCAGCACGTCCCCTCATGGAGTGCAAGTGCATATTCTTTAAAGGAAAAAAAAGCCCTCAAAGGTTAATGTTCATGTATGGCATGCAAGATAGATATATCGTTTATCCTACATTTGCCTTGTATGTATGGAATTAAATATATCAAAACATTTGTTAATCTGGATATTGAGAAAGTCCAAACTTTTCAAACATCACATTACTCACCTTGCATACTGAAGACCATAGTATTAATAAATATAATGTCCGAATCAGTGTTTTTTAGTTAGTTTATATTTTTGAAACGCAACATATCGAAAGGATGTTTGCACACAAAAATTGTACCAAAAGTACAGTTTGTACCATAAAAGACATTACACTGGTCCCATAATGGTAAATAATGTTGGTTTCAGATTTATCTTTTGTTATGTTATTTAGTGAAAAATAAATGTCTTTAGGCTGTGTGCACACGATGCGGATTAGGTGCGGATTCATCCGCGCGGATTTTGTAAAATCCGCAGGTGAAACCGCAGGTCAAAAGACCTGCGGATTGCTCTGCGGTTTTTCATCTCCTCAATAGAGGAGATGGCAAACCGCAGGAGAATCCGCAGAAAGAATTGACATGTCAATTCTTTCTGCGGATTGAAAACCGCAGATAATCCGCGCGGAAAATTCCGCACCGTCTGCACTGCGGTTTTTGATTCCCATAGGGAATCATGGTACTGTACACCGCAGCAAAAACTGCTGCGGGTCCGCAGCGGCCAAAACCGCTGCGGAACCGCAGCAAAATCCGCAGCGTGTGCACACAGCCTAAGTCTGTCATGTCCTTAGATGCATGTGTAGGCACGGCGCGGTTTTTGAAAGCCGTCCCCCCAACTCCGCATGGTCTGTTCTTACCCTAAGGCCACGTTCACAGGTTCAGTATTTGGTCAGTATCTGTGAGCCAAAACCATGAGTGGGTAATAAATACAGAAGTGATGAGCGAGTATACTCTTTACTCGAGATTTCCTGAGCATGCTCGGGTGATCTGAGTATTTTGGCTAGCAGCCGCAAATCATGCAGCTGCAGCGACAGAAACTAAGTTTTCCGAGCACATCCGTATACTCGGAGATCACCCGAGCAGGCTCAGGAGATCTCGAGTAACAAGCATACACGCTCATCACTAGTGGTGACGTGTTTCTATTATACTCTTCCTAAGATTGTCCGACTCCTGGTTTTGGCTTAGGCCTCTTTCACACTTCAGTTATTTGCATCAGTTACAATCCGCCAAAAAGGCAGACAAGCGGATCCGTTGTCAACTGATGTGAACGGATGGCACAGGATCCGTTTTTAGACGGATCCTGAAAATGAGGAAATTTAAAGGAACCGCTTGCCGAGAGAGAGAGAGAAGAATTTCGGGTTAAATGAGTGTCTGGAGGATCCGCCACAGAAAAAAACGTTGCAAGCTCCGTTTTGAAATCTTTGAGGATGGTAACGGACAGGAACTTTTGGCGGATCCGCAAAAAAAACGGATGCAACGGACGGCAATCCGTCACAATCCGCCACTAATGGAAGTCAATGGGGGAAAAAAACGGATCCTCAAAAGAAAATTGCGGATCCGTTTTTTTCAAAACCTGGCGGATTGTGACTGATTGTAAAAAAACTGAAGTGTGAAAGAGGCCTTACAGATACTGGTGTCAAATACTAAACATGTAAATGTGACCTAAAGCTTATACTCCTTTTTGCAAGTAATCCCATATCTCCCCCTACCAAGCCTGAGAATAAAGCCCTTCAAAAACCTGTTGGAATAAAGTGGTAACAGCATTGTCCTGCCATTCATTGACTATGGGACTGTCAGAGACAAACCGAATGTGACTTCTATGAACACATTTGGGCTGTGTTTACATTCGGCAGTAAAAGCTAATTTAAGTTCAATGTGGTATTGTCCCAGACTGGTAGAACATTCACATGTACATAGACAGATATTTCACCCGGATGGGGAAAAAAAAAGTTTGCCATAACTCCCTGCTCTTCCCCATAATTGGGATTAGGAAATCCTGCAGGCACCCTTGTTAGCCCAGCGTCTGCAGACAGCCCATCTCTAATGAAACACTTGGTTGAGAATCCATGCCTCAGCAGAATTGCCGCCTCTTATTACTTTACAGTTCCGCACGAGTTGCTAAATATTTCCTTGTCACACTTCGGCAGGAGATTTTTCGCCAGTCTGCCATCGCTTACAGCTGTGCTGTTTTCATACCTGGAGCGTTTCCAGGAGCCTGTGATTTACAGTATACTTTGTCACCAAAGTTTTGCAGTAGGAAAATATTTATCGTTTATTCCACAGCATCTAACATGTAGTCTCATGTGGTTTGTACTCCATACGTCCTACACCTTTTTTTCACTTTTCTTGTAAAGCTCCCACTTTTGGTTATGGGCAGAAAAACCTCTGCCAAACTACCTGAAATACTTTGCAAAATTGCTTTAGGAAATGAGGAAAAAAAAAAAATTTGCATATCCTATATGATTAGGCTTACTAAAATCCAAAGTGCAACTTCTCTTTTCCCAACATCTACTATCTGGGTGTATTGGGTTACCACCATACAAATTGGGCTGCTGCTTTGGCTAATGTTTGGGTATACTGTATGGCCACCTCGTCATTTTTTTTCCGTGCCCTAAGAGCATTGTTGAGATGTAAAATTATTTAACTTGCCTAAAGTTCTAATTTTTGTTGGAAAGTCCCACAAACTAGTCTGCAAAAGTGGACATTTTGGGGGATGTGTGTTTTATAGACTATGGGGATGTATTCTTCAAAGTTTTTTTTCTTTTCTTACTCTCTGATTTTCATTTGCCATATTTTTGTGCACATCTGAAAATCACAAACCCTGCCAGAATTGGCGCAAAACTATGTCAAAAGTGACTTGCACCCAGGGCTGTGGAGTCAGTAAGCCAAACCTCTGATTCCAATTCCTCTGTTTCCATGACTCCAACTCCGACTCCACCTAAATGGGCTCCGACTCCACAACTCCACAGCCCTGCTTACACCGACCTCATAATAGTAACTGATGACTTCATTGGGCTTGAGTCGGGATCCTGTTTTTCGAGGATTATGACTGAAGCCCCGGCACTGAACACGGTGTGTGATTCTAGACAAAATGAGTCCTCTTTAACAGTCATGTTGGTCTTTGATTGTATTTTCCTGGTTATACTCACCCAGGTACTTTATTGAAAGACTTTGCCTAAATGTACACCGTTTATTTTCTGCTTGACCAAATGGAAAGGTCAGAAGCGACATTCTTCTTCCTAGAGAGTCCAGGAATAACAACCCGACATTTTAAATTGACATTAAGTCTACAGGAGAACAGCTTGGCACACTTTTCCCCAGGGCTGTGGAGTCGGTAAGCCAAACCTGCGACTCCGACTCCTCAATTTCCCTTACACCGACTCCAACTCCGACCCCACGACTCCGACTCCACAGCCCTACCTTTCCCAAACGATATCAGTTTCCATTATAATTTGGTTGACCCACAATGAAACATTCCATATATTGCATGTATTATGAAAAATGTACGGTATATTTGCAATTTACATATTGTAAAATGAAATGAGTACATACAGTGCCTTGCGAAAGTATTCGGCTCCCTGGAACTTTTGAACCTTTTCCCACATATCATGCTTCAAACATAAAGATACCAAATGTAAATTTTTGGTGAAGAATCAGCAACAAGGGGGATACAGTTGTGAAGGTGAACAAAATGTATTGGTTATTTTAAATTTTTGTGGAAATTCGAAAAGTGGGGCGTGCAATATTTTTCGGCCCATTTACTTTCAGTGCAGAAAACTCACTCCAGAAGTTCATTGTGGATCTCTGAATGATCCAATGTTGTCCTAAATGACTAATGATGATCAATATAATCCATCTGTGTGTAATCAAGTCTCCGTATAAATGCACCTGCTCTGTGATAGTCTCAGGGTTCTGTTTGAACACAGACTCCGTGATACTGTTGTGGAGAAGTTTAAAGCCAGATTTGGATACAAAATGATTTCCAAAACTTTAAACATCCCAAGGAGCACTGTGCAAGCGATCATATTGAAATGGAAGGAGTATCATACCACTGCAAATCTACAAAGACCCGGCCGTCCCTCTAAACTTTCATCTCCAACAATGAGAAGACTGATCAGAGATGCAGCCAAGAGGCCCATGATCACTCTGGATGAACTGCAGAGATCTACAGCTGAGGTGGGACAGTCTGTCCATAGGACAACAATCAGTCGTACACTGCACAAATCTGGCCTTTATGGAAGAGTGGAAAGAAGAAAGCCATTTCTCCAAGATATCCATAAAAACTGTTGTTTAAAGTTTGCAACAAGCCACCTGGGAGACACACCAAACATGTGGAAGAAGGTGCTCTGGTCAAATGAAACCAAAATCGAACTTTTTGGCAACAATGCCAAACGATATGTTTGGCGTAAAGGCAACACAGCTCATCACCCTGAACACACCATCCCCACTGTCAAACATGGTGGTGGTAGCATCATGATTTGGGCCTGCTTTTCTTCAGCAGGGACAGGGAAGATGGTTAAAATTGATGGGAAGATGGATGGAGCCAAATACAAGACCATTCTTGAAGAAAACCTGTTGGAGTCTGCAAAAGACCTGAGACTTGTTGGAAGACAAATCTCCATCACTGACAATGATCCCAAACATAAAGCAAAATCTACAATGGAATGGTTCACAAACATATCCAATTGAGAATCTGTGGAAAGAGCTGAAAACTGCTGTTCACAAATGATCTCCATCAAACCTCACTGCACTCGAGCTGTTTGCCAAGGAAGAATGGGCAAGAATTTCAGTCTCTCGATGTACAAAACTGACACCCCAAGCGACTTGCAGCTGTAATTGCAGCAAAAGGTGGCGCAACAAAGTATTAAGTTAAAGGGGCCGAATAATATTGTACGCCCCACTTTTCAGTTTTTGAATTTCCACAAAAATTTCAAATAACCAATAAATTTCGTTCAACTTCACAATTGTGTCCCACTTGTTGATTCTTCACCAAAAATTTATATTTGTTATCTTTATATTTGAAGCATAATATGTGGGAAAAGGTTGAAAAGTTCCAGGGAGCCGAATACTTTCACAAGGCACTGTATTTGCGAACACCATATGATACCATCTGACACTGAAGGTGTACTGGTCCACCTACTGAGCTGATGCGGCTTGTCACACACGCTCAGTCATAGCCCGCGGCATAGGCCTCTTTTCATCATTGCCTTCACACCTGTTTTTTTTTTTTTTTTTTGGTCCAGCTTTGTGTTTACACATGTGTTTTTGTTTCCTTCCAACTCGTTATTATTTGAGACATTTTTTAAAAATCGTTTTTATATGTACTCATCTGAGGGTTTTTTTCCACATAATGGACGGAGTTTAGCAGTTCCAGGCATTTTAGCCTGATTAATTAATTGTGACTTTAAAAAAAAAATTGCGCATTTTGGCATAACTTCATTCCAGTTTCCAATGGAGTACTTTTGAGTACACCAACATTTTGGTGCATTTTTTTTTTTTTGAACTTTCGCAAAAATATTTCAAGGCACAGGCCATCTTTGACTGCAACGAATTCGTGAATAGCTTGCACCATATTGATGGATTTAGTACCAGAAACAGCAACTAATGCCACAAGACAAAAAAAAAGAAATTAACTAAGGGTACGTGCACACGCTGCGGATTGGGGTGTGGATTTGGCCGCGTGGATTTTGTAAAATCCACAGGTCAAAAGACCTGCGGTTTTACCTGCGGATTAGCCTGCGGTTTTTCATCTCCACAATGGAGGAGATGGCAAACTGCAGCGGAATCCGCAGAAAGAATTGACATGTCAATTCTTTATGCGGTTTAGAAACCACAGAAAAATCTGCACTGAGGTTTTTAATATCCATAGGATATTATGGTAATGCACACCAAATCCGCTGCGGAACCGCAGCAGAATCCGCAGCGTGTGCACACACCCTTAGGATGGAGTCACACCAACGTATGGCATCTGATGTGAGAACATTGGATGCAATATGCTAATGACCCTCGGCTCCTGCTCTGCAGCGATCGGGAGCTGAGTGTCATGCGACTGTGCTCCGAGCCTCTCACACAAAGAATTGGATCACTGCTGCGGAGAAAGTAATTACTCTATCTCCTCTGCTGTCGGCGTATATCGCACTGCACTCGGGTGATATCCGAGTGCTGTGCATAGTCAGTCACACCCATACACGTACATGGGTGCGAGTCCAAGTCGTGCTACCGTTGTTCTCGCATGCTGATTCGGCATGAGAAAATAATTGCAGATTTGAGCTATAAGACTGGGCCAAGTGCTATGTGTTGTTTTATCGCATAACAATCGGCCATGTTGCATGGCAGTGTGACTCCGGTCTAAAAGAAAAACACAACTGATCATTCTGAGCCAAAGACTTTACTGTTTTATTTCATCATATTGTCATTGGTTTCTCTGGGAGTGCATGCTCTGGGAGTCACACAGCACACGTCTTCACTATTCTGGATACTATGTTACCTGTCTGCAAGTAAAAATAGAGGAGACTATATTGTTAGCTGCCAGAGGGGGAAGGAGACAGATTTTGCTTTGAGCCATGCCGTGTAGCGTAGCTGAAGCAGTAAAAAAGGCCCCCACACTCCACTGGAAAATAACAAAACGATTTGTATCTAGTTTGCACAATGGTTCTGTAGTGAAAAAAATATGCAGAGCACCTACATACTATTTGTTTGATATCAAGGTGGTGTGTGATTTTCATTCTCTAATGGATAGTGGAAGCTTGGAAAATTATTTATATTTTATGTTCAAAATATTGCATGTAAAGGAGGTTTAGCTGTTACAACACACTTTCCCTGGATGTAAAGGAGGTTTAGCTGTTACAACACACTTTCCCTGGATGTGTACATGTTCCCAGACCTTTTTATCTTTTAAGTTTAGTGCATGAAGTCATCATACTGTCACCCAAGTGAGTAAACAAATGGCGTGATCAGGTCTTCCAACAGAGTCTGAACTCCGGCCATAGTAAAGGTACTGTCACACTTAGCGATGTACCAGCGATCCCGACCAGCGATATGACGCGGTCAGGATCGCTGGTGCATCGCTAAGTGGTCGCTAGTGAGCTGCCACACAGGCAGATCTCACCAGCGACATCGCTGGGGACGGGGGTCGCTACTAACCTGTCAGACGAGGCGATCCTGCGTCCTCCCGCCCGCGTCCACGCGTCGCTCGTCGTCACAGCAGGAAGCTGACAACGAGAAACAGTCCTGAACGTTCTCGCGCGATCAGCGATAGCCAGCGGGGGAGCCGGTCGTAGGTAAGTATCACATGTAGCGATATCGCTAGCAATATCGCTGCTACGTCACTAGTTATAGCGATATTGCTAGCGATATCTCTTAGTGTGACATGCCCTTAACATTCACATGATACCTGATCTAGCAGAGCTATAAAAACAGAAATCAACAAACAACTATTTTTTTTCATAGGCCTGCACTTTTATTAATATTTTAATAAAAAATATGTATTTAATAGATTTTGGATTGAAACTTATTGTAAATATTTATACATAATTTTTTTTGTAACCTTTGCAACGCAAATTAAGATTCAAAGCTGCTTTAATTTTATAGTTACTCTATTACTGTACATTGCAATACAACTGTAATACATTTCGATAACATGGATAAAATAGTCTACAGGAATGCACTTCCATACACAATTAATGGTCAACATGACCACCTTTCCAACAAAGAGCTAGCCACTAATCAGAAATGTCATGTGGATACCTTCTGTTTTTAGGCTCGAAGTCTGCGCCAAAATCTTGACAGAATCCCTTAACTTTTTTCCAGAATTATATATTAGTCACCTGTTTTCAAATAAGTTATCAAGAAGACAAAAATGCTGCGTATGTTTCCATGTTCCATATCTATGCTAATTGCAGATCTAATCCTCTAGAATTACAATGGGGCGAATTCCTTGGCTGATATCGGTTGTGGATGTGTTTTTTGTTTTTTCATTTTGGCAGCTGAAACTGATCCGTAACGGATTTGCTGATGACAAATTCTTGCAGTGTGAATGTGGCTTAAGAATAGTTGCTGTGAAATAAAAATTTCTCGAAATAACAACCACTCGTGCTCAGTGCTAAACCATAAAAGCTCTTGTAGCAGGATCCCCCCGGTGATTTGGTGCATGAGAATTTCACTTGTTATCCAGAAGCAGCCTTCGCCTGGCCGTACCCAACACTTGTGTCCATTTATGGGTTAAGATCAATGGTGTTCAGCAGCATATGGCCATTAAAGGTCGGTTTGCCTAAATGCAAAGAATCTACTACAAAACAAGGCAAAGGCTATGTTTCTTTATTGATTCTAATATGAACTAAGTCTCTCATGCTTTAATTTTGCTGTTGTCATAAATAGACATTTTAGTAAGTATTATATATAAAGTAATTCTAAAACCAAAATATACACTTTAAAATTTGCCAATCAGGACAGTTTTTCGTGTTGCTTTCAGGTACAGTATGTGCTATATCCCCTTCCCACATGTCACCAAGTGACATGTGAGTCATCCACTGGACAAACCTGTTATTACATGCAGGGAGTGGCTGCACTTTCCATTTTCAAGGTTTACTAACCCTTGCACACCTCCACTCTCTTACAATGTATCTGGGCAGTAGTTTCCATTAGGAAATAGTTTGCAGTTTCTCTCATAAGTATTAATATGTATAGGAGGACAAATCTCTTTGAAGCAGGAGTGCAGTGATATCATTGTTTTGTAGAATTACATCTGTTGCTGAATATATACAGATGTTTCACATCATAATTTGTATACAGATTTAGAGCTATTATGTAGCTAAATACCTTTGTAAAAACCCCTGCTTTCACCTGATTCTGGCTCTTTTTTTCTTCCATTATGCAGTGTGTCGCTCCATTGCAGATAAACTCACATTTGTTCCTTCTGGGGCTCACTATGTGAAATCTCTTCTCGCAGTCCAACTGAGCGTTTCTTCAGAGTCTTCTCTGGAGGCATGCTCTTTCACCCCCTCCCTCCTAGACTCTGACAATTACTATGTTTGCAGCATCTAGATCAGCTGCTGAGCTGTGATTAGCAGCAGCATCTAGGAGGCAGGAGTTATCGCTCAACCCCTGTAAAGACACACCCAGTTGAACTACGAAGCAGAGATTTCATATACTGCGCTCCAGAAGGCGCAAATGTGGATATGTCTACAGTGGAGTGATGTGGCACAAAGCTGAAAGATAGCTGTGGAATCAATGAGTCGCCAGGATTTTTATAAGGTACTTAACTAAAAAAAAAAAAAAAAGTTTCAGCATGTGACTGTGACGGGATACATGACTGAATCGCATTGGATCTCATAAAAGGTCTCTAGTGGATCGGGCCATTAGGTAAAATTCTTAGAATTTGAAAGCGCACAATCTAGTAACCCACTTGGTGGGGCCTTTTAGTAATCTGAAGAGCCTGATTAAAATTGCTTGTGTTTTCTCCTTATTTTTCTCTCATAGCTTCTGTTTTTACCCTTGTTAGGTCTGTGACTATATGGATATATAATATAGGTTTAATATAAAATTATATAATGTGTATGGAAACAAATTGGAGTTGGCAAACAACCCAAACAGTATATGCCCTTAATTATTCTGAAATTTAGTTTTTAAACACCCAATTAATCAAGTAGTGACAGAGGCTTCTGAACGACCATGTAGGGAGAGGTTATTAAAAACAAGCTGTATAAAGCTACATGCGAAGTCCAAATATCGGTCCTGAGATGAAGATAAGGGTTAACCTATCCTACTCAGTTTCAGCAGGAGAGAATATTGGTATCAAGTATGTACTTAAGTGTAAGGCTGCTCACACTTATGCAGCACGGTGGCTCAGTGGTTAGCACTGCAGCCTTGCAGCGCTGGGGTCCTGGGTTCAAATCTCACCAATGACAATATCTGCAAGGAGTTTGTATGTTCTCCCCGTGTTTGCGTGGGTTTCCTCCAGGTACTCTGGTTTCCTCCCACATTCCAAAGTCATACTGATAGGGAATTTAGATTGTGAGCCCCATCGGGGATTTGTGCAAACTGTAAAGCGCTGCGGAATATGTTAGCGCAAAATAAATATTATTATTATTATTATTATTATTATTATTATTATTATTATTGCTATGGCGTCCCTGCTGCCCCAACGCACATTTTCATTTAAAACTTAAGATGCAGATGTTGTCCTTGGTGAGTAATCCCTGAGTCACCATGGTTTACATTTTTCTGAATGTATCAGCCAGCACAGGGCTTGAATCCTATAGGTTTGCCATTTATTCACATAGTAAAAGGATCTGTAATGTATTTCCACCATCTTAGCAATAGTTCAGCCTAGTTAATGCAATCTCCATATACACACATGATTTTTCAGACATACTGGTTGAGGGGAAGCCACCCAGGACTAGAGTTGAGCGAATTTCTTCGGGTTCCCACTTATTTGGCAAGCTATAGCACTTACCGAATAAGCTACAGCGGGAACTTGGATACATGGAGCGCGCCGGCTGATCAGCTGTTCGACTCCACAGCTTTGTGTGTCACGGCTGTGTGACAGTCACAACGCAAGCATGGAGAGCCCAACGCCAGGATCACATAGCTGTGACACATGCAGCTGTGGAGCGGATCAGCCGGCGTGATCCAGGAACCGGGTTCCCTCTGCAGCTTATTCGGTAAGCGCTATAGCTTGCCGAATAAGAGAGAAGGCAAATTGGCTCACCTCTACCCAGGACATGCTTTGGACTAGTTATCTGAAATGCATGGACCCTGGATGGTTTTTAAAGTATGTTTTTTGTTGTTTTTTTTTTTCTTAAATGTACACAACTGCAATAACTCAGCTCGTGGTTCGGGCACCACGATTCTCCTGCCTGGTACCCTTTTATCTTTTGCTGACTCGTATATCAAGTGTTTTGTATTTTTGCTGTCTCTTTACAACATATTTCACATTTTTTTTATTTTCCTAGGATCCTGCTGTCACACAAATCACCAGCGGCGGCCATGGGAACTTGGAAGAATTCAACCCTTTCTCTGAGAATTCCCGTTTGGTGGGTAATGTTGTTCTAATCTCCATTTACATGGCACAAGGCATTGCTTCAGTCACTTTATGATTTTCATGTGGTCTCGTGACATTAGCAGTAATTGTGTAATTCTCTATATTCTTTGTATGTGGGGCTCATATGTCACATGATATCACATTTTTGGTGAGGGTATATGAATGCACCCATCTGAATGACTTATATTTGTGATTACACCCATTTGCAATGTATGAAATATTGGATGACATTCTCACCTCTGCTGAGTCCTTTGTTTCTTCCTGCAACCATCTGGTTGGTATTTGACTATTCATTTTCCTTTTTAAATGTTTACATATGTATATTGCTTGCTTGCTTACAGACCACAAATCAGAAAACTGTGCCGGTTCAACCCGTGATGCCTTCTCAGCCTGCTGTTCTACAGCCATCCATAGAGCCGTCTCCGCAGGTATATTTGGGTTGTGTAGCTCACATCTGGGTTTAGTGCAGAGCTCTGGTTATTGCTCTTCACAGGCAGTGTAGCACTTGTGTGTACAGAGACCAAAGGATGGTCACTGGTCATACCATGTGATTCGCCAGTGTATGCTTCGATTGGCCTTTCAATTACGTTTTTAGAAGGTAACTTAGAAATGAACTAAAAGTAAATGGCCTCAAGAAGCTCTTCTATCAGCAATGGTGTAGCATGACACAAAGATAACATTTTACCCGCTCCGCTCATCTCGTCCAGAAGGTAAGAGCTTCCCCTGGTTCGCTGCCAGAGACTACTGACCTGACCGATTTGATCGGAGTTTTGTGAAGTGATCTGCCCATCTATACTCCACGCCATCTGCTTATGAGCTCAATAAAGACTAAGTTTTTTATGTTGTTTTTTATATTTAATGTAATAAAGATGATCTGTTGAATCCATTTTTGCATCGGTGTACTGCGGTTCCTTTCTAATCATTTGTCTTGATCAAGGCTCATCTAGAACACAGGAGCGTGCGGCCGAAGTAGTGCTCCTGGGGACTTGGGAATTGTACTTGGGAGCATTATTCCATTGAGTGAATCAACCATAGTAGTGGTGCTGTCCCCCCCCCCATCCACTTATCAGGGGGAAGAACCTAAATGAAGAAAATGTCCACAGGACCAGGGAAGAAAATCAAAAGTGCAATCATATAATCCCTTTAAAAGCATGAAACTTTAATAAATTGAGGTAAAAAACACCCCCCTAGTGCAATAACACAATTAACAAACTCTATACAGTAATAACCTACGATAGCCCCTTCCTGACAGTGGAGGTTGGCGCCCCCACTCCGCGGCGGCTGTCCCAGACTCGCCCTAAATGACTCTTATAAACTACAGGTGGGAAAACAATAAGCAAATAAAAGAGATGAAAGATAGTGCTTAATATAATACACAGGCTATTACGTACAATATATAAAAGACAGGCTATTACATGTAAACATAGAGAAACCTCTTGTATAACCAATAGATAGTAGCAAGTCTTGTCTTTTTGGCTATTAATAGGCCACAGAAAATATAGATTCCATAAGCTACCAGTAGATAGTGGCAATCTTGTCTTTTTGGGTATTAATAGACTACAGAAAACATAGATTCCATATGCATTATCAAATAAAGCAAAAAAAAAAAAAAACTCTGCAGAAAAATCAGACAAGCACAGACAAGAGGTAAAAAATAGCGTGGTTCAATAAAGGAACATCAGAATTATATCCATATTGGTTCCCATAGAAGGCAATGGATGATATCAATTGCCAGAAGAAGAAAAAAAATTAAAAGAACCTAAATGACAATGGACTTGTGTAAATGGAGGAGACCATCATTATGTATGAATATCTAAACGAATTAGGAATTGGAAATGGCATAGGCAAATACAGAGAGTCCATACATAGATAAATTTAGATGCACGCACAAATAACTGTTAAAGATGTCACAGTTATTCCATAGGAGGAGAAAATTGCTTAGCGTTTCTGTGATTTATAGCTGTGCAGGGGCATTATTGCAGGGCGTTGCGCCGTATTATTTTGCCTCCTCCTGCAGCCGGGGGGCTGTACATTTGGCTTATTAGGTCCACATGCACACCCCAGCTGGCCACTTAGCAGCCCCAACATAAATTGTTAGTTTTTGCACTGTAACATACAGCCTGCAGTAGGCAAAGAAATGTCTGCCTGATATCTGCATATCAGACCTTATGTCGCTCCTTTCTCTCCTCGCTACAGGCGGTCGCAGCGGCAGCACAAGCTAGCCTTCTTCAGCAGCAAGAGGAGCTGGATAGGAAAGCAGCCGAGATTGAGAGGAAAGAGAGAGAAATGACGAATGTAAATATTAACTGTAAGTATGCTGAGGTTTATTACAGTAGTCCCTGCTCGGTATCCTGCGTCTCCTCTAAGAAATAATACTGCACTTCTTTGATAGGAAGACACTGTATTGTTAGCGTAAGTTCACATGTTGCTGCTCTTTTGCAGATTTTCTGCATGGATTTGTGTGGCGCAAATAATCAGCGTAAGGACATATTCCCACGTTGTATAAACGATGCAGTTTTTTATGCATAGAATTTGCTGAGTTTAATAATACAAGCAAATTGGATGTGATTTTAATGAAAACTTAAGCCCAATTTTCATTCAAAAATGCAGCTGGATTGTGCATTTTCTCTTTTTTTTCTTTTAAAGACGTTTATGTGGAGTCTAAAAAAGCAGGTGTTTTTAGGACTTCAAAAACGCACAAAAAGGAATGAGAACAGGTTGCTATTGATTATTTAGTTACGTACAACTGAATAAGATCACAGCAGAGGCAAAGCGATGGTTTTTGCTCGTGTTAACATTGCCGGAAAAGGCGATCAGCTGCTTTGATAAAATTTCAAGAAATCTCCTCTACATGTTGCTGAAAATTTCAGGTGGAAATTGACATGTTAAGATTTTAAAATCTGCATGGCACTAAGTAGGCAATGTGTGAACATAGCCTTAAAGCTGTTATCCAGTTTTGACATGAAAGTCTGCTGTAACTCTGACTGCAGACATGTGAATCCTTACAGTACGCACAATGGGCGTTGTAGGAATTCTCTGGTGCCTGCCCCGGGAGTGGGCGGTAATGTGACCACAAGTATGCGATATGCTTATTCCCAGTCACATTCTGACTAGACTTGGGCGGCCTTGATCAGTACAAATGAATTGAACGAGGCCACGCACATCTAGTTGGGATGTGGCTGGGAGTATGCATATCATATACTTGCAGTCACATGACCACCCACCCACATCATCATAGTTCTGATCAGTGAGGATTCACAAGTCTGCAGTCACACAGTGGCTGTAGACTTTTCTGCCAAATCTGAGCAACTCTTTTAAAGCTTCCATACATATTAGATATCTGTCGGCTGAATAATGTTTCAACCGATCATTCAGCGGACGGCCATTTCGGCTCACTTTCATGCACAGAAGTACTACTTCGGCCGCGCGCTCGTGTTGTCTATGGGAGCCACTGACTGACACGTCTCCTGGTGGCTTATCTCCAGCAGAACAATGCGTTTGCCAGTCCGAAGTGGGACAAGTCAAATCAACGTGTTCCCATCACCATCAGTTAGCCTGCGCTCCCATAGACATTAAATTGTCGACCAAAACAGGGTGTTGTTGGCTGGTTATGCTGACATTGGTATAATGTGTTTGGGGACCTTTTTGGAGTATGTGCACAGATTATGTATTTGGTGCCGAAATTTCTGCATTGTTTCTGCATCTCTTGGCAGGAAAAAAAAGCTGTTTGCAGATTTTTCTTTTTTTTTTCTTTTGTGTGTGTGTGTGTTTTACCATACATTTAATTTTTTTAGTGAAATCTGCAGCAAAATGTCTGAAAGAATTGAAATGTTGCCGATTTTAAATATTCATCCAATCTGGAAGTCACAAATAAGTAATGTGCGCATGAGACTTCAGGATTCTTATTCGTTTTGCTGGCATTTACAGTGTGCGGTGGGAGCTCGGCTCCTGAGCCGCCTCCATATTCTTTTACCGCAGCACAGGACTTTTATGTACTTATGCCCTAAGGTGTTAAGCAATATAAATCTGCATACTTTCCACCCACCTTTTGTGTCTGCCTCTTTCCTCATAGACTGTTAACTTGCGAGCAGGGCCCTCATTCCTCTTGGTATTTGTTACAATCTATGTGATTGTTATGCTGTAATGTCTATTGTCTGTACAAGTCCCCTCTGAAATGTAAAGTGCTGCGGAATATGTCGGCGCTTTAGAAGTAAAATTTATTATTATTTCTCTCCTACAGTAAGACAGAACAATTGGCCTCCTCTTCCTCCAAAGTGTCCCATCAAACCCTGCTTCTACCAGGACTTCTCAGCAGATATTCCTGCTGATTATCAGCGCACATGTAAAATGTTGTATTACCTGTGGATGTGTAAGTATCAATATGTCAACCCTACACATGTTTATATCTGACCTACAGTGGGGAAAATAAGTATTTGATGCACTGCCGAATTCGCAGGTTTTCCCATCTACAAAGAATGGAGAGGTCTGTAATTTCTATTGTAGATACAATTCAACTGTGAGAGACAGAATCTACCCCCCCCAAAAAAAAAAAAAAAAAAAAAAATCATTGTATGAATTGCATTTTATTGCATCAAATAAGTATTTGATACAATAGAAAAACAGAACTTAATATTTCATACAGAAGCCTTTGGTTGCAATTAGTGGTCAGATGTTCCCTGTGGTTCTTGACAAAGTTTGCTCACACTGCAGCAGGGATTTTGGCCCACTCCTCTATACAAATCTTCTACAGATCTTTCAGGTCTCGGGGCTGTCGCTGGGCAACATTGAGTTCCAGCACGCTCCAAACATTTTCCATTGGGTTCAGGTCTGGGACTGGCTAGGCCACTCCAGGACCTTGAAAAGCCACGCCTTAGATGCGCTGGCTGAGTATTTCGAGACATTGTCATGCTAGAAGACTCAGCCATGACCCATCTTCAGTGCTCTTACGGGGGGGGGAGGAGGTTTTTGGCCAAAATCTTGCGACACGTGACCTCTTCCATCCTCCCTTCAATACGGTACATTACCCATATCAACACACTGATGCTTTGCTATTTTTAAATACCTCTGTTTTTAATATATGACTAATAAAATATACATTTTTACTTTTGGGACTTATGGTCAATTGTTTTTTGTGCGTTCTGATATATATATATATATATATATATATATATATATATATATATATATATATGAGAGAGAGATAATCATTAGAATTTGTTATAACTAACCGTACACTGTGTTCCAAATTATTATGCAAAAAATATTTCCTCATATTTTCTCTAAATTACCTATATGAATTGCAGTCATTGTTATTTTCCAGTCATCTAATATTCTAGTATAAATGCAATGTTTTTGAACGAACTACCTATAAAAACAGTATATTTTTAAAAATAAGAAACACTCAAAATGCATGTTCCAAATTATTATGCACAGCAGAGTTTTCAACCTTTTTATTTTTATTTTGAACAAAAAAATGGTCAATTGTGAAATTATAAGCATTATCAGCTTATTAGAAAATGAAATCAAACAGTTTTCAAGTCAAAACTTTATTCTAGGTGATGTTACATTTGCACATAGGACCCCTTGTTAGAAAGAAGCTTCTGAACTCTCTTGTCCATTGAATTTGTCAGTTTTTGGATGGTTTGTGCTTCAGTTATTTTGCGTGTGGACAGAATACCCTCCCAGAGCTGTTGCTTAGATGTGAACTGCCTCCCGCCATCATAGACACTCCTTTTGATGATGCTCCAGAGGTTCTCAATGGAGTTGAGGTCAGGGGAAGATGGTGGCCACACCATAAGTTTGTCCTCTTTTATGCCCATAGCAGCCAGAGATGCAGATGTGTTATTTGCAGCATGAGACGGTGCATTATCATGCATGAAGATTATCTTGCTGCGGAAAGCACGGTTCTTCCTCTTGAACCATGGCAGGAAGTGCTGTTTTAGAAACTCCACATAGATTATGGAGTTTATCTTTACCCCTTCAGGGATCCTAAAGGGGCCGACAATCTCTCTCCCCATGATTCCAGCCCAAAACATTACTCCACCTCCTCCTTGTTGGCGCCTTAGCCGTGTTTTCATGGGGTGTCCATCAACCAGCCATCCTCCACTCCATCCATCTGGACTATTGAGCGTTGCACGGCACTCATCGGTGAACAAAACAGTTTGGAAGTCAGTCTTCATGTATCGTTTGTCCCACTGGAGCCGTTTCTGCTTGTGTGCAGTGGATAGAGGTGGTCGACAGGATGGCTTGCGCACAGCTGCAAACCTCTGAAGGACCCTGCATCTTGTTGTTCGGGGGACGTTGGAGGCACCAGCAGCTTCAAAAACTTGTCTGCTGCTATGACAAGGCATTTTTGCAGCTACTCTTTTAACCTGATGCAATTGCCTGTTGGAAAGAGTCCTCAATTTTTCCTTATCAGCACGCACACGTGTGTGCTGGGAATCAGCTACATACTTCTTGATTGTGCGATGATCACAATGAAGTGTCTTGGCAATGTTGATTGTAGTCATGCCTTGACCTAAATACTCCACAATTTGTTGCTTCTCAGCAGCCGACACATCCTTTTTCTTTCCCATTTTGGCAAAAAATGTAGGCTGCTTAATAATGTGGAACAGCCTTCTTAAGTAGTCTTGCCTTTATTTGGACACACCTGCCAAACTAATTTGCACAGGTATCTGCAATTGCTTTCAGTGATATAAAGAGCCCTGACACACATCACCATCAATGAGTTTTAATGACAAAACAAAAAAATCTAACCTTATCACTCCTAAACTCTTTTTGCATAATAATTTGGAACACAGTTTAGTTAGTTACTATGCCCGGGCCCTTCAGCTAGTAGAGTATAATGTAACCCCCCTCAGAGTATGTTGCAATCCTCCTTCATAGAATGTAATACTGCCTCCACATAGAATATTACAGCCCACCTCCCCATAGAGTATAATGTACCCCTCTAGAATATAACGCTGCCCACTTCCCCATAGAATATAATGTACTCCCCATAGAATATAACACAGCCCACTTCCCCATATAATATAGCCCCTCCCCCCCCCCTTACGGTGAATTTGCAAAGATTTCTACATTTCTGGGGGGGGGGGGGTTTCAGTCAATATGGGGTGCAGAGTGTACATTAATGAGGAAAAAAAATGAACTTTTTTGAATTTACCAAATGGCTGCAATGAAACAAGAGTGAAAAATTTAAAGGGAATCTGTCACCCTTTTTTTGGACTATGCGCTGCCGTCACCGACACCAGGGGCTTACCCTACAGCATTCTGTAATACTGTAGATAAGCCCCCGATGTAACCTGAAAGAGAAGAAAAAAAAGTTAGCATATACTTACCCCAGCGTCTGGTTCGGTCCGATGGGCGTCGCGGTCAGGTCTGGCACCTCCCATCTTTATACGATGCCGTCCTGTTCTTTGCTTCAAATCGCAGCTCCGGCGCAGGCTCACTGCTCTGCCCTGTTGAAGGCAGAGCAGAGTCCTGCAGTGCGCAGGCGCCAGAAGAGGTCCGGTGCCTACACACTGCAGTATTCTGCTCTGCCCTCAACAGGGCAGAGCAGTGTGCCTGCGCCGGAGCTGCGATGGGAAGCAAAGAAGAGGACAGCATCGTATGAAGATGGGAGGTGCCGGACCGCAACACCCATCGGACCAAGAACGCCCCCCCCCCCCCCCCGGTGAGTATAATATAAACCCTTTTTCTTCTCTGTCAGGTTACATCGGGGGCTTATCTACAGCATTCTGTCGGTGCCGGCAGCTCATAGTCCAAAAAAAAGGGTGACCGATTCCCTTTAAGGGATCTGAATACTTTCCGTACCCACTGTATATCTTTGTACAGTGTTAGCTAGTAGATAGAAAATATTAACATTTGAGTCCTTGGTTGATACCTTCTTTTCAATTAGCCATTAAAAGGTATCAAATCGCAGCTTTCGAGACTACTTAGGTCTCCATCAGTGGCTCAGTATTACAGAAAATGTGAAATCACATTTATACACAAGACCTAGAATAGTGCAATAGGAAAATCTTTTATTGTTTGTTGATTATTATCTTTCGTTATGTTTAAAATATATTGCTTCTGCAAGTCAACAGAATCTTAAGAAGAAAATGTCCCAATTTTATTAGGCCACAGACACAGGGCACTTTTTTGGGGGTGTTTTTGCCACTAGTATTTTACACAGTGCAATATTCAATGCTAGTGAATTGCGGTTCTCACCCATGTGGTGCATTTTCTTTCCAAGTAATTTAGGGAATGCTGTAATGTGACTAGGCAAAAGTGTTTTTTCTATTCAATCTGTGTCAGACTGAGGTGGCAAGAACCCACTAGTAACAATAACTTTGGGGGTCCACTGCTCAGCTACATGCAAATATTACACTTTCCCTCATTCACAACCTGCCTATGCTTCTATTATACTAATTGTGTAGTTTGTTAAATAAATGACGAGTTGTTCACGCTGTATATAGTGACTCAAGACTTTTCTGCCAACCACTGCCCATACATAAGGGGTGGGAGGCCCTCTCCTGCACAGAGACCCCTGCCCCAGGAGATTCACCAGTTCCCTAGTGGATCAATCCAAGCCTGTATAGAATATTTCTGGGAATAATGGTACCCCACACAAAATTTAACATAAATTCATCAGACTTTGTATGTCTGTGTGCGAGCGAAAGGGCACTGCAAACGTACCGGTCATGATTTCTCAAGGCTTTAGGACAATTTTGCCACGTCTGTTTATTTCTTTAACTATCTGTAAATTAGAATTATGTGCAGTAGAAACGTTTATGTACGCTGTGCACAAAAGAGGTAATACATGCTGAAATGAACACTCTGCTTCTTTCTCCAGTTCACGCGGTCACACTTCTACTTAATCTCCTGGCTTGCTTGGCATATTTCACTACCGATGTTCAAAAGGGTGGTGTGGATTTTGGCTTATCCATCCTGTGGTTTATCCTGTTTACACCTTGCGCCTTTATATGCTGGTACCGGCCAATCTACAAAGCATTCAGGTAATTACAGTTCCAGTTATAGGAAAATTCTCAGTGAAGCATCGGCCGTACACTTATTGCTATCTATTGCCCATCCTGAGCAATTATTCCAGGCACGAAAGCATTAATCCTTTTCTGAATGTCCATATTTTCTATGAGAAATCTGCACACACTTTTTGCTAATTTACTATGCCTGATGCTTCTGTTTTTGTCCAACCAATTAAAAGCACAAATATGTGGCCATCTTTACTCTCGAGAAAAGACAGCGGGGATAGATTTCTGCTCCCTCCTGTTCTTATGCACACTGCGCTCAATAACTGTTTTGTACATAAAACCATAAAAAAGATGTCGTAATTTGTATAACTTTAAAAAAATGTACTGACCTGACTACAAAGGGGACAAGCGGTAGCCAAGAAAACTTTATAGACTCTGTCTGCATAAAATAAAATCGAATCCCCGCACTCGCATGCATTGAAGTTCTGCCGGGATTCTATTTCAGATACTGCTATTTTTCCAAGAGCATCGCTACCATAAACATAGTGCCATCCCACATATTTCTGTCCGCACAAAATGACTGTTCATACCAAGCAGACACTCGGTCCACTTGTAGCATGGACAAACCGTTCCGTGCACCTTCCCACCTACCTGTTTTCCATGGATCTTCCTTGATTGACAGCTCTGGCTTTCAATGAAATACAGGATGGCAGAGATGAAAAACAAATGGGTGGAAAGGTGCACTGAGCATCTGTTCTTGGTTTAAGGCTATGTGCACACGTTGCGGATTTGTCTGGAATTTTCTGCACAGAATCTGCATCTCTTGGCAGAAAACGCAGGCCAAAATGCTTGCAGAATTGATGCGGATCTCTTGCGGATTGTCATGCGTTTTTTGATGTGTGGATTTGTCTTACTCAATGTATAGTCAATGGGTGCAGAAATGCTGCAGTTCCGCACAAAGAATTGACATGCTGCGGAAAATAAAAAGCTGCAAATCCGCATGGAATTTTCCGCAGCATGTGCACACCAATTCTCAAATTCCCATTGACTATCATTGGTACTGTACTACACTGCGGATTTGATGCAATTCCGCGCATGCAAGAACGCTGCGGAAACGCATCAAAATCCGCAAGGTGTGAACATAGCCTACGGGTATGTGCACATGTTGCGGATTGGCCTGCAGAATTTTCCCCACAGAATGTGCCTCTCTTGCAAAGAAATGCAGGCCAAAATGCTTGCGGATTTGTTGCTGATTGTCATGCGTTTTTTGATGTGCGGATTTGCCTTGCTCAATGTATAGTCAATGGGTGCCAAATCCGTGCGGATTCACTGCGTTTTTTTCCCGCAGCATGTCAATTCTTTGTGCAGGGGGAAAAAAGTGCAGCGAATCCGCGCAGATTTTCCCACAGCATGTGCACAGCATTTCTCAAATTCCTATTGACTATCATTGTTACTGTACTACACTGCGGATTTGATTCAATTCTGCGTGTCTAAAAACGCTGCGGAAACGCATCAAAATCTGCAACGTGTGCACACAGCCTAACAGTTATTTTGTACCAACGGACTCTTAAGTGTTGGGTTGCAGAGATAACCCCTTGACCCCAGGTCCATCTTCCGTTTTTGTTTTCCACCCCTTCTTACAAGAGCCATAACTTTATTTTTCCATCAATATTGCCATATGAGGAGTTTCTTTTTTGCAGGTCGAGTTGTAGTTTTGAATGACACCATTGATTTTACCATATAGGGTACTGGAAAACCAGAAAAACAAAATCCAAGTGCTGTGAAATTGCAAAAAAGTGTAATTCCACAATTTGTTGTTTTGAAGTGTTCTATTTACCATGTTCACTATATGGTAAAACTGACCAGGCAATATGATTCCCCAGGTCAGTGGGTGGCCAAAAGGAGGGGACTGGGGATTAACCGCTGCAGGCACGGCCAGGAGGAACCTGGAGTTCGCCGGCAACCGTATCGAGACCGGTGACGTCGGGTCACAGATCTTGTTACCCGGCGCATCAGCCACATAGAGACGCAGGAGGCAGCAGACACCTGCGACACAAGCAGTGTATGTGCGAGTGTCTGGTCAGATCATATGGGCTGAAGGTATCAAGGGGTGGTGCAATATGTAGATATTTACACAAGTATAAAGAGATATGTGGAGGAGGAGGAAAGCAATAGTGTGATGGAACCACAACACTGCTTAATATAGGCTATACCATAAGGAATAAATAAACCAAAAAAGTGTAAGTAATTCAGAATGGTGATCGTAACAGAAAAGTAAGAAAATGAATGGAAACCTAAAATATAACATGGTAATAAAAAGATAAACAAATAATGAACTGTTTATTGGAAACAAAGAGTGTAAGTGTGAAAGAACCATAGGGCAGAGAGGGGAATAAAAGCAGATAGGAGGGCTTGTTGTGAACCAAGCTGAAGTGACACAATAAAGAAAAAAACAAAATCATGAAAAATATAAATAAAAGTCAAATGAAGGAAGGGTAATCAAAGTACATGATGAATAAGTATGCATGGGGAAAAAGGGAAGGTGTATGTATACTTGATGACTTACACCAAGATGTAAGCAGAAAAGGTGAAAAATATATATATATATATATATATATATATATATATATATATATATATATATATATATATATATATATATATATATATACCTATACCCCGCAGGTACCTAAAAAGCCCTTCCTCTCTGCCCCTCCATTTTTTTTTTTTTTTTTTTTTTTTTTCCTTCTAATCCCACTGCTTGTTAGGCACACTCATTATTGTTTCCATATTGTTTGGCATCACACACCTATTTTTGTCTTATCACGCTACGTGCACCCATTTTTCATTTACACCATATACATCCATCTTTATCATTTTATTATGTTCTATTTATTTTATGTTTCCATTCACTTTATTACTTTTCCTTTACTATCACTATTCTGTATTACTTGTACTTTTTTGGTTTATTTCTTATGGTGTAACCTAGATTAAGCAGTGTTGTGGTTCCATCACACAATTGCCTTCCTCCTCCGCATATCTCTTTACATTTGTGCTGATAGCTTTGATTACAGCGGGTATTTACATAGTGCACCACCCCTTGATACTTGCAGCCATTTTGCTCTAACTTAATACGCAATCACATATTCACTGCTCGTGTTCCAAGTGTCTGCTGCCTCCTGCGTCTCTGTGGCTTATGCGCCGGGTCATGTGACGTTGATGCCAGCGACTTCCAGGTTCCACCCTGGTCTTCTCCAATAGGCCACCCATGGTTTTTAAATCTTCTGGTTCATTTGGGACGTCACCCCCTGACGTAGGACTTGTTCCGAAATGTGTGTCGTGGTGCGCCCTTGGACCGGGGACCACAGAGTAGGTAACTTTCCTCTGCCTGAGATACTCCTCCCACTTAGCTTTGTTTTTTATGCACGGAGTCTTGGCATACATATTTGCTGCATACACATGACTACCCCACTAGTATTACTTGTTTCTGACTCATACTTGTCTCATGGTCTGAGCAGTTCTACGATACTAATCCTGTTTCTTTCCTTGTATAACATGTGGTAGGCTTTCTAACTGCTAAGTATTATCCATCTGCAGTCCATCACTTGTACCCCTTACTTACAATTACCTCTGGTAGGTTACTGACCATGTGTATGTATCTACCTATACTTCTTCATTCACCAGTTGAGCTTCCATTTCTTATTAGATTTACAGCAATTGTCCTGTCTTCTCAGTTCTTGGATGCTGAACTACTTAGGCAGCCCCTGACTGATATTTACTACACTTTTCTATATTATCATCAGTCATCTACCTTCCCTACCACCACAGTGGGGACGCCCCCTCCCCCTCTAATTCCATTGTGGACTTTGCCGCCACCCCCCCCCCCCCCATTGTTTTTTTCCTTATGCACTTTTTCCAGGCAATGTGCAGTTATACACATATCTATATTTTGGTTATACACATTATTGTGGCATAGATTACACTTCTAACCAGCATATGACATAGGCTTAGTTATTGTATAAAACTTGTTTGCGGCCCCTCATGACTGTCTTTTACCTTGTTCTGTTTTATCTGTATTAATTCACGGTTTTGTACAAGTGCGGGCACTCTGCTTCATGTAGTGCCACCAATTACCCATTGTCTAATAAAGGTATTTTGTCTTTCTATCTAATGTCCCATACGCTTTTTTTTTTTCCACCATACGTTCAGTGCTCTCTTCTTTATCTCCAGTACTATTCCAAATGGTCTGCCATTCATTCCTCCAGCAAATATATGACCTCTCTTTCACACATTGATGTATGTGATATTTCCAGATTGATGCATGTGATTTGCTATGTTCAGTTTGCACTTGTTCCAAAATGGGAAAACTGCCCAAGTCTATATGATCGAGTATTGTACCTGCCGTGGGCATTCTGAAATTCGTAGTGAAAGCACCTCAGTAACACAGCTTGCAAGAGAACACCCCACAACTTTTTTTCTCACTTGTGAATCGGCTGTTTCTGCAAGTACAGGAATATTAGAAATGTAAAATCCACTAGCTGTACAAGGCAAACCCAACATAAGGTATAAAAGCCTCTCCAAAATAATTGTAACAATAACCATTAGCAACTCCAAATGATTAACTGAACAATAAAAGCAAGAGGAGTTTTTTGAAGCTAAAAATGTTTGCACAATAAAACATAGCATGTAAAAAGAAGGGTCCAGAGCCAAAAATGCATGTCTCTCCTCGGGGCAGAGCAGACTTATGAAATTCTCACAGTACGCAGTGTACGTGCCATCAGATTTCTCCGTCGCTGGAAGCGATTTGCATACATGTGGTCACATACCAACTAGACATGCGTGGCCTTGCTCAATACAAGTGAAGTGAGCGAGGTCGGACACGTCTAGTCTGAATGTGGCCAAAAGTATGCAAATCACATGACCGCCTGCTCCCGGGGCCCGAGAAACTTGACAAGCGCACTTGACACCAAGTCTGGACAACCCCTTTTAATGAAACACTATTTTATGGCTAGCCATCATATTTTACAACATAAATGTTTGCATTGTTACCTATGATCTGGTCACGTCGTTCCGTACACTTTTTTTTTGGTTCTGTAGCCTTCTTTTTATGATATACACAACAAAAAAATTAACATTTTAGCTTCAAAAACTCCTGTCGCTATTTTTTTTTTTTTTTCAGGTACAGTAATATACCTGTGATTATAGGAAACATGACTGCTGCAGGATATACTATGACAAACTGCTGGCTAACTCCATGTTTCTTTACAGGACAGACAGTTCCTTCAATTTCTTTGCGTTCTTCATAATCTTCTTCTGTCAAATCATCATTTATATCATACAGGCAGTTGGCATCCCTGGCTGGGGAGACAGGTAAGACTGAAGTTCTTCTTTGCTCACTTCTTCAGTGCAATGCTTTGTACTTATTTCACCCCTTTCTGCTCCATTGCAGTGGCTGGATAATGGCATTATCCATGCTTCAAAAGAATACTGCAGTTTTTGTGATAATGATGATTGTGGCAGTCTTCTTCACTGTGAGTGCATTCTTGTCTCTGTTCCTGCTGAAGAAGGTATGTCTGCAATGCATTAATATTCATTACATCACAAAGTGAACTAAGCCTGTAAGTGCACAGGAGGTTGTGTATTATCTGGTGGCCGGAATGGCTGACAGCCATTGAAGGTGTATGGCCACAGTGACTTTCATTGTGGAAATTGATTTGCATCTCCTGTGGAAAGTTCTAGAAGAACTTCTAACAAATATACAGTTGTGTGAAAAGTTTACATACCCCTGAATTTTTTCTTTCTTGGCCTTTTTTCCAGAGAATATGAATGATAACACCAAAACTTTTTCTCCACTCATGGTTAGTGGTTGGGTGAAGCCATTTATTGTCAAACTACTGTGTTTTCTTGTTTCAAAACATCCAAATGACTCTGATCAAAAGTTCACATACCCTGGTGATTTTGGCCTGATATTTCAAATCATGCACAGAAGTTGACACAAATAGGTTTGAATGACTACTAATGATAACATCCTCACCTGTGACGTTTAACAAATCCCAGGAAAATTGTTCGGGATGCAAAGAAAAACCTATAAATAACATCAGCTGAAATTCTGGACTCTCTGAAGACTAGCGGTGTGGCTGTTTCAAGATGCACAGTATGGAGGCACTTGAAGAAAAATAGGCTGCCTGGTCGAGTCATAGTAACATAGTTAGCAAGGCAGAAAAATAGACATTTGTCCATCCAGTTCAGCTTGTATTCCGTCAGAATAAATCTCCAGATCTACGTCTTTCTAAAGAATCTAATAACTGTAAGATACAATATTGTTACACTCCAGGAAGTCATCCAGGCCTCTCTTGAACCCCTCGACTGAGTTCACCATCACCACCTCTTCAGGCAAGGAATTCCAGATTCTCACTACCCTAAGGGTATGTGCACACGTGCGGAATTGCCACGGATTTTATGCGTTTTTGCCGCGTTTTTTTCACCGTGAAAACGCATAAAATAAGCAACCCATTGAATTCAATGGCATTCCGCACATGCTGTACTAATGCTGCATATTTTTCCGCGGCGGAATCGCATCGTGGAAAAGTACGCAGCATGCTCATTCTTTTTGCGGAATCGCTGGGATTCCGCACACATAGGAATACATTGTTCCACTTACTTTCCGCATGCGGCTGTGCCCACCATGCGCAAAGTAAGCGGAAAATGTGCGGATGGTACCCAGGGTCTGGAGGAGAGGAGACCTGTGATGACAAAGCGGCCTCGCGTGATGCTACATCATCAGAGGTCATTGTCGCAAGGCATCGCTGGGAACGGGACTTGCTGGGAGCGTCGCTGAGGCCTGGGAACGCTGCGGGGGACTCTGGAAGGTGAGAATATCAGGGGGGGGTTGTTATTTTTAACATTATCTTTTCTCTATTGATGCTACACAGGCAGCATCAATAGTAAAAAGTTGGTCACACTTGTCAAAAACTATGTTTGACAAGTGTGACCAACCTGTCAATCATTTTTCCCACCGATGCTACAGATCGCTTGGAAAACGCTAGCATTCTGCAAGCTAATTACGCTTGCAAAACGCTAGTTTTTCACGGGAATTCCACATTCGGATTTCCCATGGCAGGGAATCGTGGCACGTAGCCTAACAGTAAAGAATCCTCTTCTCTGTTGGTGGAAGAATGTTCTCTCCTCCAGACGCAGAGTATGCCCCCTTGTGACCGTCACCTTCCTTGGTATAAACAGATCCTCATAGAGAGATTTGTATTGTCCCCTTATATACTTTTACATGGTTATTAGATCGCCCCTTGGTCGTCTTTTTCTAGACTAAATAATCCTAATTTTGCTAATCTCACTGCGTATTGTTCCCCATCCCCTTTATTAATTTTGTTGCCCTCCTTTGTACTCTCTCTAGTTTCTTTATATCTTTCCTGAGCACCGGTGCCCAAAACTGTACACAGTACTCCATGTGCGGTCTAACCAGGGATTTGTACATAGGCAGTATAATGCTCTCATCATGTGTATCCAGACCTCTTTTAATGCACTCCATGATCCTGTTTGCTTTGGCAGCCGCTGCCTGGCATTGGCTGGTCCAGGTAAGTGTATCATTAACTAGGATCCCCAAGTCCTTCTCTGTGTCAGATTTACCCAGTGGTTTCCCGTTCAGTGTTTTAATGGTGATATTGATTCCTTCCCATGTGTATAACCTTTTTTTTTTTTTTTTTTTTTTTTTTTTTTATCAAATAGATTTTTATTAATGAGAATTCAAAATACAGAATATACAGTAAATCTTCCACAAACAATAGATTTACAAATTGAACATCCCTGTTCCCCCCCCCCCCCCAATGTAGACAGCTTATATAACTTTTCTCCATAAGATTTATCTTACACCGTAATTTACCATTAGTCATCCTTTTTACCCATATTGTCAATCAAACCATACAAAACAGAAATGTTCCTATGTTCGGGTATTAATGGTTTATCTACAACACCAGCATTGTAAAATATAGCACATTCCCATCAGTTAACTGTACCGTATTGTAACCAGGGATTCCACAACCTCTCATAGGTTTTAGAATTGCCTCTTTTAGCATATATCCTTTCCTCCAGCCGGATGATATAAGACACCTTTTTCACAAACTCTCTCCCAGAAGGTGGTTCTTTCCTAATCCAGTTCCTCGCAATCAGCTTCCTTGCTACATATAGTAGTCTGGCTATAGCAAGCTTTGCACTATTAACTATTTCAGTTTCCTCCACATATCCCAGTATACAGAGCAGTGGGTTTTTGGGTATAACACTTCCGTAAGCCCCTTCTATTCTGTCAATGACATTAAACCAGAACGCAGATAGCATGGGACAAGTCCAAATCATAAGAAGGATTCCGGCATCAGACCCCCCACACCTTGGACAGTCAGCGTTGTCCCTCAGCCCCATTTTAAACATCAGAAGGGGGGTACGGTACACACGATGGATCACATAAAGATGGGACAACCTAGCTGGTTCACTCATAGTGAGTTTGGGGACATATTCTAGGACGCTGTCCCATACCTCGTCAGTCATCACCCCAATCTCTCCCTCCCATTTGGATCTTGCTTTAAGTGGGAACTCCATTAAATGTGTATGCAATATATCTTTGTAGGTGTTAGAAATTACCCCTTTTGTAAGTCCATCACCACCACATATATAGTCCAACACTGTCAGATTGTATCTGCAGGTTTCTGGAAAGTTTTTGAGCCGTAATGGCATGCCGTACCTGACAGTAGTGGTACCATTCAGAATCCGGCAACTGAAACTCACTCTGTAATTGCACAAACGGTCTCAGCTCCCCGTTATCCATTATTTGAGACATTAATGTCAGCCCCCTACGTTTCCAGCCTTCCAGTCTCCCAAGTTTCCGAATCTCTGGGAGGTTACTATTATCCCATATAACTGTGAATCTAGTCAACCCGGTCACCCCTCTCACCCTCTTTAGTCTGTTCCACAGGTCTTGTAAGAGTCGCAGAGTGGGATCCCATGTGTATAACCTTACACTTATCATTTGTTAAACCACATCTGCCGCCTTTTGGCCCAAGTTTCCAACTTACCCAGATCCATCTGTAGCAAAATACAGGGTGGGCCATTTATATGGATACACCTGGGTGGGCCATCTATATGGATACGCCTAAATAAAATGGGAATGGTTGGTGACATCAACTTCCTGTTTGTGGCACATTAGTATATGGGAGGGGGAAAACTTTTCAAGATTGGTGGTGACCATGGCGGCCATTTTGAATCCAACTTTATAAATGGCCCACCCAGGTGTATCCATATAAATGGCCCTGTACTATCTTCTCTTGTATGGACTGCTTTACATAGTTTTGTATCATCTGCAAATATCAATATTTTACTGTGTAAACCTTATACAAGATCATTAATAAATATGTTGAAGAGAATAGGTCCCAACACCGACCCCTGCGATACCCCACTGGTCACAGCGACCCAGTTATAGAATATACCATTTTTTACTCTTCGCCACGACAGCACCCACTTGGAGAGAGGGATCCGCCCATAGGAACAGGAAACCTACAGAGATAAGAGGGCGGTCCGCCTCTCCCCCTCAGTTGGTTTCCTGTTCCGAAGGGGAACCGCAGGATACGCTACAGTCTTACCTGGGCCAAGGAACCGCCTGTGCAGTGTCTGCGAGAACGGCAGGGGTTCCGGTCCAGAAGCAGCGACGGGGGAGTGCTGGAATCCGGCTCCCTCCTCGGCTGGAATGGATGACGGGCAGAAACCCCGGTACCGGGTGGCGCCGACCGGGGTTCTTCTGTGGACAACATGACACCGGGCGGGAGGATCCATTCCGGTCCATGTGGGGGCGCAGGAACCGGAGAAAACGGCAGCCTCCGGCGTTCCTAATGGGCTTCAGCGTCCAGGAGGACGCACAGGCAGCGCGACAGGAAGTGGTAAGGAGGAACTTCCGGGTTACCGGAGGTTCCTCGGCTCAGAGCGCACGCGCGCGCTGGGCGGCGCTGCAAGCAGAGAGGCACTCCCCGCCCCCTCCAGAAAAAAAAAAAAAAAAGGAGCGATTCAATCTGCAGTGCGCGGGCGGCTAGTCTCGGCGCTGTAACAAGGAGCCGCAGATGGGCGCACCTGGAGGGGGAGGTACCAGGTATGAAGGGGCTTATAAAAGGCCTGGGGCACAGAAATATGGCGTGCAATCATGTCTTCACCAAGGCAGGACACGCATCCCCAGGCAGGCGACGCAGCAGCAGCCAAGGACCGCGCAAGACGAGGGTCCTCGGATCGTAGCCACAGAAGCCATGCCAACAAGCCTCCTCAGCCTCCTGAGCCGGTACCTACAGCTTCTCTGGGTGAGTGGACGTCGCTCTGCCTATCAAGCTGATAAAATGTCTCTCTCTCTCCTCTCTTTCTCTCTCCCTCTCCCCTCCGTCATGATGTCTCAGACTAAGAGGAAGGAAAAATCAAAAAATAAAGAATGTGCCCTATGCACACGTCCGCTACCGGACTCGTACACAAAAAGACTCTGCAAAGCATGCATAAACGAAACGGCAAAGCAGGCGTCAACATCAGCCGCAGATATAAGGGCTATAATTAGAGAAGAACTACAGGCCCTAAGTCAGTCTAGCAGGCCTTCTAATATCGAAACAACTAGGCCAGCAGACGCCGTAGACACTGATGAGGGCGAAATAGCCTCGGATAGTTCTAATGCGTCTACATCGGCATCCTCCTCAGAGATGGAGGGCCGTTGCTGTTTTCCATTAGATCATATGGATAATTTAGTTAAATCCGTAAGAAATGCAATGGGTTGCACAGATACAAAAGAGCCGCAAACGGCTCAGGAAATTATGTTTGCAGGTCTAACAGACAGAAAGAGGAAAGTTTTTCCGGTTATTCCAGCAATAAAAGCTCTGGTTAAGAAGGAGTGGGAGAGACCGGACCAGAGAGGGTATCTTCCCTCAACTTCAAAGAGAAGGTACCCCTTTAACGACGAAGACTTGTCGACATGGGTTAAAGTCCCGAAGGTAGGCGCGGCAGTGGCCTCCGCCTCAAAGCAAACAATCTTACCAGTGGAGGACTCGGGCGTGCTAAAAGACCCTCTGGACCGTAAAGCTGACGCCTCATTAAAGAGGGCATGGGAGGCAGCTACCGGCACGTTTAAACCGGCAATAGCTAGCACTTGCACAGCTCGCTCTATGCTGGTCTGGATCGACCAACTAGACCAGCAAATAGACCAAAAGATCTCCAGAGACAAGCTACGGGCCGCCATACCTCTAATCCGCGGCACAGCGGCATATATAGCTGATGCTTCGGCTGATTCCTTACGTTTGGCAGCCAGAACAGCAGGGTTGGCTAATAACGCTAGACGTAGCCTATGGCTAAAAAGCTGGAGAGGGGACACCCAGTCCAAAGCAAAGCTTTGTACCATTCCTTGCGAGGGTGAGTTCTTATTTGGGAAAGCCTTAGATGAAATCCTTACGAAGGCAAAAGAAAGGAAAAAAGGATTCCCTAACCCTCCTCTCCCATTTTATAGGAGGGCGTTTAGGAGAAGACCTTTTGGCCGAGGAAGACCAGCAGAAAATCAAAACCGCTGGTCCACAAAGGAAGGAAAGGGCAAAGGTGCCATGTTTAAGGGATCCTCCTTCCGCAGGGACAGGAACTGAGGAGCCAGTCCCTCCAGTAGGGGGGAGGCTAAAAAAATTTTTCGAGAATGGGAGAAAATTACGCTTAGCCCTTGGGTCCTGGGCATAATTAAAGAAGGGTTAAAGATAGAATTTCATCAAGTACCCCATAATTCGTTAATTATAACATCCTTCAGCTCGCCAATTCAACAGCAGGCCCTGGAGGCTGAGATTTGGAGCCTTCTGGACAAAAAAGTTCTGGTCCATGTACCTAAAAGGCAGGAAGGGAGAGGATTTTACTCCCCTCTCTTTCTGATACCTAAACCAGACGGGTCATTCCGGACGATAATCAACTTGAAGAAATTAAATTCCTTTATAATAAATCATAAATTTAAGATGGAATCCATAAGATCCACGATTAAGCTCATCTTCCCTAATTGTATGATGGCAGGCTTGGATCTGAAGGATGCTTATTATCATATTCCCATCCATTGCAGATATCAGAGATACCTCAGAGTGGCGGTCCTCCTCGATGGCACCATACAGCATCTCCAGTTCACAGCCATGCCATTCGGCATTTCCATCGCACCACGAGTATTTACAAAGGTGATGCTGGAAGTGATGGCTTTTTTACGCCAGAAGGACACACTAATAGTACCCTATCTGGATGATTTTTTGATCGTAGGGAATTCAATTCGGCAATGTAATGAACGGGTTGCTGATACAATCTTGTCCCCACAGGCCCTAGGGTGGATAATAAACTTCAAGAAGTCCAGAATCGAGCCGCAGTCTGTTCAGTCCTTCCTAGGTCTCGAGCTAGACTCCATACATCAAAAATGTCTACTGTCTCAGGTAAAAATTTCAGCAATTAAAAAGAAAGTGAGGATAGCAATAGATCGGCCACACATATCTTTAAGGGAAGCAATGTCCCTCCTGGGATCCCTTACTGCCTGCAGTTCGCTGGGCCCAGTTCCACACGAGGGAACTACAACACCAAATTCTCTTAGAGGAATCCCGGGATCGGGGTAGTCTGACAAAGAAAATCACGCTATCCCAGGAGGTCCTAACCTCCCTTACATGGTGGCTAAGGGATGATAACTTAGCAGGAGGAGTACCTTGGGTTATAACACCCTCCCGTATAATTATCACGGACGCTAGCCCCACAGGATGGGGAGCCCATATGGGAAATAGTTTTGCCCAAGGCCTATGGGATATAGGCGAATATCAGGATTCATCAAATTTAAAGGAACTAAAAGCAGTCTATCATGCATTCTGTCATTTTCTTCCGCAGTTACAAGGGGAAAACGTGAGAATCCTTTCGGACAACACCACAGTAGTCGCATATCTGAACAGACAAGGCGGAACTCGTTCAGTCACCTTAATGTCTTCCGCAAGAAGGATTTTATCCCTAGCAGAAAAACAATTTTTGTCTCTCTCAGCCCTCCACATAAGGGGAAGAGACAATTGGGAGGCAGATTTTCTAAGTCACCATACACTGCGACAAGGAGAGTGGTGTCTAAGCCAGGAGATATTCACACGCATCGTGGCACTATGGGGTCATCCCCAAATAGATCTCTTCGCCACCAGAGAGAACAGACAGGTGCAAAGATTCACCTCTCTAAATATGACAGACAATCCGGAAATTCTGGATGCCCTCCAGGCCCCGTGGCAATTCAAACTGGCATATGCGTTTCCCCCAATCATACTTCTACCGCAGGTGATCAGGAAAATCAGAGCAGAGGAAGCACGAATAATCTTAGTAGCACCATTCTGGCCCAGGAGGCCTTGGTTTTCTTGCCTGCAAGCAATGTCAGTGACAGACCCGGGGGTGCTTCCCTCAACACCCAGGCTCCTCTCACAGGGGCCATTCTTCCATCCTCAAGTGGACAATCTCCACTTGACGGCTTGGAACTTGAAAGGGAAATGTTGAGATCAAGAGGTTTCTCGGAGGGATTAGTCAATACACTCCTACAAAGTCGGAAAGTGACAACGACGAAAATTTACACCAGAGTATGGAGAAAATTCCTAGAGTCCCACGCAGAGCCGGATTTCGGAGAAATTCCGATTACAGCGATCCTAGAGTTCTTACAGAAAGGGAAGGAATTAGGGTTAGCTGTTAACACATTAAAAGTACAGGTGTCGGCGCTAGGGGCCCTCTATAGTTATAACGTGGCAGGCAATAGATGGGTAAGCAGATTCATCTCGGCCTGTGAGCGGAGTGAGCCGGTGCACATACCTAGAGTTCCTCCTTGGGACTTAAACCTAGTTCTGGAGGCTCTAACACGTCCTACCTTTGAACCTTTAGATTCAATATCCCTTAAACACCTATCCTTCAAAACAGTACTACTAGTTGCACTAACCTCAACCAGAAGAGTTAGCGACATACAAGCCCTTTCAATAGAACCCCCTTTTCTGTTGACATTTCAGGATCAGTTAATATTAAAACCAGACCCCTCATACCTACCAAAGGTAGCAGGGAAGTTTCATAGATCACAAGAGATCCACCTCCCGTCATTTTTTAGTAACCCTTCTACTCCAGAGGAAGAAAAGTTCCATACACTAGACGTTAGAAGAGCGGTATTACAATACATCGAGAGGTCTAGCAGCTGGAGGAAGAGTAGGGCTCTGTTTATTTCCTTCCAGGGCCAAAAGAAGGGACATGAAGTCACAAAGGGTACTTTGTCTCGGTGGATCAGAGACGCAATTGGGCTGGCATACTCCGAGAGCAATGAAAATCCTCCGGAGGGTATCAGAGCACATTCCGCCAGAGCTATGGCTTCCTCCTGGGCAGAGAGGGGAGACGTCGCAATCGAGTCTATATGTAAGGCGGCAATCTGGTCTACACCCTCTACCTTTTATAATCACTATAGGCTTGATTTATCAGGCTCATCCGACCTAGCCTTTGGTAGAGCGGTCCTCAGCACGGTGGCCCTCCCAGGTGAAAGTCTCTGAAAGTCTCTCCAAGTGGGTGCTGTCATGGCGAAGAGTAAAAAGCCGGATTACTTACCGGTAATGCTCTTTTAATGAGTCCACGACAGCACCCGTTCACTAACCCTCCCTAGAAGTTAACATAATGTATATACACCTTCTTAGTTGTAAAGTTAATAAATTTAGAATATTGGATAATATAATGGCCTAATAATTGGCGGTCCTCCTGGTACTCTGAAATCCAACTGAGGGGGAGAGGCGGACCGCCCTCTTTTATCTGTAGGTTTCCTGTTCCTATGGGCGGATCCCTCTCTCCAAGTGGGTGCTGTCGTGGACTCATTAAAAGAGCATTACCGGTAAGTAATCCGGCTTATAACCACCATCTGCTTTCCATCACTAAGTCAGTTACTTACCCATTTACACACATTTTCCCCCAGACCCAGCATTCTCATTTTGTGTACCAACCTCTTGTGTGGCACGGTATCAAATGCTTTGGAAAAATCAAGATATACCACGTCCAACAACTCACCTTGGTCCAATCTATAGCTTACCTCTTCATAAAAACTGACTAGATTGGTTTAACAGGAGTGATTCTTTATAAACCCATGCTGATATGGAGTTAAACAGTTATTCTCATGGAGATCATCCAGAATAACATCCCTCAGAAACCCTTCAAATATTTTACCAACAGTAGAGGTTCGACTTACTGGCCTGTGATTTCCAGGTTCACTTTTAGAGTCCTTTTTGAATATTTGTACCACATTTGCTATGCGTCAGTCCTGTGGAACAGACCAGTCGCTATGGGGTATATGAACTTTTGATCAGGGTCATTTGGCTTTCTACTGGCGACTCGAACTTGCAGCCCTTTTTCTTCAAGTGCCTCCTTATTGTGCATCTTGAAACATCCACACCGCTAGTTTTCAGAGAGTACAGAATTTCAGCTCATGTTATTTATGGGTTTTTCTTTGCATTCTGGACAATGTTCCTGGTATTTGTCACAGGTGAGGATTTCACAGGTGAGGATATTACCATTCAAACCCCCTTTGTGTCAACTTCTGTGCCTGTTATCAGGCCAAAATCACCAGGGTATGTGAACTTTTGGATGTTTTGGGTTGTCATTCTGATTTAAAAACGAGAAAACACAGTAGTTTGTCAATAAATGGCTTCACCCAACTACTAACCATGAGTGGAGAAAAAGTTTTGGTATTATCATTTGTATTTTCTGAAAAAAGGCCAAGAAAGCAAAAATTGTGACTGGGTATGTAAACTTTTGAGCACAACTGTATGTCAGCACATTTAAGTCCACCAAACTGCTGGCTGTAGAGCTCATGTCGTGTCACGTTTAGATGGTTTTTCCCAAGAACAAACTGCGTTTTAATAAATAGATCTTTGGAATAAAAATAATTTCCCCAATTTGAAGTGTTAAAAAAAAGTTCCTGTGCTGAGATAATCTTATCAATGTCCCCTGCTGTGTGCTGTGTAATGGCCGTGTCTGACCGTGCAGGGACATGGTGTGATCACACCACAGCTCCTGGACAGGGGATAAAACAAGACAACATGGGATCGTAGCTGATTACTTCTGTGCTGTGAAGCATTTGCTGCTTGTTTTTGCATATGGTTTACATCACTGAAAGCAGCATCTGTGATCCCCTGCTGTAATGTCAGTATACTCTTTCAGTTCCTCCCCTGCCCAGGAGCTGTGGTATGATCAGACCATGTCCCTGTATGGTCAGACACAGCCATTACACAGTACACAGCAGGCGCACATTTAAAGATTCTTGGCATAGGAACAATTTTTTTTTCTATTTGTGGAACTTATTTTTATTCCAAGATTTATTGATTTAAAATGTACTTTGTGGGAAAATCCTTTAAAGTTGAACGTTATCTATATCTCCAATCAGGGTGCACTAAAGATGTGCCACAGACAAATTATCAGGCAAGTGTACACTGTACGTACTTTGTAATACCATGCCTGATGGAGACCTACGAAGTCTTGAAAGCTTGCTTTTGTAATATACAGTTAGGTCCATATATATTTGGACAGAGACAACATTTTTCTAATTTTGGTTCTAGACATTACCACAATGAATTTTAAACAAAACAATTCAGATGCAGTTGAAGTTCAGACTTTCAGCTTTCATTTGAGGGTATCCACATTAAAATTGGATGAAGGGGTTAGGAGTTTCAGCTCCTTAACATGCCCCACCGTGTTTTTAAAGGGACCAAAAGTAATTGGACAATTGACTCCAAGGCTATTTCATGGACAGGTGTGGGCAATCCCTTCGTTATGTCATTCTCAATTAAACAGATAAAAGGCCTGGAGTTGATTTGAGGTGTGGTGCTTGCATTTGGAAGGTTTTGCTGTTAAGGAAACAAGCGGTCAAAGGAGCTCTCCATGCAGGTGAAACAAGCCATCCTTAAGCTGCAAAAACAGAAAAAACCCATCCGAGAAATTGCTACAACATTAGGAGTGGCAAAATCTACAGTTTGGTACATCCTGAGAAAGAAAGCACTGGTGAACTCATCAATGCAAAAAGACCTGGGTGCCCACGGAAGACAACAGTGGTGGATGATTGCAGAATAATCTCCATGGTGAAGAGAAACCCCTCTACACAGCAGCCAACCAAGTGAACAACACTCTCCAGGAGGTAGGCGTATCAATATCCAAATCTACCATAAAGAGAAGACTGCATGAAAATAAATACAGAGGGTTCACTGCACGGTGCAAGCCACTCATAAGCATCAAGAATAAAAAGGCTAGACTGGACTTTGCTAAAAAAAACATCTAAAAAAGCCAGCACAGTTCTGGAAGAACATTCTTTGGACAGATGAAACCAAGATCAACCTCTACCAGAATGATGGAAAGAGAATAGTATGGCGAAGGCATGGTACAGCTCATGAGCCAAAGCATACCACATCATCTGTAAAACATGGCGGAGGCAGTGTGATGGCTCGGGCATGCATGGCTGCCAGTGGCACAAGGTCACTAGTGTTGATGATGTGACACAGGACAGAAGCAGCCAAATGAATTCTGAGGTATTCAGAGCCATACTGTGTGCTCAGATCCAGCCAAATGCAGCCAAACTGATTGGCTTTATGTTTTGGGTCATTGTACATCTGTAGTATGAAACGACAACCAAAGCAACCCAGGAGTTTATTAAAGCAGAGAAGTGGAATATTCATGAATGGCCAAGTCAGTCACCTGATCTCAACCCAATTGAGCATGCATTTCACTTGTTAAAGACTAAACTTCAGACAGAAAGGCCCACAAACAAACAGCAACTGAAAACCACCGCAGTGAAGGCCTGGCAGAGCATCAAAAAGGAGGAAACACAGCGCCTGGTGATGTCCATGAGTTCAAGACTTAAGGCATGGTCATTGCCAACAAAGGGTTTTCAACCAAGTACTAGAAATGAACATTTTATTTACAATTATTAATCTGTCCAATTACTTTTGGTCCCTTTAAAAACAGGGTGGCACATGTTAAGGAGCTGAAGCTCCTAAACCCTTCATCCAATTTTAATGTGGATACCCTCAAATGAAAGCTGAAAGTCTGAACTTCAACTGCATCTGAATTGTTTTGCTTAAAATTCATTGTGGTAATGTCTAGAACCAAAATTAGAAAAATGTTGTCTGTCCAAATTTATATGGACCTAACTGTAATTTATTTTATTTTTCTTAGCCATTTAAAGGGCATCACAACTGCAAGATTATTTGTTTTTCCCACTGACCGCAATTTGTCCGTACCTGAAACCTTGAATCGTCCTGACTCTTCTTCATGGCCAAGGGTGTGCCACAAGTACATAGTCATGTCAAAGGGCAGGCAAGGAGTTCACAAGGCCATATTTTCTGCATCAAAATCCACACATTGCAATTTTTACTATATGCATTGCAAATGGCAAAATCTGCAATATGAATTGATATGGTGCAGATTGAAAATTCACACCACAGGTGAATTTCCGCTGTAGGTTTGGGGGAGGACAGAAGGATCAGGCAGTTGGAATTTCCCAATGTCCCAACTTTTTTTGTTTTCGGGGAAGGTAAGCTTACTCTTCTTTCCCAATGGAAAACACATGAGCAATCAGCCGAGCGCCCATGTGTATGGGGAAGTTGGGAGAGGTGGCCGTCTGCCAAGCGAAAGTTTGGCCGCCAGCTAGATCATATGTATGGCAAGATTCAATCTAATGTAAATTGGCTGGAAACTGATATCAATAGAGATTTTAAACTGCATAGAAAGTAAAGATGACCTAGTTTTAAGTCTGAAATCCCTTTAAGGCTGAAGAATGTTTTCGTCACTCTGCTTTCAATCTACATGTGTATTCCACAGGTTCACTCAATGTATCGCAGAACAGGTGCAACTTTCCAGAAGGCACAGGAGGAGTTCTCACAAGGCATCTTAACCAACCGCACAGTTCAAAACGCAGCTGCTGGCGCTGCCACCTCCGCTGCCAGGGGGGCATTCCAGGGAAACTGAGGACCGTGATTCCATTACTTCTGCCTTTTTTACACTTCTGACTATTACCCTTGTCCCCTTCACTTCCTCCCCAGAGAAGAAAACCATTGTCTCTGTAAAGTTCTAGCTCTGATGGTTGTTCCCAGCACTCCACATTATACCACTTCCACCAAGAGACTGCGAAACTCTACATTTATATGTACATAAATATATATATAGAGACATGAAAACTCATTTACTTAAATGCTTGACCTTTTTATTTGAGGCTGATTTTTTTTTTCTCAATTCGGAAAGGGGAATGAATTTGTCTGTAAAACACAATCTATAGTAATGAACAGCCCGAGATGTAAAATATTTTGATTCCTCTTTCTCCTCTTGTACATGGTCCCTGTCAGTGTACGTCTGTTTCCTGCAAAAGCCGTCTTTTATATCAGTGTTTTTCACTAGACTATAAAATGGCAAAACTGATTCCCTTCAATCATTTGGCTGTCTCGAACTGATGCTTTTTAAATATTTAAAGACACGAATTGTTGCCTTTCATGATGTGCCATGCTGGCATGCTAGCTGTTTACAAGGTTTTCTTTGAAAAAAAAAGAAAAAAATTATATATATGACACCTTTCAGGGCAATACTTTTGTGTGTTTATTTTTTTTAAATCTTAGATATATGCATTATTAGCTGAAATTTTTTTTTCGATAGGGCTACAATAAATATTGTCTTTTATAGCGTCTATGCATCACAACCCATTCTGCAGCCAGCGATGTACTAGCTGTGACTGAGCTTGTTCTGACCCCAGGGTTTCTAACCTTTCTCTTTCAGCTGGTTATATTTTAGCTCTGACGTTGTTCAGGAGTGAGAGAAGAGTTACAGTAGCTCTTGCTAGGATGAGCTCACTTACAAATTTACTGGTACCTTGTTTTGCATGTTCTGTGATACTCAGGCTGTAAAAGCTAATTGGTGCAACATTTTTACTGAGAAGTGATTTTTTTTTTTTTTTTTTTTTTGGCCAAAAATGCATGCATTTAAACAAAAATAAAATGCCCAGATGGTCACAATATCCTAACAGTGAGAAAATGAGGGCCATGGGGATGTCCAGGTCTAATCAGTGGTTAGCCTTTTATAGGTACAAGATGAAAACTAAAACAAATTACTGCTCTGTAGGCAACAAACTGACTGTACCAGCTTTGTATAATGTAACTGTCGCCCTACAGTGCCTAAAACTTAAAATCCAAATAAATCTATTTTCTACAATGAATCTGGATAATTTATTTTATCGTTCTTCAGTTTGATGTTAATTATTGTTTTAAGTTTGTATTATGTTTTCACACGTCGCATATTCTCTTCGGGTCCCGTACAGATTTGATTAACCCTGTTAATAACCGGCGATACGCCTTTTAACGGTGGCAGTTAAGGGTACTTATTCCTCAGCGCCGCTCTTTAACGCAAAAAAAAAAATAAGTCTGACTTCCCATTTAATTTCTCTCTACCCTGATGTGATCACGTATCAGAGGAGAGAGAAATGGGGGTCCCCCAGCCGATGGCGTCTTCTTCTGGGAAGATAATGGCGGGCGCCTGCCAAGTTCTGCCGGCCAGCACCCCGCAACAGTAAGAAATTTTTCCGATTGGTTCATTTTGATCACTGTGATAGACCCTATCACAGTGATCAAAATAAAAAAAAAACCTAAATCTTTCACTCCCTTAGGTAAAAATAAAATAAAAAAATAAAAATTTCCATTTTTCCATTCGGTTTTGATTGGGCTTTATAGTTGGGGTTATAGCTAGAGTTAGGGTTGGGGTTATAGATGGGGCTAGGGATAGGATTGGGGCTAAAGTTAGGGTTGGAGTTAGAATTGGAGGGTTCCACTGTTTAGGTACATCAGGGGGTCACCAAACACGACATGGCGCCACCATTGATTCCAGCCAATTTTGCATTCAAAAAGTAAAACGGTGCTCCCTCCCTTCTGAGCCCTGCCATGCGCCCAAACAGAGGTTTTCGCCACACACATGGTATCAGCATACTCAGGAGAAATTGCACAACAAATTTTGTGGTCCATTTTTTCCTAATACCCTTGTGAAAATAAAAAAATTTGGTTCCAAAGTAAATTTTATGTGAAAAGTAAAATGTTCATTTTTTCCTTCCTGACACGTAATACACTCAGAATCATGTTTTTATGGGCATAATTGTCCAATGTGGTGTAATTCCACCATATTTTCATCTCATTGACCATTAGTCTTTCCAATTTCTTAATGTCCATAGACGTTGAATCATTATGTGAATCAGTACTTGATGTTGAGGAGTCCATAGAAAACAATTGTGCGGCTTTTGTGCTCTATCGGGAGTTATATTCATGTTAGAGCAAAGAAAAAATTGAAAAAAATGTAGTGAAACACCCCAATAAACACAAGGATGACCACCCGCAACAGGAAGTATTTTCAAGTTTTCATAATTTTTCCAATGTTTTAAATATTTCCAGCTGTATACTAACTAATGGACAATGCAAGTTATTTCCTTTGGGCTTAATTTTGCACCAGACAAGAAATTTGATTTTTCACATATTGTTGGACATCAACAGATTTGTTCACAATCTAACTATTAGGAAACATTTTTTTTTTCATCGGAACAGGTCACAGGTGTTCATGAAACTGGCCTTTGCAATTATTTTCGTGAACTTAAATTTTCTGAAACATCACAATGGGCAGATATAGAATAATATCTACATCCAGGCACTTACCTCGGACTTCTCGTCTGATTAGAGCTGCTTTCTCTTGTTTCTTTATCTGGTCAGACCTTCACGTCGACATCTCCCAGCCATGACTCGTCTTGTCACGATGATCATCGCTGTCCTGAAAATAACAAGGTCACATACACTGTATACATGTCTCCCCTCAAAAACAGATATGTACCCCACCATTAATATACTATTAGCCACACACCATTAAAAATATAAAGTGATAAGCAGCACTGTGCCCCCCCATTAACTATAATCTCTGACTCCCAATAATATAAATTATTCAGTGTGTGTCTCTCCTCAATTACCTGTAAGGCTATGTGCATATGGAATATGTGCAAGGTTTTACAGTACAGGAAAAGTGAATGAGATCCCTCAAGTCTTATGAACACGCTGCTTATTCTTTCCTTGCAGATTTGCAGCAGATTTAACCCCTTCATGAGAGTCAATACGTATATTTACTGACCTGAGATATAAGGGAATATCATCCACATACAGGTGACAATCCAGCAGCTGTCGGTTGTCCACTATACCTGACAATTTGCTGTATCACAAATTATCGGTGTTGGCACCATCCATATCTGTTTAACCCCTTAGTTGCTGCTGTCAAAAGTGACTACATTAAATAAATGGTTAATAGATTGTGGGGGCTTGCACTTTAATCTAATTGACACACCGAGATCATGTTTGTTTGGTCCTGATGTTTGCCATAGCAGGTCATGGCCAAATAGCGGCCTTAGGGTACTGTTACACCTAGCGATGCACCAGCGATCCCGACTAGCGATATGACGCGGTCAGGATCGCTGGTGCATCGCTAGGTGGTCGCTAGTGAGCTGCCACACAGGCAGATCTCACCAGCGACATCGCTGGGGACGGGGATCGCTACTTACCTGTCAGACGAGGCGATCCTGCGTCCTCCTGCCCGGCTCCACGCGTCGCTCGTCGGCGCCACAGGAAGCCCAGCAGGACATGTCTGACGAGGAATGGTCCAGGAGCGTCTCGCGCGATCAGCGATAACCAGCGGGGGAGCGGGTCGGAGGTAAGTATAACTTGCAGCGATATCGCTCGCAATATCGCTGCAACGTCACAAAATCGGTGACTTTACAGCGATATTGCTAGCGATATCGCAGTGTGTAACGGGGGCTTTAGAGTCTCCCGGCTACAGCGGCCAGTTCAGATGTTAGCGATATTTAGGTGGTAAACGAACACTTTTTTTCATTCTGGCTATACCACTTTGCATTAATTCCTGAAAATCACCTGAAGGGTTAATAAACTACCTGACAGCAGTTTTCAATATGTCAGGGGGTGCAGTTTCTAAAATGGTATCATGTTTGGGGTTTTCCAATATATAGCACCCCTAAAGTCACTTCAAACTTAGATAGGTCCCTCCAAAACAATAAATTTTGTAAATTTCCTTGAAAAAATGAAAAATTATTCTACATTTTTAAGCCTCCTAAAAGGCTAACAAAATAAATTGGCATTTTAAAAATGGTGCTGCTATAAAGCAGACATGAGGGAAATGTTATTTATTAATGTTTTTCTGTGGTATGACTGGATTAAAGGGATAATCATTCAAAGTTTGAAAATTGCAATTTTTTTTTTTACATTTTTGTCAAGTTTCGGATTTTTTTTTATAAATAAACACAATATATCAATATAAATTTACCACTATCATAAATTATAATGTGCCACGAAAAAACATTCTCAAAATCACTGGGATTTGTTGAAGCATTCCAGAGTTATGACCGCATAAAGTGACATTGGTCAGATTTTTAAAAATTGGCCCGGTCACGAAGGGGTTAATGTATATGCAGCTATAGGATTACTTGTCCTAGGTGCACTACTTTACATTTATCTACATTAAATCTCATTCGCCAAGAGTATGCCCTGTCAGTCGTCTTATTTAGATCATTTTGCAATATTGTATTGTCAAGGTCAGATTTTAAAATCCTACATAGTTTGGTGCCATCAGCAAAGACTGACACTTTACTCTCAATCCCATCCACAAGGTCATTAATAAAGAGGGTAAAAAGAATCTGTCCTAGCAGAGATCCCTGCGGTCCCCACTGCTCCCAGTACAGATCCCTACGGTTCCCAATGCTGACTATATCCCATTTAGAGAACGTAGCATTTATGACAACTTTGTTTCCTGTCATTTAGTCAATTCCTTATCCATCTGCATATAGCTTCCCCCAGTCCTTGCTTCTGTAGCTTAAGTATAAAGCTATTATGCGGAACTGTATCAAATGCATTTGCAAAGTCCAGATAAATCACATCAGCTGCATTACCTACATCCAGATTTGCTCTCACCTCATAGGAAACTCAACATGTTAGACACGACTTATTCTTCATGAATCCGTGCTGGTTGTTATATTCTCTGCAATATATTTCTGCAGGTCATCTCTTATGATGCCCTCAAAAAGTTTTGGACACTACTGATGTCACTTACCGGATGGTAGTTGCCCGGATCCACCTTCTTACATTTCTTAAATGTCACTACCACGTGAGCCATCCTCCAATCCTGTGGCACCACCCCTGTTACAAGAGCGTCTAAGAATATGATACAACGGTCTGTGAATTATTGCGCTTAATTCCCTCAGTATCCTAGGATGAATGCCATCTGGGCTGGCGGATATGTCAATGTTTGTTGGCATATGCAGCAGAAAAGGACTTATTGTTTATGTAAAGGAGGACTTTACACTAGCCTGACAGCAGATGGCCATAGTGTGGTTATGTTTGCTGTATTATGGGGGAGGGAAGCTCTTTTGTTATAGTTACTTTTACTTTCGCTTTTGACTGTTTTGCCAGCAGCACGGGCTGTGTGCTTCTGAACTCTTATCTCATGTTTACCCATAAGGCCTGTTTCACACTTCCGTTTTTGACGGATCCGCGGTAACCGCTAATGGAAGTCTATGGGACAAAAAAAACGGATCCTGCAAAAAATGGCGGATCCGTTTTTTAACGGAAACCAACGGATTTTGACGGATTTGAAAACACGGAAGTGTGAAACAGGCCTAAGAAGTAAAGCTGTTTACTCAAGATAACTTCCTCAGTGAAGTTATCCTGTGTTCCGGTGGATTCTCAAAAGGTACACTCTGCTGCAGGTTATGGGCCCAGACACCCAAGACAAAGACACCCAAAAGATAACTCCAAGCAATAAATCCAGACACCCTGAGAAGCAGATAAGCTCTGTTAACAGAAGGAGATAAAACCCAGTGAGGAGGCTGAAAAAAAAATCCAGATACAGAGGGACAAAGGAAATTATGTTCCAGGAACTGGATGACCGCACACTGGAGATAATTACAGAGAATGAACACACACAGGATATACAGGAACTCTCAAGAAGAAAGAAGAATATCTTCATAAAAAAAGTAAGATTATATAAAAATAATGTGCAGCACTGAGCTGAAGCACAGTAGCTAAGCTGAACAGTGAAAATTATCAGTTATGGAAATTCAAAGTAGAGATGTTATCTAAAGACTATTTATAGGAAGTAATTACTACAGATAGACCTGATGAAGATAATCAGACATGGGATAGAGAAGCTAGAGCCACCATTAGCTTATTAGTGGATGATGCTCAATTAATACACATAAGGAATGAGGATACAGCGAAAGGAATGTGGGACGCATTGAAAAAGCTATATGAAAGACCCAGTTTAAATCAAAAGGTATTTCTATTAAGAAAGTTTTACAATATGAGATTGTGCAAATGACGACATGCAGAAGCACATTCTCAATGATGGAAGTAATATCACAGCTAAGGTCTATTGGTGAAGACATTAAAGAAAGTCATGTAGCAGCAATATTATTGTGCAGTTTACCAGATTCGTATACATCCTTGATAAATGCCCTAGAGACAAGACCAGAAAAAGACATCACATTAGATTTTGTGAAAACCAGACTAATCGATGAATATCAGAGAAGAAAAGAACAGACAAATGATTCTTCTACTGAAAAGGACAGTGGAAATGCTCTTAAAGCTACAGAATTTAAAAAACCCTATAATAAAGAGACAAGAGAATGTTTCAGATGTAAGAAAAAAGGTCATTTAAAGAAAGACTGTACCATATGGAAAGCAGGACAACAAAAATTACAACATAAAGAGCATACACAGAAAGAGAAAAACAATTTCCGATTCATGTGAGAATAATTGGAATGGCACATTTAAAGTAACAGACAAGAAATTGTCACTTGGTTGGTTTATTGATTCAGGAGCAATGAGTCCTATGACAAGTGACAAGAGTTTCTTCACTGATCTTGACTTGGATAAGAAAGAAGCCATTTATCTTGCAGATGGAATCAAAATAACCACAGAAGGAATAGGACAAGGTATGCTAAACTGTTCAAACAAGTTCGGACAAGATTCAAAGATACTTGTACAGAATGTGTTGTATGTTCCAAAATTGGAAGGCAGATTGTTATCTGAAGCGTTTTAACAGCCAATGGACTCACTGTAAAATTCAAAGACAATGAGTGTGGAATTCTAGCAGGAAACAAGGTGATAACCAATGTCAAGGCAGATGAACAATTATATCATCTTGACACACCAAAGGAACAGATGAAGAAATGTACACATGATCACAAGAACTGTATTCACGTGTGGCATAGATGTCTAGGACACAGACACCCTGACATTATAAGGGAACTACAAAGAAAAGAATTGACAAAAGATCTAAAGATATCAGATTGCTCAATTACCGTAAAATGTGAATGTTGTATAAAATCTAAAGCCACAAGAATATCTTCCAAAAGAAAGTGAGATGAAAAGCAAAAGACCACTTGATTTAGTGCATACTGATGTATGTGGACCCATGCAAGTGACTACATCAGGAGGAAATAGATACATGGTTACTTTCATAGATGACTACTCAAGATACACAGTCACATACTTAAGAACAAAAGTGAAGTTTTTGATAAACTTGTAGACTATGTAACAAGGTCGAGTAACAAATTTCAAAGGAAGCCAATTGTCATCAGAAGTGATAATTGAGGTGAATTTACAGGTCACAAAATAGAAAACTACTTAAGACAAAATGTTATAGAACACCAGAAAACTGTTCCGTACACACCTGAACAAAATGGAGTAGCAGAAAGAAAAAACAGAACTCTGACAGAAATGATGAGATGTATGCCAGATTCCAAACTACCAGAGAAATATTGGGGTGAGGCAGCAATGACAGCTACATATCTACACAACAGACTTTTTTCCAGAAAACTGAAGAAAACTCCATATGAACTGTGGCAAGGTATGAAACCAAGTGTCAATCATTTAAAAGTTTTTGGATGTAAAGTTTTTATATTCATTCCAACAGAAAAACGTTCCAAACTTCAAAACAGATCCATGGAGGGAATATTTGATATAGTGAAAATTGCAAGGGATACAGAATCCTAGATCCCAAAACAGACAGTCACAGTAACAGTGTGACATTCATTGAGGAGCTAAATGAAGACACTATGATTTCAATTGACACAAAAAATGAGAAAAACAGCAGTGACCTAACTGAAGAGGTATCTGATGAGAAAGCAGTTGAAATTGATGAACAGAATACTGAAAATGTAGAAATACAACTACAAACAGACACAGAACCAAGACGTTCAATGAGCGAGAACAAAGGTAAACCACCAAAATGTCTCTCATACAAGACAAGCACAAGTAAAATTTATGAACCTAACTCTTGGGAAGACATATCTGATGTGGAAATTTATAGTTGGGTAAATTTACCCCTGTGCGTACTGTGGCCTGCCCAAATTAGACAGAGTCTTATCGAGCGTTCAAAGAAGGAAAGACGCCAGACTTGGTTGGCAGCAATACCTCCCTGCAAAACTCTGGAAGTTTATTGAATATACTTGGTTTTATCAGTTGTACAGAAAAGGAGTGGTTACTCATTAACATAAAGGCTGACCTTCTAGTGTAATTGGTCAGTTTGATAACATGAACATATATGGAAGAGTTTACCAAAAAGCTGATTCCAGCAATATAATTTACAGCCTATTGTTTCTACAGTGTCAGCATGTTCTGGTATCGGCTGGCACATCTGGCCTAAACTTCCTCTTTCTATGTCTGGGACAAATATCACAAGACAATGCTATCATAAGATACCATCTGCTCCCCAGACTCTCTCATGGGGGGGGCAGTAGGTCATTTCCACCAACTAGTTACAAGGTTCAAACTGTGAATATGTATCTGTGTGCAGTATATCTGAGTATATAGCCTATATAAGAGTACATGAGTATATAGCCTATAGCAGGCAAGTGAGATCTATATGAAATACATATATATTTCTATAACAATCCCCCCTTAGATAACACTTGCCCTAAAATCCTGCTCCTGGCCCAAAGCACTGCAACTCTTTTGTGCTGCCAATGGACTGACATATGCCTAGTGCATACATCCTCCTCTGTACAGACTTTTCGCAAATGGGCAGTCAGGAGATCTGTCCCTAAATGGGGGTGTGGTGCAATGTAATCAAAGTCTCTTAGTTAGCAGTCTATGCAGTCAGTGCATGTGTATTCTCTGTCAGGTAAGTAATTTATTCTGTCAGGTAGGTCATCCACAGCATCATTCCAGCTCAGGTGTATCTTCTGGTATGAAGGCCTTTTCCTGCAATGCGATACGTGGATCCATGTGGGGTTTTCGCTCCAGGTCGGCAGCGTCAGCACTTGGTGAAGGGCCATCGGATCTGGGATCGAGTGCTTCTCTTTACAGACTTTCTCCACCCACACACAGTCTCCTGACTTCAGGACGTGTATACCAGGCACCGAATCTGGACCTGGCAATGAAGGAGAGAAACTCGAGAATGGACATTAGCAAAATTCTTGATAAATTCAATTACACATGCAGACAAAGTATCATATTGCATAGTCAACTGCTAAGCGAAGAATACCCCTAAAATGGGTTTGGACACAAATAAAGTCTCATATTGGTTACAGCTTTTTTTTTTTTTTCTTTCTGAGCCTATGGGAGTGTCTAATGCCAGGGTTTGTCTGTCTCTTGGGCAAATTTTTTAGCATGCTTCTCTTAAGTGTCCCACCTAATCTATGGTGTGGGATGGTGAGTAGTGTGTAGGCCTAAGTCTGACCCTACTGCTGATCAGGTCTCTTGTGTTAGGCTTGCTGTGTATGCGGGTCCCTGATCACTTGCTATTGCTTCTGGAACCCCATATCTGCACACTATTTTTTGAGAGTAGCTTCTTTGCAGTAGTCTTCGCCAACTGGTTCCTTACTGGGAAGTCTTCAGGCCAGACGATGTGGGGAAACTTTTCCCGCTTGTCCGATGTTAAATTTGTCGGTGGCCGAACAGCTGCCGGGAATCTTCGCTGTTTAGGTGTGAGTTGAGTCCAATCAGGTCATTCATCTGTGTCTTCAATTCTGTGTGGGGACCATGTGCCCATTGAACCACCGTAGGGTACACACTTTGAGATAGACTAGGTCTGTCTTGAGGTATACTAGGCCTGTCTTGAGGTAGACGTTTTGATGTAGACGGTTTCTTGGAGCCCAGTGCTTTTGGCCTTCAGCATCCGGCTCTCCTTCTCCTCCTTCCGAGTCTGATCCTGTTACTTCTTGTACAGGTTTCAGGAAGTCATCTTGTCAGGTTTAGTGACTAGGTTGTAGTAATTGACATTCTCTGAGCTGATGGCGGGATTTTAGCTGAGGTTTCGTCTCTGTCCGTGCCTCCCTCTGTATGAAGACTCTGGTTAGACTGTGTCAGAGGAGGACTTGGGCCTCTTTGCATTGGTACAGGTCCAGCCGGTATTCTCCGGGGATGGGGGGAAAGTCAAGCTGTTGTAGCCTTGGGATGCCTTCGGACTCATGCAGCTCGTCTCGGGGGGACGGGGTAAGTGTTGCCGTGGACTGCTGACCGTAAGACTGTGCTGAAGAAGAAGCTTCCCCACGAGAGGGTGGTGGAGGACAATCTTCTGGAATGTTCTCCATCAAATACGTCCTTTCTGGAAAGGTAGGCACCATTCTTCTGCCTCAGAATTCATATCCACGTCAGAGTCTTCGTCCTGGAAGTGATTCAGCTTGTTGGCTGGTGGAGGAGGAGGCAGCACTTCTGTCCAATTCAGAGATGGCATCTTCAACGGTTTTCTCATTGACTTCTGTTTGCCAGGTTTTCTCGTCTTCAGTCGTCATGTAGTAGCCGTCTGGCTCTACGACCTCTCCCATTTTCCATATTGTCTTCCTCTGGCTGCTTTTTTTGGCTGCCACGTCTGCCATGCTGATACCCCGTGTCTCTACTGTGTTCAGTTTTCCGTGTGCCTTGACCTTCAACACTGCCACCACTTTTAGTAGTTGAAGAGCGTCCAGCAGGTCTCTGATGGCTCCATGGTGCTTCACGGTCGATCCGCTTGCTGTGATGAAGTTTCTTGCAGCCCAGATGGGTCCGAAGTCAGGTGCCATGTCATGCGAGTACCTGGAAGTTTTTGTTCTTCGCAATCTGGCAGGTCTTTCGTCAGCTCTATCAGCTCCGCTTCTTGGGTTCTTGGGCTGACAACCTTCTGGACCATAGAATGTCTTGATTGCTGGTCGCTGCACATCCCGTGTGGAACTTTCCTTCATCATTTGCAAGACTGGAGCCATGTACGGTATCTTCCAGATTTTTCATCTGAGGGTCCGTATCCGTATCCCCCCTTGGGAGTGGGAGTAGAGACAGGTAACGGCTGAGAGCACTGAAGAGTGGTGGAGAGCAGCCTTGTCAGGAGGGCGTGTGCTGCGGGTATTGTTTTCATGCAGGAGGCCCCCCCCTTGCAACTGGATCCAGGCCGGCTGAGAGGTAGTCGAGAGGCCTCTGGTTTTCCTCCGTGGGTCTGTTTTAAGCCTGGCCAGTAGCATGACCTTCTCCATCTTGGTCCTTTTTCCGTTTTGGTCAGGACGGGATGGCTTCTCGTACTCAGTGAGGCCTAGAGTTGGCGCAGAGACTATGAAGTCTTTCAGTTTCCTGTACGAGATGAAGGCTTCAATGCGTTGATGCAATTGTACAGAGGCTGCATTAAGCCTGGAGCACCAGGGATCCAAGTTTTGCAGTACGAGACTAGACCAAGGAGGGCCTGCATCTTCGGAGTTGTTGAGGGAGCCATCTTCTCCTCCGCGGCCCCTCCAGTCATCTGTCAAGTGTTTCGTCCAGTGGGCGATACGGTGTCTTTGGGAACTTGCTTTTGACACCACTGGACTCTGTTTTTGCAGAACTTACATTGCTGCTCCGTCAGGCAGTGTAGAGGAGGCATGGAAAACGCTGTGCGGGTAGCGGTGTCGATGACTTCTGCATGCTCCGCAATCCAGTTGGTGGGGATGGAGGGCAATGCTATGGCGAGCTGTGAAAGGCTGTTCCGGGCCCTCTTGGGCCTTACTGTCCATTTGTTCCGCACCCCCCTTGTGCATTTTCAGGAACTGGTCGTCCAGGTGAGGGGGAACATTGAGGGAAGCTTCGGGCAGATCCATTGCCGTGAGCACCGTTGCTGTGACTGGCACGTTTGTCAGCAGAGTGTGCAGATCTGGCAAAACTGGGGTTTCAAACATGGTTGCTTCGCTCACCATCCTCAGGTTATACACCATTCAATCTGGTCTGGTTCTCCTTTCACAGTCTTCCTTTTGATCGAGAGAAGCTGGGACCGCATGATTCCCGTGGGTGAGGCGGCTCAATCTGGCCTTGCTCTTCACAGTGCCGTGAGTGACTCCCATCTTCTGGGACAGGGCTGGCAGGAAACCAAACCGTTTGCTGGGGTCCTTATTTTTCGTCAGAGGTGACGTTCTGAGGGAGGAGGGAAGAGTGAGGAGAGAGAAGATGGGGGGGTGGACTGCTTACCCCCCCTGCCATCACGGAAGGCATTCTTAGACCTGTGGTCCTTCTCAGACGGCACAGATTAGTATGAAAACACTTTTTCCTACACGTAAAACAAAAAAAAACAATCCTGTCTTGTTCACACTATCTGCTAGCACCTACTGCGGCGTTAAATGCTCTGTCACTTTAAGAAATGCAGACTGCAATTGAGCTCAACTAGCTACTTCCCTTTTTTCCTTTCAATACATTATGCCATGCTACAGCATACGGAACTGCCTGTAGAAACCGACATGCTTAACTTTCTGAATAACACCTACTGTGTCTGTTCCAAAAACTTCAAAAAAGGTAAGTGATTAAACCTTTTAACACCTTGCAACCCCTTTTAACCTGCTTAAAAGGGAACAAAAAGAAAACAAGAATATGGAATTACCAAAGCAGGTAAAAATTCAAAATTCTTTTTTTTTTAACAAAAAACTGGAAGAAAGAAGTGAAAATTCTCTTTTTAACAAAAACAGAAAAAAGAAGTGAAAACTAAAACCTAAAAAAAACTGATAAAATGTCACAAAAGGTGGAAGAAAACTAAGAAGAAATAAAAAAGGGAAAAAGTATATAAACTTGAAAAAACTACTTAGAAAAATAAAAAAACAAATACGAGTACACTTCCAATAATAAAAGGGTTAATGCAGAATGCAGGCACCCAACTTCCTCTTTTTAAGCCGGCGTCTCTGTAAAATCTGAGAACAATGGAAAATCAAAAAAACAGACTCAAAATGACCCAGCTTTCCTGAAAATTCTCATACTGCAGTAACAAGAATAATAATCTCCACCAAAAATGCAAGATAAAACATAAAATAGGGAAAAGCAGAGTCCAAAATATAACAATATGAAAAAAAAATATATATATATATATATATATATATAAGGGGCACACCCTGCAGGCAAAAGAGGAAGTTGACAATAAAAAAAGCAAAACTCTTTCTGCTTCAGATCTTTGTGGAAAACCTGCAATGAATTCACATATAGACGTCCAGGGAGAGAGATCGAAAGCCCTTGTCTTGTGACGCGTATGTGAAACAGCTGCTGGTAACCGATAACTGCCAACCACACTGGGTGCACTGCGCTGGTGTCCCGGGAATGTTAACACGCTGTACCGGAAGTCCTGACCGGCTCGTCAGTATCAGTAATGTGATAACTCCCACTATGTTGCCGCCACCTGATGCCTGGGCCGGCTTCTCCTGTCCTTCCCTGTGACCAGGTGTGTTGGTGGCAACCTGTCAAGTGGTTTGGCTCGCAATATCTTCCCTAAGCTAACACCACCGCGTGGCCTGGCGTGGGCGCTGTTGTCCCTTCCTGTGCACGGGTGTTTGTTGTGATAGCTTGATGTGAGATTTGCCTCGTGATATCTCCGTAAGGCCCCCACCACCTGTCCCTGGGCAAGGCTTCACCTGTCCTCCCCCTGTGTCCAATTGTATTTGTGAGGACCTATCTGAGTGGGTCAAACTCCCCCGTTATCGGTCTATCATCAACCATAAACACACAAATCTGTCACAATTTTCCACCAACTCACACCCGGATCTGAGACACACAGAACCACAGTAGACACTTAGCTTATCCCAGGGTTTGGATAAGGGTGGACTTTTTACACTTTACCTGGGATACGGTGGTGACCACACCTGACCAGCTAGGGATACGGACCCGGGCTGGACACGGGACATTCAGGCAAGATGACAGAATTTTCTTACTTATGGACCTGCAGCCTCCGTCCCGTGTGCCAGGCCCATAATGGCACCCCCGTCTTTCCGGCCAGCTGGGTCCCCGTGTGTTTCATCCAAAGCCCCACGTTGGGCGCCAAATTGATGTGGAAATTTATAGTTGGGTAAATTTACCCCTGTGCGTACTGTGGCCTGCCCAAATTAGACAGAGTCTTATTGAGCGCTCAAAGAAGGAAAGACGCCAGACTTGGTTGGCAGCAATACCTCCCAGCAAAACTCTGGAAGTTTATTGAATATACTTGGTTTTATCAGTTGTACAGAAAAGGAGTGGTTACTCATTAACATAAAGGCTGACCTTCTAGTGTAATTGGTCAGTTTGAATACATGAACATATATGGAAGAGTTTACCAAAAAGCTGATTCTAGCAATATAATTTACAGCCTATTGTTTCTACAGTGTCAGCATGTTCTGGTATCGGCTGGCACATCTGGCCTAAACTTCCTCTTTCTATGTCTGGGACAAATATCACTAGACAATGCTATCATAAGATACCATCTGTTCCCCAGACTCTCTCATGGGGGGGGGCAGTAGGTCATTTCCACCAACTAGTTACAAGGTTCAAACTGTGAATATGTATCTGTGTGCAGTATATCTGAGTATATAGCAGTATATAGCCTATATAAGAGTACATGAGTATATAGCCTATAGCAGGCAAGTGAGATCTATATGAAATACATATATATTTCCATAACATATCTAAACTCCCTAAAGAAGAAGCAAATAAATGGAGAGAAGCAACAGAAATGAAATCCATGCATGACTCAAATACATGGACACTGACAGATTTTCCAGAAGGAAGAAAAGCCATAGGATGTAAATGGATTTTTAAAGAATAATACCAAACAGATGGCACACCTGAAAGATACCAAGCAAGACTCGTAGCCAAAGGGTATTCTCAAAATATGGAGACTATGATGAAACATTTGCTCCAGTTGTCAAACATACTACAATAAGAACTTTACTTACAGTTGCAGCAATGAAACTGATGGAACTAATACATCTGAATGTAAAGACAGCATTTTTGAATGGAGATTTAACAGAAGACATTTACATGGAACAACCTCCAGGATTCAAAGACGAAAGAAACCCAAACAAAGTTTGCAAACTAGAGAAAAGCATATATGGTTTAACGCAAGCAGCTAAAGCATGGAATGACAAAATCACGGAAGTGCTTACAAATGAAAAATTTCAAAGAAGCAAAGCTGATCCATGCTTGTACACAAAAAGGCTGATGAATAGATTGATTTATGTACTCATATGTAGACGACATTTTGATTTGTTCTGAACAAGAAAGGTATAAAGAAAACATTCTAAAAGTCCTGAAGCAACATTTTGAAATCAAAGACTTGGGAAACGTGAAGTATAATTTCTTGAAGAATTATCCTACTGAAGAAATGACAGCAGACCTCTTCACGAAGGCGTTGAATGCTAATAAACACCAGAGACTAATAAAAAAGTTGGGTTTCACTGAATAAGTCCTTACTGTTGGGAAAGGGTGTTGGCATATGCAACAGAAACAGACTTATTGTTTATGTAAAGGAGGACTTTACACTAGCCTGACAGTAGATGGCGATAGTGTGAAGTTATATGTTTGCTGTATTGTGGGGAGGGAAGCTCTCTTGTTGTAGTTACTTTTACTTTCGCTTTTGACTGTGTTACGCCAGCAGCACGGGCTGTGTGCTTCTGAATTCTTATCTCATGTTTACCCATAAGAAGTAAAGCCGTTTACTCAAGATAACTTGCTCAGTGAAGTTCTTCTGTGTACCAGTGGATTCTCAAAAGGTACACTCTGCTGCAAATGTTTAAATTGCTCAGACATAGACACACTTCTTTTTGTGTTGCTAGGTTCACTAAACGCTAAAACTGACCTGCCATTATGATTCGCCAGATCATTACGAGTTCATAGACACCAAAAATGTATAGATTATTTTTTATCTAAGTGGTGAAAAAAAATTCCAAAGTTTGTAAAAAAAAAAAAAAAAAAAAAGTTGCCATTTTCCAAGACCCGTAGCGTCTCCATTTTTCCGGATCAGGGGCAGGGTGAAGGCTTATTTTTTGCGTGCCGATCTGACGTTTTTATTGATACCATTTTGGTGCAGATACATTTTTTTGAAAGCCCGTTATTGCATTTTATTGCAATGTTGCAGCAACCAGAAAAACTTAATTCTGGCGTTTTGATTTTTTTTCTCACTACGTCGCTTACTGATTGAATTAATTCTCTTTTAAATTGATAGATCTGGCGATTCTGAATGCAACAATACCAAATATGTGGGCGAAAGGGGGGTGATTTGAACTTTCATTTTTTAAAAAAATTTTTAAAATATTTTTTAAAACCTTTTTTTACTTTTTACTTGCTTCAATAGTCTCCATGGGCGACTTTAAGCTGCATTTGTCCGAGCGCCTCTGCTACAAACAGCAGGGCTGCAGCCCTGCTCTATGTAATAGATATGCTCTCTTGCTATGAGCGCTTACCACCAGGCGGCGCTCATAGTGATCCAGTAATGACCACCACAGGGGTCTTCTCCTGACCCCGGGTTGTCATGCCAACCGGTCGGCGACCCGCGGTTATGTGACACGAGCGCCGATGAGAGGAGGTAATGCGCTTCTGTTGCGTGCATGTTAAATGCCGCTATCAGAGTTTGACAGCGGCATTTAACATGTTAACAGCCGCGGGTGAATCACGATTTCACCCGCGGCTGTTCCGGGCGCATGTCAGCTGATCAGATCAGCTAAAGAAGAAAAAAGCACTACTGGAATAATGCACACCACAGAAAAATATATATTGAAAATATAAATCAAAACAATTTTATTGGCACACAGTTACAATTAAAACACACTTAAAACCAAAGAACTGTCTCCACAGAGAAAAATTGATTCAATAATGATTCTCATGCATGAGTAGACAGTAAATGACCCCAAAATAACCCCTCTCCTAGCGGCTCATGAGGCTAAAGCAATACATATAAATGTAACCTGTCCAATAGGACCTGATCAGATCAGCTGTCATGTCTCGGAAAAGGAGCTGGCTCATCGCCGGAGCACCAAACAGGGAGTCGTCCAATGACAGACTATGTCCATCATGGGACGTTAAGGGGTTAATCTTTGAATGTATTTAACCTTTGTATGTTAAAATATACAAAAGTGTACTCAATCATACTATTCCTTTTAATTTTGTTCTTTGAAATAAAATTGCATTATATCGCAAGTAGTAGCTTTCTTTACAGGGAATCTGTCACCTCATTTTTGGCCTATGAGATGTGGCCACCGCCATCAGGGGCTTATCTACAGCATTCTGTAATGCTGTAGATAAGCTCCAGATGTAACCTGAAAAATTAGAAAAATTAGTTGTATTATACTCACCGGGGGGGGCGTGGTCCTGTGGGTGTCGCTAGAATATGGGAGGCGCCAGACCGCGACACCCACCGAACCGGACCACTCCCCCCCCGGTGAGTATAATATAACTCGTTTTTCTTATCTACAGCATTACAGAATGCTGTAGATAAGCCCCTGATGGCGGTGGCCGCATCTCATAGGCCAAAAATGAGGTGACAGATTCCCTTTAAAGCCATATCCAAACCTTAGTGTTAAAAAGTTGGCAATACACTATCCCTCTGCTTATTGAGCAGGAACAGGCTAGCTGTTTTCAAAGTGAAGAAGCAATGACTTGTCAATTAGCAGGGGAAAAACATCCCTATTTTGGGATCCTGTCCCACAAGAGATTACGCTCCCCAGCATCAGGATTGCATAGCTATTCACCACACTGGACAATTGCAGGAGATGTTTGTGAACAACTAGCAGCAGTGTCACCATCAGAGTCACATGGTATAAGGATAAAACGGGTCAGGCATGGAGGACCAGCAATGGCAGCTCCGGGATCAGCAGCACAGTCAGTATAGTGCTAGAAGACATAGTGGAAGCCAAAATCTTAAAGGCTAAAGGGCTCTCGGATTATGCAATCCAAACCCTCCAGAAGAGCAGAAAGCCAGTGACTAATGCGATCTAAGGCAAAGTTTGGAAGAGGTTCTCATCTTGGTGTCTCCCAAGTACTCTTGATCCCTTCCATCCCAATATTGCACAAATTCAGTATTTTATGCAGAAGGGGTTGGAGCTAGGTACCTGAAGGTTCAGGTATCAGCTCTTAGCTCTTTCTTTGATCAAGACATGGCTGGCCACCTTTGAGTTAAACGCTTTATGACCTCTGCAGCCAGAATTCGTCCTAGGCTCCATAGTCAGGTTCCCTCTTCGGATTTAAATCTAGTCTTTAATAGATTAACTCGGGATCCATTCGAACCCCTACCATCCATAAACTTAACCCCTTCACCCCCAAGGGTGGTTTGCACGTTCATGACCGGGCCAATTTTTACAATTCTGACCACTGTACCTTTATGAGGTCATAACTCTGGAACGCTTCCATGGTGATTCTGACATTGTTTTCTCGTGACATATTGTACTTCATGTTAGTGGTAAAATTTCATTCAAATAACTTGCGTTTATTTGTGAAAAAAATGGAAATTTGGCAAAAATGTTGAAAATTTCGCAATTTTCCAACTTTGAATTTTTATGCCCTTAAATCACAGAGATACGGCACACAAAAAACTTGATAACTAACATTTCCCACATGTTTACTTTACATCAGCACAATTTTGGAACCAAAATTTTTTTTTGTTAGGAAGTTATAAGGGTTAAAAGTTGACCAGCGATTTCTCATTTTTACAACACCATTTTATTTTTAGGACCACATCACATTTGAAGCCACTTTGAGGGGTCTATATGATAGAAAATACCCAAAAGTGACAGCATTCTAAAAACTGCACCCCTTAAGGTGCTCAAAACCACATTCAAGAAGTTTATTAACCCATTAGGTGCGTCACAGGAATTTTTTTGAATATTTAAAAAGAAATGAACATCTAACTTTTTTTCACAAAAAAAAATACTTCAGGTTCAATTTTTTTTATTTTACCAAGGGTAACAGGAGAAATTGGACTGCAAAAGTTATTGTGCAATTTGTCCTGAGTACGCTGATACCTGATTTGTGGGGGGGAACGACTGTTTCGGCGCATGGCAGAGCTCAGAATGGAAGGAGCGCCGTTTGACTTTTTCAATGCAAAATTGGCTGGAATTCAGATCGGATGCCATGTCACGTTTGGAGAGTCGCTGATGTACCTAAACAGTGGAAACCCCCTACAAGTGACCCCATTTTGGAAACTAGACCCCCCAAGGAACTTATCTAGATATGTGGTGAGAACTTTGAACCCACAAGGGCTTCACAGAAGTTTATAACGCCCGGGCGTGAAAATAAAAAATTCGTATTTTTTCCACAAACATGATCTTTTAGTCAACATTTTTTTATTTTCCCAAGGGTAACAGGAGAAATTGGACCCCAAAAGTTGTTGTCCAATTTGTCCTGAGTATGCTGATACCCCATATGTGGGAGAAAACTACTGTATGGACACACGTCAGGGCTCGGAAGGGAAGTAGTGACGTTTTGGAATGCAGACATTGATGGAATGGTCTGCGGGTGTCATGTTGCCTTTGGAGAGCCCCTAATGTACCTAAACAGTGGAAACCCCCCACAAATGACCCCATTTTGAAAACTAGACCCCCTAAGGAACTTATCTAGATGTGAGGTGAGCACTTTGAACCCCCAAGGGCTTCACAGAAGTTTATAATGCCCGGGCATGAAAATAAAAAAATCGTATTTTTTCCACAAACATGATCAATTAGTCCCCAATTTTTTCATTTTCCCAAGGGTAACAGGAGAAATTGGACCCCAAAAGTTGTTGTCCAATTTGTCATGAGTACGCTGACACCCCATATGTGGGAGAAAACTACTGTATGGAAACACGTCGGGGCTCGGAAGTGAAGCAGTGACGTTTTGGAATGCAGACTTTGATGGAATGGTCTGCAGGTGTCATGTGCGTTTGGAGAGCCCCTGATGTACCTAAACTATTGAAACTCCCCACAAGTGACCCCATTTTGGACACTAGACCCCCCCACGGAACTTATCTAGATGTGTGGTGAGCACTTTGAACCTCCAAGTGCTTCACAGAAGTTTATAACGCTCGGACGTGAAAATAAAAAAATCATTTTTTTCCACAAAAATGATATTTTTGCCCTCAATTTTTTATTTTCTTAAGGGTAACAGGAGAAATTGGACCCCAAAAATTGTTTTGCAATTTGTCCTGAGTAGGCTGATACCCTACATGTGGGGGTAAAACACTGTTTGGGCGCATGGCAGAGCTTGGAAGGGAAGGAGCACCATATGACTTTTTCAACTCAGAATTGGCTGGAATTGAGATCAGACACAATGTTGCATTTGGAGAACCCCTGATGTGCCCAAATGTGCCCAAACAGTGGAAACCCCCAATTCTAACTCCAACCCGAACCCCAACACACCCCTAACCCTAACCCTAGCCCTAACCCAAGCACTAACCCTAGCCCTAACCCTAACCCGAACCCTAGCCCTAACCCTAGCCCTAACCCTAACCCTAATGGAAAAATGGAAATAAATACATTTTTTTATTTTATTATTTTTCCCTAACTAAGGGGGTGATAACGGGGGGTTTGATTTACTATTTATGGCGGTTTTTATGTTTGGCAGCTGTCGCACGCTAAAAGACGCTTTTTATTGTAAAAATAGTTTTTGCATCACCACATATTGAGAGCTATAATTTTTCCGTATTTTGACCCACCGAGTCATGTGAGGTCTTATTTTTTGCGGGACGAGTTGACGTTTTTATTGGTACCATTTTCGGGCACGTGACATTTTTTGATCGCTTTTTATTCCGATTTTTGGGACGCAGAATGAACAAAAACCAGCGTTTCATGAATTTCTTTTGGGGGAGTGCGTTTACACCGTTCCGCGTGCGGTAAAATTGATAAAGCGGTTTTATTCTTCGGATCAGTATGGTTACAGCGATACCTCATTTAGGTCGTTTTTTTATGTTTTGTCGGTTTTATGCAATGAAAACTATTTTATATAAAAAATAATTATTTTTGCATCGCTTTATTGTGCGAGCTATAACTTTTTTATTTTTTCGCTGATGATGCTGTGTGCCGGCTTGTTTTTTGCGGGACAAGATGACGTTTTCAGTGGTACCATGGATATTTATATGCGTCTTTTTGATCGCGCGTTATTACACTTTTTGTTTGGCGGTATGATAATAAATCATTATTTTTTGCTTCGTTTTTTATTTTTTAAGGGGTTTCTCTAAAGGGGTTAACTAATGGGACAGTTTTATAGGGCGGGTCGTTACGGACGCGGCGATACCTAATATGTGTACTTTTATTGTTTTTTTTTTATTTTCAAAAAATGAATTTATTGGGGAATATTTTTTTTTTTTTTTTTACTAATTTATTTGGCGATTTTTTTAAAATTATTTTTACACTTTTTTGTTATTTTTTTTTAACTTTATTACATAGTCCCAGGTGGGACATCACTGTCCTGTGACAGATCGCTGATCTGTCACATCACAGATCACTGTGACAGATCAGCGATCTGACACAGGCAGTGCCGAAGGCTTCCTCATGCCTGTGCTTTGCAGGCACTGAGGAAGCCAGCTTCCTGCAGGCCCCCGAAGGCCCCCATCGCCATCTTGGATTCGGGGGCCTGCAGGAAAGGAGCCCCCCGCAGCAGTGCTGCACATTGCGCTGCCGTGGGGGGCTCAGGGAAGCACGGAGGGAGCCCCCTCCCTGCCGATGCTTCCCTTTAACTCCCGGTACACCGCGATCATGTTTGATCACGGTGTGCAAGGGGTTAACGTGTCGGGGGCGGTCCGTGACCGCCCCAGACACATTGTGCCGGGTGTCAGCTGTGATAATCAGTTGACACCCGGCCGCGATCAGCGGCGCTCACCACGTGGGCGCCACTGATCGCTGAGACGTACTATCCCGTCCATGGGCATAGGGGCCCAGGTCTCATGGACGGGATAGTACGTCGGATGGCAGGAAGGGGTTAAAGAACCTGACCCTAAAAACAATCTTTTTATGGCAATTACTACCGCTAGGCGCATAGAATTGCAGGCCCTGTCAGTACAGGAACCCTATCTGACTATTACATCAGACAGCATTATCCTTCGGTTAGACCCTTCCTTTATGCCCAAGGTAGTCTTGGACTTTCACAGAGATCAGGATATTGTGCTACCCTCATTCTGCCCAAATCCTTCCAGCTTGAAGGAAGAAACCTTTCACACCCTTGACATCCACAAGGTAGTTTTCTATTATCTCCAACAGACTGAAGAATGGAGGATTGACCAAAACCTGTTCATTCAGTTTGCAGTACAGAATAAAGGCAAGAAGGCAGCAAAAAACACAACTGCTAATTGGATCAAGCAGGCTATCTGTCTGGCATATTTATCGCAGAATCTTCCTCCTCCTGCTTCGCTGAAGGCTCATTCCACCCGCGCAGTTTCCACATCATGGGCAGAAAGAGGGAACGCATCTTCTGAGTAGATATTAAGAGCCGCTACCTGGTCGTCTATCCACACGTTTACCAGACATTACAGACTAAATTTCAATAGGAATTTAACCTTTGGCAGACGAGTTCTGCAGGCTGTTGTCCATCCCTAAATAAATTAGTTGTTGGTATTATTCCGATGTGGCTGTTGTGGAAAGTGACTGGAGAAAATAGAATTTGTCTTACCGGTAATTCGGTTTCTAGGAACCTTCCACAACAGCACTTATTTCACCCCTATCTGATGTTCTTGTGGGGCGGCACGGTGGCTCAGTGGTTAGTGCTGGGGTCCTGGGTTCAAATCCCACCAAGGACAACATCTGCAAGGAGTTTGTATGTTCTCCCTGTGTTTGCGTGGGTTTCCTCCCACATTCTAAAGACATACTGATAGGGAATTTAGATTGTGAGCCCCATTGGGGACAGTGATGATAATGTGTGCAAACTGTAACGCCCTGCGGAATATGTTAGCGCTATATAAAAATAAAGATTATTATTATTCCTACACTTTGGTGGTAACTATACATGCTAGTGTGTCCTGAGAAAACACTGGAGGTTGTAGGAAGGGGAGGGGTATTTAACCTCTTTTGTATTTCCTGTCTCTCATTAGGGCGGGGAGACATCATCTGCTGCTGTCGTGGAAGGTTCCTAGAAACCGAATTACCGGTAAGACTAATTCTATTTTATGTTACCTTGTTGAGAACCTATTTATCAGGCCACTTTTGAGCTGACTAGTGAGTGGAGAAAAGAATCCCATAACCTTCTCTTTCGTCAGTTGAAAATTGTAAAGGTAAAGTGTCTGCGGATACAAAAGAGCTTTGCCAGCAAGATATTCAGTTAAAATTTATGAGGAATTAACACCACATCTTAAGATCCTCTTTCAAATAAACGTTTAATCTAATGTGAGAGTGTGGAGATTGATAACCCTTAGTAGCATCATAAAGGCATTGTGAAAGCGCAAAATTTAGCATTTCCATAAGATACTGGATTTCTTTTAACTTGACATTTCTTTGGGAAGACCGTTATGGTGTTGCAAAGTTTTCTAATTTTATCAAAAGGGAGTCTATGTTCCATTTTAACTGACTATACCTAGGAATTAACTAACTATACCCAGGAATTCTAAAGACCTGGAAGGGTAAATAGTCTTCTCATATAAGCATTGGGGACCCCGAACTCATTGCAAGTTAAAATAAATTTGTCAAAAAGGTCCAAGCAAATTTGAGAGTAAAAAAAATCGTCAAACTAGTGTAATATGCCGCGTTCGGCTGATTCACATTCTACTACCCACTGTAAAAAAAAAAAAAAAAACATTTAAAAGTATAAACAAGAACGAGAGATCCCCATAGGTAAATACAGTAGGTAAGCATTTCTCAAAAAAGAACTTATCAAAGCAAAAACCTAAAGAGTTAAAACCAGAGGGATCCACTGGCAGTAGTCTAAATCCGGCCTTAATGTCAGCTTTGGCCATTAACCCCTTTACCCCCAAGGGTGGTTTGCATGTTAAAGACCAGGTCAATTTTTTCAATTCTGACCACTGTCCCTTTATGAGGTAATAACTCTGGAACGCTTTCATGGATCCTGGTGATTCTGACATTGTTTTCTCGTGACATATTGTACTTCATGATGGTGGTTAAATTTATTTGCTATGACTTGCGTTTGTGAAAAAAATGGAAATTTGGCAAAAATTTAGAAAATTTTGCAATTATTCCAACTTTGAATTTTCATGCCCTTAAATCACAGAGATATGTCACATAAAATACTTAATAAGTAACATTTGCCACATGCCTACTTTACATTAGCACAATTTTGGAACAATTTTTTTTGTTAGGATGTTCTAAGGGTTAAAAGTTAAACAGCAATTTCTCATTTTTTACAACACCATTTTTTTTAGGGACCACATCACATTTGAAGTCACTTTGAGGGGCCTATATGATAGAAAATACTCAAAAGTGACACCATTCTAAAAACTGCACACCTCAAGGTGCTCACAACTACATTCAATAAGTTTATTAACCCTTCAGGTGCTTCACAGGAATTTTTGGAATGTTAAAAAAATGAACATTTAACTTTTTTCACAAAAAAATTATTTAAGATCCAATATTTTTATTTTACCAAAGGTAACAGGAGAAATTGGACCACAAAAGTTGTTGTACAATTTGTCCTGAGTACGCTGATACCCCATATATGCAGGTAAACTGCTGTTTCGGCGCATGGAAGAGCTCGGAAGGGAAGGAGCGCCGTTTGACTTTTCAATGCAAAATTGGCTGGCATTGAGATCGGACGCCATGTCACGTTTGGAGAGCCCCTGATGTGCCTAAACAGTGGAAATCCCCCACAAGTGACACCATTTTGGAAAGTACACCCTCTAAGGAACGTATCTAGATGTGTGGTGAGCACTTTGAACCCCCCAGTGCTTCACAGAAGTTTATAACGTAGAGCCGTAAAAATAAAAAAATCATTTTTCACAAAAGATCTTTTCGCCCCCAATTTTTATCTTCCCAAGGGTAACAGAAGAAATCGGACACCAAAAGTTGTGCAATTTGGCCTGAGTACGCCGATACCCTATATGGGGGTAAACCACTGTTTGGGGGCATGGCAGAGCTTGGAAGGGAAGGAGCACCGTTTGACTTTTTCTACGCAGAATAAGCTGGAGTTGAGATCAGACGCCATATCACATTTGGAGAGCCCCTGATGTGTCTAAACAGTGGACCCCCCCAATTCTAACTCCAACCCTAACCCCACCACACCCCTAATCCCAACCATAACCACAAACCTAACCCTAATCCCAACCGTAACCGTAATCCAAAAAATAACCCCAACTGTAACCCCAACCCAAACCCTAACCCGTGTGCTGCTGATGCGGCACACACATGTGCCACAGATATTTCACACACGAACACTAACATCTCTGGTACCTGAAATATCAGGACGTGTGAAAGAGGCGTTATAGCGGGTTTTTATGCTTGGCTGCTGTCACACACTAAAAGATGCTTTTTATTGCAAAAAATAGTTTTTGCATCACCAATTTTTCCATATTTTGGCCCACAGAGTCATGTTTTGCTTTGTTTCTTGCAGGACAAGTTGACGTTTTTATTGGTACCATTTTCAGGCACATTACTTTTTTACCGCTTCTTTATTCTGTTTTTTTGGGCAGGCAGAATGAACAAAGACACCATTCTGCATGAGGTAAAATTGATAAGGCAGTTTTATTCTTCAGGTCAGTGCGACTACAGTAATATCTCATTTATATCTTTTATGTTTTGGCGCCTTTATACAGTAAAAACTATTTTATATAAAAAATAAATAACTCTTTATTCTGAGAACTATAACTTTTTTTATTTTCCCGGTGATGGAGCTGTATGGGGGCTTATTTTTTGCAGGATAAAATGACATTTTTAGCGGTACCATGTTTATGTATATCCATCTTTTTATCGCGTGTTATTCCACTTTTTGTTTCGTGATATGATGATAAAGCATTGTATTTTGCCTTAGTTTTTTTATGGTGTTCACTAAATGGGTTAACTAGTGGGACAGTTTTATAGGTCGGGTCATTAGGGACACGGCAATACCAAATATGTGTACTTTTAATGTTTAGATTTTTTTTTTCATTCAAATATTTATTTAGTGATAAAATGAATATTGAGTTTTTTAATTAGTATTTTTTTTAAATATTTTTACAATTATTTTTTTCTGCATGTAATTTACACTAACCTGAGAGACTTCTTGACATGCACTGCGCATGACAGGAAGTCTATCAAATCAGGAGACCCAGATTTCATCATTAAAAAGAGAGAAGAGCCAGCACTGCCAGTGGTCAGAACGCATAACATGAGGTGCATATGCACATATCCTACTGCATTCAAAATGAGACATTTAGCAAAATATTGATCAATATATTGAGCCACCCCGCCACGCCAAGGCAATCTCATATGGGGGGTCCTACTCTACATTTTTATTATTCATTGTGCCATTGCGGCCTCCTAAATGTTTTAAAAGCAAGACCATATCAAATGCAATCCATACCTGAAGCATATCTGCATCACTCCCGTGCAGCCAGATGGAGCAGGTGCAGATGAAGGCCAACCAGGTCTGAACACAGACATCTCAGGTTTGACCTCCACACACTGCCCAACCAGCAAACACAGATGAAGGGCAATGCAGGCCCAGTGCTGCTGGTTGGGCAGTGTGTGGAGGTCAAACCTGAGATGTCTGTGTTCAGACCTGGTTGGCCTTCATCTGCACCTGCTCCATCTGGCTGCACGGGAGTGATGCAGATATGCTTCAGGTATGGATTGCATTTGATATGGTCTTAGTTTTAAAACATTTAGGAGGCCGCAATGGCACAGTGAATAATAAAAATGTAGAGTAGGACCCCCCATATGAGATTGCCTTGGCGTGGCGGGGTGGCTCAATATATTGATCAATATTTTGCTAAATGTCTCATTTTGAATGCAGTAAGATATGTGCATATGCACCTCATGTTATGCGTTCTGACCACTGGCAGTGCTGGCTCTTCTCTCTTTTTATTGCAAATTGGTTTTGTGGCTGACCACCACTGTTGCCGTGCACGCTGGGTCATGTTCGCCATCTTTTCTGTGTTTATTGTGATTGATCTAGGCTGCTGTGCACACTCACGGCAGCCCCGCCCTGCCCCAGGCTTTATTTATTTTTGCATCCATGTCTGGGCCTGCATTGCTCTTCATCTGTGTTTGCTGGTTGGGCAGTGTGTGGAGGTCAAACCTGAGATGTCTGTGTTCAGACCTGGTTGGCCTTCATCTGCACCTGCTCCATCTGGCTGCACGGGAGTGATGCAGATATGCTTCAGGTATGGATTGCATTTGATATGGTCTTGCTTTTAAAACATTTAGGAGGCCGCAATGGCACAGTGAATAATAAAAATGTAGAGTAGGACCCCCCATATGAGATTGCCTTGGCGTGGCGGGGTGGCTCAATATATTGATCAATATTTTGCTAAATGTCTCATTTTGAATGCAGTAAGATATGTGCATATGCACCTCATGTTATGCATTCTGACCACTGGCAGTGCTGGCTCTTCTCTCTTTTTATTGCAAATTGGTTTTGTGGCTGACCACCACTGTTGCCGTGCACGCTGGGTCATGTTCGCCATCTTTTCTGTGTTTATTGTGATTGATCTAGGCTGCTGTGCACATTCACGGCAGCCCCGCCCTGCCCCAGGCTTTATTTATTTTTGCATCCATGTCTGGGCCTGCATTGCCCTTCATCTGTGTTTGCTGGTTGGGCAGTGTGTGGAGGTCAAACCTGAGATGTCTGTGTTCAGACCTGGTTGGCCTTCATCTGCACCTGCTCCATCTGGCTGCACGGGAGTGATGCAGATATGCTTCAGGTATGGATTGCATTTGATATGGTCTTGCTTTTAAAACATTTAGGAGGCCGCAATGGCACAGTGAATAATAAAAATGTAGAGTAGGACCCCCCATATGAGATTGCCTTGGCGTGGCGGGGTGGCTCAATATTTTGCTAAATGTCTCATTTTGAATGCAGTAAGATATGTGCATATGCACCTCATGTTATGCGTTCTGACCACTGGCAGTGCTGGCTCTTCTCTCTTTTTATTGCAAATTGGTTTTGTGGCTGACCACCACTGTTGCCGTGCACGCTGGGTCATGTTCGCCATCTTTTCTGTGTTTATTGTGATTGATCTAGGCTGCTGTGCACACTCACGGCAGCCCCGCCCTGCCCCAGGCTTTATTTATTTTTGCATCCATGTCTGGGCCTGCATTGCCCTTCATCTGTGTTTGCTGGTTGGGCAGTGTGTGGAGGTCAAACCTGAGATGTCTGTGTTCAGACCTGGTTGGCCTTCATCTGCACCTGCTCCATCTGGCTGCACGGGAGTGATGCAGATATGCTTCAGGTATGGATTGCATTTGATATGGTCTTGCTTTTAAAACATTTAGGAGGCCGCAATGGCACAGTGAATAATAAAAATGTAGAGTAGGACCCCCCATATGAGATTGCCTTGGCGTGGCGGGGTGGCTCAATATATTGATCAATATTTTGCTAAATGTCTCATTTTGAATGCAGTAAGATATGTGCATATGCACCTCATGTTATGCGTTCTGACCACTGGCAGTGCTGGCTCTTCTCTCTTTTTATTGCAAATTGGTTTTGTGGCTGACCACCACTGTTGCCGTGCACGCTGGGTCATGTTCGCCATCTTTTCTGTGTTTATTGTGATTGATCTAGGCTGCTGTGCACACTCACGGCAGCCCCGCCCTGCCCCAGGCTTTATTTATTTTTGCATCCATGTCTGGGCCTGCATTGCCCTTCATCTGTGTTTGCTGGTTGGGCAGTGTGTGGAGGTCAAACCTGAGATGTCTGTGTTCAGACCTGGTTGGCCTTCATCTGCACCTGCTCCATCTGGCTGCACGGGAGTGATGCAGATATGCTTCAGGTATGGATTGCATTTGATATGGTCTTGCTTTTAAAACATTTAGGAGGCCGCAAAGGCACAGTGAATAATAAAAATGTAGAGTAGGACCCCCCATATGAGATTGCCTTGGCGTGGTGGCTCAATATATTGATCAATATTTTGCTAAATGTCTCATTTTGAATGCAGTAAGATATGTGCATATGCACCTCATGTTATGCGTTCTGACCACTGGCAGTGCTGGCTCTTCTCTCTTTTTATTCCAGATTTCATCATGATGACATCGGGTCTCCACGGCAGTGTTTGATCGCAGCATTTCGGGGGTTAAAGTGCCGGGAGCGGTCTGTCTGCGGCCGATCGCTATGACGTACTATCCTGTCCATGGACAGTAAGGCCCAGGTCACATGGATGGGATAGTACATCAGATGGCAGAGAGGGGTTAATCATTCTGACCAAATTTTCGAAGAATGTCCACTGCTTTGTCAAAGGAGGTGTATTTTACTGAAGACGATGATGTGTCTACTTTGTCATTTAAAGAGGCACCATAAGGGTCTGACAAATGGTGTAGAAGTTTTAAAGAGCCCTCCTCCTTCTTGGGGACCACTCCCAAGGGGGAAATACGTAAATAAGGGAATGGGGGTGAATCAAAAGGACCCGCTATGCGCTTTAATTCTAATTCTTTATTTATTTTTTCCCTTGCTATTTCAGGAAACTTCAGTAAAGAAGGTAAATTATTAACTATTACATCTGACACCTTTAAAAGGCGGTATATCAAAACCGTTTGAAAAACCTTGGAATAACATTTCCCTACTCGCTAGGTCTGGCCACAGTATCATTTTTTCCAAAATCACGAGTCGGGGCTTTTAAAATTGATATTATTCGGTCGGCTGTTCTGCTTTTTGAAACATTTGGATGTAGGGTGTGACCCTCCACAAATTAAGCATTCATGCCGAAATCTACAATTATGGAACGATTTGCAGGATGATTCACTAAATGCAAAGCAAATGGCCCTTTTATTAGTAACGTTTAGAGGTTGCCTATTAGAAGAAAGTATCTGGGGGAGCATGAGATTAATCCAGAGACCAACGTCTTTCACACCCCATGTAATATTAAAGTGAACAGCTAAATTCTGCCTAAAAGCCTCATCGTAACTAAACCAGGCCATGCCTCCAAAGTTACGATAAGCCTCAAGGATTATAGCAATGTATTGAAAAAGGCCACTACACAAAGTAGGAAACTTGCAGAATAAATAGAAAATGCCTGGAGCCAATTGTTAAAAGATCTTGGTGGGGCTCTGCATTTCCTAGCATCAGTATCAAATTAGTCGTCCTTTTCATATTTATTAAGCTGTTCTTTAGTGACCGGAAGTAGGGAGAATAAATCAACATAATTCTTCCTCCAAATATTTACTTTCACAGAGGCAGATATGTGAATTATCCCCTCTGGGATTTCATTTATCAGGGCCTCTTTTAAATGGGTTTCTGGCAATCCTGGCCTAATACAAACTGCAGGACTGACAGACTCACAAAGCTGCTGAGAGAAATCCGGCAAACAGAAATGTCTGAATTACCTAAAACCTCAGTCAGCACCTCTTTAACAAGAGATTTGAAATGTAAGTGTATCACAGACAGGGGAACACGGAAAGTCTCACCCCTTCTGGATTTTCCTTGGTCCATGTCAGTTTCCTCTGTGGAGCCAGTGCTCAAGCCCAGTATAGAGGGCGAGAGCAGCTGCACTGTAGCCTGCTGTGCTGGTTCCTCTTCTTCCTTGGCTTCTGGTCTAGAGTCCCACCTGTCCTGGGCTGCCGTGGTGCTTTTGCGACCGCGGCGACTAGATGCATCATCGGTGGCTTTAGATGATGTCGTTGGAACTCTCTGCCAGTGTAAGTCTTGAACTGGACTGCAAGACTTCCAGGAAGCAGGGCACAACTTCCTTGCACGCTCATCCTGTGCCTGCTTGACTGTCATGGAAGGAGGCGCTGGAGGTGAATATGTCACCTGCGCCCTCCGATTCCTCATGGAGCTTCTGCTTCTCCATGATTCTGGTGATGATTTGTCCACAGACTGGTGAGGAAGGTGCGATTCGTAAGGAAGGGTTAACGATTCTTCAGCAGGTGTAATAGGTTTTCTAGCAAGACAGGTTTTAAACCATTCTGCGCCATCCTTTTCTCCGGTCCTGTGAACCAGCTGCTGTATTAGGTTGTCCATCATCAATCTTCTGACAGGATGTGAAGAATAACTGACAGCCTGTCGTTTTGTAAGGAGGTGGCCGAGGACATCACGTGCCTCCCCTTCTTTAAACACTGTCCACATGATAATGTGTTGTTTGCTAGTGTTAGTGTAATGTGTTGTATTGTTTATATACTATAATGTGATGTATTTGATGCGTGTTATGTATAGAAGTAGGGGTAGAATAGAAGATAGCATAGGATAATAGTGGGGTTAGATTAGTGGGGCACATGAGGTAGAAATAGGATTATTAACTTAGGTTTAGTTAGTATAGGGGTTTTCCAGTAGAGAGGAGCTACAGAGCAGTGCAGCACAGAGCAGTGCAGCATAGAGCAGGTATAAATGAAGGGACGTCCTGGTTAGGGCTCAGTGCAGTCAGGATGCAGCAGTGAGCAGTGAAGGTCTGTTAGCTGTGCAAATAAGGCTGCTATGGCAAGAACGGGCCACAGGCTGAAGCGGCGTGCAGGTGTTCACCAGCTAGAATGGAGACCAACTCGAAGAGGATCCTGGGGTCTATGACCGGAGCAGGTGAAGCTGAGATGGCGAACCTGGCACCTTTTCCTATTGAAGCTGGACCAGGGTATTGTAGGAAGCTGGTGGGCCTGGAGCACGGACAGGACAGGGATTGTCCAGGAGTGGGACAGAGATTATCCAGAAGCAAGGCAGGGATTGCCGGAAGAAGAGACTGCAGGAGAAACAGGGAAAGCTGAGGAAATGCCACTCTGTGTGTATTGTGCTGCATATGTGAAGGATGCCCTACTGCTCAGTAAAGTTTAACCATTGGAAAAGATCATTGTCTCTGAAGTGGTTTGTGGAGCTCATGGATGCGGAACCAGAGTGACAGCAGCCGTGGGGGCTCTGACAGTGAGCGTGAGTGTACTGCTGCATATGCAGCAGGAAAGACTTTGTATTACCTCTGTTTGGCGCCAGGGTGTGAGAAAACTACAGCCTGTTGCCACGACTACCACCCTGTTCACCCTACAGAATTGGCATAGTCGCCAGGATTACGAAGCCTTAAATGCAGATAGCAGAGGAGCCTTGAAAATGGCAAAGATGGTGTCTGTTAGAGATTTAAAGATGGTGCCAAACACTGACACGAAGATGGCAGTCAGTGGCGCAAAAGAAGGCAGCGTTGATGCCCACAGTTGGCGTCCTAAGCAGAAAAGAGCGCAAAGCTGGCAGAAGCAGTGGCCTAAGCTGAGGCCACGTCCCCTAGTGACTGGTGCCTGCCTGGGAGGGCGCAGAGAAAGAAGCCCCGACCCCTGCAGCAGATCCCTGAGAAACTGGGGAGGGCCTGAAGCTGAACGGGTGGAGCAGCCGGAAGTAGCTCCACCCACAAATGGGTGGAGACCAGAGGAGCAAGACGGTGTGCCCAGAAGAGAGACACCATTACCTAGTGAGATACCTGTGCAGCGAAGGAGTATGTCGTTCCACGGAGGAATCGGCTGACAGGACTACGGACCGTAGCCCAGGCGAAGTCGGACTCCCGCACCGGAGGCTAGTGGACATGGGAACTGGAGGATTGGTTCCCTTTTTGGTCAGCCCGAACAGAAGACTGCCCGGAGCTGGAACACCGCTGACGCGGAGAAGCCGGTGCTGGAAGACGAGACAGAGTACGGAAGTCGTGGAGAGAGACCATCGCGGCCGTGATCTTGAGTTTGTGCGGCCACCATGAAGGACCGTAGCAGCCGACTGCCACCTCGGTGAGTGCTACACCGACCCTCACCCCAGTCCCCGCACCTGCTCCAGCCCATTCGTCTTCTCCGGTCCCCGCATCTCCCAGCGGTGGCTACTGAGACGAGATCTGGGCCTCTACAGCGAGAGAGGCTCAGTGGGTGAAGAGAGTCATAGAAGAAATGGCGGGAGTGCCGGATACGTGGGGAGCTGTGGTGCCTGGGGGGAGGAACCATGTCCGGCCGGATGACATGTGGCCTGCTGAGGTACTTTATCCATACCCAAGGGTATGGATTCATTCAGGTAGACGAGACGGGAGACAAAATTTATGTAAATGTCGGATCCATTACACACAATGGTTCCTTGCAGGAGTGGGACCAGGTGACATTTGTACGAGAGCGGGAGGCTCCAAGTTTGCAGAGCCAACCCCTGGAGGAGGAAAGGAGCAGGAGAGACTGTGGAGAGTTTTCCTCCAGCGGGTCTTCAGGTGACATCTTCATCATCATTCAGGGCCAGAATGCGGCCCACTATTCCAGTCGGAAAGAAGGAAATGAATGAAGGTGTAAGGAGATAGACTGGACCGCGGGTACCTGCATGCTGGGTCTGGAACTGAAAGTGCTGCATCCTCTGTTTCCGAGGGAAGCCTGAGAGAGGCTGCATGAGGGAAGCATTCGTGAGAAGGAGCTTCCTGCTGACAAAGGAGAGCGGAGAGTGAGTGGGACAAAGCGCGCACAGCAGCAGAGGTATAAGAGCAGAAAGTGTGCTCTGCAGGACAATTTGGCATGAATGCAGAGCAGCACGCAGAGCGGAGATCGGCGCGCTCTGCCTCCCCTTCCCTCAGAGAATACCGGCGCTGCGACAGGCCACATGGAGAGAGACCCTGTCGCCTGCAGAGAGAGCTGTGTAGATCAGAGCTGTGCACGCAGAGCAGAGCCAAGTTGGGTGCTGCAGCAGAGAGGAGTGCTCCATCCCGGGAGCACCTACGCCACACAGACCGCCACCATCAGCGGGGACAAGAGGAAATGAGTCGTACAGTGCATTCCTGGTGATTGCCATAACATAAAGTCAGGTGCCAGACGCTCCAGGAAAGTGAGCACCGCGTGCGTGCTGCTTGAAAAGAGACCGGGAGCATGACCTTCCGCTATCCCTGACTGTGTTAGTTAATAGCGGCCCAGACACGTGTGACCTGACTTCACTAGGGGTTATAGTTTTAAAGCTTCTGTTCCATATACCTGCACATGCCGCAGAGCTACGTGCCGCTTTTGTCGGTGCCACCGTTGGATCCTTGTCCGTCACAGACTTCATCCTGGACATCACGTGCCGCTGTTGCCTGTACCTCCATTGGAGCACCGAGACGCTGCAATCAGGAAGACTACAAACTGATAAGTTTTTCCCTTTTCCTTCTGATCTATTGTTTATCCCTATCCTACCCCTTTCAAACTTCCTGTCCCGTCCTTTGTCCTATTATCCCCCTCCATGCCCTGCTACTCCCTGCGTGGAGTGTATTTCTTGTTAATAAAATCCTGTTAACTCTTGATCTATCTCCTGTCCGTGACGACATCTCAAGTTCCTGCGATTTCTACAATGGCAACCCCTTTAAATGGATATATGGTGCTAGTTACATGGATTATAGCGAGAGAGACTGTTCCGCATCTCTGGAAGGGCAAGGAGCCCTGGACGGCACCAGGACTGGGTGCCAGTGGTGGCCAGTATGATCACAGTTGAGTGACTTTTTTTTTTTTTCCCCTCCTCCAAGTTTTTCTTTGCACACGGTTGCAGTTTTTTTTTATACACTTCTCCTTCCCGCTTTTTCTTGAAACTGTCCACTCCAAAGCCTGAAAAAGGGCGCCAAGAATAACCAGACCGAACTGAGCAGAACCTGCTCAAGGAGAATACCATAGCTTACTGTAAATGACCTTTTGACAATTAATAAACATATTTCCCCTTTGAAGTATGAACCAATACAAACTGTAGAATTAAATAACTTTTAAGGGTCTGTGTTACCATGAGACCCCCCCTTACATCTGCGTTTCAGGGGGGTTACCATTACACTAGAAGATGGACATGACACTATGCCCTTAGCAAAATGGGACAGGTTTTGCCGTTAATCCATCCTTCTGACCCAGAAGTCTATGGCATGTGGACTTGGGGTATTTGCTTGAGAAATGATGCAGGCCAGATACCAATGAACCTGGGTTCTCAGTGGGCGGCATTGTTTGCTGATGTGCATCAGGTGGGCGCAGCAGCAAATAGTATATCTGGTTCAACACGTCACGTATACTATTACTGCCTCTGCAGATTATTGTAGCTCTAATGTCGGCACAGGTGTTGTCTTGGGTATGGGGGGAGTGGAGAGGGGTCTCCTGGTTAGTCATGTGGTCTGCAGGCGTCTGTGCAGTGAAATCTCAGAGCAGGTAATAAGTCAGTTTGGACTCTTTTGTTTTAATAGAGAGACTCTAAAAGCGTGGCTATCCAACAGTTATCCCTGTGGTTGAAGGTAACAATAAACTCGTCCTCCCACAAGTAATCCATCATACAGCTTGCCTTGCTTATGAACACGATCAAGGCCCCTGTTAGTTCACATTCCATACCCCGCTGTGAGGGTCAGTCACTGGGGCGTAAATAGAAATCATTGGGCACCATAGCAAATAGTCTGAACGGGCACCCCCAAAAAATAAAATAGATTGTTACTGTTTACCCCCCTCCTCCACCCTCCAAATTGTGTGCAGAGGCAGAATATTCCCCTCCAGCTCCCCCACACTATAAGCCAACTGCAGCAGTGCAGCCACTGTTTACCCCCTCAAAATTGTGTGCAGCAGCCAGACATATTTTTTAGGAAGTACCAGCATAGTGGCAAAGGGACACATAAAAAAAAAAAAAAAAATTCACCGCCGGGCCCAGCTCACCATCTTGCATCTCCACACAGCCTCATCTCCTCACGCTCCACCTCCGACAGCCGGTAGCTGCCCTCATGTGCAACTACTTCCGGCCAGGCCCAGCGTACACTGGTCTCTCTGGCTGGAAAGCTACGTCTGCCAGGAGGCGTGGCGTCCTTATGCAAATCCAGTCAGGGAGTTCAGCTGGGAACAGTGCAGGACTAGAAAGGAGGAGCCAGGTACGGAGTGATGGCGGCACACACATTTAAAGGCATACTGCTCAGCACAGCCGTTGTGGTCCGACTCCGAGGGCTGCCTGTTGTGAATTCTCTTGATTTGACTTCTGAGTCGGGGCTCCTTCTGATGGTTTTGCGGGTAGTGGAGCTGGCCGGGTTGACAGAAGTCTGCCACCTGACGACGATGATTGGAAATTAGGGGTTACTGACTGTGAGGATATAAGTGAGCAGGCTTCCCTCAGTTGTTGTTGGTGATTAGTTTCTTCCTGTGCATTTTGAAGTCTGCTGTCTCCTGCCTGATCCTGCATTTTTCAGTTAAGTTGTTCATTTGCTAATCCTTTACATCTGATCTGGTTTTGCCTCTTTCTGCTTTGCTGTGAGGGTTCAGCGTGTTCCCTGCTGGGGCAGTGCTGGACCCCGCTCCATATGTTACAGCTTGTGTCAGTTTGTTCAGTCCCCTGTTATATTAGTCTATTTTGCTTTGCTGCCAGTTCACACCAGAATGCTGATATAGTGGGGGAGAGGTCGTGAGACCTCAGTGTTTTTTGTACATCAGACGTGTTGGATTTTTTAGGGTTTTTGGGTGATTGCAGACAGTGTCTTTCCTTTCCTATCTAGACAGTTTGGGCCCCATCATTTGCTCAGTCATTTTCTGCCTGTGTTTGTGCCTCATCTTGTCTCACCGGCAATATATGTTTGGGGGCTATCTATTTCTTTGGAGTTCTACTCAGGGCAGTTTAGATTTCACCTTTCTTGCTTTAAGCTTAGTTAGTTCTCCGGCTGTGCGGAGGCATCTAGGGCATCGTAGGTACGCCCCATGGCTACTGCTACTTGTGTTGTTAGGATTAGGGGTCTGCAATCTGCTAAGTTACCAACCTTTCTGGATTCCTGGTGGCCTAGCCTATTCCTGCCATCCTCCTCAGTGACCTATTCATATCAGCTGCCACTAGGAATTTTGGGCCCCATACTGGCAAAATTTTTGTGGCACCCTTGAAACTCTGCCCAGGCTCCACCCCTCGAACTCTCCACAGTTGCACCGCTCTCTCTTGGGAAAAGCTCCACTTCTCACCCATCACACCTTAAGGCCGGAGTCACACTAGCGAATAAATCGGATGAATGCAATGTGATAAAATATCGCATTGCATTCGTCCCATGTTATTCTATGGTGCAGCTCCCATCATCCGATTTTTTTGCGGAACGTTTCCTTGGACCGAGACAATCGCAGCACGCTGCGATTGTCACCGATTTTCAGATCGGACTCGCCAATGCAAGTCTATGGGTGCGATTAAAAATCGGATTACAAACGGATCGCAAGACTTCTCCAGGTCAGCAGGAAAGAGCATCAGGCATTGGATGTCAAACGGATGCTTAGATGCGAATAAAATCGGTTAATCGCCGGAAATTCGGATGACAGACGGATCGCTGGACAAGAAACCTTAGTGCGATTTTGTACCGTAAAAATCAGACCGATTTTTTTTAATCGTTGTGTGTCTCTCCAGCCTAACAGTTCCATCACCAGATCACACATATAGCCAGCAGCTCTTGTTTTGGCCAAAAGATTTTTTTTTAACCTGCCAACATGACAAAGTAGACTCCTCCGGCCGGGCCCTACTCTACTCTAACCTATTAAAAAATTGTTAAAATATCCAATACAATTTAGGTATATTTTTATTCTTCAATTTTTAAAATGATCAATAATATCACATCCATAGGGACAAATACCACCGCACCATGACAAGACACAATATAGCCACCACATAAAAGGAATAAATGCAGCCACACCATGTCCAGACCACATATTACCACCACAGTGACCGAATAATAGCACATACAAGGGATGTAAATACTTACAGTGCCTACAAGTAGTATTCAACCCCCTGCAGATTTAGCAGGTTTACACATTCGGAATTAACTTGGCATTGTGACATTTGGACTGTAGATCAGCCTGGAAGTGTGAAATGCACTGCAGCAAAAAAGAATGTTATTTCTTTGTTTAATTTTTTTTTAAATTGTGAAAAGTTTATTCAGAGGGTCATTTATTATTCAACCCCTCAAACCACCAGAATTCTGTTTGGTTCCCCTAAAGTATTAAGAAGTATTTCAGGCACAAAGAACAATGAGCTTCACATGTTTGGATTAATTATCTCTTTTTCCAGCCTTTTCTGACTATTTAAGACCCTCCCCAAACTTGTGAACAGCACTCATACATGGTCAACATGGGAAAGACAAAGGAGCATTCCAAGGCCATCAGAGACAAGATCGTGGAGGGTCACAAGGCTGGCAAGGGGTACAAAACCCTTTCCAAGGAGTTGGGCCTACCTGTCTCCACTGTTGGGAGCATCATCCGGAAGTGGAAGGCTTATGGAACTACTGTTAGCCTTCCACGGCCTGGACAGCCTTTGAAAGTTTCCTCCCGTGCCGAGGCCAGGCTTGTCCAAAGAGTCAAGGCTAACCCAAGGACAACAAGGAAGGAGCTCCGGGAAGATCTCATGGCAGTGGGGACATTGGTTTCAGTCAATACCATAAGTAACGTACTCCACCGCAATGGTCTCCGTTCCAGACGAGCCCGTAAGGTACCTTTACTTTCAAAGCGTCATGTCAAGGCTCGTCTACAGTTTGCTCATGATCACTTGGAGGACTCTGAGACAGACTGGTTCAAGGTTCTCTGGTCTGATGAGACCAAGATCGAGATCTTTGGTGCCAACTACACACGTGACGTTTGGAGACTGGATGGCACTGCATACGACCCCAAGAATACCATCCCTACAGTCAAGCATGGTGGTGGCATCATGCTGTGGGGCTGTTTCTCAGCCAAGGGGCCTGGCCATCTGGTCCGCATCCATGGGAAGATGGATAGCACGGCCTACCTGGAGATTTTGGCCAAGAACCTCCGCTCCTCCATCAAGGATCTTAAGATGGGTCGTCATTTCATCTTTCAACAAGACAACGACCCAAAGCACACAGCCAAGAAAACCAAGGCCTAGTTCAAGAGGCAAAAAATCAAGGTGTTGGAGTGGCCTAGTCAGTCCCCTGACCTTAACCCAATTGAAAACTTGTGGAAGGAGCTCAAGATTAAAGTCCACATGAGACACCCAAAGAACCTAGATAACTTGGAGAAGATCTGCATGGAGGAGTGGGCCAAGATAACTCCAGAGACCTGTGCCGGCCTGATCAGGTCTTATAAAAGACGATTATTAGCTGTAATTGAAAACAAGGGTTATTCCACAAAATATTAAACCTAGGGGTTGAATAATAATTGACCCACACTTGTATGTTTAAAATTTATTAAAATTTAACTGAGCAACATAACTTTTTGGTTTGTAAGATTTATGCATCTGTTAATAAATCCTGCTCTTGTGTGAAGTTTGAAGGCTCTAACTTATTTGCATCTTATCAAACCTGCTAAATCTGCAGGGGGTTGAATACTACTTGTAGGCACTGTATGTCCCCCCCACAAAAAAATTGAGAAAAGTATTCAAGGAGTGATACCATTATTGGCTAACCAGAGAAATTATATTCGCAAGCTTTCAAGGCTCAGAAGGCCCCTTCATCAGGCCTACACAGGAGCTCTGCATATAGTGTCAGTGTAAAGGTAATACAGTGATCACCAGTGCTATTCTACACAGGACCTCTGTATATAGTGCAGTGCACGCCGGGTTTTGAGTCCTGTCTCTCTCTTTCCCGTTCTGGTCATGTCAGGAGTTAACTTTTCTCTGCCTCCTTCTGGTGTCAGGTCTGCTATTTCTCTCCACTGCATCCTGCAGGCAGAGTCAGTTATATTTTCTGCCTATGGCGTGAGTAGCTGACTCTGGTGATACCCTGATTTGTCCTGCTGTGTTTAGCTGTCTTTGCTCATGTCTGTTCCTTCCTCTCCTCACGCCCCGGATTAGCGTTTGGATTTCCCGGTATTCATCTCAGCACTGGCTCTGACCTGATTCTGTCTCTTGCTCCTGGTACTTCTGCTCCTGACCGGCATTGATCCTCTGGTGCGGCTGACTCTGTGTTTGTTACTTCCCTTGGTACTCAGTTACTCTCTGGTATTGACCCAGCTTCTTTGACTATTCTGCTGCCACCTGGTGGTAGCCTCGCTGCAGTGCTGCTGCTCTGCTCTGTGCTGTATTCCAGTCCTCACTCCACTCTGCTGCCATCTAGTGGAGTTTGCATTGACTTGCAGAGCTGCAGTGTGACACAGTGTACAGGTAATAGTGATCACTGGTGACATTGTACACAGGAACTCTATATAGTGTATAATGTCAGTGTACAGATAACACACTGACTCACCAGTGACATCTCTAGGTGAAGTCCTTCATCTTAACTTTTAATCTTCATCCAGCACAGACCGCCATCATGTCTTCCAGCCAGGGCTTGTCTCTGCAGTAAATAACACAGTTATCAAAAGCTCTGCTTGCAGAACATATTAATTTTTTTCCCAACTTCTACACTACACCAGATGAAAGAAAGGTGACAATGTCGCACTGCACAGTAACAGGCCCGCCCCCCATTTAAAACAGTATCCTCAAAAAAATTAAATACATCACTGCAGTAATATCCCTTAATTAGCCCCTATGGTAATAATATCCCCCATCCTTGCCCCGTGTATCTCATTCCTGGCTCCGGCCATATGTTCTCCCATCATGCCCTCATGAGTATCCATTCTGCCTCCATATGATCTCTCCATTCTGCCCCATGACCCTACCCCATCTGTCTCCATCCTGCCCCAGTCTCCCATCCTGCCCCCGTGTCTTCCATCCTACCCCCGTGTCTCCTATTCTGCCCCAGGTCTCCCATTCAGCCCCAGATCTCCCATTCAGCCCCATGTGCTTACATCTTGCCCATGTCTCCATTCTGCCCCATGTGTTTACATCCCGCCCCATGTCTCCAATCCTGCTCCTAGGTATCCCATTCTGCCCCATGTGTTTACATCCTGCACGTGTCTCCATTCTGCCCCATGTGTTTAGATCCTGCCCCCGTGTCTCCATTCTGCCTCATGTGTTTACATCCTGCCCCCATGTCTCCATTCTGCCCCATGTGTTTACATCCTGTCCCCGTGTCTCCTTTCTGCCCCATTTTGCGTCTCAGACGCAGGTTCAGTTTCTGCACCAGCAGAAGCCTGCTGCTGGGGCCCGATGACCAAAAGAGACGGGGCCCGATGCTGGACCCGTCTGATCATCGGGCCCCATACGCCAGTCAGGGCAGTAATGCCAGCAGGCCCCCTCACGGCTCCATAACAAGCGTGGCCTGCCGCCATTGGCAGTACTCCACTGGTGGGTCATCACACCTAGCTTTGCTGTCACCGTTCACTCTGTCGCTGGTCCTCTGCTTGTGTCAACTCACTGTTCCCCTCTACATTTTCTTGCTGCTCCTCCTCCAGATCCTGCAGCATGGAACATGGACCTTAAGGCCATGAGTGGAACAGGCTCAAAAGAGGTTAATAATGCATGACCTTGCATCATACTGAAGGCCTTCATGCAGATTAAAGTTGGCTAAAGCCACCCATCATCCAATGAGTATTAGAAGACATCCGATGCTCCCAGAACAGTTCTTTTGTTTTCCCAAGAGCCAATCCACAGCCATAGCTGTCTGACAGCTACTTGTATCATTCCCCTATGAAAAAAATCTGTCTGGGTTGTGCCTTCATGTGTATGGGGCAGTCAGGGGAGAGAGCTGCTGACAGTGACAGCTATCTATGGTGTATCGCCACATTTACTTCCCAGAGACTTGGCATACTCAGTGTAATATGGGCAGCAATATAGGTGAATGGATTTGTTGGGAACGGTTTCCATTTGTTTGTATAGATATTTTTTTGCTTTATTGGATACGTTCTATGACTTCCCTGCAGCTTTTCAGCAGTAGACAGGATAAAAGCTGCTGTAAATACTTTTTCTTATGCTTACAGCAGGATTCCCCAACTCCAGTCCTCAAGGCCCACCAACAGATCAGGTTTTCAGGATTTCCTTAGTATTGCTCAGGTGATAATTGCATCACCTGTGCAATACAAAGGAAATCCAGAAAACATGATCTGTTGGTGAGCCTTCAGCACGGGAGTTGGGGAACCCTGGCTTACAGGGTAATGGTGGGAGATATTACTTCCAAACTTTTCCATAAATTTTAAAATGTTGCAAGACCCAGAGTCCTTTATAAATTAAGAAAATAAGTGTTTTGTCCCTCTGCTTGTCCTTACTGGGACAGGCAGTAATGGTGCAGAGTCAATTCAGTTACCTGATTGCCGATACCACTGATTGGATGCTGGAGCAATGGTGCTGAAGTGGTAGGGGCTCAACATTTATTTCTTTTATAAAGATCTATTGACTCTTGCAACTCTGTAAGCAGCCTTGAATAATCCCTTTAAGCAAGTGAACCATTTGCTTTGTGTGTAACATAAAGGTGAACCTGAGGTTGTGTAATGATTCGTATTCCCAGAACTATAATAAAAACAAATATATTTTTTTCTTATAGAATGGCCAGACTTGTAGAATTGCACAAAATAAGTTTTGCAGGAGATTTATTTCTTTTCCTCTGGTTTGTGTTTCTGGAATACATCATTAGTGAGCAGGGCTGCCACCAGGAATTTCAGGGCCGCATACTGGCAACATTTTCGGGGGCCCCTTGAGACTCCGCCCAGGGTCCACCTCTGCTCCGCCTCCACCCCTCAAACTTTCCACAGTCGCATTGCACACTCTTGGAAACACTCCACTAGTGCACCACATCCTCAACAATTACACATTAAAGTTCCCATCGACCATCTTATCAACTTTTGATTTTGCCAAAAGATGTTTTAAGTCGCCACCACGACAAGGTAGACTCTTGTCTAGGCACTACTCTACTCTAACCTAAAAAAAAAAAAACAACCCAAAATGTAGGAACTAGGATATAAACTTGTGTGCAGCATGTAAACGCATGTTCACACTGGCCACTGAGCAGAAAATAAAAAAGATCAAAACATAATGGTTGAAGACCCTGCAGTAAATAAACAGCATAGTGCATGAAAACAATATAGTGTACTTAGATAAGATGGTTTTTTTATAAAAAAAAAATGCGATAGTCATCCCACCAATTCATGGTGACCTTAATTCGGACAGTCCTAACTCCAATATGAAAAACCTTACCGTTTGTTATCAACATGCATGTTCATGCACTATGCTGTTTATTTAATTACTACATGGTATTCAATCATTATGTTTCTGTCTTTGCTTTATTTCTTTCTCTAATCTATTAAACATTTCTTAAAATATTCAATACTCTTTTTAGATATATTTTATTTATTGTTGTTAAATGGAATATGTCATATACCTTTTATTAAAATGATCAATAATAACACATACAAGGAACAAATACCATCATACCATGACCAGACCACACATTACCACCACTTTATTACTTAATGACTGAATAATACCTCATTCGATGGACAATACCACATAGTGACTGAATACCACCACCTAAAAGGAACAAATACGTCCATAGAATGAACAAACCACATATTACCAACATATAGTGACTGATAATACTGATCATAATATATTTATTATACAGTACTGAGCATTACTAAGATAAAAAAGCAATACTAATATTACCACAAGTGCCATACCACACAGTATATAGTGTAAGTGTACAGGGACTCACCAGTGACATTCACAAGAGCTCTGTATATAGTGTACAGTGTCTAATGTCAGTGTACAGTCATGGCCAAAAGTTTTGAGAATGACACAAATATTATATTTTCACATGATCTGCTGGCCTCTGGTTTTTATGTGTGTTTGTCAGATGTTTTTATCACATACAGAAATATAATTGCAATGATATTATGAGTAGCAAAAGGTTATATTGACAGAATGAGTTAATGCAGCAAGTAAATATTTGCAGTGTTGACCCTTCTTCTTCAGGACCTCAGCAATTCTCCCTGGCATGCTCGCAATCAATTTATGGATCAAATCCTGACTGATAGCAGTCCATTCTTGCAAAATCGATGCTTTTATTTTGTCTGAATTTGAAGGTTTTTGTTTGTCCACCCGTCTCTTGATGATTGACCACAAGTTCTCAATGGGATTAAGATCTGGGGATTTTCCAGGCCATGGTCCCAAAATCTCTGTTTTGCTCCCTGAGCCATTTAGTTGTCACTTTTGCTTTATGGCAAGGTGCTCCATCATGTTGAAAAAGGCATTGTTGATCGCCAAACTGCTCTTGGACGGTTGGGAGAAGTTGCTCTTGGAGGACATTCTGGTACCATTCTTTATTCATGGCTGTGTTTTTAGGCAAGACTGAGAGAGAGCCCATTCCCTTGGCTGAGAAGCCACCCCACACATGAATGGTTTCAGGATGCTTGACAGTTGGCATGAGACAAGACTGGTGGTAGCGCTCACCTGGTCTGCTCCGAATAAGCCATTCTCCAGATGTCCCAAACAATCGAAAAGGGGATTCAAAAGAGAAAATGACTTTACCCCAGTCCTCAGCAGTCCACTCCCTGTACCTCTTGCAGAATATCAGTCTGTCCATGATGTTTTTCCTGGAGAGAAGTGGCTTCTTTGCTGCCCTCCTTGAGACCAGGCCTTGCTCCAAGAGTCTCCGCCTCACAGTGCGTGCAGATGCACTCATACCTGCCTGCTGCCATTCCTGAGCAAGCTCTGCACTCTGGTAGCCTGATCCCGCAGCTGAAACACTTTTAAGAGACGGTCCTGGCGCTTGCTGGTCTTTCTTGGGCGCCCTGGAGCCTTTTGGCAACAAGGGAACCTCTCTCCTTGAAGTTCTTGATGATACGATAGATTGTTGACTGAGGTGCAATCTTTCTAGCTGCGATACTCTTCCCTGTTAGGCCATTTTTGTGCAGTGCAATGATGACTGCACGTGTTTCTTTAGAGATAACCATGGTTAACAGAAGAGAAACAATGATGCCAAGCACCAGCCTCCTTTTAAAGTGTCCAGTGGTGTCATTCTTACTTAATCTTGACAGATTGATCTCCAGCCCTGTCCTCATCAACACCCACACCTGTGTTAATGGAGCAATCACTGAAACGATGTTAGCTGGTCCTTTTAAGGCAGGGCTGCAATGATGTTGAAATGTGTTTTGGGGGATAAAGTTCATTTTCTAGGCAAATATTGACTTTGCAAGTAATTGCTGTTAAGCTGATAACTCTTTATAACATTCTGGAGTATATGCAAATTGCCATTAGAAAAAATGAAGCAGTAGACTTTGTAAAAATTAATATTTGTGTCATTCTCAAAACTTTTGGCCATGACTGTACTAACATACAGACACGCCAGTGATATTACACACAGGAGTTCTGTATATAGTGTCAGTGTACAGGTAATAGTGATCACCAGTGACATTATACACAGGAGCTCTGTATATATTGTCAGTGTACTGGTAATACAGTGATCACCAGTGACATTGACATTATACACAGGAGCTCTGTATATACTATATAATGTATAGTGTCAATGTACAGGTAACACATTGACTCACCAGTGACGTCTTTAGGTGAAGTTCATCTTCGCTTTTCATCACATCTTCCAGCC